>NC_058081.1:138518068-139118068 GCF_014858855.1 Bufo gargarizans
CATGAAGTCACTGTAAATAACTCTGCTTTCGTCTTTAACACACAAACATAAGAACTGTATTAAGGTTATTGGCAGGTCTAACTGTATAAGCTATGTTAGCAATCTGGGACAGGTTTTAGCTGGCCAGCTACACCACTCTTTCAGGGTTAAACAAGGAGGGGAGGGTTCAGCCAGGTGAGGTCAAATACCAGGATGGAAGTTTAAGTGCCGGTCCAGGTTTTGGCAGCACCTGGCTGTCCTTAAATAGGAAGCTGGGCTCAGCAGAGAGGTCTCTGTTTTTGGGATCTGAGGCTTTGTGCCTTGCTGGAGGGCTAAGAGCCACACGCTGTGGAAACAGGCCTCCTAAAGCCTGCTGTGGACTACTGGAGGCAGAACTGACTGCAAGATGACTTGTGTTATATGAACTTTCCATTGTGTGTGAACTAACACCAAGGCTGCAAAGTTACGTGCTGTTTTGTTCAATTGCCTCAAGTTTAGTTGAGAACTTGTATTTTGCCTCTGTACTGCGCCCGCTTACCCTATCTACCAGAGTGAACCCCTAACCACCTTGCTGTCATGGCACTGGCAAGTGAACAACAGGCACAATTTTCACCTCATAATAATTGTACGGAAAAACTAATCCCACACGTCCGGAGGCGATTACAGTGATAGTTTCGGTTTTGCTGTTCTTCAGCTCACACACCTTGGCTGCTCCCAGTGGGATCAACCCTGATTAAGACATGGGCTTTATCTTGCTGCTTTATTTTTACTGCCCCCCTCTCCTCTTGTCAGTATAAACCGACCCCTTGCTTTATACTACCTACCTGGAGTCCGTCTCCCGAAACAGCCAGCATCAGGACCAGCTCCACTTTGGAATCCCTTCAGTTGCTATGGAGAACAAGTATTCTTCTACTGATGGAAGGCTGTATTGCACTTACAGTACCTCCATCTCTCCCTGAGGAGTAATTATCAAGGGCTGGCAGGCTGCAAGTGGAAACAAACCATCAATTACATCACGAAGCCAGATCCATTTTAAAAAGCAGTTATTGAATTAAAAGGCGCACACATACAAACACACACAAAACTTCTTTCTTGCTTCTCTTTCCGCCGCTTCACAGAAAGTACCTATATCCATAGAAACTGGATGAGCTTAAAAATGAAAATAGAAGGCCCCGGGCTGAATTAAGGTCCCCACAGTGACTCAATTTGTGCAAAACACTTTGCTGGTAAGCTCAGTACCCTAGGGAAACCAGAAAAGCAGCTGTACTCAGCTCATATGCAGATGCAAGGGAGGATTTCCTTCATAGTAATGGCTTTTTTTTCTAGACTTTGAGATAGATATACCGAAAACTGTGTCGTGTAATTGAGGTCAGGGCTTTGTTTTTTTACTCCAAACCTGACGTGATTGAAGTAAAATCCCAGCTTCCGGGGGACAAGTTTTTGAACAGAAGTTCTTCACCAGGGAGGTAACCAGGAGCTTCATCAAGATGCGAAGAGACCATGCTGCTTCAGGGACGGTCCAATTCGTGAGGACGGGACACAGAAGGTATGTGCAAAAATGGTGTGTCTCCATGTATGATAGATGCCCGACATAGTGCCAATGCATGCAGATGATTGTACTCATGTTATAATTGTGTATTATATTATAATTATTGTTAAAGCACCATTCATTCCATGACATGTACATATGAATAGGGTATACATACATAATACTGGTACAGAAGGAGAGAGGACCCTGCCCGCAAGGGCTTACGATCTACAATTATAATTATTGCATATTATTATTATTTTCTTTTCTTTCCACATAGCAGTTTGGGGTTTATTATTAAAATTTAAAGGATTTGTCTAAAAAACATTGCCCCCAATTTTCATATTTCATGATGTTAAATATCACTGATGATTGGTATTGACTCTTTAACACTTTGAGGTATGAAGCACCGGTGCCTCCTGTGTATTCTACTGACGGGAGACAAACATTGTTTGCCTCTTCTGTAAATGAGCCTTCTGCTGAAGGTATAATGCACAGAGATAAAGTGATCATCCAAAGGTCACCGAGACAGGTACTGTACTACGCCTCCACCCACACACCTGGACAGCCACTTACATACAGTAGGTCTCCGGGGAGGATCTGCGCCAAAATGATCACAACTTGCCCGTCTGGAGATGGCAGAAAAGGCATGATTTGCACATCAATATTTTTCTAAAATATCTACTCTGCTTTTTCTTTTTTTAACTCTGTGTTGCCTGTGCCCAGAAGAGCTTACAATCTAATCAGAGTTCTCCCTGAGATCCCAGGGGGGCTGAGACTTTCAGCTAGCCGTGCCATGATCTGCTTCTTCAGTCCCTGCTCAACTAAAGCTTTTAGTTTTAGACCTTACATGAATACATTTTAATAAATTACCTTTCGGGGGGGGGGGGGGGGCTGAGAGACACAGACTTTTGATTTTGTGTGGGAGAAGAAAGGGGTAAAGGTCAGGACCAGACTGAACAGAACAGAACACCTCTCCTTATATTACACATTATACATTACACAAGTACCGGAGATCTATTCAAGGCTGTCTCTAGCAAGTTGCTGTCCAAACAGAATGGATCTACAGCCATCCATCAGCGCTGCACGTAAGTCTCAAGCCTGATACGCCTTGTGCCTGTACAGTAATTACTGTTACTGCTACCTACTATTTGTAGAGAACTGTAATTACTGATTGCAGGGGGGAGAAGGGGTTAATCACAATCTGCCCCTTGCTTTTTGTCTTTTCTATAGCTGTCGTATATCGTTCTGCCACTGAAAATTGGTGACTACTGCTAAGAATAATAATATTGATGAATACTACTAATGATAATGTAAATATTGATGAATACTTGTTTATATTGATTATAATAATAATCATCTTGATTAATAATAATAATAATAATGTTGGCCGATAATAATGTAAATGTTGATAAATATTAATAATGGGCTCACGTCACCTGATTCCCCTCCTATACAGATTTCCAGCACCTAAAGATTAGATTCCAGAGATATTTTCATGATACATTCTGTAGTGTTCATGGACAAACAATCATATTACCGTATTTTTTGCCCTATGAGACGCATCGGCCCATAAAACGCACCTAGGTTTTTGAGGAGGAAAATAAGAAAAAAAATGTTTTAACCAAAAGGTATGTTTTTGGTGGGTTTTGAACTAATGGTGGTCTGTGCATGACACTACTATGGGGGATCTGTGGATTGCACTGTTATGGGGGGGATCTGTGGGTGGCACTGTTATGGGGGGATCTGTGGGTGGCACTGTTATGGGGGATCTGTGGATGGCACTGTTATGGTGGGATCTGTGGATGGCACTGTTATGGGGGATCTGTGGAAGGCACTGTTATGGGGGGATCTGAGGGGGGCACTGTTATGGGGGATCTGTGGATGGCACTGTTATGGGGGGATGATCTGTGGATGGCACTGTTATGGGGGGGCAGATCTGTGGATGGCACTGTTATGGGGGTTGATCTGTGGATGGCACTGTTATGGGGGGTGATCTGTGGGTGGCGCTGTTATGGGGGGTGATCTGTGGGTGGCACTGTTATGGGGGGTGATCTGTGGATGGCACTGTTATGGAGAGGGATCTGTGGAAGGCACTGTTATGGGGGGTGGATCTGTGGATGGCGCTGCTATATATGTGTCACCCACAGATCCCCCATCCCATAATAGTGCCATCCACAGATCCTCCACCCCATAATAGTGGCATCTACAGATGCCCTAATATACCGGAGCTAAACCTGTGGGAGAGGCCGGTGGCATGCAAATGTTGCGGAGCCGGTGCGGTCACTGTACTCTGGCCCTGCCGCTCACTCACTGCTTTATTGCCTAAACCTTTTATAATAATAAGTTTATTTGAAGTTCTGATCCCCAGCCCCATCTGTACTACTTACTAAATGTCCTGTAGCTGGCAGAGCAGGGCGGGCGGCCAGCAGTAACTCACTGACGTCACATGCATGCGTCGCCTACTTTATGAATGAAGTAGGCAGCGCGGCGCAGGCACGTGACGTCAGTGAGTTCCGGCCAGCTGCCCACCCTGCTCTGCCTGCTACAGGACATTTAGTAAGTAGTACAGATCGGGCTGGGGATCAGAACTTCAATTAAAGTTATTATTATAAAAGGTTGTTTGTTTTTGTTTCTGGACAAAAATGATGGTACTCCTAAAAAATATTGACAATAATTTGACCATAGGTACGTGTTAAAGAGGACCTTTCATCGGTCCAAACATTGTAAGATAATTATCAGGCTACATAGAGTGGCGCCCAGGGATCTCACTGCACTTACTATAATTTTGGTAATGTAATTTTATTCTTTTAGAACATTATAAGGTTTAGAATTTTGAAGCAATTTTTAACATTTTTAGGAAAATTTCCAAAGTCAACTTTTTTAAGGACCAGTTCAGTTCTGAAGTCCCTTTGTGGAGCTTACATAATAGAACCAACCCATAAATGACCCCATTTTAGAAATGACACTTCTCAAACTATTCAAAACTGGTTTTAGAAATGTTAATTATTAGGTATTCTATAGGAATTAAAGCAAAATAGAGGTAAAATTTCAAATTTTTTGCAGATTTTCCATGTTAATTTTTTTTTCCTGGAATACAGCAAGTGTTAACAACAAAAAAACCTCAATATTTATTACCCTGATTCTGCAGTTTGCAGAAACACCCCCTATGTGGTCGTATACCGCTGTTTGGGCACAGGACAGGGCACAGAAGGCAAGGAGCGCCATATGGTTTTTGGAGGGCTGATTTTGCTGGAATGGTCTTTGGGCACCATGTTGCATTTGAAGAGACCCTGAGGTTCCCCCACAGTAAAAACCCCCAAAAAGTGACCACATTTTGTAAACTACACCACCTAAGGAATTTTTAAGGGGTGTAGCAAGCACTTCACTCAACAGGTGTTTCATCGAATTTTTAACACTTGGGTGTGAAAATGAAAAATTTATTTTTATTTTACAAGAAAATGGCACTTTAGGCCCAAACATTCTTTTTCACAAAAGATGATATGAGAATATCCCCCCACAATTTGCTACTAACTTTCTCCTGAATACAGTAACACCCCAACTATGGTCATAAACTGTTATTTAGGGATACGCCAGGGCTCAGAAGGGAGGGAGCGGCATCTGGATTTTCTAACATGGAATTTTCTGTTTTTAAGAGTGATAACTTTTAAATTTTTTGTTGAATGAACTGCGTGAGGGCTTATATTGTGCGGGACAAGCTGTAGTTTTTATTGGCACAATTTTGGGGTACATTTGACTTTCTGGTTGCTTTTTTTCTCATTTTTTGGGAGTTAGTTTTGTGTCATTTTTCAATATTTTTTTTTTATACCATTTACTTGATGGGGTAGATCATGATATTTTTAAAGATATGGTCATTACGGGCGCAACGATGCCAAATATGTCTAGGTTTTACACAATAAAAACACATTTTTGTGTTGGCATTTTGTTAGAGCCATATTTTTTTTATTTTTCTGGCTATAGTCTCATGTGAGGGCTTGTTTTTTGCAGGACGAGGTGACGTTATTATTGCTACCATTTTGGGGTACATACGACTTTTTGATTGATTGATTGATATTATGTTTTTTTGTGAGGTGATAAAAAAAAAGCTGTTTTGACATAATTTTTATTAGTTTTTTTATACCGTTCACTTGATGGGGTAGATCATGTTATATTTTTGTAGAGTCAATTGTTACAGACGTGGCAATAGCAAATATGTCAATTTTTTATTAATTTTTTTGGGCGTAATGTTTTTATTTATTTTTACGGCGTTCACGTGATGGGGTAGAGCATATGATATTATTATAGAGCTGGTTGTTGCGGATGCGGTGATACCAAATAAGTCTATTTTTTTTCTAAACACTTAATTTTTTTATTTTATTATTATTTTACACTTTGTGTCCCTCCATAAAGTCATACAAGACCTTTGGGGGACATTTAACTTCATTTTTATTTTACTATTAATTTCTCCTGTAACTGGGGCTGACATAGTAGTCCCAGTTACAGTGGAAATACACCCCCCCCCCCTCCCCAGAGAAGGCTGTACAGCATAATACAGAACTGTACACCCTTAGTGCAGGGCTGATCAAGGTCTATAGAAGACCCGACAGATCCTGCACTCCCCCGGCCACAGCGGTCACATGACCAGCGGGCCGGTACAGGAAGCGGCATGGCGCTTCCTGATCTGTATACACAGCGCTCGTTGATCGCTGTGTATACAGCGATCTAGAAGGCAGGGACACCCAGGAACGGTCCCTGCTTTCTCTCTGTGGCACCCTGCTGTCACTGACAGCGGGCTCCCTGCTCGGCAGCTGCATGATTAGCGTGCAGCTGCCCTCTCTGAAATGACATTCAGAAACGTCCGATCAGAGATAAACCCGACCGCCCAGGACGTTTATTCAATGGGCAGTCGGGAAGTGGTTAATGGGTGAAAATTAGTCACTGTACTCTTTGGTATCATGGTGGGTACCACACTGAACATGGACCAAAGAAAGCTAAGGAGATTAGAAAGAAAATTACAGAAAACATGTTTAAGGTAAAGGCTATAAGGCCATCTACAAACAGTTTGATGTTCCTATTACTACAGTTTCACATGTTATTCAGAAGTTTAAGGTGTATGAGACTGTAGACAACATCCCTGGATGTGGTCACAAGAGTGGTCACAAGAGACTAGGGTTGAGTGAACCCGAACTGTAAAGTTCGGGTTCGTACCGAACTTTAGGGTTTTTTGTACCAGGACTCGAACCCGAACATTTTCGTAAAAGTTCGGGTTCGAGTTTGATGTTCGGCGATTTAATGGCGCTTTTTGAAAGGCTGCAGGGCAGCCAGTCAAGAAGCGTTTAACTAGTGTGCCCTTAGAAGCCATCACAGCCATACATACTAATGGCATGGCTGTGATTGGCCAAGTGCAGCATGTGACCCAGCCTCTATATAAGCTGGAGTCACGTAGCGCAGCACCTCTCTCTGCTCTTACTAGTTGTAGGGATAGGATGCTGCTGCTGTGAGGGAGAGAATAGGAAAGACTCTGATATCTGCACTTGGTGTGAAGTCAGCAATCTACAGCGTTTTTTGTTTTGGGGGGGCAATGCAACATCTTTGTACCCTGTCCCCCTGAGCCCAGTGAGACTGAAAAAAATTATTTCATCCGTCTGTTAGTTAGGTGGGCGTCTACCCAAATTTTAACAAAATAAATAAATAATAATAAAATAAAAAACAAAAACCAGTGTTGGCTACCTTCTACACCGCCACATCCACCGTCTCCTCAACCTCCTACTTCATATGGACCTCCTCCTCCTAGATCAAGATTATAATTTTTTATTTTTACGTATGATATGTTATTTTAAGTCACTTCCCTATCCACATTTTGCTGACTTTTGCAGCCCTCTAGCCCTTTCCATGACTTTTTTAGAGCCATTTTAGTGCTCCAAAGTTCGACTTCAATGGGGTTCGGGGTCAATTTTGCAAAGTTCGTCCGAACCCGTCGAACCCGAACTTCCAGGTGTCCACTCAACTCTACTGATGACAAATTGAAGAGACGGATAATGCTAATGGTAACCAAAGAGCTCAGAGCAACTTTCAAAGAGATTAGAGGTGAACTCCAAGGTCAAGATACATCAGTCAGATCACACCATCTGTTGCTATCTTAGCCAAAGTGGACTTAATGGAAGATGACCGAAGAGGAAACCACTGTTAAAAGCAAATAAAAAAGAGAGACTAGAATGTGCCTAAATTCATATTGACAAGCCACAAAGCTTCTGGGAGAATGTCCTTTAGACAGATGAGACAAAGCTGGAACATTCTGGCAAGTCATGTCAGCTCTCGGTTCACAGACGCAAATATGAAGCATACAAAGAAAAGAAAATTGGAGGAGATTTATCAAAACTAGTGTAAAGGAAAACTGGCTGAGTTGCCCATAGCAACCAATCAGAATCCACCTTTCATTTTCCAAAGGAGCTCTGAAAAATGAAAGGTGGAATCTGATTGGTTGATATGGGAAACCAGTTTTCCTTTATACCAGTTATGATAAATCTCCTCCATTGTATCTATTGTGAAACACGGAGGAAGCCCGGTTATGTTTTGGGGCTGCTTTGCTGCATCTGGCACAGGGTGTCTTGAATCTGTGCACGGTACAAAAAAATCTCAAGACTATTTCTGGTGCAGATTGCGATGCTAAGGTTTTGCGCCACACTCTGCCACTTTTCATCATTCACAGCAGATCTAAAATTGTGGGGTGGGCGGGGAAGGGGACAAGCCGGCAGGCCCATCTTATTCATCATTTACTACCCCTGTTTTACATCTGTCTTACATTTAGAAAAGGCGGTGGATCTGCCGAAGTTATGTAGAGCCCAGTGGATCCACCACCAGTGCAGAGCTTTATTAAGACCGTCGTCTAAAAGTCCGGTCTTAATAAATATGCCCCTAAATGTCTGCAATTGATTATCGCCAGTCGCAAACATTAGCCCGGGCCTCTACTGTTTGAAGCAGCAGATACCCCGTGGATATGGTGCCCCCTGGTGCCATATTTAAAACCTGTCCTTCTGCCATATATGTACGCTGCTGGGACGGAAGAGGTTAATTGACAAAGCCGTTTTGCCAAAATCTTGTATTAAACAGCTCCATAATGATAAGTCCTGAATATTCATGAGCTCCTGGTTTTCCCGCCCACCTGCTACTGATTCAGCTGAAAAAAAACTGTCAGTCAGAGGCAGGTGGGCGGGGAGAGCCGTGAGCTCATGAATATCAGGACTCATTGGCATAGGATGGAGCTGTAAGAACCGGACAGCATAAAACTGCTGATAGGTTCCCTTTAATAACTAGCACTAGTTTTACTGATTCTTTTCCCCAAAACTATATGTCACCCTGCTAACCACTATAAATATACCACTTGTAGCCTATCTGGACATTAGATTTGCTAAACGCTAAATGCTATTAAAATAAGTACCGTATGTATAAAGTACAAAGAGCAGATATAATGCAAAGATGGTTGTTCATCGGGTAATCGTTGACATCTTTATACCGCCAGATAATCGATAACGGGTGTTCCTATGAAATTATCTTGCGGAGTCTCAGCCCGTGTGAAGGGCCCTTTAGATATGATATAGATGATGATAGATAATAGAGAGATGATAGATATGAGATAGATAATGGACAGCTGATAGACAGATAGATAGACAAATAGATAGATAGAAGATAGATAGATAGATAGACAAATAGATAGATAGATAGATAGATAGATAGATAGACAAATAGATAGGTAGAAGATAGATAGCTTGACAAAGGCTCCATGGAGTGAGCTGAAATGTTGCTGTTACCACATGGGTGATTTAAATACCCTTTTTTTCACGGATATTTGAGTGCTGCCTTGGCCTTTTTTTACACATATCTAATAGGACCGGGTCCGTGGTCTGCTTCAAGGAATTGCACCAGTTTTGATTTGTGTGCTGCTCTTCAACTTTTTTATACATAGATAGACAAATAGATAGATGTGAGATATAGATAGATAGGTAGATAGATAGATAGATAGATAGATAGATAGATAGATAGATAAATAGGGGATAGATAGTAGAGAGAATACATTTTTCTTTTTTGTATTCGTTTTGGAGTGTGCTGCCTATTTACCCCTTTTTTGATACTTTGGACATTGGTCTAGCTCCATCGGGCTTTGCACTTCATCTTTCTGCTGATCTAATTTTTCTGGTGCTGCTGATAGATAGATAGATAGATAGATAGATAGATAGATAGATAGATATTTAATAGATAGATAGATATTTAATAGCTAGCTAGCTTTAAGCTGACTGCATGCTTCCCAGTGGTAGCGGGATGAAATGTACTGTAATCTGTGACTGGTGACCCGCCAGGTAACTAACGCCGCTGAAATAAAAGGCACCCAGAAGACTTCTAAGAGACTATTGCTTTTAAAAGAGGAACTAATTGGACTGGAACAATAAATGTATCTGCTCATGTGGCAAGCCTTAATGGCATTTCTTCTCTGTTTATTATCACAGGTAATGGATGCAAAAGATAATGTTGCTTGCGGTTTCTTTGTATCTTTCTTCCCACCCCACTGCTCCGGCAAACAATGTCCACGGAAGGCAGGAACTCCTGAGAAGATGAAGAGGCTGAATCCGGCTAACCTGCTTCGCTTGGCTGTGCTGCTCCTCAATTATCTCTGGAGAGGTAAATGCTATCACAAGAGACCAACACCACTTCTGCCATTATGAGATCTGGTTTAGTACCGCCATGTATCTGATCCCAGACTTCATACCTATTTACAACAGGATAATTCTCTTTTCACATCCCTCACTGCAGCTTTATATTGTATTGGCTGTGCTTGGTATTGCAGCCAGCCCCATTCACATTGTGACCGCATGTGATGTCAAACCGCTGATCGGCGGGGGTGCTGGGAGGCAGACCCTACCGATCTGATATTGATGACCTATCCTGAGGATAAGCCATCACAATTAAAATACGTATCCCCTATCACAGGATAACGGTAAAACCGGAATGCCCCTTTAAGTAAGGAAGAATCTGTTACCTCTCCTGACATGTCTGTTTTACGCTGGGTTCAGACCTGAGTGTACTTGAACATACGCTCTGTATGTACGATTGTACCGGCGTTTGCAATCGCGCATACAGAGACAAGCGAAGGCCATTGTCGCGCGTTCCCGCTGAAGTCTATGTACGGGAACGCGCGACAAGACGCCCCAAAGAAGCTCCTGTAATTCTTGGGGCGTCGGGCGTTTTACAGCGCGATCGTACGCGCTGTAAAACGCTCAGGTGAGAACCATTCCCATAGGGAATCATTGGTTCTTGCCTGTTGAGCGTTTTACAGCGCGTAGGAACGCGCTGTAAAACGCTCAGATCTGAACCCAGCCTTAGTGTCTACTTGCATTCCTTCTAGAAGTTATTAATGAATTAGTAGCAGTGTGCAATGAAGGACCAGATGGGTGTTACCAAGGAAGGGGGGCTGACACTGGCAGCACAGATTGGATAGTGTCAGACTTTGCAGGGGCACCCCCCCCAACTGGTAATATCCTGATGGATGTTCATTGCAGGCTGATGGCAATTCATTCTTAACTTCTAGCAGGAATAATAAAGGAATAGCACAACATAGAGCCATAAGAATAGATGCTCCAGAATTTTTATTACATGGGAAATGCAAGAATTAAAACAGACATGTCAGGAGTGGTTGTCATTTTTATGAAAAATATACGTGGCTTTCATTTATCTAGAACACGTGGGTTCTCCTTTGTGCATGAGTTACCAAATTCATATTAAGTTCCTATCAACAAAGTGGGACGGAGGGCATTCATGACTTTGCTATGGGACACATGAAATATTAGTACTGCACCTGTATGTAAGGCTACTTTCACACTAGTGTTTCTCTTTTCCAGTATTGAGATCAAGCAGAGGATATCAATACCTATACCGGAAAAAAAAACGCTTCAGTTCTGTCCCCATTCATTGTCATTGGGGACAAAACATAACTGAACAGAATGGAATGCACCAAAATGTATTCCGTTCCATTTGGTTGCATTCCCATACCGGAGAGCAAACCGCAACAAGCTGCGGTTTTCTTTCCATCCTGGGATGCAAGTCAATGGGGACGGATCCGTTTTCTCTGACACAATAGAAAACGGATCCATCCTCATTGACTTTCAATGGAGTTCATGACGGATCCGTCTTGGGTATGTTAAAGATAATACAACCGGATCCGTTCATAGCGGATGCAGATGGTTGTATTATCTTAATGGAAGCGTTTTTGCTTATCCTTGCTGGATCAGGCAAAAACGCTAGTGTGAAAGTAGCCTAAGGTGGGCAGAAGGAGATTGCGTTATAAATAAGTTTTGTTCTTTTAATGGATGATTTGTTGTAATGTTTGAGGTATTGGTAGAACAATAACAGGCTGTGGTGGCGAGGAGCTGGCAGTACCCCGTAGCTTTGTGAATATAGCAGTATTTAGTTGGCCCTTTAGTGCAGCTGAGACAATAGTGTTGTGGTGGGGACCACTCCTAGTTAATATGGTGCTGCAGAATAATGGCCTTCGCTGCCATGATTAATGGGAGGGGATTATTTGTTAGTCCCAGTTATTAGCGTGGGAGAACTGAGCTGGGGGCACATGGGCCGGGGCCGGTTCTAGGTGAAATGGGGCCCTGGAGCGAAAAACAATAAGGGCACCCCTCCGATGACACTTGATGACTTTTACAGAAGAAACTGTATATTGTGTGGCACAGTGTAGGCTATATGTGTATAACAAACATATTTCATATGAAAACTTCCAATTACTTGGCTTGACCCTTGGGGATCTCGGACGCCACTTCCACACTTTGGCCGCGGGCTGATGTGTTTTATCCTAATGAGAAAGATTTCATAATAAGGATTTGGAGAAGGGTCAGAGGGATAGCAGAGCAGGGAGAGGCTGGTGCTGCTACTAGGGGGTCATACCATGGGGGAGTAAGCCCCCCAGTAGAAATAATTCTCTTTATAATGTGACAGTGCAAAAAATACCCCCTTGTAATGCCCCCAGTTGAGCTAATGTCCCTATAGTGCCCCCATAATGTGCCAGTATAAAATACCCCTATATAATGCCCCCAGTAAATGCCCCCATAGTGCTCCTCTCTCCCCTCCTAGTGGCCCCCATAATGTACCAGTATAAAATGCCCCATATATAGTGCCCCAGTAGATGCCCTCAGTGTCCCCCATAATTTATAAGTATAAAATACCCCTTCTCAGTGCCCCCGTAGATGACCCCATAGTGCTCCTCTCCCCCCTTCCCCATAGTACACACCATAATGTGTCCTAGTATAAAATGCTCCTATACAGAGCCCCCATATAAAATAACCGTTCTTTGTGGCCTCAGTAGATGCCCCTATAGTGCCCACCAATAATGTGCCAGTAAGAAGTGACCCCATAGATGTCACCCAATAATGTGCCAGTAGCCAGAGCCCCCCTATCATGTGCCAGTAGCCAGAGCCCCCCTATATCCTGTGCCAGTACCCAGAGCCCCCCCATCATGTGCCAGTAGCCAGAGCCCCCCTATCATGTGCCAGTAGCCATAGGGCCCCCCCTATCATGTGCTATTAGCCAGAGCCCCCCCTATCATGTGCCAATAGCCAGAGCCCCCCTTATCATGTACCTGTAGCCATAGCCCCCCCTATCATGTGCCAGTAGCCTGAGCCCCCCCCATCAACATGTGCCAGTAGCCATAGGGCCCCCCTATCATGTGCCAGTAGCCAGAGCCCCCCTATCATGTGCCAGTAGCCAGAGCCCCCCTTATCATGTGCCAGTAGCCATAACCCCTCCTATTATGTGCCAGTAGCCTGAGCCCCCCCATCAACATGTGCCAGTAGCCATAGGCCCCCTAGAATGTGCCAGTAGCCATAGCCCCCCCTATAATGTGCCAGTAGCCACACTTATACTTACCTTCAGGCAGCGATGTAATGCAGGTCTCTTCCGGCCTGTGTCCCACTCTGTACGGCTCAGGGCTCAGACGGCGCGATAACGCCATCGCGCCGCCTGCGCCGGCCTCTGATAGGCTGCCGGCCTAGTGCCTGCAGCCTATCAGAGGAAAGGACACACCTCTACCTCCCCTGCCCTGCTGCACAGCCATCTGTATCGCTGTCGTGAGGATGGCGATACAGATGACTGGAGATGAGCGCTTACACAATGGAAGCGCTCATCTCCGTGTGACACGTGTCCTGCCTATAGTTAGTTGCGGGCCCCCTTGCCTCTATGGAAGCGCCGGCTCTGGCTAGATATTGCCTACGGGCTGGGTACTGTTCCCACCAGTCAGGCCATGCATCAGGGCAGCAGTGCATTACTGTTGTGACCTTGGGTGACTTATGTGTAAGAGAGGATACAGCAAAGTGGTCCCGGGCTACTTCGGAGAGTAGAGATAGAAATAGCCACTGCCTGCAGTGTCTCAAGTCCCTAGAGAGACATCTTTGAAATACTAGGCTGTGCAAGATTATGGGCTGAGAGATCTGTGGGCACATCTGAACCCTGCTGCTGTGATGCCTGTCCCACTAAACGTTTGTCCCACTCAAATATTGTACTTTTTTTTTTAAACAACATCTAGATCTGAATACTTTTGTAATTGCATTTAATAAAAAATTTAGTCTAGTATAGTATAGTACTACTGAGGTATTCACTGAAATCCATCTGTATAGCGCCACCTGCTGTTTGCTCACTGTCCTGCTCACTGAGACGGAAGCACATGCTCAGTTCTATCCTTAAACTGCCACCAGCTGCAGTAGAAAGGACACGCTCCCTAAGCTGCTAGTTTGAAATAAATCAGAGCAATTGGAGTAATGAATGGGGAGATCTATGGATCCATGTGAGGTACAGGACTGGTTCTAGGTTTGTTTGAAAGAGTTTCTCGTACACCAGGCATGCTCGACCTGCGGCCCTCCAGCTGTTGCAAAACTACAACTCCCAGCATGCCTGAACAGCCTACAGCTATTAGCCTACAGCAGGGCATTGTGGGAGTTGTGGTTTTACAACAGCTGGAGGACCGCAGGTTGAGCATGCCTGTCGTACACTATACGATATCGGATTTTCATTTTTTACATTAATAATGAGATAACCCCTATAAGAGACTTGTGCCACTGCAAATTGTGGAGCTGCACTGTTATCTGGTTCATGTTTGTGCCAAATTTTGATAGACAAGTAAAGAGTTAAAGGGGTGTTCCAGCCTTTTAATATTGATGACCTATCCTCATGTGCGCACAGCGTGTGCCTTCTCTTCATACAGCTGATCGTCGGGGGTGCCTGGAAAACCCCTTTAATTATTTCAAGGCAGCCTCACCGTATTCCTCCAGCGCATGGTTTGAAGTCTGTGACTCACAAGTAGGCCTGCGGATTTGTGGCTTACATGTACACAGTTTTCATAGATGTGAAACCTCTCCTATAGACCTGACTGAGAACATCATCTTTGATGATTTGAAATTCCCTTACATCCTATGTACGTTTGCCTTTTTCTCTGAAAGCACTGCCCCTCAAGACGAATTTGCACTGTAATTTTGAGTGGTCATCTTAAAGACAAGGACACAGTTGGGAAAAACACATGTCCATCAAGATGAACCTTATTCCACGTTGACCCCCTTCCTTAATAATAAAAATGATCCCTCCTTGTGCTTGCTGAATAGCCATTTTCTATACTGTTTTTGGAGGACTGCTTTGTTGATGGAGTTGGGAATGAAGTGAAATAACTTGTTTTATCACAGAGCAGAAGAAGGAGTAGTAAGTAACAATACAGTCCTGATCAAAAGTTTAAGACCACTTGAAAAATTGCAAAAATCATATTGAGAATGGCTGGATCTTAACAAGGTTCCAAGTAGAGCTTCAACATGCAACAAGAAGAAATGGGAGTGAGACAAAACATTTTTTTTCAGCTGATCAAAAGTTTAGGACCACACCTCCCAAAAAAAACTAAACCCCCCCAAAACAGAAATTCAACTTCCAAACATGAACTCAGTAATGAGTAGCTCCTTGTCACAGCTGAGGATGGGAAAAACCCTCAGCCGTGCGGTATCAGCAGATGGAGTCGCTGCAAGGCCAGGACAGAGAATTAGGGAGCTGGTCACCTCCTACACATCCCTGATTCTGACCCTGTCTCCTATCCGTATGAGCCAACCCTGAAGGTAGGAGGGCTCATACTCCGGAACCTGATATTCCTGCTCGCCCTCAGGGTGGCCCTGGACTAGGAGCAGGGTAAGACGACCCGTTCCTCCTAGACACGGAGGAACAGGAGACTCACTGGCCAAGCTACACCGAAAGGGGAAACATAAACAGACATATGGCAATGACAGGTAAGTGAGACTAGTACCACACTTACCTGCCACAGACACACAACCTGGAACCCACGTGCAAGTGCTGCTATCCACAACCAACACCAAGGACACAGCACACAACAGACATCACACGGGAACCCAGTAAACCATATGCTGCAATAACAGATAAACCATAAATTAACACCAGACATAACGTTTATGACCACCAGGGTGGCCCTCACTGGCAGATGGTAAATAACCAGGAGGATGTCTCCAGCAAGCATGGCTGAAGCACCCTCTCTGACTACTGCCTTGCACTGAGGCTTTATAGGGCCAAGTAGCCACACCCAACAGTCAGACACACCCAGTGCAAACACACTAGGAAGGAAGTTAACCCTTCCAACACCAGGGAAGGGAAGACATCAACTTAAAGGGAAAGTGCACACCGATAAAAGGCACACCTATAGGAGAGGTTGCCAGGTGCAACCGCATGCCTATTGCAGCAAGCTGCCTAGCACCGCTCAGGCTGCTCTGCTGCCACATACACAATGTTGCCAGCGGCAACCACAGGTGAGGCAACATACTATAGCCCTCACCTGTGATTGACAACAACACCAAGACCGCAGGCAACTGCATGCGGCCACAAGAGTCACGACCATGACCAAGGGTCGTGACACTCCTGCCAGCAGCATCTCCCTCCTAGCTCTCAGCAGAGTTCCTTCTGTGTACTGTATTTAGGATGTGTGTGGGCGTGTCTCTCCCCCATTTGTGAGGCAGCCTGCTCACACCTTCTATCTTCCCCAGCCTATGACTGGTCTGCAGGAGGTATTTAAAGGCGTCTCCTTCTACAGCATGGTGCCTGAGCAACTCGGGTTCCTAGCTAGTCTAGTTTCCTGTTTGAGCTAAGGTGTTCTGTTGGTTCTTGTCATTCTGTATCCCGGACTTTGGATTACGTATTACAGACTTTTCCTGATTGCTGCCTGCCCTGACCCTGATCTACGTTTACGGACTTTGCCTGACTGCTGCCTGCCCTGACTTCTGC
Organism: Bufo gargarizans; assembly: GCF_014858855.1. Lineage (NCBI taxonomy): Eukaryota > Metazoa > Chordata > Amphibia > Anura > Bufonidae > Bufo > Bufo gargarizans. The sequence continues at coordinate 138,534,885 of NC_058081.1, forward strand.
CTTTGTACCCTGACTACGCCTCTGTCTGAGCAGCCTCTGGGAACACAGAATCCACTGGGTGTATTGTGTCACCTGAAGGCCAGTCCAGTGGGTTCACACTCTGGTCCTGATTCCCTCGTGTTCCAATTCCCCTATGAGGTAGCACCTGGTACTCCCCACGGGAAAGTCTCTCCTCACAATCAGAGGTATCACGTGAAGAACGAGGGGTGTACTCAGACATAGTCCTCAGAGGGAGTTGGTCACGTGGGGTAGCAGGTTCCCACCCGCTGGTCATAACACTAACATTACAATATCAATATCTGGCACTGTAGGCCAGGATTAGGATATGTTATCATGGAAAAAAAAATCTGATCCACTGCTCTGTGCCCCCCTGAGCCATTGAGATAAAAAAGCTCACCTTCTCCCTGATGGTGACACAGTCCGCTGCGATTGGACAACGCCAGGGAGAAAGAGACGCCCCCTAAGAAACGTGGCTGACTCCTCCTTCCTGTACCGATGCTATTGATTAGCATATAGGGTGCCAAAACAGAACGGGGGGCACAGCAGCGCAACAGAGCAGCTAATCAGAAAAAAATTACCACAATGATATGTCTAAAGATGCCCTACAGTACCAGGTATTGATATTGTAATGTCAGAACTCATGAAAGGTCCTCTCTTGGTTTACACAACATAATTCTGTCAAGTTCCAACTTATTATAATGAGGACCAGGATTGCACATTACGTATGTATGTATGTACTGATTTTTCTATAAAATGCAGACGATTCTGGCATTAAAGGGGTTGTCTCATCAGGGACAATTGGGGCATATCGCTAGAATATGCTCCCATTGTCTTATAGGTGCGGGTCCCACCGCTATAGGTGCAGGACCCGCACCTATATCGAGAACGGAGACCAGCAAGTAAAGGATGGCGCACTGCGCATGCACAGCCACCCTCCATTAATTTTCTATAGGGCCGGCGAAAATAGCCGAGCGCTTGCTCAGCTATTTCCATTAGCCCCATAGAAATGAATGGGAGCGGGGGCCGCGCATGCGCGGTATGCTCCTATTTAATTCTATGGAGAGCCGGCTTGGTGGTGGCCGGACCGGAGTCCTCCAGCCACCACCTTGTGGGGCTCCGTTCTCGATATAGGTTTGGTTCCCAGCAGTGGGACCCGCACCTATAAGACATATCCTAGCGATATGCCCCCATTGTCCATGATGAGACAACCCCTTTAATTGGAGGGACCAATCATGTCCGATTCATCTTCAACTACAATTGCCAACTGAAAACAATCACTACAGGTCACTGACTAAAGCAATTATCTCCGGATGTAATCCAAATGAGTCCAATCACACTCTAATTATTGGCATGTAAACCCTCCCTGCGGTGAATGATGTGTATGCTATCTGTAATGAATACTAGACAATATAAATGTATCAATATTGCCTCTTTTCATGCCTCTATTGTATCTTTATATCTTATGATCATTTTTCACCTTAAAACTATGCTAGGAATCTGCATATATTTGATATTCAGCTTATAAATGAGAATATAATTCTCTCCACTACCCCATGCCGTTTTGGTTTGCCAGTCACATTCATTTAACGATGATGAGAAAAATGCCCTGCTCTTGATCTCAAATTAGCTTAAATCTAATACTTGAGATGAGCAGAGCAATGACTGATATTCATGAATCTGTCTGTAGAGCACAGTTCAGGCACGGCGATTATCTACATGGTCAAGCCGGGTGGGAGGTTGTGCTGGAAGTCACTGGCATACAGTGGGGATTAATGGGGCCACACTTCATGATAGCAAAGCTCTAATTAATTGAGAAAGAATATTTCCCAACTGCTTCAGAAACTCTTACGTGTACTGGTAATGGTCTGCTGTAAGGATCTGTTGGCCTCCTTGCTAGGCTCAAGAACTGGAAGGAAATTCACATACACACAGATATAGCATCACGTACTGAAATTTCTGATTGAAATGTACAGATCTTAGATTTTTCTCCAGCTCTCTGATCTGTATGCATGCCGTCCACATACAGTAGAATATCACCTGTAAGGGCATATTCACACATAGTAGATTTGCTGCAACGCTCCCATTCATCTGAATGCAGCTTGCAGAAATGCATGTGGTTGCAAACAAAACAAGCCCATTCAGAGTTGCAGAAATGTCTGCCAAAAATATGCCATGTGTAAAATATACACTACCAGTATTCAAGAAACACTGACAATCTGCTGTGATGTACCCACGTGAATATGAGCATTATTCTCAGCCCAGCACTCACTTTGACATCATTAATCCATCCATTTAGGAAGAATTTTGGAATATGCAGTACTATGCAAAAGTTTTAGGCAGGTATGGAAAAAATGCTGCAAAGAAAGAATGCTTTCAACAATAGATGTATTAATAGTTTATTTTTATCATTTATTAAAATGCTAAGTGAATGAACAAAAGAGAAATCTAAATCAAATCAATATTTGGTGTGACCATCCTTTGCTTTTAAAACATCTTCTAGGTAGACGTGCACACAGTTTTTGAAATAACTCAGCAGGGAGGTTGTTAGAGAGCATAAAGAGCTAATCACAGATGTGGATGTAGGCTTGCTCAGATCCTTCTATCTCCTTGTGTAATCCCAGGCAGACTTGATGATGATGTTGAGATTAGGGCCCGGGTTTGGGGGGAAGGGGTATATCATCACTTTTAGGACTCCTTGTCCTTCTTCATGATGGAGATCATGAGATCGTTCTTAAACATTATGTACACCTTCAGGGGCAATTTTTTTTATGAGTGCCTTTTACTCACTTGGGGCTAGAAATCATTTTTTAAATTGGTCTTTATTAAAAATATTGAGCCGTTCTGTCACAAAGGATTAACAGTTTTTCTAGCTGTGTGCATCCTACTTTCACTTTGTGCCAGTCATCTAAAAACCCTTATCTCTAAATTACTAAGAGGTCATAAACACTTATTTAAGCCACATTCTTATCAGTAAGATAAGGACTGAGCTTCGATGAGTGTTTATAAGGTCAGGGAGCAGAGATAAGGAGCCCCTCAGCTCCCTGCCTGACGGAGCAGAGAGAAATCAGATCCTGCTAGTAGAGCAACTCAGCTCTATATAGAGAAAATGACTCTATATTTTTAAAAAGACCAATTGAAAAAATAAGTACAATGTAATAGTAATAAAAAAATTACCCCAAAAGGTATACATAGCCTTTAATGACATTGGCTTTATGTTTGGGGTCATTGTCCTGCTGCAGAATAAAATGTGGAGCCATTTAAATGCCTCTCTGATGGCACTGCATAATGGGTAAGTATCTGCCTACATTTCTCAGCATTAGGCCTCATGCACACGACCGTTGTTGTGTTCCGTGTCCGTTGTTCCATTTTCCGTGATTTTCTGTGGACCCATTGACTTTCAATGGGTCTGTTGAAAACTCGGATAATGCACCATTTGTCATCCGCGTTTTCAGTCCGTCAAAAAAATATAACCTGTCCTATTTTTTTCACGGACAACGGTTCGCGGACCCATTCAAGTCAATAGGTCCGTGAAAAAACATGGAGGCACACAAGATTGTCATCCGCGTCCGTGATTCGTGTCCGTTTTTTTCCTATCATTTACAAGGCAAACTTGACCTAGATTTTTTTTCACTTTCCTTCATGTCTGGTGATCCTCCAAAAATCAAGGAAGACACACGGAAACAAAAACGGAAACGGATCACGGAACAACGGAACCCCGTTTTGCGGACCGTGCAAAAATACTGGCGTGTGCATGAGGCCTTAAGGACACATTTAATCCTGACCCAATCCCCAACTTCATTTGTTGAAAACTTAGTGCAGCAAATAAAATACACCTTACTTCCCTTCAAAATCAGAAGATCAGATCAGAACTGGCAGAAACCAGTGGGACCCAGGTACACCCACCTACTGTTCAGAGAAGAGTCTGGCCAGAAGTGGTCTTTATTGAAGAATTGCAGCAAAAAAGCCATACCTTCAACATGAACACAAAGCCAGGCAACTCAACTATGCACAAAAACGTAGGAACTAAGATGCAGAAAAATGGTAGCAGGTGCTCTGGACTGATGAGGCAGAATTAGAAATATTTGGATGTGACAAGAGGCAGGTTGTTCAGTGAAGGGCTGCAGAACGGTACAATAATGAGTGTCTGCAGGCAACAGTGAAGCATGGTGGAGGTATCTTGGAAGACTGAGGTTGCATTTCAGCAAATTGAGTTGGGGATGTGGTCAGGATAATGGTGTCCTCAATGCTGAGAAATACAGGCAGATACTTATCCATCATGCAATACCAACATAGAGCCAATATCATTAGGAACTATATTCAGTGTAAAGAAGAACAAGGAGTCCTGGAAGTGATGCCATAGCCCCCACAGAGTCCTGATCACAACATCATTGAGTCTGTCTGGGACTACATGAACAGGCAAGAAGGATTTGAGCAAGCCTACATCTACAGAAGATTTGAGGTTAGTCCTCCAAAATGTCTGTAACAACCTCCCGGCCGATTTCTTCAGAGACTGTGTGCAAGTGTACCTAGAAGAACTGATGCTGTTTTGAAGGCAAAAGTATTGATTTCATTTAGATTTCTGTTTTGTGCATTCATGTTGCATTCTGTTAACTGATAAAAATAAAATAATAACACTTCTAATTTTCAAAGCATTCTTACTTTGCAGCATTTTTTCCACACCTGCCTAAAACTTTCACACTGTACTGTATGCTGTAGTCCATGTAACAGAATTATCAAAGGAAAAAAAGAAAACATTTAAGACACTGTAAGCAGGGGCGGATTAAGTGCATCAAAGGCCCAGGGCTGTTTACCCAACTTGGGCCCCCTCCTTCCATTTTCCCCTGACCAGCCCCACCCCCCTTCCATATTCTGCCCCCAAAGTTTTTTTTTCATACAGCCACACCACAAATGTACCCTAATGGTATCCTATGTGACACCACAGATAACACAATGATAACTCCCTGAGTACAAATCATGTAGTACACGATCTGGCACTTGAAACAACCAACATATGATGGTTATGGGCAGAATCAGTAAGGAGAGGGTAAATGAGATTGTTAACCATGAGTGTTGGTTTAAAGAGAACCTGTAACCTCTACTGACATGTCAGTTGTAGTAACTACATCCCGCTTGTAATAACAATTCTGGAGCATCTATTTTTTATGACTTTTTGTTGTGACATTCCTCTATTATTCCTGCTAGAAGTTATTAGCAGTTTGCAATGAAGGTCCAGATGGGTGTTACCAGTTGGTGGTGGGGGGTCCTCTCACAGTCTGACATTATTCAATGAGTGCTGCCAGTGTCAGACTGTGCTGGAACACCACTGATCAGATATTGATGACCTATCTTGAGTATACGCCATCAATATGTACTGGCTGTACAACTAATTTAAAGGGGACCTGTCACCATTAAATGCAATGCAATCTTCAGGCAGCAAATTATAGAACAGGATGGGATGAACAGACTGATATATAGTTTTGTGGGAAAAAGATTCAGTAAAACCTCCCCACGTGTACATCTATCAGTGCCTGACAGCTATGTATACACACTTACACACAGAATGCTATCAATCACTGATAACACCTTCTCCGTGTACATCTATCAGTGACTGACAGCTATCTATATATACACACTTACACAGAGAATGCAATCAATCACTGATAACACCTCCCACGTGTACAGCTATCAGTGACTGACAGCTATCTATGTATACACACTTACACAGAAAATGCTATCAATCACTGATAACATCTCCCTATGTACAACTATCAGTAACTGACAGCTATCTATGTATATACACTTACACAGAGAATGGTATCAATAACTGATAACATCTCCCTGTGTACAACTACCAGTAACTGACAGCTATGTATACACACTTACACAGAGAATGTTATCAATCACTGATAACGTCTCCCTGTGTACAACTATCAGTAACTGACAGCTATGTATACACACTTACACAAAGAATGTTATCAATCACTGATACCATCTCCCTGTGTACAACTATCGGTGACTGACAGCTATGTATACACACTTACACAGAGAATGTTATCAATCACTGATACCATCTCCCTGTGTACAACTATCGGTGACTGACAGCTATGTATACACACTTACACAGAGAATGTTATCAATCACTGATACCATCTCCCTGTGTACAACTATCAGTAACTGACAGCTATGTATACACACTTACACAGAGAATGGTATCAATCACTGATAACATCTCCCTGTGTACAACTATCAGTAACTGACAGCTATGTATACACACTTACACAGAGAATGTTATCAATCACTGATAACATCTCCCTGTGTACAACTATCAGTAACTGACAGCTATGTATACACACTTACACAGAGAATGCTATCAATCACTGATACCATCTCCCTGTGTACAACTATCGTTGACTGACAGCTATCTATGAATACACACTTACACAGAGAATGCTATCAATCACTGATACCATCTCCCTGTGTACAACTATCGGTGACTGACAGCTATCTATGTATACACACTTACACAGAGAATGCTACCAATCACTGATAACATCTCCCCCTTGTACAGCTATCTATGTATACACACTTACACAGAGAATGCTATCAATCACTGATACCATCTCCCTGTGTACAACTATCGGTGACTGACAGCTATCTATGTATACACACTTACACAGAGAATGCTATCAATCACTGATACCATCTCCCTGTGTACAACTATCGGTGACTGACAGCTATCTATGTATACACTTAAGCCTGTTTTACACCAACAGATTGGGGATCACATGAGCACCACATCTCAGAATACTGATCCCACTTCTCCACATTGAGAGCTCCATAAAATGCTTTCTCTACAATTAGCATATTCTGACCTTTACTAAAGGCAGGATCAATGAAGGATGACCAATATAATGACAAAGAAAGTTGATTAAGTACCTTTGAGTAATAAGCAATCTTCATCTGTCTTACAGCTTCAACTGTTAATGTGCGCACATGTGAGGGTTACCCAGGACAGGGTGATGTGTATCACTCCGGCTTCCACTGTCCGCGATTAACTGACTCTCAAGAACATATGTACTGCTGCTGGCCTGGAAATGACTCCTTAAAATACTGCTGTATGCACGAAGAGTTTGAATCTGTGATGAAAGTCAATCTATCAGAGAAGCTCGCCACATACATTTATAGGTATGTCTATAATACAGCCATGAAATCCTGGAGTGACTGTAAAGTATGTATGGTATATGAGGTGTGGGGGGCGGGTGAACCTTTTCAAGTCAGTTTTGATTTGAGTTGCCTTTGCCAAATCAAAGGTTACATATTGTTTGATGAATTTGGCACATCTTTAAACCTAAGGGAGCTGCAACACGTTCAGGTTTTTTATGCAGATTTTGAAGCCATAATCAGGAGTGGATTAAAAAAAAGAGGAAAATAATATCTGTCCATAAAGCCCCTTTCACATGAGCGTGACGGATTGGGTCCGGATGCGCTCAGGGTGCATTCAGTGAAACTCGCACCATTTCGCAAGTAAGTTCAGTCAGTTTTGTCTCAGATTGTGTTTACGGTTTCAGTTTTTCCGCGCAGGTGCAATCAGTTCTGATGCGTTTTTCACGCGAGTGAAAAAAAATAATTAAAGAGGACCTTTCACCGATCCTGACATTGTGAACTAAGTATACAGACATGGAGAGCGGTGCCCAGGGATCTCACTGCACTTACTATTATCCTTGGGCGCCGCTCCCTTCTCCTGGTATAGGCTCCGGTATCTTCGGTCACTAAGTTATAGTAGGCGGAGTCTGCCCTTGTTCTGCTGTAGCGCTGGCCAATCGCATCGCAGAGCTCACAGCCCTGGGAGAAAATAAACTCCCAGGCTGTGAGCTCTGCGCTGCGATTGGCCAGCGCTAGAGCAGAACAAGGGCAGACTCCGCCTACCATAATTTAGTGACCGAAGATAGCGGCGCCCGGGGATAATAGTAAGTGCAGTGAGATCCCCGAGCGCCGCTCTCCATGTCTGTATGCTTAGTTCACAATGTCAGGATCGGTGAAAGGACCTCTTAAAGGTTTACAAGCAACATCTCCTAGCAACCATCAATGAAAAACGCATTGCATTCGGGCTGCAATTACATCCCAATGATAAGTTTTTCACTGAATCCCCATTCACTTCTATGGGGCTAGGGCTGCATTAAAAACGCAGAATATAGAACATGCTGCAATTCTTATGCAACGCAGAACTGATGCATGACATTTTTTTAAACAGACCCATTGAAATAAATGGGTCAGGATTCAGTGCGGGTGCCATGCCTTCACTTCACTCGCTAGTGTGAAAGTTGCCTAATACTTTTTCTCCTTTTAGGATCCACTCCTGACTTTGGCTTAAAACCAGCACGTGTGGCCGTACCCTAACATTTTTGTCTCAAAATGCTGTTTCGGTTTCTGGACACCACCCACCCCCACTGGAGTGATTATGCAACTTTTCAAAAATTTTGCAGTGATACATATGACGTGAAACTAACTAACATTATTAACCATGGCCACCTTCCCACCCACTTTTTAAAAGTGGCGCGTGGAGAGTAAAATGGCAAAGAGGCAGAATGGGACTTGTGCCAAAATTTGTGACTTTTCTATGCCATAAAACTGGAGTATCAGTTTGATACATTTCACCCATAAGGGTTTGTTTTGCACTCTGCAACCACAGAGCCATATAGGTCTTTTTTCAGGTCTTCCCTTTCAGTGTGTAGGCAGCGGCTCATCAAGCACCTGCAACCCCAGAAGTGCATACCTCATTTGAGATGCCCTATTCATTGCACATTAGTAGTTTTTGTGGGATAACTTCTTTAATAAACTGCAATGTTAGTGGCATCAGTCACATCTAGTTTTTTTTATCCCCTATAGAATAGCCGTCTCACTAATAAAATAGTCTAATTCTGTAATGTAAACTTTTTTAAAGCAAGAAGTGAGAGGTAGCAGTTAGACTATGGAGATCGTGGCTTTTCCACTGCACGGTACTGGCTCTACCCTACTCTACACTGTTTTGGTACCAGACGGTATGTTTTTCACTGTGGATATGGTACTCCCTCAGTGTAGCTGGTAGCAGTGTAGAGAAGAATCTCTTAGACCAATCCCTAGTCAGCAGTGTGCTCGCAAGACTTGGTTCGCTTGGACCCCCTCCAGATCAGGTATGAAAAAACGTGCCAGGAACTGTTTTCAACTTTGGCCTAGTGGAAAAATAAAATAAAACAAAACAGGGTAGAGTCAGTAAAGTTGAGCCAGTTCCATGCAGTGGAAAGGGGTTTTATAGTGTGTTACCTTCTAGACCGTTACGTCTTTATTGAAGCATCTCATGGATGTCCTAACTTAAAGTGATCTGTCCTAGTCGGACATTGCACTAAACATCAGAATTACTTTATATTTGGTTAGTTTCATACTCCCTAATGTCGGTACTGTTTAAGATAAAGATACTTAATGAGCATGTAACATTTATATAACATTTATATTGACTTGTGACTATAAATCTATACAGAAGACAACTAGTCGTTATTTGAAAAGCTATATTATGTGATAGATTTATTTAGGCCTCTTTCACACTTGCGTTGTCCGGATCCGTCGTGTACTCCACTTGTCGGAATTACACGCCGGATCCGGAAAAACGCAAGTGAACTGAAAGCATTTGAAGACGGATCCGTCTTCAAAATGCGTTCAGTGTTACTATGGCAGCCAGGATGCTATTAAAGTCCTGGTTGCCATAGTAGTAGTGGGGAGCGGGGGAGCGGTATACTTACAGTCCGTGCGGCTCCCGGGGCGCTCCAGAGTGACGTCAGGGCGTCCCATGCGCATGGATGACGTGCCATGTGATCACGTCATCCATGCGCGTGGGGCGCCCTGACATCACTCTGGAACGCCCCGGGAGCCGCACGGACGGTAAGTATACTGCTCCCCGCTCCCCATTACACTTTACCATGGCTGCCAGGACTTTAGCGTCCTTGCAGCCATGGTAACCATTCAGAAAAAGCTAAACGACGGATCCGGCAATGCGGCGAAACGACGTTTAGCTTAAGGCCGGATCCGGATCAATGCCTTTCAATGGGCATTAATTCCGGATCCGGCCTTGCGGCAAGTGTTCAGGATTTTTGACCAGCGCAAAAAGCGCAGCATGCTGCGGTATTTTCTCCGGCCAAAAAACGTTCCGGTCCGGAACTGAAGACATCCTGATGCATCCTGAACGGATTTCTCTCCATTCAGAATGCATTAGGATAAAACTGATCAGGATTCTTCCGGCATAGAGCCCCGACGACGGAACTCTATGCCGGAAGACAAGAACGCAGGTGTGAAAGAGCCCTAAAAGAATACTTGAAAAGGAATAGCAAAGGAATCCTGTCTCCTTCCTCTGGAATACATTCAAATGCAGTAGGCTCTGTAGAAGCAGCACTTGTCTCACCAGCTTCTTCTCTAGTGCACTCCAAGTCAGTGCAGACATGGGAGTAAGGCATCATAACCAAAGTTTCATTTTAAAATCTTGTGGGAATGTTTAGGGAAGGAGAAGTATTGAGGTGCCACTGTTCACACTCTTATGAAAGGCTCCATCGGCAGGCCCTGTATATTTTACATGGAACATCTCTCTGTGTGGCCATTGGGTACTGTTGGTATCCGTCATGCAGTGGATCCGGCGATGTGTTGTCTATTCTGTTGAACACGGAAACCATGACATACCCATTTTGAGTTCTTGCACTATGTAGATGACACAGAACTGTGACCAGTCATATTTGAGATCAACAGGTTTTCTTCTCCTTTTCTTAGGAGCCCTCTCCCTCTGCTTGGCATTGGCTTCTACGGACTCTTGATCCTTTCACTGATGGTTGTAGATTTCATCTATTACTACAGAGTCAATAAGACTTCTTTCTACAACACGTTGAGTCACACGTGGATCGGGAAGCATCTTATCCTTCCTCTTTTCCAGAGAAACCTGGAAGACGGCATTCAACAAAGGAACAAAGGTGTTACGGCAAGGATGACAGCAGATGCCAGACATGACGAGAACAGACCTTTAGAAGCCAATGTGTGAGGATGCTGCGGGGGTTGATTCACAATGGATTGCTGATAAACATTACCCTGCTCGCCACAGACAAAGGACATATTTATTTCACAATATGACAATCAGAAGCTTTACGAAGACACTTCCTTTTATTCTGTTTGTACAAACATTACAATGGATGGTTGCTTTAAACAATGTACTACTCTCACACTATGCGATTGGATGTAAATGCCTTTCTGATGAATGTAGAGACTGACAGGAAAATCTGCTGTAAGAATCTAACACAGATGTGTTTAGCTAATACTGCTGGGGTGAAGAGCCTTCTAAAGACCTTCCGCTTACACTAGAATACTATTCCATAGTGCAAAGAAATGGTAGCATTGATATTTAGGTTTTGCATTAGTTATACATTACATCCTAATGTTAACAAACTAATACTACTATCTGCAGGTCAGATGCTGGCTTAGTTATTATCCAAGTCATGTCTCAAGGCCTGTTTAAAAGGTCAGACATCGACTTACAAGATACCTACCTTAGATCTAGTGGCATTAGAGGCAGAGCTTGCTAAGAGCTTATTTGCATACCCTCTTTCCAGAATTCCAGCAGAACATTGCCTGGCCTAGAAAACTCTTCACACCGATTGAGCGCTCTCCATAAGCAGATATAGTATCCCCCGGAACTGCAGAATGAAACAGGTAATGCGCTAATCTTCTCTATAACGAATATATAGAAGGAGGATCAGCTCACCAGTTATCAGATGCAATACCAGGGTCAGCATGATCAGTGATCATCCGGGATAGAAGGATGGAAGATCCAGCACTTGCTTTACTCATAAAACTTAAAGTGATCTTCCAGCATAAGAAAAAAAAAAAACACATTTACTGGAGAACTAACAGAACACTTACACGGCTCCCTCCGTTTCATCTTTTTAGCTGCAGATCCACCTTGGCTCTACTTCTGCCATCCAAGATGGCTGCACCACCTCTCAAACTACCTGATGCACACTGTCCATTTGGTAGTCTGAGACACATCCTGTTTGCCCAGCCCTGCTCTTGGATTGGTCAGTACTGCTCACTGTGACCAATCCGAGGGCTGCAATTGCAGTTTGCATCAGGTAGATTGAGAAGTGGTGCAGCTATCTTGGATGGCATAAGTGGAGCCTAGAAATTATCAGGTCTGTGTCTGAAAAGATGTGAATTTCTTTTGTGAACCTGATAGCTCTCCTGATATGTATGTTTTCGTAAAAAATGTTATTCCCCATGCTATAACAATTCCAGAGCACTTAACTCTGTGTTGTGCTGCTCCACAGTTATTCCTACTAGAAATGTATGAATAATCTGGCAACTGGGTGTTGGGGACCTGCACCGTCTGACACTGTGCAATGAGTTCTGACCATGGCAGATCCTGTAGGGACACAGCCCTTTAACAAGGAGTATGTGATACCAAGTTGTTAATTTCTTTGCTTACATTGCCAAGAGGAATAACCAAGGAACTGCACAATGCAGAGTTATAAGAAAATATACTGTTATTTAATGGTGAATGTAAGTATTCACTTAGACATTTTAGGCAGCTGACAGGTCTTCTTTAAAACACATCCATCTGTAAGTTGCTTTATGTGTTTTTGACTATGCAGTCCTTAGGGCATGTTCACATGCTAGATATACATGTCAGAGACGCCAACAGCAGAACCCCACAGCAGAAATCTGAGGCTGACCCTAATGTGTATGGGGTGCCCCAACTCTCCCCTCACATTTTATCAAGGCTGCATGATATGTATATGACAAGAAAAATACTATTCCCAAAAAATGCCCTTAAGCCAAACTAATGACGTCTTTTGATAATAATGCACCTAATTCTTTCTGCTAAAGGTTGTTGGGCTGAGAAGTCTTTATATTACTATGATGCCATATGATATCTGATTCTATCAAAGGGCTATCTTATTTAAAGGGGTAGTCCCATCTCACTGTTTCCATGCCAAGCTGGGACAAAGTGACAACCCCAGGTGGCCATGCTTATGGAAGCAGCTGATCAGGCCAGTGCTCCTCTCTGTTTCTGGTTTCCATTATAGTGAATGGGAGCTAGCCAAGCAGCATAGCAGAATGAGCTACGCTACTTCCTAAACTCCCAGAGTTATGGCGAGATAGGACAACCCCTTTAACACATTAATGTTACATCACTAGGGTATACCATCAATCTTCGATAAGTGTCTGATCACTGGGACTCATGCCGATTGCTAGAAAAAAGTGGTAGCAGTGCTAGAAAATTGCTGTGCCATATTTTGCTCCCAGTGGCTCCGTTCAACTTCTCTCAGAGCGTATGTAGTTTTGTAATTCATAGAGCGGGTGTTGCTTCATTCAAGTGATCGAGGGGGTCACGAAGATCAGACCCCACCAATATGCCTCAATTGATGGCATATCCTAGTGAGATAATCACTTCAATCACACCTAGCCATAAATCGTGTGTGTAACGGTGTCTAAAAATGTTCAATAGTTGTTGGCTGAACATCTTCTTTTCTGACTCCACGAGAATGCACGTGGTCCCAGTGGGAGAGGGGAAGAAGAGGTGTCTGGCAGGGACTTATCTCCCTCCAGAACAAAAGTATCAGATGTTGAAATTCAACTTGCCTGTTTCTTCTTCCCTCCAACATCATCAGTCTGTCATCATTAGGGTTGCCACCTTTCCCAACAAAAAATACCGGCCAGGTTAAGCCACACCCCAAAGAGGGTGTGGCTGTGGTGCGTGGCTTAAAACGGGGTGTTAAGTTGCTATTATACTGTGGCTCCCAATAATATTAATTAACCCATTAGTGCCGCCCAGAATTAATAATGCCCCCAGTAATAATAATACCCCCATTAGCACCCCCAGAATTAATACTGTCCACATTAGTGCCCCCAGTAATATTAGTGCCCCCAGTAATATTAATGCCCCCAGTAATATTAGTTCCCCCCTGTAAGAGTTATGGCCCCATTAGTGCCCCCCAGTAATTTTTATGTCCCCATTAGTGCCCCCAGTTACAATAATATCCCCCATTAGTGCCCCCAGTTAGAATAATGCCCCCCATTGGTGCCCCCTTCTCTGCTTCTGTCCAAAAAAATAAAAAAAAAAGCACTCACCGCCTCCATTTGCTCGTGCTGCGGTGAAGGCCCCCTGCTGACTGGAAGCTCAGGACAGGACCTGCGCTCCACCGTGATGACGTTTCTCACTGGTTCTGTCCTGCACATCCAGTCAGAAGCGCGATCAAATGGAGGAGGTGAGGGCATTTTTTATTTATTTTTTATTAACAAGGGGTGGGGGGTCGGGTAAAGGCTGCACTAATTAGCGCTCCGTAATGGAAGCGCTCATTAGTAGCAGTCCTTGTAACAAAATACCGGTAATTAACATCGCCGGTAGAGAAAAATTACTTGCACCGGAAGGGCCATTAAAATACCGGCCTTGCTGGTGAGATACCGGCTGGGTGGCAACCCTAGTCATCATCTGGGGAGTATCAGCACACCACCATATTTATCAGATACTTGTTTTCTCCCAATGAAATCTGCAGGTTCAGCCAACTTTACTCCAATGTGTTTGGCAGTGGCATAGTGCCCCCTAACCTGTGGACACGCTTCTTTTTATAGAACCACACTCCACAATGATCACTCTGGGTGATATGGTCTGTAATCTCCATTTAGGCCCCCAAAGTAATATCCTCATTTTAAGGCCCAACCAGCCCCTTTCAGTGTAATTCTCATTTAGGCTCAACTTAGTAAAAGTCCCCATTTAGTGTCCAGCCACACTTAGCAGTAATCCCCATCTAGGCCCATGCCCCCAACTCCACTGAGTAGTAAGGCTGGGTTAAAATCATGTTTTTCCCATCTGTTTAATACAAAAACGTATATGTTAAACGGAGGCCTTAGACAGTGGCATTCGTTCACCATAGAGTTCCATTGTAAAAAAAAAAAAATGTATACATTTTGTTTTACAATGGTAAAAAATAAATATATATGTTCTTTTTACCAGACTCAGGATACAAGAACGGGGTATGCTGCACCCCTCTAACATGTACGTCAAACGGATGCATAAAACGTAATACAAACCTACCCTTTTTCCCATTTAGGCCTCTGCTGGGCCAGCCCCGCTCACGAACAAATTCCCCCTTTGTGCGCCTTAAAGGGGTTCTCCAAGAATTAAGAAAATGAAAATACTTTTTTCTTGCTTTATTATAAATATATTCTCAAATACCTTTCATTATTTATAATGGCTTGTTTTTTCTGGGGAGCAATTATCAGAGGAAACAAAATGGTTGCTGCCCCATCAGTTCACACAAAACCTGTCCTGATTACACATGAGGATAAGTTGCTTCACAACACTGAGGTAAAGCGCTGCCTTATCCTCCTCTCTACTTGTCAGGAATTATGATCCTGAATACAGATGATAAGAACTTTAGCTGAATCTCTGGGGAATTTAGTTCATGAAGACACATGAGGTACAGAGAGGACGGACAGGACAGACTGTGGTAATGGAGACTGTAAACAAGTGCTGCTGCTCCTTGGCCGTACCTCACCCTCCTCTCATGTCTCCTCATCATCTCCATTCCCACAGAGATTCACCTGTATTCAGGGCAGAAGCAGAGAGGAGGATGAGGCAGCACTATGGCTCATTGTGGTGAAGTAACTTGTCCTCCTGTGTGATTGGGACAGGTTTTGTGTGTACTAATAGGATAGCGGCCATTTTATTTCTCCTAATGATTGCTCCCTAGACAAAACAAGTCATTCTAAGTAATGAAAAGTATTTGTGAATTTATTATAAAATAATATTTAATTTAATTTTTTTTTATTTTTTTTAATTCCTGGAGAACCACTTTAAACTAAAAAAAAAAAAAACTTGTCCTTTCTCTGTATTCCTCCTATGCGCGCTCTATCTCCAGCTGGGTGTGTGCGCCCTGATGATGACTCTTTTGTAGGCCACAGGCTGGTGTAGGCGACAGTGAATGGTGGGCAGGGAGGATATGGTTCTCTGATCTGCCAATATTTTGCTGGAAACAGTCACTGTTTAACAGTGTCAGGCCAGGCCTCGCTACATCGGGCTAGCACTAGGTGCCTCCTTGCAATTTGGAGCCCGGGGCAACCACCCATCCGGGTACCTCACAAACTACACCACTGGTGTATGGGCACCTTCATAGTAGCTGCTATTATAATTAGTCTAATAGGTTAAAGAAATAAAAGACAAACTATATTGTGGCAATTGTCATGATTTTCATGAGTGACCTCCCACCATTAGGATTATGAAGGAATTAATTGCATCCTATCCAAAAACTCTTGCATTGTACAATCATTTGCAATAATAAGTGAATCAGCAGTCAGATCTTTGAAAAGGAGCAGGTCATACAAGGGTGATTTCACTAGAGGATTGGTATTATAAAGAAGGTGACACGCAGCAGTGACAGGTATTGTTGTAGAGACAATACTCCTAATTATAACAGCAAGAGTTCGTTACAAAGAAGTGATGAGGGGAGGCCGGAACTGCCTCCAATTTTCTATTTTATTAGCTATATTGTGTACCCTGGTGGTCACCTAAAATATTGATGAGGAGACCAAAATGATTCACATAAATTGTGTGAATGTGCAGCCATTTTCCACCATTAGAAGTATAACCTTTTTACATCCCTATCATTTTCAGCTCTATGGTGATAACCCATCATTAAATAACTGTATTTTTATATTGACTTGACGTTTTTAAATGTAACTTTTTTCTTTTACCATAATTTGACATCAAACAATAATTCAACAATGAACACATTTTGAATATTAAGTAAAATGAAATTAAGATTTCCATGCTACCCATCTGTCGGATATACATGGAGGAACCCCCTTTAAAAGCAATCTGTCACCATGGTCTTGGACTATTATCTGCAGTAATACATGAGTAATACTACAGATAAGGAATCCAGATTGCTATGCTTTATTTTCCTATTTCCCCGCTGTCAGCATTTAATGCTGTGCTGAAACACATTGTCAGGACTGCTGTGCATGCGGAGTCCTCTCTATTATGTTAGCACGGCACAGCAGTCCTGACAGTGTATTTCAGTGCAGCTTCGAGAGATCATAGCGTGGGAATGGGAAGCAGGGGGGAAAAAAATATACTGATCTGGGCTTTTTACGTGCAGTACTACTCATATATTACTGCAGATAATAGTCCAGGATCGTGGTGACCGATTCCCTTTTAAGTAAGGCTCAACTTTTGTGGATATTTTGGACTATATAATTTTGTCCTTCTGCATTGGAGGCTTACAACAAATAATACCAGTATGGATGTGGATACAAATATCAAGTATGGTACCTTCCGCTAATGTTGGGAGAAGGGATCAATCAGTGACTGATCGATCGCTCCCCTGTGCCTTAGATACGCTCAGAAGGCACCAATCGCATTTTGTGAAGATAGATGTTCTCATAGTTCAATAGTGCACAACTAAGTGCAAAGCCGGCACAGAGATAACAGCAAGACTGTAATGTGATGCCCATTGCCTAATATCTTATTTATCCGGAGGTATTGTAAGATGTCCTAAGCAACCTTTAGGTTTTATGCCTGTTGGTACTGTAGATCTCTCAGAAGAGGGGCTCATTACAAAACGAATATTACTAATTAATAGAAGAATATTTAATAATGATGTTAGCTAATGATAAGGCACAGCAGGAGAGCTGCGGAAGGAGAGCTTTAAAGGAAGCAAGCGTAGCATGTGAGCAATATAGCACTGCTGCTAAATCATTTACTAATTGTCATTCCATGTAGACATAGGCCTGGCGCCTTGTTCCCGGGAAAGGGAGGTAGAAGTAGAATAAATACTTCAGAATGTGTAATTTTGTGTTTTCTAGCAATAACCAATGTAAAGTCATTTAGAAGAATTTAAATCTTACTATGTATTATAATAAAAATAAACCAAACTTGTATGAATTGGGTGTTGTGGATTGTTACATACTGGTGTTTTCAACATAAGGTTCTGGGGTATTTCAATGGGTCGCAGAAATCACCCATAGGGTGGTGCCATAGCTCATACCACTCTCTGGCACACAAGGGATCAACAGAAATGTTACTGGCTAGTGTGCAGCAGGGGTGGCATGGGCAGTTAAAGTGGCCCTGGAAAAGCTAAAAGTGGCCCCATGTTGTAGGTGGGTCCAAACTGACACAAGTAGGTGGGCTCAATACAAGTAGCCGAGGTCAGCAATACTACATTGCAACTCAACATATCACCCCAGCAGAAACAAATACCAATGTGCAGCAAAAATACTCTCCCAGAAGCTGCTCCTCTGTGGTGCCATCAATAGCTGCCAGGTTCTGTCCTCTTCCTTCAATTGTCTGCAAGTAAGATATGGAGCAGGGGGCTTAGGAGGTGGGGGTGTGGGCCATAGCACCAAGCCAGCCTGCCTGGACTACCCCTAGTAATGATCCCTATAGTGTAGTGTGCTCCCCACATGGCCAAGGAAAGAATAAAAAAGTCTCATACCAAGCTGCCATCTCCAATGAAGGTCAAAGGCCTCTTCCAGCCTGTGTCCCTGCGCCATTTGTACACTGTCCGATATACAGCAGGGCAGGGGGTCATCAGATCATTATATATCCTGCCAGCGACAGTGAGGAGGACTTGGGCAACCCCATGGGCATCGGCCTACTGGGAAATTTTCCTGTAGGGTTTGAGGCCAGTCCTCCCTGGTGTGGAGACATCCTAGTATATAATATATTTCTAGTTTACAACAAAATAATCACTGTAGATAGTGATATCTTGTTATACAAATCAATGCACATTTCATAACATTCGCTATTTATGGCACTTTAAGTGGTTAACAGGCTGTAATTTTCTTTTGTGTGCCATCTGCAATTTGTGTGGACAGCGCACGGACCCATACATTTCTATGGGCCCATGCATGCATCTGTATTTTTTCTGGATTTGTGTGGCCATTCTGCAAATTATAGAACACATCCTATTCTGGTCCATTTGTGGACAAGAATGAACCTTACTATTGTTGGGAGTAAGGCTCCATTCAGACGTCCGTAGTGCATTGCGGATCCGCAATACACCCCGCTGACACCCCCATAAAAATGCTTATTCTTGTCCACAATTGCGGACAAGAATAGGACAGAAGATCAGGGAAAATGCGGATGCGGACAGCACACTGTGTCTCTTCCGGCCTCATAGAGAACAAATGGGTCCGCACCCGTTTCGCATAATTGCGGAACGGGTGCGGACCCATTCTACGGATGTGTGAATGGACCCTAAGAAAAATGCGGAATGCACATGGAAGGTGTTCGTATGTTGTTTGCAGACCTAAATACAGACACGGTTGTGTCTGTGAAGTCTTAGACATGGGGTCTACATGTAATGTCTGCACTGTGGGCCAGATGCTCCAGTCTGTACCTCTGCTATGTTCAATCCCAACATCCTCACTATACATTCTTCATGTACAATTCATCTTGTTTTAAACAGCAAAAAAAACACATTATGGTCACTGTGGGTGACATTTACCAAAGGTTTTATGTGACTATTGTGACGTAAAAAAATAAAATAAAATCATGGCGAATCATCTATCTTTATTTTGTGAAGATAGATCAACAGTGCACAACTAAGTGCAAAGCCGGCACAGAGATAACAGCAAGACCGTAATGTGATGCCCATTGCCTAATATCTTATTTATCCGGAGGTATTGTAAGATGTCCTAAGCAACCTTTAGTTTTTATGCCTGTTGGTAACTGTAGATCTCTCAGAAGAGGGGGCTCATTACAAAACGAATATTACTAATTAATAGGAGAATATTTAATAATGATGTTAGCTAATGATAAGGCACAGCAGGAGAGCTGCAGGAAGGAAGCAAGCGTAGCATGTGAGCAATATAACACTGCTGCTAAATCATTTACTAATTGTCATTCCATGTAAACATAGGCCTGGCGCCTTGTTCCGGGAAAATGAGGCAGAAGTAGAATAAATACTTCAAAATGTGTAGGAATCTGGCCCTTTTAGTAAGGCCTCCTGCACACGACCGTAGGTGTCCCGTTGCCGTATTGCGGACCGCATTTGCGGATTCGCAATACACGGGCACCGTTCCGTGTGCGGACCGATTCACTTCAATGGGTCCACAAATCCGGAGATGCGGAAGCACGGAACGAAACCCTGTGGAAGCACTACGGAGTGCTTCCGTGGTGTTTCACCCTGTACTTTTGTTCCGCAAAAAGATAGAACATGTCCTATCTTTGTGCGGAACAGCCGGATCGCGGACCCATTAAAGTGAATGGGTCCGCGATCTGCTGCGGCTGCCCCACGGTTGGTGTTTGTGCATTTTGCCGGCCGCAGCACGGCCAAGGGGCGCACACGTCTGTGTGCAGGAGGCCTAAAACTCATCTATTCCTTATTTTGGCAACCTAACAGTATGGGACTTTTGGGAAGGGAACTCATTGGGGGGAATGTGTCATGAGGGTAATATTTGAAGTCAGTTTTGCTGTGAGTTTGCTTTGGCGTTCTTAGAAACAAATTTATCAAACCTCACCTGTTATTTGTTAAGTTTGACCGTTTAACCTAACACTTTGGGAGAGATTTAATGCTTTTATGCCAAAAAGTGGTGTTAAAAATATGACACACACCATATTTGCACCATAATCTGCAACTTTTAGCTCTTCTCGCCACTTAAAAAGTCAATAAATGGGACAGGACTTAGCATGAGGGGGGAGGACCTCCACAGCCCAGGGATTTGTAACACCCCAGAGTTGTGTTACTAAACTCTTTTACCCCGCTACAAGAGCTTTCACTTTGTCATCTGATGTGATTTTACATTATATCCTCACAACTGTGCATTATACACCATGTTAAATGTATATTGCAGTAATTTCCATGTTCTGGCAAGGACTTAAGTTCAGTTTAGTATATCTAGGCTGAAATAGTTCATTCCAGCTTAGCTCCCCCCTCTGTGAGCAGAGTGGGCTGCGCCAACATCCTGCCTCATGGGAGAGAAGGAAGTTAGTAGTAGTGTAGCCCAACCCCAGGGGTAGGGTGTGCATGTTAGGAGCTCCCAGATATAGGGAACCAAACCAGGATCTTGTCTCGGCTGAGACATTGATCATCATCCCCAGCCTGAGCCCTGCAGCCTCGGCTGGATGAAGCAAGCAGACGAACTCCAGAATTCCAGGAAGAAAGCATACCCTGTGAAGATAACTGTGAGTAAAGTCCAGAGACCCATGAGAATCCATATTCCTCCTCAGCTAGTCAGTCCTCAGACAGCAGAAGATAGAGAGTGCAGAAGCCAAATTCCTGCCACAGTATAGAGCTACAAAGCAGACGTCCTTTCCTGCAAGCTCCAGGTACATGAGAGAGCAGAAGATAAATTCCTTGGGACCTAAGACTAAAACTGTATCTTGCTTGGATGAAAGTTACCATCAGTAAAGACAAGTTTGAACTTCACCCAGGCTCTGGATCTCAATTTCTGCTGCAAATTCCTCTATTATCCTACTAGCACCACACTCAATTTATTGCAAGTGAGCCAGGATCCAGGAGTCCAGCTGTACCCAGGTAGGAGACACCGTTGACACAATTACTACTACCATACAGAGACATTACACCACTCTGGCATTCCTAACCTGGGGTGTGAGTTATAACACCTTGGAGGGCCCTGTGACTGTACCCTGCGCACGCTGCAATTGGCGTCACAAACAAAACTATAGACTATAACCTACACCTGACCCAACCATTGCATTTTTGGTGTCAGGTCCAGCTCACTGCAGATTTGCTCTAAATTACTCCTGAAACTCGCGTATATTTCAGCTGGCGTAGATTTGAGTTTCTGGCATAGTGCCAGAGATACACCCAATCTATTAAGAGGCATCTCCCTCTAGCGTAAAGGGAATCAAGACTGGAGTAGGGAAAACTAGTCTTGATAAATCTCCCCGATGTAGATCTTGGCGTAGATTTACTAATACTGATGTTTTCTATGCCAGTCTTGGTAAAAAGTGCACTAGAGTAATGTGCACGAAATTTATTCAGGCACAGGCCTCTTAATATATTTGGCACATCTTCTGGCCTTCAGTGTGCCACAAACTGAAATCTACACCACCTAGGAGTTGGTGTACATTTAAACTATAATTTCTTTCAGTTTCTGGCATATGGTAACTCTGGTGGACCATGGGAGACCACACCCCCTTCTGCTAAACCCTCCCCCTTTTATCTCCACAAAGTGTCGAGGAGCTCAAAAAGTTGCAAATTATGGTGCAACTATAGCATGCACCATAATCTGTGACTTTTTTTACAGTGACGTAAACTTATTGATAAATCTAAGTTGTGTAGAAATGCTACTCCAATTTTTTTGTATGCCGCCCCCTACCAGAGTGAGTTTGCGGGTTTTAAAAAAAAATTACAATGATAAATCTGGAGTGAGAGTAATTAACATATTTAACCGCGCCCACTTCCCAGCCCACTTTTGAACACTGCAGTGAATGGTATAACAATGCAAAAAGTCACAACATTTTTGTACATATCTTGCAACTTTTGGAAGCCAGAATTCCTGTGTGCAGGGTGTGATACATTTTCCTGATCTGCTGTTATGATTGCTATGGAGATCCTGATGTTAGTGTTCTATAATGGTGATTTTAGGTGAAAGACTCCCTTTAAGTTCTGATATGTCCTCCCTGACTTCCTTAATTAGCTTCCAGAATCACCCTCATCATTTCTGCAGTCGGTGAGATTGCTATGGGACTTTCACTGCTGACATGCAGGCTTCATCCTAAACTACAAGAAAAAAGGGGGCGAATAAGGCTTTCATGCTACAACCCGGACTTGTATGAGACACAATGTAGTAGAGATGAACCTGTCATTTGTTTTTATCTGCTTACAAATAAAGTTGGGTATTTTGCATGTTTTACTAGGTCTTTGAATGCAATGGGTGCTTTTTATTCAGGTTGCCATGGTGACACCCAGAGCATGCATCTAAAAACAACAAACAATACATAATATACCAAATACTGTTTTGATTTTTTTTTTTTTTTGCCTTCCTCTGGATCAACTCGTGGGATAACAGGCCGAACTGGATGGACAAATGTCTTTTTTCGGCCTTATGTACTATGTTACTATGTTACTATGTTTAAGCCCCTCAGGACCCTGCCATTTTTCAAAATAAGGACCAGGCCGTTTTTTTTTATTTGATGTGTCACTTTATGTGGTAATAACTTTGGAAAGCTTTTACTTATCCAAGCTATTCTGAGATTGTTTTCTCGTGACACATTGTACTTCATGATAGTGGTAAATTTCAGTCAATATTTTTCATATAAGAAAAAATACCAATTTACCCGAAAATTAGAAAAATTCTCAACTTTGCATTTCTCATATGTCTACTTTATTTTTTTCGGACGTTAGAAGGCTTAGAAGTTTAGAAGCAAATCTTGAAATTTTTCAGAAAATTTCCAAACCCCACTTTTTAAGGGCCAGTTCAGGTCTGAAGTCACTTTGTGGGGCTTACATAATAGAAAACACCCAAAAATGATCCAATTTTAGAAACTACACCCCTCAAGGTATTCAAAACTAATTTTACAAACTTTGTTAACCCTTTAGGTGTTCCACAAGAATTCAAGGAAAATGTAGATGGAATTTCAGAATTTCACTTTTTGGGCAGATTTTTCATTTTAATCCATTTTTTTCCAGTAACAAAGCAAGGTTTAGGAAAGTTCAAGATAAGGTGGCAGTTTTGTTGGCACTATTTTAGGGTACTTATGATTTTTGGTTGCTCTAGATTACACTTTTTGTGAGGCAAGGTAGCAAAAAAATAGCTGTTTTGGCACCGTTTTTATTTTTTGTTATTTACGATGTTCATCTGACAGGTTAGATCATGTGCTATTTTTATAGAGCAGCATTTTTTGCGGGATGAGATGATGGTTCGATTGATACTATTTTTGGGTGCGTGTGACTTTTTGATCACTTTTTGTGATGTAAGGTGACAAAAAATAGCTTTTTTGACACCATATTATTTTTTTTACGGTGTTCATCTGAGGGGTTAGATCATGTAAAATGTTTGTACAGGAGGTTGTTATGGACGCGGCAATACCTAATATGTATACTCTTTTTTTTTTTTTTTTTTTAGTTTTACACAATAACAGCATTTTTGAAAGAAAAAAATATTCTGAGAGCCATATTTTTTATTTTTTTGGGGGCGATTATCTTATTTTTTGTGGGATGAGATGACGGTTTGATTGGTACTATTTTGGGGGCCATGCGCCTTTTTGATCGCTTGGTGTTGCACTTTTTGTGATGTAAGGTGACAAAAAATGGCTTTTTTGACACAGTTTTTATTTTTATTTTTTTACAGTGTTCACCCCTCGTTAGATCAAGTGATATTTTAATAGACCTGATTGTTACAGACATGGCGATACCTAATATGTCTACTTTTTTTTCACTTTTAACACAATAAAAGCATTTTAGAAACAAAAAAAATATGTTTTTGTGTCTCCATATTTTGAGAGCCATATTTTTTAAATTTTTAGTCCGATTGTTTTATCTAGGGGCTCATTTTTTGCGGGATGAGGAGAAGTTTGATTGGTGCTATTTTGGGGGGCATAAGCCTCTTTGATTGCTTCGTGTTGCACTTTTTGTAATGCAAGGTGACAAAACATGAGACAAAAAAATTATTGCTTTAGCACAGTTTTTATTTTATTTTTTCGACGGCATTCGGGTGAGGGGGTAGATAATGTGATATTTTCATAGAGCCGGTCGTTACGGATGCGGCAATACCCAATATGTCTGGTTTTCTTTTTTTTTTCTTACAACTTTATGTGTTTTATTTTGGGACTTTTTATCATGAAAAACACTTTTTTTTGGGGTCCCACTCTGGGACTTCAACTTCTGGGGTCTGTTCCCCTCTGCAATGCATTACAATACAACCTGTATTGTAATGTATTGGCTGTCATCTTTTATGCTGCCTGCCTGTGAGGTCTTCTCTGCCATCGGGTCCCCGCCACTGCAGCGTGGGGACCTGATGGAGATGCGGAGGGCACCTGTACCCTCCGAAATCCCTCTGCTTGCCGCGGTCAGCTTTTCACTGATGCCGACATATGCAGCAGAGGCCCGGCTGTCAGTGACTGCCGGGTCCGTGCCGCTGATTGGGCAGGCACAGCTCCTGCACCCGCGCTGGTCCTTAAGTGACGTCCACCAGCGCCATACATGTACGGCGAGGGTCCTCTACTTGTTAAGATAAATGGCATCAGCACAAGAAAACCAAGTCTGGTGATCCCCCCATGACCACATCCCACAACTACCAATTACATGACCTCATATTTTTACAAAATGGGGGGGGGGGGGCCAATATACCAAGCAATTAATAGCAGTAGGAATGACAAGGGCTCAGGTAGGGGTGTAACAAGTGACTCAAGCATAAGGTCAACCATAGAATAGGGATCATCTCCAGCCGGACCTCTTTCAGCAGAAGCTGAATTCAGGATCCCGTTCCTGTCCCCACACAAGGTTTTTTTACGGTCCTCACATGGCCGTTTTCAGAACCACTGCAGTCTACGGGGCTATTCACATGGACGTTTTTTTTAACAGCCAGTGAGTAGCGGCCGTCAAAAAAGAGGACATGTCCTATTTTTGGCTGTTTTCATGGTCAGGCGGACCCCACTGAAATCAATGGGACCGGTTAATGGACGTTTAGGGTCCATTCACACGTACGCAAATGCAAATAGTGGATCTGCAAAACACGGACAACGGCCAGTTCCGCACATGGCCGGCACTATGATAGAAATGCCTTTTCTTGTCCGTGGCTGCAGACAAGAATAGGACATGCTCTATTTTTTTGCAGGGCCACGGAACGGAAGTGCGGACAGAACATTTTATAAAAGATAAAAAAAAGCCAATGAAATTCATCCATTTTTAACGTCCATAAAAAAACAGATGCAAAATGGACAGGCGGACAGAAAAGGGAAGCACAAATGGTTGAGAAATGGCCATGAAAAACTGACAGTGGGGGACATTTACTAAGCATGTTGCACCAGATTTATGGTGTAAAATGCGCCAAAAAGAATGGTGTATTGATTTGCGCCAAATATCAACAGTTTTCTTCAGAATTTTCACCATAAAGAATGCATTATGCCAGAAATGAGTTATAAATGTCAAAGTTTGCGGGGCTATCAAATTGGCGCATATATTACGCCTCATTTATTGCCAGAAATGGCTCCAATTGTTGCGGACAATTAAACCAGTTTATATGGTAGTATTGTGTAACAATGAGCGTTTACTTGTGAGGTGGTCCGATCGGCGGCACATTTGCTTGGGGCAATTATCGGGAACTAGCGTTTGTAATATCCATCCCCAATAATTGCCCAGTGTAAACGGGGTAAGCAGCGTGTAGCGGCCTCTGCCTCTAAGAATAAGCCTTTTTTATTCCCACCATGCCGATTTAACGGGAGGCTTATGCTTAAAAGGGGTTTACATCAAGGCGTAGAAAAAAAAGTCTGTGGCGTAAACTGCTGGGTTACCAGATGTGCAGCCAAGCACTGTTACTGTAGGACAAAGTCCGCTCTGCTGCATCAGTCACATTGCCGGCACAGCTTCCTACATGTTGTACTGTATCACTGTGATTAATAAGAAGACGGGCAGAAGAGGACAGGCACGGCCATATTTGGTATTGGAAGGGCGCTTCGAATGGCGTCACAGTGGGCGGGGCCTGGCGTGGAATGTACCGGCCGCACTGAGGTGTAGGGCGGGTGCGGCAGCTGGGAAACATCGCGGCTCCGGTTGAGGCCTTCGTGCACACCTGAAGATGGGGGAGAGCAACCCGGACAAGGTCAGCATGGAAAAGCGGCGGGAGGACTGACCCGGGGGATAACGTACCTCTGGTGATAAGTGGTGACAGACTCGTCACCTGCACCGGCAAAACTGCTATAGTCTCCTTATAGGAGAAGAACGCTGCACAGTGGTGGGCTATGCGATTTGCATGCGGTAGTAATGCGGCTTTTATTTATACAAACTGAGTCCTCAGTTTGAGTATTTCCTATGGGGGTTTTGTAGCTGCAGCTGCCAAAGCCACTGGAAAAAACAGAAACCCCAGAGTTTTTCTAATTCCACCCAATGGGGCACATTTATCAAACTCGCCTGTTATTAGTCATAAAATTAGACAGGAGTGTTTCATTCTGCTCCGCTGTCTTTGTTTTGCTGAGTATTTATTAACCCCTTGGATACCAGAGTGTTTGTTGTTTTTTTTTTGCGTTTTCAATTTTCTTCCCTATCTTTCTTGAGCCGTAACTTTTTTATTTTTCCGTTCGCATACCCATATCAGGGCTTATTTTTTTTTCTGGACAAGTTGTGCTTTCTAATGCCACCTTATATTATGACATACAATGTAGTGGGGAAATAAATTCAGATGGGTTGGAATTGGGGAAAAAAAATACATATTCCTCCACAGTTTTATGGGTTTTGTTCCTATGGCGTTCCCTTTATGGCAAAACTGACCTGTGCCCTTCATTCTCTAGGTCAGTACGATTACAATGATACCCCATATGTAGTTTTTTTTTTTATGTGTGTATATAGTGTAAAAAAAAAAGTTTACCCCAATTTTTTTTTTTTTTTTTTTTACATCACTGTATTCTGACCCCCATAACTTTTTTTATTTTTATAGTTATACCTACTAAGCTGTGCGGGGGCTCATTTTTTGCAGGACGATCTGTAGTTTTTATTGAAACCATTTTGGAGTGTGGGTGACTTTCTCATCATATTTTATTCAATTTTTTTTTTTGGGGGGGGGGGGGGGGTAAAAGAAGTGATAAAACAATTTTTTTTTCCGTTATACCATTAGTAGTATAGGCGTTTTCAGACGTGGTGATGCCTATAATATTTATATATTTTTGTTATTTATGTGTTTGTTTTTTTATTATAAGGAAAAGACAGTGATTAAAATTTTTTTTTTTACATTTTCTTTTTACTTTTTTTTATGGTTTTGTAGCTCGTGTTTGAGGCTACAAGATTCACTATTTTATTTATTTTTATTCTATGCCATCATTTTTAATAAAGATCCATGATGAGAGCAGAATTGTTAATTTCTTATGTTGGCCTTAAAGATGAGTGAAGTGAGCTTCGGATGCTACATCCGAAGCCGCTTTGCAAAAAAAATTGTTATAATACTGTACAGAGATTCGTCTCCGTACAGTCTTAGAATGTATGGGCTCAGATGAGCCGAACTAAGTTATTAATAAAGTCGCGTGAGACTTTGTTGAATAACTTCAGTAATTGATTATTACAGTGAAAAACCACTTCAAAACTTGGAACCGAAATCGGCTTCAGTTCCGAGTGGTACCTTGTTCGGTTCCAACGTTTTTTCACTGTAATAATCAATTACTGAAGTTATTTAACGAAGTCTCGCGCGACTTGGTGACTAACTTACTCCAGCTCATCGGAGCCCATACATTAGAATACTGTACGGAGACAAATTTTTGAGCTAAGCGACTTCGGATGTAGTTTCCGAAGTCGCTTCGCTCATCTCTAGTTGGCCTGTCACCTGCTGGCCAAAATAAGAATTGCAGCTCCAATACCCTGGGTCTCTTTAGAGAGACCCAGTGTATTGAATTCAATTACCGGCATCCTCTTTGGCCACTGTTTTAGCTTTTAGATGCCAGAATTATGTGTGACTTCAATGACCGCGATTGGTGTAATTGCCGAGCTCAGTCATTAGCCGTGGGTCTCTGCTGTTTAAAAACAGAGTAGACCCCCCCAGCCATGGCGGCTGCTGCACGCGCAGCAGTCTAAAACCACTTTTTTTTTTTTACTAAAAACAGATGCGAACACTATAGTAAATGTGCCCCCCCCCCTTCTCTGGTCTGCTAAGAATGGCATTTGTGTGGCTGGTGGTTTAAAGCCGTGATCGCACCAAGAAACAACACGTCCATTCTTGGCAAGTTGTCCATAGAGAAGCTGCCGGATGCAGGGGAGCGTGTCCAGCCATGGTTTATCTCCATTCAATGCTGCTAAACCACAAAGGGGTCCATGGCACTGAAATGGGAAAAACTGCAGCAGAATGTCCAAATCTGCCATGTGAACAGCCAGCCATCTGTCATGTGTAGCCTTAGACCTCATGCACACGACCGTTGTTTGGGTCCGTTTTGGTGGCTCAGATGCGGACCCATTCACTTCAATGGGGCCGCAAAAGATGCGGACAGCACTCCATGTGCTGTCCACATCTGTGGCTCCGTTCCGCGGCCCCGCTAAAAAAATATAATGTCCTATTCTTGTCCGCGAATAGGCATTTATATTGCCGGCGCCCTTTCCGTACCGCAAATTGCAGAAGGCAACACGGACTGCTTCCGTTTTTTGCGGATCTGCGGTTTGCAAACCGCAAAAAATGGAACGGTCGTGTGCATGAGGCCTTATAGTAATGCTGCTGGAAATGGCTGCACTGAAAATTTCCATTTTTAAAGATAACCTGTCCCCATGAATTGCAATGCAGTCTGCAGGCAGCACGTTATAGAGCAGGAGGAGCTGAGCAGATTGATGTGTAGTTTTATGGGAGAAGATTCAGTAAAACTTGCAATTTATACATTTATAGCCCTGCTCTTACTGTGGTTAGGAGCCATGTGGGCGGTCTTATCAGTGGCTGACCGTAACTCGCTATGCTTAGGCATGCAGGGTTAGCTGTCAATCACGGAGTCAGACCGCCCACATGGCTCCTAAGTATAAAAAGAGCAGAAGCGTAAATGTATAAACTACAGGTTTTTCTAACTCTTTTCCCATAGAACTATATATCAATCTTCTCAGCTCCTCCTGCTCTATATCATGCTGCCTGCAATGTATTTCAAGGGGACAGGTCCTTTTATAAAGGGTTTATTTGACACGTTGGTGGCTTATTGGTAGAAAGTGCCACCAGTGTCCGATTAGTGAGGGTCCCACCTACTTGACTTCTGCCGATCACAGGAACAACAGAGGAAGTGGTCGGTGACGACACTGGTAGAAAACCTAGACTTGTCTCCTTCAGTAGCAAGAGCATAGACTCCCTCAGCATTCGTGGGTATGGATAGCAGGGAAACATAGACGATAGCCTGGACCTACCAGGAACTGGTGTGCAGCTACAAACTGGGCACTGCTATATCTCTATGGCGGGGATCTGCAACCTCCAGCGCTCCTGCAGTTCTCAAACTACAACTCCTAGAATCCTCCTTTCACTTCTATATAGGAGTTAGAAGAACAGCTGAGTAAGTGTGCATGCTGGGAGTTGTAGTTTCTGGCAATCGGGGGGGGGGATCCCAGCGTTCAGACCCCCAAAGTCTAGCAGATCGGAGTACCTCTTAAATATTTTGGTGTTGCTTGTGTTCTGTAGATGAATTCTGAAAACCTAAGAGAGGACGGTAACAAGCACTTCAAATCCGGAGATTATGAAGCAGCGTTGTCGTGTTACACGAAAGCACTCAAGCTATCCACTGATAAGGGAGACGCGGCCGTATTACATCGGAACCGCTCCGCCTGCTACCTGAAGCTGGTATGTGTAGAGAACCGCCGATGTCTCAGACAAACACGTTTCCGTACCCTCCAGTAACGGTGTGCTTGGAAATAGTGAGGATGCTACAGCACGCAGCTGTTCAGAACATGATGGGGAACATTCATGAATAGCAACCATTAGAGTAGTTGTCCAGCTATTTTTTATTTATTTATTCTTTTTAATTAAATGTATTTAACTTCAGGCTTCTGTACCTGTGGGAAAAAAACATGCATTCCGCCACTCCGTTTCGACTCCTTTTACTGCTCCCCATCATGCAGATAGATGGATGTAACATGCTTCACCTCAGACGGTGATTAGCCTGAGCAGCTCCATGTCACTGCCCGGACATCTGCTGCTTGGGGATTTATCACTCCTGAAGCCATTTATTGGTTGCAGCAGTGCACGTGAACCCTTCCATCGAGACGTTTACAGGACTTCAACAGTAAGGGAGGTGGAAAGGAGTGGTAGGGAGCAGGGGAGTATGTTGTTTTTTTTTTTAAAACAAACTATAACAGCTAAACCGGTATTGTTATGAATTATTCTCAGCCAGGTAAATACTTGTCCGTGTTTTACAGGAGGATTATGAAAAGGCAGAAGAAGATGCCTCTAAAGGTGAGCGGAAGTGAACTTTTACAGTTTACATATTGTTGGTTTGTATAATGTTAGGCTCTGTTCACATCTGTCAAGGAACATAAAAACTAAAATTACGGCAGTGACGGATGTGTTACATGGCAGAGACCTGACGGCCCCTGTTGTCTGTCATTTTACTGTAACTTAACACATCGTGCAGTGTCATTATTATTATAATTTTTTTATTTTTTGCTGTTTTTGAATTGGAGGTCCCTAACAACCTACAACGCAGATGTGAACACAGTCCTAATATATATATATATTTTTTTTTTCTTAAATGACACCATAACTGTAGTAATCAGTTTTTTCATGGAAATCCAAAGCTAAAACGGTTTAGCTTACAATTAGTTTATTCATTCCATAGCCATTGGGGTGGATGGAGGTGACGTGAAGGCCCTGTTCAGACGCAGCCAAGCCTTAGAGAAACTGGGCAAATCAGACCTGGCAATACTTGATCTTCAGAGATGTCTCAGTCTAGAACCGAAAAATAAAGTGTTTCAGGATGCTGTGAGGAACCTAGGAGTGCGGGCGCAGGAGAAGGTATTCAGATTAATTACTTATTAAAGGGATTTTCCAGTCTGAAATAAAAAATAAAAAAAATTACAAAGAAAATTATTAAATCAGGTTTTTATTATAAACTTGTTTAGAAATGGTGCGCTTTTTATTTTTACTTGATCCACTTAAATTCTTGGGTTTTCTGACACACCTACATCTAATGTCATTATGAATAAGCAACTGGATGATTAGATGTGATTAATTTTTATTTTCTGTTCATAAATATTATTTACGTATTTTAATAATTTTCTATAGGTTCGGCTCATGTCCACTACAGACTCCCGGGTGGACCAGATGTTTCATATTTTGCTTGATCCTGAAGAGAAAGATGTTGAAAAGCAGCAGAAGGTATTGATTGACTGACTGGGAAGAAATTAAAGGGGTATTCCCATCTTGGACATTGGGGTCATATTGCTAGGATATGCCTCCAATGTCTGATAGGAACGGGTCCAACCTCTGGGACCTATCCTTAGAATGAAGACCCCAAAATGTCGGCGGGTGCACTGCTCATGTGCGGCCGTCCTCCATTCATTTCTATGGGACTGACGAAAATAGCCACATACCCCGCTTGGCTATTATCAGCAGTCCCAGAGAAATAAATGGAGGGTGGCTGGACATGCACAGTACGCCCTCAGGTCCTAGCGATATGACTCCAGTGTCAAAGATAGGACAACCCCTTTATAGTCAAGGTAGTCTAGGTGGATGGTATTTTATATAATTTACTTTTGCAGGCGGCACAAAATTTAGTAGTTTTGGCTCGAGAAGATGCTGGAGCAGAGAAGATTTTTCAGAATGATGGGGTCCGTCTCCTGCAGCGGATGCTAAACACCAAAAAATCAGACATGATGTTGGCTGCTTTGAGGACACTGGTTGGACTCTGCACTGGTCATCAGTCTCGAGTAAGAATTCACTTTACATTTCAGTCTAAACTCTAGTGCTGTAATTTCTTTTTACATTATGGATTTCTGAGATATTTATGCATTAGAACATTTATTTGCCACCAGGACTACTTCTTTTGCCATCAAAATACTTTATTGAACAATTCATAGGGAGATTGCAAGAATTGGCATTTCTATCATAGAGCAGGACCTTTGATCCACAAAATGCAGAATACACACGGCCAGGTATCCGTGTTTTGCGCATCCACAATTGCAGTCCGCAAAAATGGATACGATTGTGTGAATGAATAGCATTTATTTGTTGGATTACTGAGACAGAAGTTTCCACTAGAATTCTGGCACATGTTGGTGTAGATATATAACCTTTTTAGCCACATCCCTTTTCCGTTGAGGCACAACCGTTGGATTTTTCGTGAAACTAGGTATGCCCTGTGGTGATACAATTACCGCAACGTTTAGGTCAACTCACGTTAGTAAATGTGTCATCAGAATATAAACTATTATTTAAATCACATTTTTTTTTACCTTTTTTTTATTTTTAGAAACTTCAGTGATTTGTGCTTTGATTTTACATGTCGCTCTTTTTTTTTTTTTTTTTTTTTAAAGTATCTAAAATTGTACAGTAGGAAAACTGCATGATTTTAAGATTTTTTTTTTAAATATAGGTAGGGACATGGGAAATAAAAAAAAAAAAAAATCACCAAAAAGTCTAAAAAATGTTTAGCTTAAAAACCAGATATAAACAATTGGTCCTTTCAGATGATACATTAAGCTGTTATTTTTATTCTCCTCGGTGTAATCTAGTCTTGTACACTAAAACATCTGCTGTGGGTGAATACTTTTCGTGGTCGCTCTGAATGCAACTTTGATGTCATAGTTGATTGGAGGTTATCCAGCATAGCAGTTCTGTAGGCTGTAATGGTGCAGTTCCCACATTTTGGAATTAAATATGACATTTAAAAGGGACCTGTCCCAAAAATGTCTGTTTTGGTAAATAATTGTATTCCACATAAAATGACAATTCTGGAACACTTCTTTATATGACCCTTATGTTTTACCACTCTTTTTCTCTTGCTAAAAGTTGATAGATAAAGGTACAGTTATCCATAACCTTCCAGCAGGAATAATAGAAGAACAGATGCTCCAGAATCGTTATTACATGGAGAATATGCAAGTATCTCCTAAAACAGCCATGTCAGGAGAGGTGACAGGTCCTTTTTAACGTAAAAGATATTGGATAATCTCCTCTTTTGGTCGTATGCATACTAGTGAAGACTGGTTACATATTAGGGCTGTGATGTAGAGTTTGAGAAATGTTTCTGCTGAGTAGTCATTAGACATTTATACAATGTACATAATACTGATTTAAGGTTTAGAATACCGAAAATGTGTTAAATATTTGAGATGATGGTAAAGCCTTGTTCTTCATAGATCTGTTGTATTTTATAACTTTTTGCTCTTGTATGTCTAGACAGTATCAATCCTCAATGCTCTGGGTGTGGAGACGTTCTGCACAGTGATGGCAGTGGACAATGAGCCGGTCTCCCTTGCTGCTTGCAGTGTCCTGCATGTTATGTTTGATGCTCTCAAAGAAGGCATGACAAAAGATATTCGAGGGAAGGAAGGTGCAATTGTATTGGATCCTTCCAAGGAACTGAAGTCAATGATTCATCATCTGCTGGAAATGTTAACTCAACCAAGTGTCTCATCACATGGCAGAGAGAACTCCCTAAACCTTCTAATCAAGGTAGTGCCTCGAAAGTCACTACGTGATCCCAACAATGGGATGACATTGTGGGTCATAGACAATGGTAAGTGTACCCTTAATCAAATCAGTAGTGTGGCACTAAGCAAGGAGTTTTGAATTATTTGAAATCTGCCATTCTCCTGCCCTCTCTACAATACTTTCTGTATGGTGAGAGGTAAACGGATATATACCTAGTGGCCCCGGCCAGCATAGAGGCTGATGCTTTTTCCTGTAGTGTGCAAGGACGACCGCCACTGATGGATTGCAGGGTGGTCTGTAACCATGGAAATGAGCAGTGTATAATTGGATGGAAAAATAAATCCAGCCAGCAAAGGAAGCAATATGGATATCACTAATACATTAGTAAGTGGCTTGTATTAACTTTCTCTACATGACTAATGCCACTTACTGAAGTGAGACAACCCCTTTAACCACTCCAGAACCGCCGTACGCAGGATTGCGTCCTGCCGGCGGCCCTGCTCTTCTGGGTGGACGCATATACGCGTCCTCCCGCGAGAGCCGAGATTTCCTGTGAACGCGCGCACACAGGCGCGCGCGCTCACAGGAACGGAAGGTAAGCGAGTGGATCTCCAGCATGCCAGCGGCGATCCGAATTTTTTAACCCCTAACAGGTATATTAGACGCTGTTTTGATAACAGCGTCTAATATACCTCCTACCTGGTCCTCTGGTGGTCCCTTTTGTTAGGATCGACCACCAGAGGACACAGGTAGGTCAGTAAAGTCGCACCAAACACTACACTACACTACACTACACCCCCCCCCCCCCTGTCACTTATTAACCCTTTATGAACCCCTGATCACCCATGATCACCCCATATAAACTCCCTGATCACCCCCCTGTCAGGCTCCGTTCAGACGTCCGTATGATTTTTACGGATACATGGATCGGATCCGCAAAACACATGCGGACGTCTGAATGGAGCCTTACAGGGGGGTGATCAATGACAGGCGGGTGATCACCCATATAGATTCCCTGATCACCCCCTGTCATTGATCACCCCCTGTCATTGATCACCCCCCTGTAAGGCTCCATTCAGACGTCCGTATGATTTTTACGGATACATGGATCGGATCCGCAAAACACATGCGGACGTCTGAATGGAGCCTTACAGAGGGGTGATCAATGACAGGCGGGTGATCACCCATATACACTCCCTGATCACCCCCTGTCATTGATCACCCCCCTGTAAGGCTCCATTTAGACGTCCGCATGTGTTTTGCGGATCCGATCCATGTATCCATGGATCCGTAAAAATCATCTGGACGTCTGAATGGAGCCTTGCAGGGGGTGATCAATGACAGAGGGGTGATCACCCATATACACTCCCTGATCACCCACTGTCATTGATCACCCCCCTGTAAGGCTCCATTTAGACGTCCGCATGTGTTTTGCGGATCCGATCCATGGATCCATAAAAATCATACGGACGTCTGAATGGAGCCTTACCAGGGGGGTGATCAGGGAGTCTATATGGGTGATTACCCCCCTGTCATTGATTACCCCCCTGTCATTGATTACCCCCCTGTCATTGATTACCCCCCTGTCATTGATTACCCCCCTGTCATTGATTACCCCCCTGTCATTGATCACCCCCCCCCCTTCCCCCTGTAAGGCTCCATTCAGACATTTTTTTGGCACAAGTTAGCGGAAATTTTTTGTTTGTTTTTGTTTTTGTTTTTTCTTACAAAGTCTCATATTCCACTAACTTGTGTCAAAAAATAAAATCTCACATGAACTCACCATACCCCTCACGGAATCCAAATGCGTAAACATTTTTAGACATTTATATTCCAGACTTCTTCTCACGCTTTAGGGCCCCTAAAAAGCCAGGGCAGTATAAATACCCCACATGTGACCCCATTTCAGAAAGAAGACACCCCAAGGTATTCCGTGAGGGGCATATTGAGTCCATGAAAGATCGAAATTTTTGTCCTAAGTTAGCGGAAAGGGAGACTTTGTGAGAAAAAAACAAAAAAAATCAATTTCCGCTAACTCATGCAAAAAAAATAAAAAAAAATTTCTATGAACTCGCCAGGCCCCTCATTGAATACCTTGGGGTGTCTTCTTTCCAAAGTGGGGTCACATGTGGGGTATTTATACTGCCCTGGCTTTTTAGGGGCCCGAAAGTGTGAGAAGAAGTCTGGGATCCAAATGTCTAAAAATGCCCTCCTAAAAGGAATTTGGGCACCTTTGCGCATCTAGGCTGCAAAAAAGTGTCACACATCTGGTATCGCCGTACTCAGGAGAAGTTGGGCAATGTGTTTTGGGGTGTCATTTTACATATACCCATGCTGGGTGAGAAAAATATTTTGGTCAAATGCCAACTTTGTATAAAAAAATGGGAAAAGTTGTCTTTTGCCAAGATATTTCTCTCACCCAGCATGGGTATATGTAAAATGACACCCCAAAACACATTCCCCAACTTCTCCTGAGTACGGCGATACCAGATGTGTCACACTTTTTTGCAGCCTAGGTGGGCAAAGGGGCACATATTCCAAAGTGCACTTTTCGGATTTCGCAGGCCATTTTTTACACATTTTGATTGCAAAGTACTTCTCACACATTTGGGCCCCTAAATTGCCAGGGCAGTATAACTACGCCACAAGTGACCCCATTTTGGAAAGAAGACACCCCAAGGTATTCCGTGAGGGGCATGGCGAGTTCCTAGAATTTTTTATTTTTTGTCGCAAGTTAGTGGAATATGAGACTTTGTAAGAAAAAAATAAAAATAAAAAATCATCATCATTTTCCGCTAACTTGTGACAAAAAATAAAAAGTTCTATGAACTCACTATGCCCATCAGCGAATACCTTAGGGTGTCTACTTTCCGAAATGGGGTCATTTGTGGGGTTTTTCTACTGTTTGGGCATTGTAGAACCTCAGGAATTATGACAGGTGCTCAGAAAGTCAGAGCTGCTTCAAAAAGCGGAAATTCACATTTTTGTACCATAGTTTGTAAACGCTATAACTTTTACCCAAACCATTATTTTTTTGCCCAAACATTTTTTTTTTTTATCAAAGACATGTAGAACTATAAATTTAGTGAAAAATTTATATATGGATGTCGTTTGCAAAATTTTACAGCTGAAAGTGAAAAATTTCATTTTTTTGCAAAAAAATCGTTACATTTCGATTAATAACAAAAAAAGTAAAAATGTCAGCAGCAATAAAATACCACCCAATGAAAGCTCTATTAGTGAGAAGAAAAGGAGGTAAAATTCATTTGGCTGTTAAGTTGCATGACCGAGCGATAAACGGTGAAAGTAGTGTAGTGCCGAAGTGTAAAAAGTGCTCTGGTCATGAAGGGGGTTTCAGCTAGCGGGGCTGAAGTGGTTAAATACTGACGACCTAGTCTTAGGATAGGATATCAGTATCTGATCGGTGGGGGTCTGACACCCGTGACCCCAGCTGATCAGCTGTTTGAGAAGACAGTGGCGCTTCCATGGGTGCTGCTGCCTTCTCTCAGCTTTTCCTAGGACAGTGACATCACGTTCATTGGTCACATGGCCTTGGCGCAGTCCCATTGAAATGAATGGAGCTGAGCTCAATACCAAGCACAGCCGCTATACAATGTACGGCACTGTGTTTGGTAAACACGGAGAAGGCCGCGGCGCTCGCAGGAGCCGCTGCTGCCTTCTCAAACAGCTTATTGGTGGGGGTCCCAGGTGTCGGACCCCAAACCAACTTAGAGGCTGATAATATGTCCTGACGATAGGTCATTAGTATTAAACCCCTGGAAGACCCTTTTAAATAAATTGGTCCATTTCCTAAAATCTAACACGGCATACATACCACACAAATAATGTGCTTCTATATGACACACATGTACCCAGAATACATGCATTCCCGCAATTTGCACACACAGATAATTAAAGGGGTATTCCAGGCTCCTGATATTATTGACCCATCCTTAGGATAGGTCATTAATGTCCGGTCAGTGGAGGCCTGACAACCCAGACTTCCACTGATCAGCTCTTCCCTGCAGCCTCAGCGATGGAATTAGCACTTTTAATGAGACAGGAAGCACAATAGTTTAATGCATAGTAGTCCTGCCATGTTATTGAAGCTCAGCTCCTATTCACTTCAATGGGAAATAGGCTGCAGTAACCCAGTACGGCCACTGCACTTTGAACGGAGCTGT
Source organism: Bufo gargarizans (assembly GCF_014858855.1). Taxonomy (NCBI): domain Eukaryota; kingdom Metazoa; phylum Chordata; class Amphibia; order Anura; family Bufonidae; genus Bufo; species Bufo gargarizans. The sequence goes on from NC_058081.1 coordinate 138,573,353, forward strand.
GCATATTTTTCTATTCAAAGTGCTAATTCCGCCACCAGAGGCTGCGGAGAACAGTTGATCAGTGGGGATGTGGGGTGTCAAATCCTCAATGATCGGATATCAATCGTCTATCCTGAGGATAGGTCACCAGTGTCAACAGCCTGGAAAACCCTTTTAAAGTATCGCTGAGATTTTAAAGATGATATATCAAAGATTTTGGTAGATAGGGTCTGAGTGCTGAGACCCCCGCTGATTGCTAGAACGAGGAAAGTGAAATGTTCACATAGTGAGCCCTCTCTCCTCCTTGCAGTCCATCTTGATTCCTCTGCTGTAAGCTAGGAGAGAGATTGCTCTACTCAATTGGTGGGGTCTCGGCACTGCAGTTTAGCGCTATGCAATGTGGCACCCATCGCCTGAGGCAGGTGCTTTATTTTTGGAAACTGTCACGACATGGCAGATTGCGGTGTAACATTTGCTTACATTACTTGCGGTACAGGCAGTGCTATACAGTGGTCATTGGTCGTCTAGTGCTTGTCTAGCCCAAAGTTAGCCCTGGACAGTTCTTGTCAATATAAATTGAGGATGATCCCAGTAATCTAATCTTTGTTTGGCTTAGGTTTAAAGAAAATCCTTGAAGTTGGAGGTTCGCTGGAAGAGATTCCTGGGAGCCTGGTAGTTACAGAGACAACCAGGATGAGCGCTTCTGTACTTTTAAACAAGCTTTTTGATGACCTTAAATGTGACGCAGAACGAGAGAATTTCCACAAGCTGTGTGAGGATTATGTTCGGTAAGAAGACTTAGAGTAGTCGATTTTATACCTACAAATGGAGTTTATGAGATTACAGGTCACCCTTGCCCAACAAGCAGCCTGTAAATACATTCTGTATCGCTATTGTACCATAGAGTGGACCCCCACCACTCATATGTGCCTGTGGTAAGGAGAACTTTAAACTGAGTTGGTGGTTTCCTCGCTGCGCGTGGCACTCCTGTTCCTGTCATCAGTGAGGGACCCAGCAGTGGGCCCCCAGAGATCACACATTTATCACCCATCCACTCCATTCATAGTTCTCCTTACTGTGGTCATGCAGTGAGGAGGAATGTGGCCCCAGGACCCCCATTCTAGTAATCAAGGGGTACCCAGCTGTTCTGTGGATACATGTAATTTGTCGAAAAAGCCTATATTAGGGCTTGTTTAATAAAAACCTAAAAGAAAATGTGGCCTTATTGTTAGAAGCAACCATTCAGATCTCTAGTTTCATTACTTATAATGCTCTGAAAAATGAATCCTGCCCTAAAATTTATTGCTACTAGCAAAAAAGCCAGTTTTCTGTTGCCTAGTTTTAATAAATGAGGCCTATTGGGAAATGTCTGTCCTACTTGGTAGTGCCAGCTGCCCTGCCTAGATCAGTGGATAGAGATCAGGATTTTAGTAAATTGGAGCAAATATGTTTCTGTCATGGACAGCAGTCAGTACATTGCTGGTGTCGGGCTGTCCATACTAATCCCTGCTGACTGTTTCACATAGCACAGGTGTGGCTCAACCAATAGCTGAGATCCTGATGCGGATCCCGCTGCTGGGTATGGGCGGACTAAAACGAAAAGTGGCCCCATGCTGTAGGCAGGTCCAAACCAACAGAAGGCACAGCAACACAATTAGCTAGGGCCAGCAATGCCATATTGTGGCACAAAATAATGCCCCAGCAGCATATAATACCTCCCCAGAAGCTAATCCTCTGTGGTGGCCAGTGCCAGCTCCCATGTTCCATCCTCCTAGTCCAGTTGTCTCAGGATGGCAATACAATTGAATTCAGGAGTCAGGAGGGCACCAGCGGCTGTCGGTTAAATACATGGGTTCTTGACACTAACAGTCTTAATTAACTCAGGGAGCATCAGATCATTACTTACCTGGCTGGCGGCTGTGAGTGGGGCCCAGGCGGCTCTCTGGGCCTCGGCCCACCGAAGTTTCCCGGTAAGGTCTATGGCCAGCCCGCCCCTGCTGGTGGGTCAGCTGGTGTACAGGCAGCCTGAGTAATAGAACAGATGGCAAGATGTAGGCCGATTACCTCTAATTTCTAGAGGATAGACTTACTAGATTACTAAAGGGGTTGACTCCTAACAGACAACCTATTTAATCTGAAAGATCAGTGTAGGCATAGCTACTAAAACCCTTTGCCCAGATTGAACTGTAGTATTATATGGCAGCTATTTGATTTGGCTCATTGTGGGTGGCCACGGGAAGAGGACCCGTTTAAAGCCATTTCGTAATGTGGCATGTATTGACAGTATCCTAGAGAGATATATTAATATATCTTTCTTTTTATAATCTAATAAATGCCACAATTTGTGATTCATGATCTACACTTTGTATTTCCTGATGCCCAGGAGCTTGTTTGAAAACCACGGTATGGATGGAAAGCTACGTGCCATACAGACCGTCTCATGTCTGTTGCAAGGACCTTTTGATGCTGGAAATCGAACCCTGGAACTTTCTGGCATAATGGACAGTGTCATATCTCTCTGCGCCTCAGAACGAGAAATTGATCAGCAGGTGGCAGTGGAAGCCCTCATCCATGCAGCTGGAAAAGCTAAGAGAGCCTCCTTCATCACTGCCAATGGTGTGACACTGCTAAAAGATATATACAAGAAAAATGAAAATGATGCTATCCGGATTCGAGCCTTGGTGGTATGTATTTTGTGTGATCTTGTACATATGTACTGTTGACTACTTTCTGGTTATAAACTTTGCAATATTCTCCTCTAGGGTCTTTGTAAGTTGGGATCAGCAGGAGGAACTGATTTCAGCATGAAACAGTTTGCGGAAGGCTCCACTCTTAAGCTAGCAAAACAGTGCCGGAAGTGAGTTTCATATTTACTACCGCACATTGTGCATGAATAAGGGGAAGCCATGGTTGACCTCTATATGGTTTCTCTACAGGTGGCTGTGCAATGAAGGCATTCAAGCCAGCACCCGACGTTGGGCTGTGGAAGGCTTGGCCTATTTAACATTTGATGCAGATGTAAAAGAGGAATTTGTAGAAGATAAAGCAGCATTGGAAGCAATGTTCAAACTAGCAAAGGTAAGCATTTACAAAGCCTTTGTTAAAGGCGCTTCAGTAAATGGCATTTATCATGTTAATACAAGGCAGAAGCTCCCACGGTCCCGGCCACCATAGAGGCCAGCATTCCTATAGTGTGCAAGCATCGCCACCGCTATTAGATTGCAGGGCGGTCAGAACCATGGAAACGATCGGTGTATAATGTGAAGGAAGGCAATATGGACAATCACAATACATTAGTAAGTGCCTTGTATTAACTTTCTCTACATAATAAATGTCTTGAAGTGAGGCAAATTCTTTAAAGGGGTTATCCAAACCTGAACCCCCCCCCCCCCCCCCACACACGCACACACGCACACACACACACACACGCACACTATGCTTAGGGCCCTCATACAGAGAATACTTACCTGGTCCCCAACACCTCTCCAGATCCCTCCAAGGCTGTAGCTGCATCTCCCCGGCATGCAGATCACAACAACTGTAGACATCAGGGTGCATCCAATAGCAGGCCGTGATGATGACCTTCCCACTTGCCTCAATTGTGCCTTCACACGCGATGCGAAGGGAGCAGGTCAGCGGCGCAGCCTAGTATTGACTGCACCCCTCTGGAGACATGCTTTTTGAAAATTCTTCCAATTGTAAAAAAATATGCAGAAGATGCATCATAGACTAATTGTTTTGAGCCTTGTAATTGATATAATGTGTGTTATTCTGTGAGGCCTTAGACTGTAGTCTATTCAAAATTGTAGACGAAGGATACTGTAAATTAAAGGCAATATTTCTTTCTAGTCTGTGAACATTGGGTGATGGAAATAAACCACCGTTTATTCTACACCACATTTGTTTTCTTCTCTAGTCACAGGACAAGACTGTGATTTTTGCAGTTGCATCCACCCTTGTAAATTGTACAAACAGCTATGACCGGGAAGAAGTAGACCCACAAATGTTGGAGTTGGCCAAGTATGCCAAGCAGCATATTCCTGAGGAGCACCCTAAGGTGAGGAGAAGACAGTTCTGAGACTATTGCTGGTGCTGTACGCATACTGTGACCTGACAACGGCTCTCTTGTAACTGCTTTTTCTGCTGCACAACAATAGGACAAGAAAGAGTTTGTTGAGACGCGGGTCCGCAAGCTCCTGGTAGCAGGTGTGGTGTCTGCTCTAGCCTGCATGGTGAAGAATGAAAGCCCAGCATTAACAGATTCCTCAAGAGAACTAATTTCACGGTAATTCTTGGACTGATTTATCGTAGGTTTCAAAATACGATATAGTAGGAAAAACTTTTTTTTTTTTTTTTTTTTTCTTTTTTTTTCTCATGTTAAAGGTGATATCGAGGATTAGAACAATATGGCTGCTTTCTTCCAGAAACGGCACCCCAACTGTTCATGGGTTGTGCCTGGTGTTGCAGCTCAGCTCTGTTGAAGAGAAGAAGGCTAATCTGCAGTACCACATACAATATGAGGACAAGTGTGCTTTTGTTTTTGGAAGAAGACAGCTATGTTTTCTAATCTTACACATCCCCTTTAACCCTTTCGCTGCCAGGGGTGTTTGGACATTTTGCTCCATGTTTGCCTTGTTCACAGGAGCCCAGAACACAGTACTCAATGTGTGGTCTGACTAATGATTTGTAAAGTGGCAGGACTATGTTCTAATCACGGGCATCTATGGCCCTTTTGATGCAACCCATTATCTTATTGGCCTTGGCAGCACCTGCCTGACACTGGTTTCTACAGCTTAGTTTGCTGTTCACTAAAATTCCTAGGTCCTTTTCCATGTCAGTGTTACCCAGTGTTTTACCATTTAGTATGTACGGGTGACTTGCATTATTCCTTCCCATGTGCATAACCTTACATTTGTTAGTGTTAAACCTCATCTGCCACTTCTTTGCCCAAGCCTACAATCTCATAGTCTACATACTTCATTAAGTGGTGACAGAAAAAACTGCTGGAATGTGTTCTTCCCTCCTAGGGTGTTCTTGGCTTTGGTGGAAAAATCTGAAGACCGAGGAAATGTTGTAGCTCAAGGAGGAGGGAAGGTAATAAGTTGTTTAACGGAAGTAACTTGGAGTAGATTATTGTGTCCGGGAGTCTCCAGGAGGGGCCTTTACTGTCTTCTCATGAGCATTTTAATATTGTTCACTAAGGGGTGCCCCCGAAAGGTGTGAACCCACTAAATGCCAAATGTAACTGACAAAGCTTTGCAGTTATCTTACAGAATAAAACACTTCAGACATTTCTGCCAGTCTTTAGTAAATGTGCCCCGTAGTGCGATTGATGTTTCATTATGGCCACATGATAACAGGACATATTCACATGACCGTATTGTCCTTGGGTCAACAGCTCTGTCACCCTGTGAAATCTGTACCTCCGTTTGATTTGTTGCAGGTGTTAATACCGTTGGCTTTAGAAGGAACGGAAATTGGAAAAACAAAGGCAGCACAAGCACTGGCTAAAATAACAATCACCTCTAACCCCGAAATTGCATTTCCAGGTGAAAGGGTAAGTGCCCATGAGCACCATCCAAAGCAATGGACTGCTCATCAAATCATCTGTTGTGGTGCATTATGTGTCTTTTGCTGCAAATAGTGTGTTCCTAATTTACTGGACGGTATTCCATTAAAAGTTGTTAAAATGTCTACACAAAATTTATGAGATGGGACGTTTCAAAAAGTCACTCAACATTTGCACCTGTTCTGCACACAGACCCTGGTGTAGAAAAAGTGACATACTTTTAGCCAATGTGAAAATGAATGACAGTGATGTATGTTTTGATAGACTCGGTGGAAAAATTGTCACAAAAACTTAGCTGAGCTTTACTTTGATACTGGCTACAGCTATTAATAAATGTGGGTCTTTTTGTCATGTAAGACTCAGCACAACCCTTTAATACATGGTGCTAATCTGAAGCTAATTCAGATTTGTGATGTATTTATACATCAGTGGCCATCTATGCACAATCTATGTGTGATCTGACTGATTTATTTAAAGGGTTTCTGTCACCCAAATTTTCGCTATTAAACAGGCTAACATTATAGATGTAAAAATGTCACCTGAATTTAACTCTGCATTTCTTTTATTTAAGTATGCCCCTGTTTTCGTGTAATTTTAAAGGGGTTCTGCAGTTTGTTTAAACTGATCTATCCTCTGGATAGATCATCAGCATCTGATCGGCGGGGGTTTGACACCCAGGACCCCTGCCGATCAGCTGTTCGCGGCGCTGCGGCCTTCTCACTGTTTACCGCTGGCCCAGTGACGTCACGACAAGTGAATGGAGCTTAGCCCCGCCCAGGCAAGTTGATACTAGTCGTGACATCACTGGGCCAGCGGTAAATGGTGAGAAGGCTGCTGCGCTCCTGGAGCGCCGCCGCCTTCTCAAACAGCTGATCGGTGGGGGATCCCGGGTGTCGGACCCCCGCCGATCAGATGCTGATGATCTATCCTCTGGATAGATCATCAGTTTAAACAAACTGCAGAACCCCTTTAACTTTTAATATATGCAAATGAGCCTCTAGGAGGAGGGGGCGTTGCACCTGCTCCTAGAGGCTCCGTTCGCCCACCTCATTTCCACGCCCTTGTGTCTTAATTGACAGGGCCAGGCCAGCGTTGGTTCTCCGGCTGGCCCTGTCTGCTGTGTAAATCTCGCGTCTTCAGTATTCGGCGCAGGTGCAGTGGATAGATAGATATGGAAAAATTGGCAGAACTCTCCTGTATCCTTTGAAGCTGGGTGCTACCATGCTAGATCCTGATTAAGAACCCACATGAATATTTAAGGAAGACCGAGGCACTCCAATGGCTAGAATAAAGTGTATTGAAGTTTATTCACTGTCCATGAGAAATGGGTGAATAAACTTCACTACACTTTATTCAAGCCATTGGAGATGGATAGTTTCTGCACAGAGACAATGATTTTGGGTGACGCATTAACAGTGCTTTGCCCCGATGCAGAGTAATTGGCGCACCACTATTTGAGCTAATTATTGGGAACGAGTGTTTGTACCTGAACATCAACCCGTGTAAAGGGTCCCTTAATATAGAGTACATCCCGAAGAGGCTACCCTGTGAGCTGTATTTTTAGTCCACATGTACAATGGCTAGAAGGGACATTGTGAGCATTATTCATTGCTCGTCACTCACTTTCCTTTCTCCAACAGATTTACGAGGTTGTTCGCCCGCTGGTCAGCTTACTTCACCTGAAATGCACTGGTTTGCAGAATTTTGAGTCACTGATGGCATTAACAAATCTTGCAGGGATCAGTGAGCAGCTGAGGTGGGTAATCAGGGGTCACACAGAGCCGATCATACAGTGTTGGGGTAGTTTAGGGACTATGATTCTTTTCTATGTGTTCTGCAGGAGTAAGATCATAAAGGAGAAGGCAGTGCCGATGATTGAAGGTTATATGTTTGAAGAGCATGAAATGATTCGTGTCGCTGCTACTGAGTGTATGTGCAACCTGGCCATGAGCAAAGAGGTAAGACACGTGCATCTAATTGGAGAGGGGGGGAAAGGGTGACCTTTCTCAGGCCTGGCTGTTTCATCCAGAGGATCCACTCTATGTATGGTGACTAGATTATTGCAAAGTACAGACGCTCCGAACCTGTATACTTTACACTCAGCATTTTGTAGTTTTTTATTGCCATTTTTAATATAAATATATATATATATATATATATATATATATATATATATATATATAAAAAAAATATTTTTTTTTTAACGAGGGTGGAGGTAAATATACAATTGGCAGTTAGTACTTTATAGCATATTATTGATAACAATTTTTTGTGGCATTTTTGGGGTTGTGTTTTTTTATTTTTCAAAACACGATAAGGGCTCATTTACACGACCGTATGAAGGGGTCCGCATCCTTTCCGCAATTTTGTGGAACGGGTGGAGGTCCATTAATTTCAGTGGGGCTGTAAAAGATGGGGACTGGATGCCGTGTGCTGTCCGCATCCATTGATCTGTTCCGCGGCCCCACAAAAAATATGGAGCGTGTCCTATTCTTGTCCACGAATTGATTGCGGACAAGAATAGGAATTTCTATCATAGTGCCGGCTGTGTGTGGACCGCAAAATGCTACGCAGGTGAATGTAGCCTAACATATTTTTTGCCATAGGCTTGAGCCAGAACAAAAACGCATGCAAAACAGCAAAAAAAAATTTATCAAAACTGGTGCATGGGAAAACTTGCTTAGTTTCCCATAGCAACCAATCAGATTCACCTGAAAAATAAAATGGGGAATTTTATTGGTTGCTATGGACAACTAAGCCACTTTTCCTTTTACACCAGTTTTGATAAAGGTCCCCCTTTTGGAAGCTGACAAAGGTTTATGGGGTTTTTGCTGTCGGATCTTGTGAGCTCCCATAATGCATGTTTTACTACGGCAGAATTTAGCTTTAGACAAAGAAAGGTGAAGAAAGCAGTATGTCGTTCAAATCCGTCAAGAAAAATACAGCAAAGTGTGTTTTCCTTTGAGGTAACGTCAGCTTGTCTTGTTTGATGCTGTATTAGATTCCCCTAGATCTATTTGCAGTATTGTGCACAGATCAGAGTAAAAGCCAAATGGTAATTTTTTTCCCCAGGTGCAAGAATTGTTCATGGTAGAGGGATCCGATCGACTGAAATTATTAGTTCTGTACAGTGGTGAAGATGATGAGCGTCTACGCCGTGCTGCTGCTGGGACTATTGCAATGCTGACTTCTCTGGAGCCAAAAATTTGCCAGAGGATAACAGTAGTGGTAAGCGACTTGTAATGTAATGTGAACACATGCCAAGATGTAAAAAAATATATATATATATATATATCTATCACACACACACACACACCCACACATAGGTGACACATGGTTCACCATTCACAATAGGTGATGGTCACAGCTTATCTATTGCCTTTCTCTGCCCAATAACCAGGACACAGGACATGCCTACAAAATTCTCTATAGAAGTCAGTGAGTTATGTCCTGTCTGTTGGTGCTATGGTCCATGTTGCTGCTTTAAAGCATATCTCTAAACACTATTAAAGGGGTGGTTTCTCTGGGATCTTTTAGGACTTACTTAGGATAGGTAATTTATCTCAGAGCGTGGGGTGGGGTGGGGTCCGACTCCCAGCACCCCCACTGATCAGCTGTTCTGCAGTAGCTTTAGCGCTGGAGCTGTACAGTTCCATGTAGTGGACAGAGCTTGGAGCCCCACAAATCTGATATTGATGACCTGTCTATGTACATATATATTATATACCTATCAATATAGAAATCCTACAACCTGCAATAACCTTGCTTCCTCTACACTGCCATATCAGCACCTTTTAACCTTCACCTAACTGACTCCTTCCCCATTCACTTGTAGATTGTCAGCCCTCGCAGGCAGTCATCTCCTCCTCCATACCAGTTAATAAGTTACATTTTTTTTGTGCTTGTTTTATATTATGTACAGTATGTATATCCCCTTTTTAGGTATACAGCATCCTGAAAGTATTGGTTCTTAAAAATAATAAATTAGGCTAGTTTTCCTATGATATGATATGGTTTCCCATGTGTCACATCTGTAGACAAGTTAGTGCAGCATTCCCCTCTTATTTGGTCCTGCAGCTTAATCCACATTTATTTCTAGAAATGACTACCGGTATGTGTGTGTTAGGAAGGGTTCACATCTGCCCCTGCATTTCTGAACGTCTGTTCCCTCATAGGAACATAAAAATGCCAGATCCATCACACGTCAATTAAAAAAGAAAGAAATTACATGCAAATAGCAGGACGCACTGCAAAATAATAAGTTTATTGGGTCAATGGATTAAAAACACTTAGGGTCCATTCACACGGATCTGCAAAACACATACAGCGGCAATGTGCGTTCCGCATTTTGCGGACCGCACATTGCCGGCACTAATAGAATATGGCTATTCTTGTCCACAATTGTGGACGAGAATAGGACATGTTCTATTTTTTTCGGGAACAGAATTGCGGACCCCGGAAGATCCACATTGTGCTGCCCCATAGAACTGAACGGGTCCCCAATTCTGAATTGCGGACGTGTGAATGGTCCCTTAAACTGTGTTGGGTCAATGAGAGATTACCCCCCTAAAAATACAGCAACGAACCAATTTCATGCAAGGGAGCAACCCAAAGTGATACAAGTATATTTATAACCATACAATGTACAGGGTACAGTACACCAGGTAAAGTATATTGCATCTGTAAATGAGCACCTGAAATCGATCCCATATGCAGCGACACAGTAAAATAATAACTCCAAAACTACAAGCGTAGTGGACCGAATAGTCAAATAAATGCGGTAAATGCCAAGATAGCCTGAGCAGTAAAGTGCAAAAGATCACAAGATCAAAGGGGTAGTCTCATCTGAGACAATGGGGGCATATCGCTAGGATATACCCCCATTGGTCTTATAGGTGTGGGACCCGCACCTATATCGGGAACAAAGGGGGCAAAGTGGTAGCTGGAGGACTCCGGTTTGACCACCACCATGCGTTCTCCCCATAGAAGTGAATGGGAGCGCATGACCGGCCACCACTCCTATGAGCCTGACGGCAATAGCCAGCGCTAAGCTATTTTCGGCGGCCCCATAGAAATGAATGGAGGGTGGCTGCGTATGCGCAGTGTGCTTTTCACCACTTTTGGGGCTCTTCCTTTTTTAAGTAAAAATGAAAAACACTATAAATGCCTGATACCTAAACACATATAGAAATACAAAAAAAAATGACGAAGACTGCCAAAATAATCCCCAAGTGATCTGATCTAACCTAGACAAAAAGTGCTGTGTGCTGGGAAATCACGTGACTAATTCAGATAACAATCACTATAAATACATGATACAAACACACATGTGCAAACAGGAGGACCGAATAAAGTGCCATGCTTTAAAATAGGAGAATAAAGTACTAAATCCGAACTGAATGTGCTGGATGAAGTGTGGGCTTCTTGCGTTGCTGCGGGGATCACATCCCACGCATATTGCTGCTTGTAGATCCATGACACATGGCACCCGATAAACCACATTTCTTTCATGGTGTCAGTGATTATACTGGAAAACATAGCGCTACATACTGCACTATTTTTACTGCCAGTGTTTATGGAATCTGGAACAGAGGCTAGGGTCAAATGTGAACGCAGCCTTACAGCCTACATGTGATCAGTGAACTTACTGGAATTTTCTCATTGCAGACAGCCCACTGGTTAGAGATTTTCCAGGCCCTACTCCTGAGTGAGAATATAGAACTCCAGCATCGTGGAGCGGTCATAGTCTTGAACATGATGAGTGCGGACAAGGAGTTGGCAGGGAAGTTGATGGAGAGTGAAATGTTTGAAATCCTTACTGTTCTTGCAAAAAATGAAGGGGAGGAAAAGAAACGTCCTGTGTTCCAAGCTGCACAAGAGTGTTTAAACAAAGCGGTCGAGTATGGACTCATTAAACCCAACCTGACTACGGAGTCTGACTAAGGGCCCTCTGAGGTCCTCAAGACTCGCCATTGATTTACTCTCCTATCATTCCATGCGGCTTGAATGTTTCTGTTCACTGGTACAAAGCAGTGATCTTGAAAATGTTGAGGAATTGAACCCTAAATTATGTTAAAATATTGCATAACTTTTCATTATACAAAGACTAAAGGGGTTGTCTGGTGGGATATATATTTTAGAAAAAGGGTTATAATGGATTAAAAACAATATATAAAAGAATATTAACTCACTGAAAACCCATTGAGATGCTTACCCAGGTTTCCACTTCCTGTGAATGTCTCAACATAGGAAATGACAGTGTGTAAAATGGGCCAGTGGAGAGCCAGATGAGCCTCTGAATGGCAGCAGTGGGGTTGATCGGTAAGTAATTTTTTTAAAACTTAATATGCCCCTCTAGACAACCCCTTTAAGTGCTGAGATCATTCTATAGAATTGAATTCAGTATAATTAACCACTTCAGCCCCGCTAGGTGAAAACCCCTTCATGACCAGGCCACTTTTTACACTTCGGCACTACACTACTTTCACCGTTTATCGCTCGGTCATGCAACTTACCACCCAAATGAATTTTACCTCCTTTTCTTCTCACTAATGGAGCTTTCATTTGGTGGTATTTTATTGCTGCTGACATTTTTACTTTTTTTTGTTATTAATCAAAATGTAACGATTTTTTTGCAAAAAAATGACATTTTTCACTTTCAGCTGTGAAATTTTGCAAAAAAAACGACATCCATATATAAATTTTTCGCTAAATTTATAGTTCTACATGTCTTTGATAAAAAAAAAATGTTTGGGCAAAAAAAAAATGGTTTGGGTAAAAGTTATAGCATTTACAAACTATGGTACAAAAATGTGAATTTCCGCTTTTTGAAGCAGCTCTGACTTTCTGAGCACCTGTCATGATTCCTGAGGTTCTACAATGCCCAAACAGTAGAAAAACCCCACAAATGACCCCATTTCGGAAAGTAGACACCCTAAGGTATTCGCTGATGGGCATAGTGAGTTCATAGAACTTTTTATTTTTTGTCACAAGTTAGCGGAAAATGATGATGATTTTTTTTTTTTTCTTACAAAGTCTCATATTCCACTAACTTGCGACAAAAAATAAAAAATTCTAGGAACTCACCATGCCCCTCACAGAATACCTTGGGGTGTCTTCTTTCCAAAATGGGGTCACTTGTGGGGTAGTTATACTGCCCTGGCAATTTAGGGGCCCAAATGTGTGAGAAGAACTTTGCAATCAAAATGTGTAAGAAATGACCGGTGAAATCCGAAAGGTGCACTTTGGAATATGCGCCCCTTTGCCCACCTTGGCAGCAGAAAAGTGTCACACATGTGGTATCGCCGTACTCAGGAGAAGTTGGGGAATGTGTTTTGGGGTGTCATTTTACATATACCCATGCTGGGTGAGAGAAATATCTTGGCAAAAGACAACTTTTCCCATTTTTTTTATACAAAGTTGGCATTTGACCAAGATATTTTTCTCACCCAGCATGGGTATATGTAAAATGACACCCCAAAACACATTCCCCAACTTCTCCTGAGTACGGCGATACCAGATGTGTCACACTTTTTTGCTGCCAAGGTGGGCAAAGGGGCACACATTCCAAAGTGCACCTTTCGGATTTTGCAGGGCATTTTTTACACATTTTGATTGCAAAGTTCTTCTCACACATTTGGGCCCCTAAATTGCCAGGGCAGTATAACTACGCCACAAGTGACCCCATTTTGGAAAGAAGACACCCTAAGGTATTCCGTGAGGGGCACTGCGAGTTCCTAGAATTTTTTATTTTTTGTCACAAGTTAGCGGAAAATTATGATTTTTTTTTTTCTCTCTTTTTTTCCTTACAAAGTCTCATATTCCACTAACTTGCGACAAAAAATAAAAAATTCTAGGAACTCGCCATGCCCCTCACGGAATACCTTGGGGTGTCTTCTTTCCAAAATGGGGTCACTTGTGGCGTAGTTATACTGCCCTGGCAATTTAGGGGCCCAAATGTGTGAGAAGTACTTTGCAATCAAAATCTGTAAAAAAAAGACCAGTGAAATCCGAAAGGTGCACTTTGGAATATGTGCCCCTTTGCCCACCTTGGCATCAAAAAAGTGTCACACATCTGGTATCAACGTACTCAGGAGAAGTTGGGGAATGTGTTTTGGGCTGTCATTTTACATATACCCATGCTGGGTGAGAGAAATATCTTGGCAAAAGACAACTTTTCCAATTTTTTTATACAAAGTTGGCATTTGACCAAGATATTTTTCTCACCCAGCATGGGTATATGTAAAATGACACCCCAAAACACATTGCCCAACTTCTCCTGAGTACGGCGATACCAGATGTGTCACACTTTTTTGCTGCCAAGGTGGGCAAAGGGGCACATATTCCAAAGTGCACCTTTCGGATTTTGCAGGGCATTTTTTACACATTTTGATTGCAAAGTTCTTCTCACACATTTGGGCCCCTAAATTGCCAGGGCAGTATAACTACCCCACAAGTGACCCCATTTTGGAAAGAAGACACCCCAAGGTATTCCGTGAGGGGCATGGCGAGTTCCTAGAATTTTTTATTTTTTGTCGCAAGTTAGTGGAATATGAGACTTTGTAAGGAAAAAAGAAAAATCATCATTTTCCGCTAAATTGTGACAAAAAATAAAAAATTCTAGGAACTCGCCATGCCCCCCACGGAATACCTTGGGGTGTCTTCTTTCCAAAATGGGGTCACTTGTGGCGTAGTTATACTGCCCTGGCAATTTAGGGGCCCAAATGTGTAAGAAGTACCTTGAAATCAAAATGTGTAAAAAATGGCCTGCGAAATCCGAAAGGTGCCCCTTTGCCCACCTTGGCTGCAAAAAAGTGTCACACATCTGGTATCGCCGTACTCAGGAGAAGTTGGGCAATGTGTTTTGGGGGGTCATTTTACATATACCCATGCTGGGTGAGAGAAATATCTTGGCAAAAGACAACTTTTCCCATTTTTTTATACAAAGTTGGCATTTGACCAAGATATTTTTCTCACCCAGCATGGGTATATGTAAAATGACACCCCAAAACACATTCCCCAACTTCTCCTGAGTACGGCGATACCACATGTGTGACACTTTTTTGCAGCCTAGATGCGCAAAGGGGCCCAAATTCCTTTTAGGAGGGCATTTTTAGACATTTGGATCCCAGACTTCTTCTCACACTTTCGGGCCCCTAAAAAGCCAGGGCAGTATAAATACCCCACATGTGACCCCACTTTGGAAAGAAGACACCCCGAGGTATTCAATGAGGGGCATGGCGAGTACCTAGAATTTTTTATTTTTTTTGCATAAGTTAGCGGATATTGATTTTTTTTTTGTTTTTTTTCTCACAAAGTCTCACTTTCCGCTAACTTAGGACAAAAATTTCAATCTTTCATGGACTCAATATGCCCCTCACGGAATACCTTGGGGTGTCTTCTTTCCGAAATGGGGTCACATGTGGGGTATTTATACTGCCCTGGCTTTTTAGGGGCCCTAAAGCGTGAGAAGAAGTCTGGAATATAAATGTCTAAAAATGTTTACGCATTTGGATTCCGTGAGGGGTATGGCGAGTTCATGGGAGATTTTATTTTTTGACACAAGTTAGTGGAATATGAGACTTGGTAAGAAAAAACAAAAACAAACAAAAAATGTCCGCTAACTTGTGCCAAAAAAAATGGCTGAATGGAGCCTTACCGGGGGGGAGTGATCAATGACAGGGGGGTGATCACCCATATAGACTCCCAGATCACCCCCCTGTCATTGATCACCCCCCCCTGTAAGGCTCCATTCAGACATCCGCATGATTTTTTACGGATCCATGGATACATGGATCGGATCCACAAAACCCATGCGGACGTCTGAATGGAGCCTTACAGGGGGGTTATCAATGACAGGGGGTGATCAGGGTAATCACCCCCCTGTCACTGATCACCCCCCCTGTAAGGCTCCATTCAGACATCCGCATGATTTTTTACGGATCCATGGATACATGGATCGGATCCACAGAACGCATGCGGACGTCTGAATGGAGCCTTACAGGGGGGTTATCAATGACAGGGGGTGATCAGGGTAATCAGGGTGATCACCCCCCTGTCACTGATCACCCCCCCTGTAAGGCTCCATTCAGACATCCGCATGATTTTTTACGGATCCATGGATACATGGATCGGATCCACAGAACGCATGCGGACGTCTGAATGGAGCCTTACAGGGGGGTTATCAATGACAGGGGGTGATCAGGGAGTGTATATGGGTGATCACCCGCCTGTCATTGATCACCCCCCTGTAAGGCTCCATTCAGACGTCCACATGATTTTTACGGATCCATGGATACATGGATCGGATCCGTAAAAATCATGCGGACGTCTGAACGGAGCCTGACAGGGGGGTGATCAATGACAGGGCGGTGATCAGGGAGTTTATATGGGGTGATCAGGGGTTTATAAGGGGTTAATAAGTGACGGGGGGGGGGTGGGTGGGTGGGTGGGGAGTGTAGTGTGGTGTTTGGTGGGACTGTACTGACCTACCTGAGTCCTCTGGTGGTCGATCCTAACAAAAGGGACCACCAGAGGACCAGGTAGGAGGTATATTAGACGCTGTTATGAAAACAGCGTCTAATATACCTGTTAGGGGTTAAAAAATTCGGATCTCCAGCCTGCCAGCGAGCGATCGCCGCTGGCAGGCTGGAGATCCACTCGCTTACCTTCTGTTCCTGTGAGCGCGCGCGTTCACAGGAAATCTCGCGTCTCGCGAGAAGACGCGTATATGCGTCCAGGAGGAATAAAGCAACCACCTCCCGGACGCATATACGCGTACGGCGGTCGGGAGGTGGTTAAAGGGATTCTGTCACCTGGATTTTTGCCTATAGAGCTGAGGACATGCGCTGCTAGATCGCCGCTAGCACATCCGCAATATACATTCCCCATAGCTGAGAGTGCTTTTATTTAGGCAAAAAACGAATATATATATATAATATATATAATTAGTGTGTAAATTAGGCAAGTAAGGAGCCCAAAGGGCTGTTACCAACGTTTCAGGAGCCCAGTCGCACCCACTGTGAAGAAGCCCAGCACCTAGGGCTGCAGTAAACGAATATTTTTGTAATCGAGTATTCTATCGATTATATTTCTCGATTCATCGAGTAATCTAATAAGAAAAAGCTACTTAAAATAACGTACGTAATTAGGTATGTATAAAGTTATTGGTTTGAAGGGGTTAATAACTTTATACATGCCTAATGCCAAGGTGCTTCCATTAACCCCTCCAAACCAATAACTTTATACATGCCCATTGGGTTTGGAGGGGTTAATGGAAGCACCTTGGCATTAGGCATGTATAAAGTTATTGGTCTGAAGAGGTTAATGAAAGCACCTTGGAGGTGCCTTCATTAACCCCTCTCTAAACCAATAACTTTATACATGCCCATTGGGTTTGGAGGGGTTAATGGAAGCACCTTGGCATTAGGCATGTATAAAGTTATTGGTCTGAAGAGGTTAATGAAAGCACCTTGGAGGTGCCTTCATTAACCCCTCTCTAAACCAATAACTTTATACATGCCAAGGTGGTGCTTGCAGCCTCCATTAACCACTCTCTCTCCATCTGCCTCCCCCCAGCCTCTGATCTGCTTGCCCCCGCCTCTGATCTGGCCCCCCCCCCCCCCCAGCCTCTGATCTGGCTCCCCCCCCCCCCCCCCCCCACCTCTGATCTGGCTCCCCCCCCCCCCCAGCCTCTGATCTGGCTCCCCCCCCCCCCCCCCAGCCTCTGATCTGGCTCCCCCCCCCCCCCCCAGCCTCTGATCTGGCTCCCCCCCCCAGCCTCTGATCGCTCAGTCCTGCCTCTCTGGCCTCCGGAGGACACGGAAGCGGTGAGCGAGACGCTTAATTTCACTCCCGCTCCGTGATCACGTGATCTGAACGATTCCTCGATGCAGGGAAACTGCATCGATGAATTTTTTGACTCGATTTAATCGAGTTATTCGAATAATCGTTTCAGCCCTACCAGCACCGCCCACATCCTCTGAATCTCCTTGCTCCCGGACGTCACAAAGTTAGAGCGCCGTAATCTCTCAGCTAGTGCATGCGCAGTTCGTTCCCTGAGGCTGATGCCAGCACAGGGAAGGAACACTGCCGACACTGACATGCCTCGTACTTGTGCATGCGCGAGATTACGGCACTCTAACTTGGTGACCTCGTGGGATACGGGGCGGCGCTGGGCTCCTTCACAGTGGGTGTGGCTGGGCTCCAGAAATGTTAGTAACAGCCCTTTGGGCTCCTTACTTTCCTCATTTATGTATCTGTTTTTTGCTTAAATAAAAGCACTCGGAGCTATGGGGAATGCATATTGCGGATGTGCTAGCAGCGCATGTCTGCATCTCTATAGGCAAAATCCAGGTGACAGAATCCCTTTAAAGCTAGTGACCAAATCATCATTTTATAGACCAAAGGTGGAAGGGTTTTGTTGCAGTTATGGAGGTAACCAGCTACTGTTACTGCTTCACATCCACAATTTATGGTCTATGTCTATATGTGAGTATTAATATTGCTGCAATGTACTACATGTACAGCTGTCTGATTTTATGCTAAGGTTTTTAAGTCTTATGTCCCCTTACAAAAGGCTTTTGGTTTTTAAAGAAACAAAAAAGTGCTTTTTGATCTCCAAATTTTTCCCTCTAAATTGATTCCGTGCCTTCATTGTATACAATGTAATAGCAGCAGATTAGGGCACTTCATGCGGCTGTAACATTCCGGTATTCTTCATAGTGTCGATAATAGCAGCTCTTGTTATGAGTCATGGACATAAATTGCTTTATGTATTATTTTTTAAGTGGTTTTGGTTTTTAGACTTGGCTGATTTCTAAACTCTTTACAGCTCCAAACTAGTAACACTGTACAATAGGAAAGGGTCAGTTCAGGATTTTCCATTACATCCAGTTATAGTGACCAGATATTGCAGCGGTTTATCTTCATTTAGGCATTTCATTGTATTATATTTATGCTGATTTTGACAAAGCCCCTTTGAGATACAGTGGAAAAAAAGGTTCTGGCTACTTGCACCTTAATCTTAAAGACAGTTTTTAGTGGCTGCATTACAAACAATGTGTACATTTGGCCCTCATTACTTTGTGTACTGAACTGAAAATTTACCCAATTGGGCAACTGAAATTGTTGCCACTGTGACCAAATTGATATATAATTTGGCTCCTATAGTTTTAGACTGTAGGCAGACACCTAAGTGTCTTCTATATCCTGGATCCTTGCTCCCATACTCTGGAAAACATAACGTGCTGATTGCCTACAATCACCACTAGAGGGAGCTTATTGAGTTCAGTGTAGGACCATATGCCATACGCTTCAATGCTTACAGTCATTCCAGTCTATCTAAACTTTGCAGTTGGCCATTCCACTGTCTAGTGCATATGCTTTATAGACCATATGTGGAACCAGTCACTTCAATGGGTCCGCAAAAAAACCCACCTGAAACCACTCTGTGCATTCGGTTTCCGTATGTCCTATTATTGTTTGCAAATCACGGTCCGTGGCTCCTTTTAAAGTCAATGGGTCAGCAAAAAAAATAATAATACAGAATGCCACTGTATTTCACCCGTTTGTGGATTCTTAGGCCAGGCCCACAATAGCCATGTGATTTAATTTTTTTTTGGGTAACTCTTTATTGCCTAATTATTTTGTCCGTATACGATCTGCAAAAATCTGAACACATACGGATATGTTTTGTACAATAACAGAACGGAAGAGGACTTAAATCTGAGAAAAACAAAACCCGCAAAACAACAACAGTCATATGCATGAGCCCTATGGCTGAAGCTACTCCCAGACTTTTTGTAGTGCTTTTCACTTTAACTATTGAATGACAGCTACAGGCACAAGAGAATATACAAGCCAGTTTACTGTTTTAGACTACAACTAAAGGGAAAAAAAAAAAAAAAAAAATCTATGAAAAGGAGATTTTTGTATAACTTACCAGTTAAATCTCTTTCTCGCTCTTCCTTGGGGGACACAGACCTTGGGTATAGCTCAGCTCCCTAGGAGGCGTGACACTAAGTAAAACTGTTAAGCCCCTCCTCCATCAGCTATACCCTCAGCCTGGAGATAGAGGCTACCAGTTGCGTGTCCAAGTAGTGAAAGGAAAACAACCAATAACGGGAACAACCAGCCAGCAACCCAACGGGGCGCCAAACCATAACCCCGTAACCAAACACAGAAGGGTGGGTGCTGTGTCCCCCAAGGAAGAGCGAGAAAGAGATTTAACTGGTAAGTTATACAAAAATCTCCTTTTCTCGCCCATTTTCCTTGGGGGACACAGACCTTGGGACGTTCAAGAGCAGTCCAAGAAGGGAGGGACCACAACCCAAGGCGGAACACCACCAGAGCATCAGATAACCTCTGCCTGCAAAACCAGGCGGCCCAAAGCAGCATCCGCCGATGCATGCGTATGCACTCTATAGAACCTTGTGAAAGTGTGCAGAGAGGACCAAGTGGCTGCCTTGCACAACTGTTCAGCCGAGGCCCGATGCCTCTGCGCCCAGGAAGCTCCAACTGCTCTGGTGGAATGAGCAGTGATGCCGAAAGGCGGAGCTCTGCCCTTGGCTCGATAAGCCTCAGACACCGCCAGTTTAATGAAACGGGCAATAGCCACCTTGGAGACCGCCAAACCCTTGCGCGAACCCTCCGGAACCACAAACAGGGAGTCCGTGCGCCGAAAGTATCCGGTGACCTCCAAGTAAATCCTCAACGCCCTGACCACATCCAGACGGTGCAGTTCCTGTTCTCTGGGGTGGGAAGGAGAGGGACAGAGTGACGGAAGGACGATGTCCTCATTGATGTGAAAGGCGGAAACCACCTTTGGCAGGAAGGTCGGGACAGGCCGAAGCACAACCTTATCCTGGTGGAAGATCAGGAAAGGGTCGCTAACTCCGACACCCGTCGGAGAGACGTGATGGCCACAAGAAAGATGACCTTGCAGGACAGAAGACGAAGGGAGACTTCCCGTAAAGGCTCGAAGGGGGCGGATTGGAGCGCCGAGAGCACCACATTCAGGTCCCAGGAAGGAACTGGAGGGCGGTACGGCGGAACATAGTGAGCCACCCCTTGTAAGAAGGTCTTAATTGGCCCTAGAGGGGCCAGGGGACGCTGGAGAAGAATAGACAGCGCCGAAATCTGTCCCTTTAGAGAACTGAGGCTCAGCCCCAGGTCCAGACCCGACTGGAGGAAGGACAGGAGTGTGGGAAGAGAGAATCGGAGAGGAGGGATGCTCCGGGACTCACAGAACCCCAGATAGGACCTCCAAACCCGATAGTAGATCCTAGAGGATACGGGCTTACGAGCACGGATCATGGTGCGGACCACGTCCGCGGAGAAACCCTGTTGCGTTAAGACGGCGGTCTCAATAGCCACGCCGTCAAACGTAGCGAGCCTAAATGCTCGTGGAAGATCGGTCCCTGAGAGAGAAGGTCTTCTCTGGAGGGCAGTGGCCACGGTGCGTCTGCCAACAGCAACATTAGGTCGGCGTACCAAGACCGGCGGGGCCAATCCGGGGCGATTAAAATCGCGGGAACGCCCTCTGCCGCGATCCTCCGAAGAACCCGTGGCAGGAGGGGGAAAGGAGGAAAGACGTACAGAAGGGAGAATTCGCGCCACGGAAGGACGAGCGCGTCGGCGCCGTATGCCTTCGGGTCCCGTGCCCTGGCCAGGTATAGGGGGACCTTGTGGTTGAATTTGGAAGCCATGAGGTCCACTTCGGGGCGATCCCAGCGAAGACAAAGGGCTTCGAACACCTCTGGGTGCAGGGACCATTCTCCCGGGTCGATGGTGGACCGGCTGAGGAAATCCGCCGCCCAGTTGTCCACCCCCGGGATGTAAATCGCGGATAAGGCCGGCACGTGCGTCTCCGCCCAGAGGAGAATGAGGGTCACCTCTTGCATCGCTGCGAGTGCCTCCCTGATGGTTTATGTATGCCACAGCCGTGGCATTGTCCAATTGGATCCGAACAGGGTGGCCCCTCAGTAGATGGGTCCAGTGTCTGAGGGACAGAAGAATCGCCCTCAGTTCCAGAATATTGATTGGAAGTCTGGACTCCGATAGAGACCAAACGCCCTGGACGGACCGGGGAGGGAAACCCCCACCCCCCCCCCACCCCCGTAAGCTGGCATCGGTGGTAATCACCAGCCAGTTCAGTGGGAGGAAGGACTTCCCCCGTAGAGGGATATGCAACCACCAGCTGAGGGAAGCCCGAGCCAGGGGAGGCAGAAGAAAGGTCCTGTCCAGACTCCTCGGTGATTTGTCCCAGGCCGACAGAATTGCCCTCTGAAAGGTGCGGGATCGGAATTGTGCGAACGGCACCGCTTCGAAACAGGCAACCATCTTCCCCAACAACCGCATGCTGGATCTGAGGGAAGGGCGGTGATGACGGAGGAGACTGCGAACCGACCCGCAAAGGGCCAGACGCTTGTCCGACGGGAGGCGGACCTCCGCCAACTCCGTATCCAGGAGCATCCCCAGGAAGATCAGCTGTCTGGAGGGGGTAAGGGAAGACTTGGGGTGGTTGATGATCCAACCGAACCGCGTCAGGGTCTCCAGAGTGAGTTCCACACTGCCGGATGCCTGAGAGAAGGAGGGTGCCTTGACCAAGATGTCGTCCAAGTAAGGGAGAAGAAAAACACTTCTTGAACGTAGAAGGGCCAAGACAGGGGCCAGGACCTTGGTGAATACTCGAGGAGCCGTCGCCAGACCAAAGGGAAG
Organism: Bufo gargarizans; assembly: GCF_014858855.1. Classification (NCBI taxonomy): domain Eukaryota; kingdom Metazoa; phylum Chordata; class Amphibia; order Anura; family Bufonidae; genus Bufo; species Bufo gargarizans. The sequence goes on from NC_058081.1 coordinate 138,595,620, forward strand.
GGCGACGAATTGGAAGTGATCGTCCCCCACCGCGAAGCGCAGGAAGCGGTGATGATATGGAGCAACCGGAACGTGGAGATATGCATCCTGAACGTCGATTGAGGCCATGAAATCCCCTCTTTCCAGGGAGGCCACTGCGGACCTGAGAGACTCCATCCGGAATCTCTGCAGTCGGAGAAAACGGTTCAGGCGCTTTAGGTCCAAGATCGGTCGCACTGAGCCTTCCTTCTTGGGAACCACAAAGAGGTTCGAGTAGAACCCCCTGAACCTTTCCGGCGGCGGCACGGGGGCGACGACACCCTTGTCCATTAGAGAGCGAATGGCCGCGAAGAAGGCGGCCGCTCGTACGGGATCCCGCGGAGGACGGGACCGGAAGAAACGGTCTGGCGGAATGGACGCGAATTCGATCTTGTATTCGCAAGATACAATCTCGAGCGCCCATGCGTCTGAGATGTGGGCCCGCCATACGTTCCTGAACAGGAGAAGGCGGCCCCCCACCCGGGTGGGTGGGGGCGCACCTTCAGGCAGAGGGCTGCTGGCCTGTGGGAGCCCGTGTGGGCTGGGACTTGCGCCAGGTAGGTTGCGTCCTAAAAAACGGCTTCTTGCGTCTATCCTGGGCTGGGCCAGAGGAAGAAGAAGAACTGGCCGCGGGGTCTAGACCCGGTGGGCTTGCGAAAGGACCGAAAACGGGACGAACCAGCGCGACCACGGGGGGCGCCCCTCGGCCTGGACTGGGGGAGGTGAGTACTCTTCCCACCCGTGGCCTCAGATATAAGTTCGTCTAGATGGGTCCCGAACAAGCGGGAACCCGTGAATGGTAGGCGGGCCAAAGAGCGTTTGGAAGCGGCGTCCGCCGCCCAAACCTTCAGCCAGAGTTCCCTCCTGACAGAAACTGCCAGGGCAGAGGAACGGGCAATGAGGGCACCCGCATCAAGAGAGGCCTCACAGACAAATTTTCCGGCCTGGACAATTAGTTGGGCTAAGGAACGGAGGTCCTGTAGAGGGACGTCCGACCCTAACTCCTGTTCCAGTTGCAAACCCCATTCAGAGACTGCTTTACCAGCCCAGGCGGAGGCAAAGACCGGTCTAAGGGCCGAACCAGAGGCAGTAAATATGGCCTTGGAGAGGGATTCCGTACGACGGTCCTCAGCAGACTGGAGGGAAGATCCGTCTTGTACAGGAATAGTAGTGCTTTTGGACAGGCGAGCCACGGGAGGATCAACCTTAGGCGGGGACGTCCACGTGGTCACAGAATCCGCTGGAAAGGGATAACAAATGTCCAGCTTTTTGGGTGTAACAAAGCGGACGTTAGGCCGGGTCCAAGCCTTGGACACCACAGAAGAAAAATCAGCGTGGATGGGAAAAACCTTGGAGGCCTGTCTGGGGCGGAGAAAGGACACGCCGGCCTGTTCAGAGCTGGGGGGGGGGGGGGGTCATCGTGTATGTGAAAGGTATCACGGATGCTAGTGATAAGATGCCCCACCGCGGACGCCAATTTGGACGGAAGCTCTGAGTCCATGTCCACGTCCGAATCCGCCAGTTCTCCCTCAGAAGGCGTATCCCTTTGAGAGGATAGACTTGACTGAGCTCGCACGCATGGCAGAGAGAGCGAAGCATCTGGAGAAGATGTGCGCTCAACCCTTGAACGTTTCTGAATATGCCGGGCCCTGGAAGATTCGCTGGGAGGCAGGGAACCAGTGGGGGCGGCAGAAACGGTAGTCCCAGCGGGTGCGACAGGGATTGTGGCAGCGGCGGTCTATCCACGAGACGGCCCACTACGTGTGTAAGGCTTTCCACCGCCTGAGACAGAGACCTAGCCCAGTCAGGGGGTTCAGAGGCACCGGGGGGGCGCAGCGGGAAGCGGGCCCTGCATCGGGGCCTGACATGCAAGGCAATGCGGCTCAGATTGCCCACGCGGAAAAAGTTCCTTACAGGCGGTACAGGCATGGTACCAGGGTTTGGGGGCACCCGTGGGATCTGACATGCTGAAATGTGGTCATACCCTAATACAGAGACCACAAGGGATATAGCAGCTATGACCAGGAGGGTTAGGAGAGGGTTAACTGTCCTACCAGTGCCTCAGAAGAAACGTCAGGAGTAGAGAAGGATCAGCAGCAGCAGGAGCAGGGAGCAGCAAACAGCAGAGAGCCTGCAGATAGCGCCCACAGAAGCCGAGCGATGTACCAGGAGCTCAGAGTCCCCCACGTGTCCCAGCTTCCTGTCTAGGAGTGAGGAAGCGCGGGAAGAACTCAGCAGAAGCGCGGGGAACAAGCTCCGCCCCCTCCAGCACTTGAAAGGTTCTCCTTCACAGGAGACATAACTCCGCCCCCAAAATGATGCGCGTAAGCCACGCCCCCTGCTGCCGAAAAACTCTCAGGGCTAAGAAGAAGCCGGATGCCGTGAAATAAAGGGCCCGCAGGCCCCAAGAGTGCGGCGATTTTGCCCAGGTGGGTGACCTTCTGCCACCATTGTCCCCTGCCCCACCGATCCCAATATAGCCATGTCGGGCATAAGCCCCGCCCCCCGTTCTCGGAACGGAGCGGGCGGCGGCGGGAAGGGAGAGAGTGAGAGAGCATGCCGGGCCCTGAAAACAGCGTGGGGGTGCCGAGGATACACCGGAGGGGAGCTGGGGAGGGTCTGCTGGAGCGCTCAGAATGAGCGACCACGGGTGCCCCCCTTACCCAGAGGGGTACATGCTTGTCGATAGGGACGGGGTATGGGCTGGAATAGCCATCTCACCGATCAACGTCTTCACCCTCAGTTCCTTCCAGCAGGGTCGCCCCTTCAGCCACTGGCACCGCAGTGGCAGGAAGCTGGGAGAGGGGCTTGGCGTGCGGGCGACCCCCTAGCTGGCAGGGATGTAGGGGAGCCATTGCTGCCCAGATCCTCCTATTGCTTCTGTGGGGGAGGCAGCAGTGCAGATAAGTTGGCACTGGCGCAGCTCAACCCCGGGAGAGCAGAGAGGTCCAATGCGTCTCTGGTATCCCTAGGAAAAAATAAAATAACAAAATTAGAAGGAAAAATAAAATAAAATAACAAGGAGAAAACAGCCCTGCAGTAGCAGGGAGTGTCTTGCCTCCTTGGACACTAAGCTAAAACTGGTAGCCTCTATCTCCAGGCTGAGGGTATAGCTGATGGAGGAGGGGCTTAACAGTTTTACTTAGTGTCACGCCTCCTAGGGAGCTGAGCTATACCCAAGGTCTGTGTCCCCCAAGGAAAATGGGCGAGAAATAAATGTACTGTACTTAGATATAGCACCAGCCTAATAAATTATTCAGTTGTTTGCATTGGCCTGTCCTCATCTGTGCTATTCCTGCCTGAACATCAACCTGTGTAATAAGTCCCCATATCTTGGTTTACATTTGTATATTTTATCCCAGTGTTTGTGCTAATTATTGGGGTGACAATAAATATTGGCAATTTACACACATGACATTTTACTTGGACAGTTATGGATTTGTGGGTTACCACCTCTGAAAAATAAATGCACCTTTAGTAAAGTGCCTTTCAATATCTGCTAAGTTCAGACCGTATACTGTACTTATGTATTAATACATGAAAACCTCCCTTGTTAGTGTGTGCTCATCTTTAGTATATCAAACATTACTTCATGGGGCTGGCCCAAGATTGGAAAAGTCACTGTACTTTCACAGCTATTACCTTTCTAACGTCTTTCATGATCCTGGGGCACATTTCTGAAGCAGCTTCTCTTCTACTTTCTGTATGCAGTGGATGGCAGCTAGTCTCCACCCACCATGTCTGTGCAATCTGCAAACTAGATGCTCAGAAGAAAACTGCTAAAAATTGCCAAATAAAAAGGCCACTGTACTACTGATTAATGCAGTTTGGTGAAAGGTTAGCTACGTTTTAAACTTGCCCCTTATCCACATAATATGGGATAAGTGTCAGAACGCTGAGATCTATAATGATGAAGAGAGTGTCAACCTTGTGTGTGACACCACACTAATTCTGTCTTCTGAGTGTCTTAAGTGTGTTCACATTTCACCATGAAACTGTTGTATAATTTCCGTCATGGGTTGGTTTCAATGCACTGCTTATTTATATGCTATTATTTTTATACAAGCTAAAGTTTGCCTCTTGGAATCTGGTAATTTATTTCTGATATTAGATCAATAAATCAAATTTTTGACAAATGTGTGTTTATTTTATTACACAGTCTTCAGTAGCTATAAGATATGTTAGCTATTCTGATGGACAGAGTAGTGTCTTGGATCCAAGAGTGATAATACAGGTCCTTCTCAAAAAATTAGCATATTGTGATAAAGTTCATTATTTTCTGTAATGTACTGATAAACATTAGACTTTCATATATTTTAGATTCATTACACACCAACTGAAGTAGTTCAAGCCTTTTATTGTTTTAATATTGATGATTTTGGCATACAGCTCATGAAAACCCAACTTTCCTATCTCAAAAAATTAGCATATCATGAAAAGGTTCTCTAAACGAGCTATTAAACAAATCATCTGAATCAACTAATTAACTCTAAACACCTGCAAAAGATTCCTGAGGCTTTTAAAAACTCCCAGACTGGTTCATTACTCAAAACCGCAATCATGGGTAAGACTGCCGACCTGACTGCTGTCCAGAAGGCCATCATTGACACCCTCAAGCAAGAGGGTAAGACACAGAAAGAAATTTCTGAACGAATAGGCTGTTCCCAGAGTGCTGTATCAAGGCACTTCAGTGGGAAGTCTGTGGGAAGGAAAAAGTCTGGCAGAAAACGCTGCACAACGAGAAGAGGTGACCGGACCCTGAGGAAGATTGTGGAGAAGGACCGATTCCAGACCTTGGGGGACCTGCGGAAGCAGTGGACTGAGTCTGGAGTAGTAACATCCAGAGCCACCGTGTACAGGTGTGTGCAGGAAATGGGCTACAGGTGCCGCATTCCCCAGGTCAAGCCACTTTTGAACCAGAAACAGCGGCAGAAGCACCTGACCTGGGCTACAGAGAAGCAGCACTGGACTGTTGCATGTCATTCGGAAATCAAGGTGCCAGAGTCTGGAGGAAGACTGGGGAGAGGGAAATGCCAAAATGCCTGAAGTCCAGTGTCAAGTACCCCAAGTACCCACAGTCTGTGATGGTCTGGGGTGCCATGTCAGCTGCTGGTGTTGGTCCACTGTGTTTTATCAAGGGCAGGGTCAATGCAGCTAGCTATCAGGAGATTTTGGAGCACTTCATGCTTCCATCTGCTGAAAAGCTTTATGGAGATGAAGATTTCATTTTTCAGCACGACCTGGCACCTGCTCACAGTGCCAAAACCACTGGTAAATGGTTTACTGACCATGGTATTACTGTGCTCAATTGGCCTGCCAACTCTCCCGACCTGAACCCCATAGAGAATCTGTGGGATATTGGGAAGAGAAAGTTGAGAGACGCAAGACCCAACACTCTGGATGAGCTTAAGGCCGCTATCGAAGCATCCTGGGCCTCCATAACACCTCAGCAGTGCCACAGGCTGATTGCCTCCATGCCACGCCGCATTGAAGCAGTCATTTCTGCAAAAGGATTCCCGACCAAGTATTGAGTGCATAACTGAACATCATTATTTGAAGGTTGACTTTTTTTGTATTAAAAACACTTTTCTTTTATTGGTTGGATGAAATATGCTAATTTTTTTAGATAGGAATTTGGGGTTTTCATGAGCTGTATGCCAAAATCATCAATATTAAAACAATAAAAGGCTTGAACTACTTCAGTTGGTGTGTAATGAATCTAAAATATATGAAAGTCTAATGTTTATCAGTACATTACAGAAAATAATGAACTTTATCACAATATGCTAATATTTTGAAAAGGACCTGTATATAGTGGATGGCACTCCTTGTTCCGTAGAAGTTACGGTGCTCAGTGGTAATGATCAATGTAGATATAGATAGAGACCACGGCACTCATGTTGAAGTTATCATAAAAAGTTCATTTTATTGTCCATCCCAACTTGAAATTGATGACACTGGCCAACGTTTCGGTCCACCAGGACCTTGTTCACGGCCTAAAGCGCAAATATATACATACGTTTTGATTGAGACAGAGTTCACAGGGCAGACCATATGCAATAAAGCAAAATATCTGTGACAAATTAATACTAGGATATCTATAGTACGGTACAATGATATATAGCCATTTAGTGCAGAGGAGTACCGTAAAATGGATATACAATTATATACACTCACCTAAAGAATTATTAGGAACACCATACTAATACGGTGTTGGACCCCCTTTTGCCTTCAGAACTGCCTTAATTCTACGTGGCATTGATTCAACAAGGTGCTGATGGCATTCTTTAGAAATGTTGGCCCATATTGATAGGATAGCATCTTGCAGTTGATGGAGATTTGAGGGATGCACATCCAAGGCACGAAGCTCCCGTTCCACCACATCCCAAAGATGCTCTATTGGGTTGAGATCTGGTGACTGTGGGGGCCATTTTAGTACAGTGAACTCATTGTCATGTTCAAGAAACCAATTTGAAATGATTTGAGCTTTGTGAAATGGTGCCTTATCCTGCTGGAAGTAGCCATCAGAGGATGGGTACATGGTGGTCATGAAGGGATGGACATGGTCAGAAACAATGCTCAGGTAGCCCGTGGCATTTAAACGATGGCCAATTGGCACTAATGGGCCTAAAGTGTGCCCAGAAAACATCCCCCACACCATTACACCACCACCACCACCAGCCTGCACAGTGGTAACAAGGCATGATGAATACATGTTCTGATTCTGTTTACACCAAATTCGGACTCTACAATTTAAATGTCTCAACGGAAATTGAGACTCATCAGACCAGGCAACATTTTTCCAGTCTTCAACAGTCCAATTTTGGTGAGCTTGTGCAAATTGTAGCCTCTTTTTCCTATTTGTAGTGGAGATGAGTGGTACCCGGTGGGGTCTTCTGCTGTTGTAGCCCACCTTTTTTTTCCCATTCTGACATTCAGTTTGGAGTTCAGGAGATTGTCTTGACCAGGACCACAACCCTACATGCATTGGAGCAACTACCATGTGATTGGTTGACTAGATAATCGCATTAATGAGAAATAGAACAGGTGTTCCTAATAATTCTTTAGGTGAGTGTATATTTACACACACATGTGAAGACTGGTTACAAGGTGGGAGCAGGCTCATCTTGATCCAGGTAGAATAGGTGACAGACCTATATAAGGAAGCAGTAGCAATAAATCAATATTCATGTGCAGGCTGAGAGTCATAATATTTTGCATAACATCCAATGTAATACTCAACACTCTATTAGAGATCAGCATGAAGGCATATAGGCACTTGGGAGCAGATTCAAAATCATGTGTAAGGTCATGGCAGTAACCTGAACATACACTGGTGGTACTGCTTCCTTATATAGGTCTGTCACCTATTCTACCTGGATCAAGATGAGCCTGCTCCCACCTTGTAACCAGTCTTCACACGCGTGGTGCGTGCGTGCGTGTGTGCGTGTATCCATTTTACAGTACTCCTCTGCACTAAATGGCTATATATCATTGTACCGTACTATAGATATCCTAGTATTAATTTGTCACAGATATTTTGCTTTATTGCATATGGTCTGCCCTGTGAACTCTGTCTCAATCAAAACTTATGTATATATTTGCGCTTTAGGCCGTGAACAAGGTCCTGGTGGACCGAAACGTTGGCCAGTGTTATCAATTTCAAGTTGGGATGGACAATAAAATGAACTTTTTCTGATAACTTCAACACGAGTGCCGTGGTCTCTATCTATATCTACTTGGATCCAAGAGTGACTCCAAAAGGTACAGGACTGGAATAGGTAAAAAAAAAAAATTATATATATATACACACACACACACACACTACATACATACATACACCTACTTCTATAAAAAAAAAAATTCAAAAACTGCATCTGTGAAGTCAGGATGGAAAATGACAAAATGCATAATGTGCAGGTCCTGCCATGGGTTTCATACTAAGACAGAACGAGGCATGCTGCAGCTGTAAAAATCCACGTTTTTTTTCCCCCCCACAGTATGTGATTTGTAAAATCCCATTTGTATGCATTGTGGTGTACAATACTTTTTTCTGTGTGGATCTCACACTGAAAGTCCATAGCAATCTGCCACATGTGAACATGGTGTAAAGCAGCTCGAACAAAAACAATCATTGGCCCAGATTTAGGCCTCGTGCACATGACCGTATGTATTTTGCGGTCCCAGTCCATAAAAATATGGATGACATCCGTATGCATTCTGTATTTTGGAGAACAGAAGAGCTGGCCCCTAATAGAATAGTCCTATCTTTTTCTGTAATGCAGACAATAATAATAGGACATTTTTATTTATTTTTTGCTGAACGGAAATACGGAAACAGAATGCACACAAAAAAAAATATAGAACGGAAAGCAAATACAATTTGTGTACATGAGCCTGTAGGATTAAGGCAGGCCTCATGCACACAAAGGTATTTTTTTGTCTGCAGTTTGTGTGGGTCTGATGCGGACCCATTCACTTCATTGGGGCTGCAAAAGATGGAGAAAGCACACCTCTGAGCCGTCCGCATCTGTATGTCCGTTCGGTAGCCCTGCCAAAAAAAAGAAGACAAACATAGGACAGTTCTTTGGCTGTGCGGGCATGCTGGGAGTTGTAGTTTTGAAAAAGCTGGAGGCACACTGGTTGGGAAACACTGCTTTAGAGCTTCTGTTCTGCAAAATGTGGAACAGACACAGCCGGTATCAGTGTTTTGCAGACCGCAAAAACGTCAACAGCTGTGTGCATAAGCTGGAGTCAATTTAGGCCAGCACCAGATTTATTAGAGTTGTTCAGGCTGGACAGACACTTCTCTTTACTGTTGGTGGACTTGGGGCTCATGCACACGAACATATTTTGTTTGTGTCCGTTCCAGATTTTTTGCGGATCGTATACGGAACCATTCATTTCAATGGGTCCACAAAACTGTGTGCATTCAGTTTCCGCATTTTTTATTTTTTTTGTGGAACAGAACATATCCTAGTAGTGTCCGCACTATGGACAAGGACAGGACTGTTCTATTAGGGGCCAGCTGTTCCGTTCCGCAAATTACAGAATGCACACGGACCGCAAAATACAAACGTTTGTGTACATGAGCCCTTACTTTCAGACAGATTTTTCCACCATAATTGTTGAGCATGTCTGAAAAAAAGTGCCATTTTTTAGACAGATTCTTGGCACAGATATCACTTCTGAGCCATTGGGTGCTACGATAGAAAACATTAACAGAAGGTTAACCTCCACTACAACATGCCCAGCAGAAGGAATGCCAGGCCACAGTATATCACATGAGACATCATGTAAGAGGCAGTTTGAATGAAGAGAATTCTATCGAGATCAAACCAGAATTTTTGCACTTGCAAAAAGATCACACATGCTCTGTACTTGGCATGTGCCATAACCAACAGGAAGCACAGTGGAGAGACCACACTATGAATGTATGGGAAATTGTATTGGGAACCAGTAAGTTTACATTTCACAATATGTAAGTAGTGTGGATTTGTTACAAGTGGCCTGTTACTTTCACCAAGTTGTAAAACGGACTGCTCATCATTATTTCAGCTTTACATTTGTGTCTGAACAGCCAATAAGACATCCAGCAATTAAAGTATGAACACAAGGCACACAGCCATGTTTTTATTTTAGCCCGCAAACGACGGACACCGTTCACGTGCATTCTGCATTTTTATCACTCCCGTAAATAGAAAGGACTATTCTCATCTGGAATACAGACAAGAATAGCAAACGGTCCATAATTTGCAGAGCAGCCACACTGATCCCCCCAGAAATATAAAAAAAATATATAATTTTTTATTATAATTTTTTTATATTTCTGGGGGGATCAGTGTGGCTGCTCTGCAAATTATGGACCGTTTGCTATTCGTGTCTGTATTCCAGACATACAATGGGTCAGTATGCTATCTGCCCCCCCAAAACAAAAAAAAATGTAGAGAGCACATGGATGAAAAATATGGTGGTTTGCATGAGGCCTAAAACAAGATTTGCTGAATTACTATGGAATCTGAATCACATTAGTAAAGTCTGTGTAGTGATCAAAGCACAAAAGAAGGGGTTGGGAAGCTCAGTGGTAAGCTGGGACTGGAATTCTAGGTTCTAATCTGAAGAAGGACAATATTTGCACGGAGTTTGCATGTTCTCTTGGGTTCACTCCGACACTCAAAGATACTGATCGGAAAGTGATCTCCATTGGCCCCGTGTGCTGAGGATGTCTGTAAAGCGCTGCAGACTAGGTCAGCTCTATATAAAAGTCAGTAAAATAAATAGTTGCCTGGTCTGTTCAGTCACTATCCATTAGAAAGAACTCTTGTGGGTAAGGTATAAGGCTACTTTCACACTAGCGTTCGGGGCGCCGCTTGTGAGCTCCATTTGAAGGGGCTCACAAGCGGCCCCGAACGCATCCGTCCAAGACTAACGCATTCTGAGTGGACGCGGATCCGCTCAGAATGCATCAGTCTGGCAGCGTTCAGCCGTCCGCCTGGCCGTGCGGATCCGTCCAGACTTACAATGTAAGTCAATGGGGACGGATCCGTTTGAAGATGACACACTTTGGCTCAATCTTTAAACGGATCCATCCCCCATTGACTTTACATTGAAAGTCTGGACGGATTTCACACTTAGAAATTTTTTAAGAATATAATGCAGACTGATCCGTACTGAACGGAGCCACCGTCTGCATTATATGAGCGGATCCGTCTCAGACGGATCCGCTCTGAACGCAAGTGTGAAAGTAGCCTAAAATGGCTTTTGGTTAAATGCCCCTATGGCTTTTGGTTAAATGCCCCTAAAGGAGCAGAGTGAGGTAGGTAAGACCGTACACTTAAATAACAACCAGAAATGGCTTTAACAAGGTAGATTTAATTTACTATACAAGAACTGTACAAAATGTTCAAAGCAATACATTAGGCACGTTACCATACGACAGACTTATCTCAAATGATACTGTGGAACGGGTCATTAAAGCCATGAAGGATATACCCTTTTTTTCAATGAGATATCACTACGAGTCTGTAACTTATTAATCGGAGATATGTTACCTAGATAAATGCCTAACCAGTCACATCATGTCATGTACATAGTCCTATATGAGTTATAAACACCCAGGAAAACTGAAGAGACTCCAGGTAGAAATGACACTGTGTAATGCCTAGTACAGTCCCTCATCACACCCTGCACTAGATATTAGCTCTGCCAGGGGCTGTACTCCCATAAGCGTGTATTCACACTTGTTCTAAAATCCAATTGTGGGAATATTCGCAGGTGTCAGTTATATGCGTTTTTTCTATCCATTACACAGCATCATATGCCCTTTCATCCATCATCAGCCTAATCGGCGCTCTACCTAAAGAGGTTTTAAAGGGAATCTGTCACCAGGATCATGGACTACTATCTGAGAAAATACATAGTAGTACTGCACATAAGGAGTCCTGTACTCTCAATTATGTTAAAGGGGTCTTCCAGGCTCTTAATATTGATGATCTATTCTCAGGATAGGTTATCAGTATCAGATCGGTGGGGGGCTGACATCCGGCACCCCTGCCGATCAGCTGTATGAAGAGAAGGCACGCGCCTTCCTCACTGCAAGCAGGAAGAGACAGGAGACGGCATACATGCACCTTCTCTTCATACAGCTGATCGGCGGGGGTGCTGGGTGTCGGACCCCCGCCGATCTGATATTGATGACCTATCCTGAGGATAGGTCATCAATATTAAAAGCCTGGAGAACCCCTTTAATATGGCACGGCCGTCCATAGTGTGTTTTAAACCACAGCTTTGAATGCTGACAGCGAAGCAACAAGGGGCAGTAGGAAAATAAAATATGTGAAATCCGAAATGTGCAGTACTACTCTTATTTCTGCAGATAATGGTCCAAGATCTTGGAGACAGATGCCCTTTAAGAATTAAAAAGCAGCCGTTACTGCCAAGTTAAAAATTGTCAGTTAAAAGGGAAATTATTAAAATGAATGGCCTCTTTGTATCAGCTCTTGTATACTGGAGCCCTCACTGACACGTTACTGTCAGAGATGAATCTGTATGGGCATCTGCAGCAGTGGTACAGCCCCGATCACAGGCTATATTATAGGGCTTAGCCAGGTCTCTCTGAAGCCGATTGTGCTGCCAACCTGGGACATTATGTCCTCAAAGAATGAATTGCTTGGATTCCATGTGATGCCGACATCTCTCTGTACTCCTCAAACAGCTTACAATCACTTCTCAATTTGGTTTGTCAAGGTACAGAGTGGGGGGGAAAAAAAAAAAAAAAAAAAAAAAAGTTGAAAAACGGTATAAAAGTAGTGTTAAAGCCTCTAAAAACTCCATTCCATGACTTTCAATCTTTTGAAAATAAAATTATTCTGTGGAATCTCTGTAGTGACGCTAGAACTAGAAAATAAATGTGCAAAGTGTCCACGAACTAAGAACCGTATATATACGCACAAATAGAATATTAAGCCTTAGCCGTGATAGAAGCCGGGACGACCGAATCCAAGGACTTACCCTCTTATTATACAGTACAAAGTACATTTCAGAACGGATCATGTCTAACTACCAGTTGTCAAGCTTCTAGAATGATACAAAGATTAGGATCTATTAATATAAGCTAAAGAGATGAATTTACAGTGCAAAAAGTAGCATGGACTTTGGTGCAGATTCCCCCTCCAAACAGAGTCCAGGGAGGCACCCCTCAGCTAAGAGGCCACCTTAGTACATACATAGCGGCGACGCTCAGCGATGCAAAATGTCAGTCCTTTTTCTGTACAGCATTTTACATATGCGTTATGGTGGAGTTCAGGACTCGAGGGTTGGTGTTAGCTCTTGTAGCTTTTGAAAGTTCTCGCTGTAAAAGGGGAACAAAAAAAAAAAAAAAAAAAAAAAAAAAAAAAGATATATTAAAGAAAGGAGCACCAAGAAAGGGGGAGGGCATGCAAATACAGCTACTGAAAGATACCAATACTGGTGAATTCAAGACGGGCAACGGTACAAAATAACCAGAATCATAGAATATCAAGGAGAGATAAGACTCTGTTCACAATAGTATCATGGCTCCATTTTTAGGGGAACCATGACCGTTATGAGGGATCCATTGTGTAACAGGTCCAGAAAGATTCCATTGACTTCTAATGGGTTCAATAAGTATCTGGGTCTTTCTGTCCTATTTTACATGAAAGAATGAGGGGAATTAGCCTATTCTGGCCATTGCAAAGGGGTGTGAATAGAGCCCATTATATTTTGGGATTCATATATTCAACATTACTGAAAGGTGCAGTACAGGTCTTGACAAGATCAAGAGCCGGAAAGTTTTTTTATTTTATTTATTTATTTATATTTTAGAGGATTTTTTCTAAATCTTAGGATACATTGGGGCAGATTTACTAATACTGTTTAATGTAAGCACTAGATTTATCATAGTGCTAGATGATCTGTTTCAACTAGGGATGAGCGAAGTCGATTCGCATAAAACTTTGTTCTAATACTGTACGGAGCAGGAGCTCCGTACATTATTAGAATATTTTGGCTCCGATGAGCCGAAGTTATTACTTTGCGAAGTCTCGCGAGACTTTGCATAACTTCATAAATCAATTTCTACTGTAAAAAATATTTTACGGACTCGGCTACGGTTCCAAGTGGTTCCTTGGAACTGAACCAGAGTTCGGGAAATGTTTTTTTTTACAGTAGAAGTTGATTTATGAAATTATTACCTGAAGTCTCGCAAGTCTTCGCGAAGCAATAACTTTGGCTCATCGGAGCCAATACATTCTAATACTGTACGGAGATCCTGCTCCGTACAGTATTAGAACAAAGTTTTATGTGAATCAACTTCACTCATCCCTAGTTGAAACTTTTTACTGTATAGTCTAAGTTTACAGCACCTGTTACTGGTGCATTTTAAGGGGCTGCCAGGATAAGGGGCTGCCAGGCCCCCTTGTCATAGGCCAGTTTTTGGCACAAATTGCAGTCAAAGCTTGGGGCATTTTCGAAAGTAAATTGCCCTAAACCTTTGGACCAAAGAATTTATAAGATATTTTACACCTCTCAGAAAGGTTCCCAACCCTCACTGTTCCGCAGTGTGAGAAATGCTTGCTGATTATTTGCTGTAATAGAGCAGAGACTATAGACAGTACAGTAAAGCAGGGTGTTAGAAGGCACATGTGTTATATAAAATAAGAATGGATGGCATAATCATGTCCCCATGAAGTTATAAAGGAGCACGTCAGAAGAAGTCATCTGTGCGTTCAAACTTTGCCCTTTTCTAAATGAAAGATTTGGTAGGGCTATTGGAAACCCCATTTACTAAAGTAAAAAAACTAAAAAAAACTAAAAAAACAACATTAGGCTACTTTCACCCTAGCGCTAATATTTTCCGGTATTGAGATCCTTCATAGTCAATGGGGACAAAACATAACTGAACAGAATGGAATGCATTTTGGAGTAGAGTTGTTGCGATACCAAATTTTTGATTCGGTTTCGATACCATGAAAAAGTATTGCGATACTCAATACCATTCGATACCACGCAAAAAAAATAAAACAAAAAAAGCCACGTGCATTCCTCATTTTTAAAAATGGCGAATCGCGCAGTTTTTATTTTATTTTTTTCTGTTCCGGCATTCACCACCTAGATTTTTTTGACTTTTCTGACGTGGCGACGTAATATGTTTATTATTTATATATTTTATATGTGAAATTTGGAAAAGGGGGTGATTTATACTTCATATTTTAGTGTTTTTTTTTTTTGTTTTTTTTTTTTACACTTTTTATTTAATAACTATTTCCCCCCCTTAGGGGCTAGAACCTGGGATCTTTCATCCCTTGTCCTATTCAGCCTGATAGATCTCTATCAGGGTGAATAGGACTTCACACTGTCCCTGCTGCTCTGTGCTTTGTGCACACAGCATCAGGGATGTTACCATGGCAACCAGGGCTTCTGTAGCGTCCTGGCTGCCATGGTAACCGATCGAGCCCCAGCATTACACTGCTGGGGCTCCAATCAGAAGCTGCCACTGCACCACCAATGAGGGGGAGGGGAGAGGTCCCTGTGGCCACTGCCACCAATGATTTTAATACTTGGGGGTTGAGATGGGCCGGCGCACTGTGCCACCAATGATGTTAATGGGTTGGGGGGCACACTGCACCACCAATGATAATTACCCCTTTATACAGAAGGCGGGTACTGGCAGATCAGCGGCAGTTAACTGCCGCTGATCGCAGCTCCCTGTCAGGGGCAGGGTGCCGGCAATGCGATTCTGCTGCCAGCACCCGCCTCCTGTATGCGTTAAAGACTGACTACTATATGGGACTCCAGACTTTCACTATCAGGCCACACAGAGCGGCGCCCAGCGATGTCTCAGCACTCACCATTAGTCCTGGGCGCCGCTCCGTTCGCCTGCAGTGCTCCATTACTGTCTCCTCTCCTGCTCCACATGCTGCTGATTACTATCGGAGCGATGGGAGGAGACATCAGCTTCACTAGTGGGCGTTCCTTCTCCCTGGCTGTAGCGCTGTCCAATCGCAGCGCAGGGAAAAGGAACGCCCACTAGTGAAGCGGATGTCTCCTCCCATCGCTCCGATAGTAATCAGCAGCATGTGGAGCAGGAGAGGAGACATTAATGGGGCACTGCGGGCGAACGGAGCGGCGCCCAGGACTAATGGTGAGTGCTGGGACATCGCTGGGCGCCGCTCTGTGTGGAAATAATCCTATCATTGGTGGCGCAGTGCACCCGCCCCTCCTCCGCCCCTCTCTTCTCATTGCCGCCCCTCCTCCGTGGTGCTGCCCCTCCTCCGCCCCTCTCTTCTCATTGCCGCCCCTCTCTCCTCATTGCCGCCTCTCTCTTCTCATTGGTGGCAGCGGCAGCAGCACAGGGGGGAGGGAGGACAGCTTCCTTCTCCCCGTGCTGCTGAGAGAACATGAGCGCGCCGATAGCAGCGCGCTCATGTTCAGAGATACTAGACTGCGCAGAAGCGCAGCCCAGTATCGAAAAAAACGGAAATCCCGGTATCGTATCGATACCGGGACAAAAATCAAATCGATTGGGTATCGAAATTTCGATACCCGCAACAACCCTATTTTGGAGCATGCTGCGGTTTGCTATCTGTCATGACCCACAATGCAAGTCAATAGACACGGATCCGTCATGACGCACAATGCAAGTCAATGGAGTTCATGACGGATCCGTCTTGGCTATGTTAAAGATAATACAACCGGATCCGTTCATAACGGATGCAGATAGTTGTAATATCAGTAACAGAAGCGTTTTTTGCTGAACCCTGCCAGATCCAGTAAAAACGCTAGTGTGAAAATAGCCTTACGTGTATAAACCATCCAATATGATGTTGACAGCAGCACTAACAATGCAGTCATTCCCCTCTTACAGGGGCTACACATCTGCAACATTACAGGACATAAATGAGGGTGCCGAGTACTCATCCATCAGATGCTTTAAGACAAACTGCCATCGCCTATCCATCCTGATGGATCCTTGTTCCAAAACCCAGCACCCTGCAGATCTGTCATGGCTGCCAACAACAAGGCTAATGAGGAGCATAATCTGATATAATCATTCATATGAAAGGTACATCTAAAAATAAGCCAATAGGATGTGGCAATGTGTTTGCATGGGCAGGATTAATAAACTAGCTGGTTAAGTGCCAAGGGTTGAAGCGCTGCCATGGTTTTGACAGTGTAGAAAATAAACACAAAAGAAAAATAGAAGTAACAAGGATGTAAAAAGTGAACATCAAATAAATAAAAAAGGACAGATGGGTAATAACACACAATGACAGTAAGTCATGTTAATACCGCCGCACACAAAGAATGTTAATACAGCAAATGAACAGCAAAGAAAACTCATGGTTAAAAAACAGCAACACAGTCAGGTTCTAGTCTCTGCCTATAAAATACTCTAACAATGTACATCACATATAATGACAAGTACATGGCGGGGAGGGGGTGCTTCATGAGGTGGGGTGCTGTTTTAGATGGAACTGTTAATATCCCCCCGTTACCCCTTCACCGTGGGTATCCATAGAAAGTGTTAGAGATGTTAAATGACACCTTAGTGAAGAATAGGTTAACCCAATTGCATGCACCAGCTGTGTGTAATGTGGTGGATACAGACCTGGAGTATATGGATGTGGAGTCAGTGTGTGTGGAGTCCCTCTATAAACACAGAACATGGAGACATCAGCCAAGACCATTTTTTGTGAATTCACAATGTGTATTCTGTGCAATGATTTATTTATTTTATTTTTTATTTTAACCTGATGTCAACTGTAAAATGTGCAGGTCTGTGAACCCTATGTGCCAGGGCTCATCCACATATCGATTTCTAGCCTTTCAGAAACTAGTGCTGATATTTCATTCTGTCATCTTTGTTTTACAGATCTAAAATTAAAACTATTCCGAGAATGGCTCCTAGAATGCATGTGAATGATTACCAGGGCAGCAGACACAGCCGCAGTTATGGGGCCCCATCGCCACTCACACAGTGTGCAGTTAATGATTAATTAAGGAGAGTGTAAGGAAGGTTATGTAAAACACAAGACCGCGGGAGCCAGCGACTGGCTGCAGCAGTCACATGAGTAGATGGCACGTGATCATTTGCATTGAAAGAGACCACTAGAGCAGTAGCACTAGCAGTGGGGGATTAAATTGGGAAGTATTGTTTTATTTTATAGTATAACCTACCTTTAGGAAAAAACAACTCCTTTAAATATTGATGGTCTATCCTATGGGCAGGCTATCAGTGTTTGATTGATTTGTCCCCAAGATCTCAGCCAGTTAGTGGGAGTCCTGCACTGTCTTCATGGTTTATACATGAACATATGACACCCCCCAAACTAGAGTGTATGTAATTTTTATCTTCAGTTTGCCCACAATCCAGCATTAAAATGCATTGAGAGGTCTCCCATGCTTATGCACATAATGGAGGGGACTCGTCAATAAGTCGTCAATGTATTTTACTGTCGGTATGTGGGAGCACTATGTCAAATAGAAGAGAGTATGAAAATGAAACTTACATAAATCGGATTCAGCTTCACTTACACTATACACCACTTACTCTAGTTCGGGGTGTTTTGGAGCTGACAAAGTCCCTTTAACCCGCTGGTAGCGCTGTAGAAGCATGGCGCCTGCTCGCGCGTGCAGCGGGCATCATGGCCGGCAAGTGTCTGCTGTTTCAAACAGCAGAGACTTGCGGCTAATAATGCCGATCGCGGTAATTAAATGCTTTAGATGCCGTGATCAAGTGAGATCATGGCATCTGAATGCGCAAAAACCCTGAAAGCGCTTAGTACTGAAGCCCCGTGTGGCCAATCGGGACTTTAGTACATGCGCTCAGTCTCTATGAAGAAATTCAGAGCATTAATGCTGCAATTCTTATTTTGGCCACCAGATGGCAGGCCAACATAAGAAATAAGCAAAATGCAAATAAATTCCCTTATAGGTTAAAATTAAAAAACAAACATAGTTTATAAGGTCATTTATAAGCCTTAAAGAGGACCTTTTACCTGGAAAAACATTGTGAACTAAGTATCCCGACATATACAGCGGCGCCCAGGGATCTCACGGCACTTACTATTATCCCTGGGCGCCGCTCCGTTCTCACGTTATGTCCTCTGGTATCTTCGCTCAGTAAGTTATAGTAGGCGGAGTCTGCCCTTGTTCTGCTGGGCGTCTCCTCCTTCTAGGCTGTAGCGATGGCCAATCGCAGCGCACAGCTCACAGCCTGGGAGAAAAAAAAAACTCCAGGCTGTGAGCTGCGATTGGCCATTATCAAAAAAATGGAAATCCCGGTATCGTATCGATACCTGGACAAAAGTATCGATTGGGTATCAAAATTTCAATACCCGTAACAACCCTACCGGGCTGCGCGAACAAGTGGATGAGGTGAGTTAAATTATTTATTTATATTTTTTAACCCCTCCATCCCCATTTTACTAAGCATTCTGTATTAAGAATGCTATTATTTTCCCTTATAACCATGTTATAAAGGGAAAAAAATAAAATCTACACAACACCTAACCCAAACCTCTGTGAAGAAGTCCAGGTTCGGGTACCAAACATGACGATTTTTCTCACGCGCGTGCAAAACGCATTAAAATGTTTTGCACTCGTGTGGAAAAATTGTGCATTTTCCCGCGACGCACCCGCATCCTATCCGGCCCTCACATGCGACGCCCGTGTGAAAGAGGACTTAGTCTTCATAAGATGTTCATTACCTAGGTAAACACAACTGCAAGTCTTGAATGTAACTGCAAGGCAGATTTAAAGGGCAAGTCTATAAAATGTAATCAGAATTTCAAAAATGGTTGCCTATCTTGAAGTAGCATTTTGGGAGTATTCAACATCAGAATGCCATATTGAAAACCTTTGCTTCTTCGTTTGTGACTATTATAAATGACTAAAGAGTCAGAGGTCGACATATTGGCTAGGGAATCACAGACAACACTGCACTTCTTAAACCTAAACTTTCAGCGAAATTTTTTTTTTAAACCTAAATGTGCTAAAAAGAAAAATTTTTAAACATACTTTCATTATTTTCACTTTTTCTTGCAAAACAGGCACCTGAAGTTCAGGTGCCTTTAGCGCTTTGGAATCCATACACTCACATACTGCTGACACGTCAGTAGTGTATAGGAGTATGGATTCCACTGCGATGCCCAGTGAGTACAGGCCAGAGCATACATTGCGGAGTGATGTGCTATGCAGAGCTTTTAGCAAGCGGAGCTGGTACAGGCAAAAGGAGAGATGTATGCTCCGGCCTGTACTCAGGTCGCCTCACAATGGAATCCATACTCCCATACGCTGTTGAGCGGTGTATAAGTGTACAGATGCCAAAGTGCTAAAGGCACCTGAACGTCAAATTGTATTACAAAAATTCTTTGTAGCACATTTAGAATAGGTTTTAATAAGATTTTGTTGAGAGTTTAGGTACACTAACCTTTTTTAACTTTTTAGTTAGAGAGAGTCTGGCAGCAGTTTTGACCATGCTAAACTGCTGACCGCAGTAGGTAGAAGCTAGGGAGAGCAAACATACCTTTTGTGTAGCTCTTCTCATCAGATGTATTGTGAATACATACTGCCAGACAGTGCTCCTGCAAGTGCTCTGGAAGTGGGCTTCCCTGTCAACTTCTCTCTGCATTAAGCTGTTTCACAGTCTCTGCCTGAGTGACAACTGTAGTGCTCAACTGGTTGTATGCTACAGCTGTCATATAGAGCAGAGAAGTGAAGCAGCTTATTTTAGAGCGTTTTACAGTGAAGCTCTGCCTCCAGGGCACTTGTAGGAGCAAAATCTGGCAGAATAAAAGTTCATATTCACACTAGTCCTGATAATAAAAACTCAGCAAATGGTATGTGTGTATTGCTCTTCCCCAGCCCCTACCAAATACTGTCAGCGATTTAGCATTGTCAAAAGTACTGACAGACTCCCTTTAAGACTCCTCCCTTCCTGACTGTGTGCTGCTGCTGTTATGTGTTTTCTCTAAGAAAAGGTGAATTACCGCAAACTCAGAATAGGTGCTGGCAACAGAGTTAACGCTGAGGTTACGCTGGGCAGAAATTGTGAGGAGGCACCCACCGCTCATGGCGGTTCCATTTAACTGGGGCATGTTCTCTTTATTCTTTTCCAGTCTTCTTGCTTGTGGAGTCTTGAAAGTTCTGTTTGGTGTTCGGATCGGCTGTCCAGGCTAAAAGGAATTATAAGCATGTTTAAACAATGAAATGATTTTAAATTATTAGCCATTTAAAAGTATTTGTCCAAAAATATGTAAGCATGCAATACGATTTATTTTGAATGATGGGCTTGCTTTAATTTATACTGTAAAACACAGTAGAGGCTCACTAAAAGGTAAGCATGCAGGTTAGGCAGCTAAAGATCAATACACTTAGGCAGTAAAAATGTGTGCTTATGATATTAACTGACCTTGCCACCACTAGGGGGTGGTCGTGATACAGGCGAGTGGCACATTGTCCCACCGAACGCAGAACGCAGCGTGCTGTTGGTAGAACTGGAAACGTATGTGCCATTAAGCTGAGGGGGAAAAGCAGGCAAGTTAGTGCAAGGTATAGGTAGGAACAAAACGCACATGCACAGCAGGGTTACTTGTTACGGTGTAGTTATACACTGGTGGAGACGAGGAGGAGAAGAGGCAGTGCGGAGCATTCTGTGAGCACCATAAACACAGCTTAGGAACCATTTACTGCTCTTGGCAATTTCATAACTGTAAAAATGTCTTCAAAAAGTCATGCAATGGAAGCGGGTGTAGAATTAAGAAAAATAGCCTCATTGAGAACAGAGCGCAGAGAATGGACATAGACTCCATTACTGTCTGCAGAAAAAAATTGCGCTGCATGCAGTGTTATTTTTCTGGCAGAACGATGGAGCCAGACAGACCCAATAAAACTGAACCAGTGCACAGATCTTGCATTACAGCATGTTAGCTGTTTTTAAAAAACGTAGCCTTATACAAATATCTTATTTATATCACACAGGGCAATGACTGCATAATTGGCTGTTTTAATAGGTTAGGGAAATTTATTAATGGTTGTATGCCCCCCCAAAAAATGGCGTAAAAAAGTAGTAAAAAAAAAAAAGTGGGGATAAAATCAAGTAGGGCTTAGCAGGGCATTGCCCAATATTTGAATTGTAGATTAAATCTATGTTAGCTGTGACAGGGCGTAGATTTCAAGGGATTCTGCACTTTGTTTAAAACTCCTCTGGATAGATCATCAGCATCTGATCGGCAGGGGTCAGACACCCGGGACCCCCATCGATCAGCTGTTTGAGAAGGCAGAACAGAGCTTAGCCCCGTCCAGGCCATTGATACTAGTTGTGACCACACTGGGCCTGCGGTAAACAGTGAGAAAGCCTCCGCCGCTGCCTTCTCAAACAGCTGATCGGTGGGGGTCCCAGGTGTTGGGCCCCCGCCGATCAGATGCTGATGATCTATCCAGAGGATAGATCATCAGTTTAAACAAAGTGCAGAACCCCTTTAAGTTTCTGGTGCATCTCACTTCTGCGGCCTGTTTACCAAGACTGGAGTACAAAACTTCAGCCTTAATAAATCTGCCCCAATAATTTGTAACAAGGCCAATTTTGATCAGATTGGGGGAATTTAGTGAAATATGGTCTTCTAGAGGGAGGTCAGTATTTAGAAGATATAAAGGATCTGAAAAGGTCATTGATATAGAGATATGTAGAGCAGACCTTGCGCATTTTACTTGGTGTAGTTGCCCCAAGCACTCTTCGCTTATTTGGGGTTTTTGGAGCGCTTCCATAATACATTTCCTCTTCTAGTTGACGAGACTTTTTCATTAACTGCATCAAAAAGAAACAGAGGGTTAAATACATGAACAAATCACATATCGTCTGTAAATACTGGCATTTAGTATGCTGCATACTAAGCCAACTATAGAGAAGGAACAGAGAC
This sequence comes from Bufo gargarizans, assembly GCF_014858855.1. Taxonomy (NCBI): domain Eukaryota; kingdom Metazoa; phylum Chordata; class Amphibia; order Anura; family Bufonidae; genus Bufo; species Bufo gargarizans. The sequence goes on from NC_058081.1 coordinate 138,618,077, forward strand.
GGTCTTATTGTATAGCATGCTTATTAAAGGAAATGTCCTTACCCGCTCTTGTTTCTCTCTTTCTTTTTCTAAGTGAAACTGATTCCACTGCTCTGCCACGTATTCCATGAATTTCATCCCATTCATGAAGAACTCCTGCTCTTGTTGCTCTTCCCATGTTGCAATGCGAACTCTTAGCTCTTCCTCCAGCTAACAAAGAAAAATTGGATTTTTGTACTTGTCATAAAATCTGTTTCTCGTTCAATGCATTGGAGGACACAGTACCATGGGTATAAGCCCAGCTACCACTAGGAGGCACTAGATATAAAAAAAAGGTTGGCTATACCCACCTCCTAGTGGTAGCTGGGAATATACCCATGGTGCTGTGTCCCCCAATGCCATTAACAAGAAACAAGAATATTTTTCATTAGCATACTTTAAGTGGGTTTCCTGGGGCTTAAAAACTGATGACCTCATCAGGCATCACCACGTCGATCAGACAAGTGCTCAAGCCTCTTCCTCAGCCTGTGAAGCCATAGCTATCACTAAGGGTGGGTTCACATATGCGTTATATGCTTCCGTTATAACAGAATTTAAGGGCGGAATGCAAAACTGAACCCTTTAGAAGCATTCCGTTTGGTCCTGTCCTAATAGAACTCTAAGGGCACAAATAACGGTTCAGTCTTGTTCCGTTATGCAAGAGTACTTTCACACTAGTGTTAAAGTTTTTCGGTATTGAGTTCCGTCCTAGGGGCTCAATACTGAAAAAAAAAATTAATAATAATTCATCAGTTTGGTCCGAATGCATTCTGAATGGAAAGCAATCCGTTCAGTCTGCATCAGGATGTCTTCCGTTTCATCCCGGTATTTTCCCCGGCCAAAATTCCGGAAGATTTGCCGGATCTGACATTAATTACCATTGAAATGTATTAGTGCCAGATCCTGCATTAAAATTGCAGCATTGCCGGATCCGGTCTGCGCATGTGCAGACCTTTAAAAAAAAATGTGAAAAAATAAATACTGGATCAGTCTTTCCGGATGACACTGGAGAGACGGATCCGGTATTTCAATGCATTTGTCAGACGGATCCGTAAGCAAATGATATCCGTTTGCATACGGATTTCCAGATCCGGCAGGCAGTTCCAGCAATGAAACTGCCTGCCGGAATCCAACAACGCAAGTGTGAAAGTACCCTAAGACGGAAAAAAATAAATAAAGTCCTGTTGACAGGACATTATGCCACATTTATCAAATGTCTCATGTTTGATAAGTTTGTCTTATCCTTAAACCCAACACTTTTGCCTAGAAAAGCTACTCAAGTTTTCCTCCTCCACCCTCCTACTTTTGCGACTTAAAAAAAAAAAAAAGTCTCAATGGTGAATCTGGAGTGAGACTCTTAACCACACCCACTTTTCAAAACTGGAGTGAGTGGCGATTTTTTTTGCACAAGTGCAAAAAGTTGCAAAAGCCGACCTTTTGAAACCAGAATTCTGGAGTGCAGGCATGATAAATCAGGGCCCTTGACTCCAACCAATTTAGATCTTACAAGAAAAAAATAAAAATAAAAGTTGTTTAATTACCTTTGGAAGCATTTTCTGTAACTTCGCCCTTTGTTTTTCTTCTTTTAAGAGGTTCCCTCCACGATTTGTAAATCTGTTGGGGTCTGTTGCCTTTCTCTAAGAAATCAAAAAATACCCAAAGATTATCAATAGCATTATAGACACATTATCTATTAAAGTGTAGATAATTTTTATTTTTTTTCCCCCACAATTTTCTAATAACACTTCCTGGCCACTAAACAGTATAATTTTGCTGGGCTTCTTGCCCCCCCCCCCCACTGATCTGACATAGATAACCTACCCACACAGAAAGATCATGGTAGGTCATCAATATTTAAGCCCTGTAAAATCCCTTTAAATAATGTCAAATCTCACTTACATCAAACTCCAGAAAAAGACGCCAATTTTCTTCCCACTTCTGGACCCCTTCGAACATCTCTTTGTGTGCCTCATAATACTGCTTGATGCGTTGGATTTCATTATCATGAAGGCATAAAAGGTCTTCACTAAAGTCCTCTAAGAAGAGACAATACACTTCCGATTATAACCCGCCAGCCATAAGAATGTTCCAAAGGTGTGGAATATTTTTTTTTTTACAATATAGGCAAAATAATGAAATGTCTCACCATCATAAAATGGAGCAAAGGCTTGCCTTTGTTCATTGCTATAAAAGCACTTATCCCAGTAGGTGGCCAGCTCTGTTCTAATGACTTCAATGACACGTTTAATATTCTGCAGCTTCAGCTCCTGGAGACGATCCACTTCTTCTTGTAACTGGAAAACATACAGGCAGTTTGTACATTTTATACCTAGATGAGACGGAAACTTGTGTACAATTACTAAAGGGTCTCCTTTTTCAGGATTTTAACCCATTGTGTACAAAAGTTCAAGGATACAAGAAGCTCATTTCTAAAGCTGTCTTTTGCAACCAAGAGTGGTATATGACATCCACAGAATTCTCACATAGAAAAATCACTCCCCATATTTATATAGAAATAAAAATAAACAATCACACTCCTTACTTGTCCATTTAAAAAGGGGTTTTCCGTGGGAAAAATATATTTTTTTAAAGTCCACAAGGGGGTTACAAAACTCTACAGGAAAGCCCTGCAGGGACCAGGAAGTAAAGAGCAGTGGGGAACCGACCAGCAAGGGAAACCTTTGTGACTTAAAGGGGTTGTCCAAGTTATATTTATTGATGACCTAGCCTCAGGATAGGTCATAAATATTAGATTGGCTTGGGTCCGACACCCAGCACCCCCGCCGATCAGCTGTTTGAAGAGAAGGTGCGTGCCGTGCCAGCACTGCCTCCTCTTCATTGTTTACCTGCTCGCCGTTGCATCTGCAGCGGTGAGCAGGTGTTATTACACCCAAGCCTTCCCATTCATTTCAATGGTACGGATCGTTCATACGGAACGCTGGCTCAGCGCGCGCCTTCTCTTCAAAAAGCTGATCGGCGAGGGTGCCGGGTGTTGGACTCCAGCCAATCTGATATTTGATGACCTATCCTCAGGATAGGTCATCAATAAATATAACTTGGACAACCCCTTTAAAAGGACCAGAGCCGTACATGTACGGTGGACTGATGGGGCGGGTGCAGGAGCTGCGCCCGCCCGATCAGCGGCACGGACCTGGCAGTCACTGACAGCCGGGCCCTTGCTGCATATGCCGGCATCGGTGAAAAACACAGATGCCAGCGTATTAACCCCTTGTATTCTGCGGTCAAAGCCGATTGCGGCATGAAGAGGGTTTGCGGAGGGTACGGGTGCCCTCCACATCTCAATCGGGTCCCCGCGCTGCAGTGACAGGGACCGATGGCAGAGAAGGCAGCCCGATTTCATAGTGATATTATTATTATTAATAATAATGATAATAATAATAAAGAAATAAAGAAAACCAGACATATTGGGCATTGCTGCGTCCGTAACGACCGGTTCTATAACAATATTACACGATCCACCCCCTCACCTGAACGCTGTAGAAAAAGGAGATTTTTTGTGAAACCCACCTGTAAAATCTTTTTCTCATCTTTTCCATTGGGGGACACAGCCCATGGGTATAGCGTAGGCTACCACTAGGAGGAGACACTATGCAAATAAGAAAAAACAGCTCCTCCTCCACTGGCCCCATGCTCCAACAGGAGGACCTCAGTACGTGCAAAAGCAGTAGGAGAAGGAGACCAAAAACCAAACTATTAATAACAGAACCAAGGAATACCGCCATCAGGCCGTTAACCATAACGTCCCAATAGATAGATCCAACCCCTCCTGTAACAGACAAGAATGGGTGGGAGCTGCGTTTACAGGTGAGTTTCACAAAAAATCTCCTTTTCTCGCCCATTCCATTGAGGGACACAGACCATGGGACGTCCTAGAGCAGTCCATGGGGTGGGAGACCAACACCTCCAGAGGGAAAACGTCCAACGGTTAAACAGGAACCACAGCCTGCAATACCTTGCGCCCTAGGGCAGCATCAGCCGACGCCAGAGAGTGCAGCTGGTAGAACTTTGTAAAGGTATGTAAGGACGACCAGGTGGCCGCCTTACAAAGTTGTGATGTAGAGGCTCGATTGTGCTTAGCCCAGGAGGCCCCCACAGCCCTGGTGGAGTGGGCGGTAACCCCCGCTGGGGGAACCCTACCCCAGGATCAATAGGCCATGGCAATAGTCGACCGAATCCACCGAGCCACAGTGACCTTGGAGGCCGCCAGGCCCTTACGAGGTCCCTCGGGAACCACAAAAAGGGAGTCCGAGCGGCGAAATGGGGCAGTAACCAACAGGTACATCTGCAAAGCACGGACAACATCCAGAGAATGGAGAGCACGCTCCTTGGGGTTCGCCGGAGCAGGGCAAAAAGAGCGCAGGATTATGTCCTCATTAAGGTGGAAGGCGGAGACCAACTTGGGAAAAAAAAGAAGGGACTGGGCGCAGTACCACCTTATCCTTGTGGAAGACCAAAAAGGGTTCCTTGGAGGAAAGGGCGTCCAGCTCCGATACCCTCCAGGTGAGAAGACTCAGGGAAATGTCCCTCAGGGGCTCAAAAGGAGCCATCTGGAGAGAAGACAGAACCGGGTTCAGATCCCAGGGGGGCAGGGGAGGGATCGAATGTGCCACCCCCTGTAGGAAGGTTCTCACCGGATCGAGCAGAGCTAGAGACTGCTGAAAGAAAATGGCCAGAGCAGAGACCTGACCCTTCAGAGAGCTCAGGGACATTCCCATCTCAAGACCCGACGGGAAAAAGGAGAGGACCACCGGAACGGAGAAGCGAAGGGGGAAAAAAAAAAAAAAAAAAAAAAAAAAAACACCTGACTTCTCGCAAAAGGCAAGAAAGGCCTTCCAGGTACGATTGTATATCCGGGAGGAAGCTGGTTTCCTGGCTCTTATCATGGTCCTCATGACAGAGTCTGAGAAGCCCCTCCTATTCAAGATGGAGGTCTCAACAGCCACGCTGTTAAACGAAGCGACTGTAAATTTTGGTGGAAGAGCGGTCCTTGAGACAGCAGGTCCTCCCTGAGAGGAAGAGGCCACGGAACGTCTGTCAGCATCCGAGTGACTTCCGAGAACCAGGTGCGGCGAGGCCAATCGGGCGCGATGAGTATGGTCGGGATCCCTTCCGCCGCGACCCTGTGAAGAACCTTTGGGAGTAGAGGCAGTGGTGGGAAGACATAGAGGAGCGCCAAGTCTTGCCACGGAGACACCAGAGCGTTCACCCTGTACGCCTCCGGATCCCGAGCTCGGGACACCATCAGGTCCACGTCCGGGCAGCCCCAACGGCGACAGACGTCCTCAAATACGTCCGGATGCAGAGACCACTCTCCCGGATCCACCCTGTTGCGGCTGAGAAAGTCTGCCGTCCAGTTTTCGACCCCTGGGATGTACACTGCAGACAATATTGGAACATGAGTTTCCGCCCACTGGAGGATCCTTTTCACCTCTTGCATCAATGTCCGGCTGCGGGTTCCGCCCCGATGATTAATGTAGGTCACAGCTGTGGCATTGTCCGACTGGACCCTTACCGGGAGACCCACTAGGAGGGGGGTCCAATGAGAGAGAGAGGAAAATTGCTCTGAGCTCCAGTATGTTGATCGGGAGGCGGGCTTCCCCCTCTGACCACACCCCCTGAATCATCCGAGCCCGGAGAACGCCACCCCAACCCAGGAGACTGGCATCGGTGGTGACGATTGTCCAGGATATTGGGAGGAAGGATCTCCCTGAAGCCAGATTGAGGGGACAGGCACCACAGGAGTTCCATGCGAACCCGAGGAGGTAGGTGGATCTGAGAGTCCAGACCCCTCGATGTGCCTGTCCCAGAAGGACAGGATCGCGTGTTGCAGAGGCCGAGTGTGAAACTGGGCAAAGGGGACAGTCTCGAAGGAGGCCATCATAAGCCCCAGAACCTGCATGCACTCCCTGATGGAGATACACGGGGCATGCAGAAGGCGAGACACCAACTCCCGTATCCGTGAGAACTTGCAATCCGGAAGGTGTCCAGAATCATCCCCAGGAAGGTCACCCTCTGGGAAGGTTGGAAGACTTCGGGAAGTTGTTCAGCCAGCCGAACTGCTGTAGGAGTCTGAACAGTGATCCTGACGCTGTCTTCGGCCTTGGGACGAGAGGGAGCCTTTATCAGTATGTCGTCCAGGTAGGGCAACAGAGATATGCCCCTGGTGCGAAGAAGCGCCATGAGCGGCGCTAAGATCTTTGTGAATACCCGCGAGGCTGTCGCCAGCCCAAAGGGAAGGGTGACAAACTGATAATGACGGCCGCCAATGACGAAACGCAGGAATCTGTGGTGAGATTCTGCAATAGGGACATGCAGATAGGCGTCCCGGATGTCCACTGATGCAAGGAACTCCCCTGGAAGAAGAGAAGCAATAACTGAGCGGAGGGATTCCATCCGGAACCTCCGCACCCACAGGGACTTGTTTAAGAGCTTCAGGTCTAGGACCGGACGCACTGATCCCTCCTTCTTTGGCACTACAAAGAGATTTGAGTAGAACCCTGTACCCTGTTTCTCCAGAGGAACTGGGGCAACTACTCCCCGGTCCAGAAGGGAAGAGACCGCTTGTAAAAGGGCCGAGGCTGGGGCCGGATCCCCCGGAACCCGAGAAGGGAAGTAACGTTCCGGAGGTCTGGAAGTTACAATTTCCAGGGCCCAGGCATCTTGAACGTGAGCTCTCCAGACCTGCTGAAAGGAGAGCAGACTGCCCCCCACTACAGGCGGTGGGGGCGCCCCTTCAGGCGGAGGACTGCTTGGGAGCCACGGGGCGGGCAGAACTCCCCTGGAATTGTGCCCGCGGGTGCCAGCAAGGTTGAGGCTTAAAGGAAGGCTTCTTGCGGGAGTCCTGAGAGCCACCGGAGGAGGGGGCTGACGCAGACCTGGAGGAGGAGAAGCACCGAAAGGACTGGTTTCTAGAGCCTAAGGGGCGAGCTCTGAAGGCGCGCTTGGATCTAGATTGGGGCAGGTGTGTGCTCTTGCCGCCTGTAGCGTCAGAGATAATCTTGTCCAGCTTAGCACCGAAGAGCCTGGAGCCCGCAAAGGGGAGGTTAGTGAGAGAGTGCTTGGAGGAAGAGTCGGCGTCCCAGACCTTCAACCAGACCTCCCTGCGCTGCGTGACCGAGGGGGCCGAAACCCGCGCAAAGAGAGTGCTGACGTCCAATGAGGCCTCACAGAGGAATGTTGTCGCTTGGGATGTCTGGAGGACAAAGTTCAGGGTGTCCGCAGAGGCATCCTGCTCCGCGAGGTCCTGATGATGGCGCTGCAACCACACCGAGAGCGCGCTGGCTACCCAGGCCGAGGCGAACGCGGGCCGCAGACCTGTGCCCGCCAGAGTAAAGATGGCTTTGGAAAGAGTCCAAACGCCTGTCAACTGAGTCCTGTAGGGAGGAACCATATTTTTAGCCAATCTGGCCACCGGCGGGTCGACCTTAGGAGTAGAAGACCACTGCTGCACATTATCTGACGGGAAAGGATACAGAGTATCCATGCGCCTTGAGGCAGAAAAACGGTGATTAGAGCGCTCCCAAGCCTTTGAAAGGACCTTGGCGAACTCTCCATAAATGGGGAATGTGACTGCCTCAGGTGAGCCACCCCTTCTGGAGTGGAAAAGGGGGAATTCCTGGATGTCAAAGGTGTCACGGACCGCCGTGATCAAGTCTGCCACCATGGTGGAGAGCTTAGGCGAGGGTTCCAGGTCCTCGTCCGAGCCGGACCTTTCCCCTTCAGACCTGCAGTCCCCGCGAGGGGGAGAGGCTGAACACGCCTCCAGGCGAGGGGGAGAAGCAGAGTCATCCGAGGAGGGATGGTGCTGCGTACTGCGCACGCTGCCTCTTAACGGTCGAGCGTCCTCTGTGGGGGTGCACCGGGAGGTGGAGCGGTGCTAACCACAGGCAGCGCAGGTGGTGGATCCGTGGCCGCCATGCGTTCCATAAAGGCCATGGCCGCGTGCAAGACTTGGGCCAAGTCCACGTCCGCCCTAGCTATGGCAGAGGCCCAGGAGGGCTCCGAAGGGGCGGAGGAGGGACTGAGCTGGCTTGGTGGAGGGGGAGGAGGAGGTGGATGATCCTGTCCCGAGGCAAGGCAAGAGTTACAGGAGCCTGTAACCGATAGTGGCAAGCAGCAAACCTTACAGGATCCCAGTGGGACCTGAGGTGTCGCTTTAGATTTTTGAGGGGCCCCAGGTCTAGGCATGACGGCAGCAATCCCGGAGTCAGGGTCTCCTACAGCTTTGCTGAACACTATTTGTCCTACCGTGACCTGTGAGGAGCTGGAGTAGCAGCCAAGCGTGGATGAAGCGCTGAGGCAAAGTGGAAGCGCCGGAGCTGATGCAATAGGCTCCGCCCCCCCAGTCGCATCACAGATTGAGCGCAAAAATTTGCGCTCGCGGGAAAACATGAAAGAAGACAGACCTCTACTCCAAAATGGCGCCCGCCGTGTAGATAAGGAGCCCTCCGAACAAAACGGAAAAGGCGCAGCAGCATGGCGCTGCGAATAGCCACTGCCCCAAGAAGGAATCCCTCCTCCCTCTCACCCAGCAGGCCCTCCCATAGGCAAGCCCTAAAGAGCCGTGTCACAGTGTGAGCACAGAGGGAGAAGGAGTTTGCAGGAGCTGTACTTATCCTAGTCCTGCTGTCTTCAACCTCTGTTCCGGACCAGCAGGGGGTCACCTCTTCACTCTTCAGTCATCTGGCACAAGGAGTGGCAGTGCACTGGAAAGAGGGTAGGACTAGGTGACCCTGGATCTGGTAGGCCACCGGAGCTGCAGGTCGAGCCCGGTTCCACTTATCTTCTGGGGGGAAAGGGAGGTAGCCTGGGACGGTCATTCGACCCGGCGCTCGCTCCGCTGAGAGACCAGGGACGCACCATGCGACCCTGCGTCCTCTGTTTAGAAAAACAACAAACAGGAGAAGAAAAAACTACAGGGACAACCCTGCAGGAGCGTCACCTCCTTATCCGACACTAAGCTAAAACTGAGGTATAGCCAGTGGAATGGGCGAGAAAAAAAATTAAAACTGTGCTAAAAAATTTTTTTGTTACCTTACATCACAAAAAGTGCACCACCAAGCGATCAAAAAGGCGTATGACCCCAAATTAGTACCAAACAGTCACCTTATCCCGCAAAAAAGGAGACCCTAGATAAAATAATCGGTCAAAAAATAAATAAATAAATGTCTCTCAGAATATGAAGACACTAAAACATGATTATTTTTTCTTTCAAAAATGCTTTTATTGTGTTAAAAGTGCAAAAAGTAGACATATTAGGTATCGCTATGTCCGTAACAACCAGGTCTATTGAAATATCACATGACCTAACCCCTTCACTGTAAAAAAATAAATAAAAACGGTGTCAAAAAAGCAATTTTTTGTCACTTTACATCACAAAAAGTTATACGCACCCTAAAATAGTACCCATTAAACAGACATCTCATCCCACAAAAAATGAGACCCTAACTTAAGACAATTGCCCCAAGAAATTAATATATGGCTCTCAGAATATGGAGACCCTAAAACATGATTTTTTTTGTTTCAAAAATGCTTTTATTGTGTCAAACCTAAATATATTAAAAAAAATTAAGTATTCATATTAGGTATTGCCGCACTCGTAACAACCTGCTGTATAAAAATATCACATGACCTAACCCCTCAGGTCAGGCATGGCCAACCTGAGGCTCTCCAGCTGTTGTAAAACTACAACTCCCACCATGCCCTGCTGTAGGCTGGGCATGCTGGGAGTTGTAGTTTTGCAACAGCTGGAGAGACTCAGGTTGGCCATCCCTGCATCAGATGAACACCATAAAAAAAACACAAAAAAAAACACACAACTCAATAACATTTCCAGGAAAGTATTCCTACCGCTTTTATGGTTTTTCCTTTTGATCCAGTCATATGAACTGCAAAAGCCTCCCTCTCCTCTTCAGGTACTTGAAGTCTATTCCACAGTTCATAAATTTTGGCCCGCAGTTCTTCACATAATGATTTATTCTGTGTGATCTGTTCCTCAAACTGCAAATAAGACATTGTTACCATGAAACACTGCCGCAAAAAACAAACAAACAAACAAAAAACCAGAAGCAACCAAACAAGCAAAGAGCACTTCATGGGGCAATATAATGTATGGCTGATACCAGTTGTGTGACACGCACAGCTCCTAATACACATGTATAAAACAGTGGGTCCTGCAGAGCCTGGAGATCGCTGGAAGTCCAAATCCAGAAGAAAAATGCCAGGAGGTCAACCGAGGAAAATTCTGAACTGTTCTCGCCAAATATTGCGGTGTATGCACCACATGTTTCGGGACATGAAGTTTAATTAATCACTTAACTGTAACACGTTTTTTGGGGCATCGGAGAGCCCCTTTATACAAAATACTGTAATTACAGTAATTAACATGTCCAGAAACGAGGTGTACGTTATTTGGGAAGTGCACTCCAGAACCCTTTTCTGGTTACCTCCTGAATAAAAGAATAGGCTCTGACCTGAAAAAGGAGCTGATGTAAAGCTGCAAGATTATCTTTCGACAGACAGAAAGCCTCTTCTTCCTCACACACCACATCCCTCTCGAAACTTGTGTCAGGTAAGCGGTCCAGTTCTTCCATGCAAAGAATGATCAGTTTCTTGGTCTTTACAAATTCTGCTTCACGGAGATCCTACGGTTAAAATAACTGTGTAAGAACACAACCCTCCAGGAAACACTGCAGGCAAGATCCTATAGTGAAAATACTTGTAGAAATATCCAAAATGAACCTTTTCTGCAGAAAGTGCAGCCAAATGCCTCCTATACTGATCCAGCTCGTCCAGACTTGGAACACGCTGGGCATCAATGTGGAAAGGAGGGGTGCACAGGATGTCACACAGGTCCTGATCCCGCTGTATTAACAGTTTGAGCTCCTGCATTCTTTCCTTCTTCTGTTTCTTTATGACTTCCACTCGTGTACGCAAGTCCTTCTCCACCTGCAAGATAGTGCTGCCCTCATCTTCCTGAAAAATAAAGAGAACCTGTCACAACGAAATGCAGTGTATGTTATAGAGCAGGAGGAGCTGAGCAGATTGATATGTAGTTTTATGGGAAAAGAGTTAGTAAATCTGGTAATTTATACATCTGCCATTGATGACTTCATTGTTCACAGGGAAGGTGTTATCATTAGATGTCCTGTTGGGTTTGGCTGACATACCAACCAACCATCTAATGTGTATGGGGCCTCCTAACCCTCTGGCAACAGATGTCAGCATGGTATGTGGCAGCAGCTCCTTCCTACTGAAAACACATGCATGTGTATTGGAGGTTGGGAGAAATAGCTATTGGCTAACAGTTATCTCATGTGTATGGCAAGCCTTATAGTTTGGTAGTCACATATCCTACATAGAGATAAAAATGTGGCGAGTCCCAGACAAGTGCGTTTGTGGCTAAAGGATAACTGTCATATTTTATTTGCTAGTTTATTAGAACAAGGCATGTATACCTGAGTTAGTCCGTCAGTGATTGTCAAAAGATCTGTAATTACCTTATAAATACAGCTTTTATTAATGTCTCCTGTCCCTTCCCACTGGTCTCTTAAAAGACCGTTGCTAGGACTCCTCTGTCTTCCTTTTAGTATAAGCAGAAGACAGAGGGGCGGTCCTTCACACTGCATTAGGCTTCAGAGTGAAGGAGGCGTGTCTCTCAGTAATCCAATCTGAATGACTGGCAGGGAGCTGCTCGCTACAGCAAATGTGTATAAGAAGTGAGGGAAAGCAGTTCTGGCCTCAGAGAACTGGCAGAGGAGCCATCCTCATAATGTAAGATTCAAAACAAGCCGTAACTAAGGGGAAAACTCAAGGAAAACTGTGGCAAGTGAAGAAACTAAAGATTGCTTTATGCCTAATGCTGCTGCAGCAGTAACATATGCTAAAAATTGATTTATTGATGAAAATATGACAGTTACCCTTTAAGTTATCTCATGACTATAGCTATGACAGAAGACTGCTCAGTAAGTACAGAGGAGAATGACTGAGTGACATTGGCCATAGACTGGCACAGAAAGCGTGAAAAGATTAGACAGTGAAGCGTGGTGCAGGTGAACACTACTGGTCTCCATAGTCACTATTTTACTAGGTGTATGCTGCACCAATCTTGTTTCCAGTTCAAGTCATACTCAAAAGTCATGTTATATTAGCGACTGAGAAAGTGGTGAGAAATATGGGTAGGGGCTTAGCCTCCTGCCACCTCCCCCGCACAGATTTCCTACCATTTATGCCAAAAACTGACATAAATTAGTGTTGAAATCTACGCCAGCTTGCACTTAGCATAGATTTGAATTTCTGGACTGTAATTTATAAAGGGGTTGTGCAGTGCTTACATATGGAGGACCTATCCTCAGGATAGGTCATCATTATTAGATCGGCGGGAGTCCTTGGCACCCCCGCCGATCAGCGGTCTGAAGATGCAGCGGTGCTTACAACATGTCCTCTTCACCGTTAAAGTGATTGTCTCACCAAGCAAGTTTGAGCCACCCTCGGTCCTTCCAGTGTGCCCCTTCATGGTGGATGTGGGCGTTTAAATAATAAGTTTAATCATCCAATGAGAAGCAGGCCCTGAATCACGTAACCCATGTAGGTGCGCGCTCCCGACAAAGCATCTTTTCAGCCTGTGCTATATGGCATCCTTGGCTGACTGGAACAGATAGTGACACCCCCTTACACATTTTTCTGTGCCCTGGCTTCTCCCCTCTGAGTGCTGGCAGGCGAGATGCAGTAAATCCACTGTGCGGCGGCCACTCTGCTATTTCTGTCTGCCACCATAGGAACGAATAGGGTTTGCACTCCCTATTCATTCCTATGGGAGTGTCGAAAATAGCCGAGCGCACCGCTCAGCTATTTCCATCAGCCCCATACAAGTGGTTGGAGGGCGGCCGTGCGTGTGCCCTCCTTCACTGCTGGCTCCAGAGCTGTCGGGAACTAGTGAGCATGGTAGCTATGCGTGCTGACTCCCGACAGATACCAAATACAACGAATGCGGCACAGCGCCTGCGCGGCCATGCTGTTAGTGATACAACGGTTGCCGGTTCCCCTTGGCAACAAGCAAAAAACATAAGAGCAGGAATCTTCATATATCAAGCAAGGGATGCATTACAGAAAATAGAAGGTATTTAAGAAAATTATCATAGCAATGTTATTGTTATATTTAACACTAATGGTTTTGGCGAGACAACCCCTTTAACCTACTCACCGTCTACATCGTAGCGGCAGCACTGTGAAAAGGAGGTGTAACTACAATGCGCCCCCGCTAGGATGTAGATGGAAAAGCAGGTTAACAGTGAAGAGGAAGCAGCGCATGCTTGAGCGAAGTGGCCTCTTCAAACAGTTAATCAGCGTGGGGGAGCACTGCATAACCCCTTTAAGATGCCTGTGTCTCTTAATAAATTTGGACCATTCTCTGCTGACAGACCTTATATTAAGACTGGCATTTGTAAAACCAGTTTTAGTATATCTGCCCCTTTAAGGTTTTAGAAACAGTATAATACAACAGGCTTGTAGAGCATTATACACTCACCTCAAATGGTGCAATATGCAGCTCCTCACAAAGAGTATTCAATTCTTTGCGGAAGACATCAATGTTCTTAAGAAGACGATCTTTCAAGTTTTCCTCCTCTTCGATCATTTGCATCATTAGAATCTGATACACAGAAGTAATATAAAACCATCAAATAAACATTTAAACTACAAAGTAAATCTGAAGTTAGTGCAGTAGCTAACACTTGTTTAACGCAGAGATCATTGCCATCTTCTGATATATATATATATATATTATGTAAGAAGCCGTTTGCAGATTTGTGCGCTTGGCAGCTGAAGACATCTGGGTGGCTCAGAATAAATTAATACGCGAGATCCAATAGCCTTAGGCTATATAAATTTTGTTTATGGCCTTTTCTACTATTTAAAAAAAATTACTTTTATTAATTATCCTAAAATGCTTAAAAATTACAAACTGCGGGGGCGTGGCTTGCCGCTGACCTGCATGGCCGCACGTTAGAGGAGCTCCGTCACCACCTCAGGATTTATGCTGCATATCACCCTCTTTCTACCCCATTTTGCAGACAAATATTCTGGTGACAATCCGCATGATGACCAGAGGAAGAAAGTCGAGCAAGGCGCAGGGCAAATTGGACTTTTATTTTGAGAAAGACCGGGAGCCGTCCGGAGCGCTAATGGAGGAAAGCGAGAACCTGCATATCTCTAAGCTAAAGCCTCCGTCCCCGGCTCAAAAGTTGGGAAACACTGCTGCCGACAAGGACAGCAGTCAGCCCGTTCCACAAAAGAAGCTGCCGCCGTCCTCGGACAGCGGATCCAGATTCTCCCAGCTGACATGGGAAGATACAGACGGCACAGGAGACTCGGTGGAGAAGGAGGCGCCATCTTTGCCAGCAGGAATTCCCGCCAGACAGCAATCCATGGCGGCAACAGCGGAGGACATTAACGAGGTAAACGCAACAGTCTCACCCGCCTCTATACTCCCAGATGCCCTCTCAGACACTCTCTCCTCTATAGAGACTTCAGATGAGCCTGCATCTGGCTCTTTGATTAAAAACCTGCTGCTGGCGCTTAATAAGTCGCTGCACCAAGATATCACTAAGTTGTATACCCCTCTTCACACACAGTTACAAGATGTCTCCAGCAGAGTAGATCACATTGAGCATAAAATGGGGGAATATGCTAATTCACATAACCAGCTTATTGATTCTCACTATGAGTTAACAGAGGAAGTGGAAGCATTAAGGGCGAAAGTTACTGATCTGGAAGACAGATCAAGAAGAAATAATATAAAGTTTAGAGGCATTGCGGAGGAAATTCCGTCTGCTGATCTGTTTGCTTTCCTACAGTCCTTATTAAAAAAGTTGCTTCCAGGCTGTGAATCAGGAGAGCTAGTGATCGATCGTGCACACCGCATAGTTAAACCCAGGCACATTCCAGATTCCGTGCCCAGAGACGTGCTGGCAAGGATTCATTTCTTCCACATCAAAGAGAGGGCCATGGCGGCTGCCAGGTCTCTGAAAGAACTTCCCTCACCGTATCACCAAATCAAGATGTTTACAGATCTCTCTGCTACCACTCTTCGTATGAGAAGACAACTAATGCCTATTACTTCTGCCCTGAGAGAAAATAACATCGCCTACCGCTGGGGATTCCCTGTGAAGTTACAGATAACCCGAAATGGAAAGCTACACAACATCTCCTCCATTACAGAAGGGACACGCTTGCTACTTGAATGGGGGATCACAGTTTCCACCAATCACCGCCCAGCAGAAGGTGAGAAGCAAAGGCATATGTCGGCGGAGTGGAAAACGGCGAACAGACCACGCTGACAGGCGAACGAGGTCAATACTCACACTTACCTTTATACCTGAGGTGGTCAGTAGTTGCCACTAGAGACTTCCTATGAAAGGTTGTTTCCCCCAAAAGAATTGCAACCAACCGTTCCTGTTGATTGCTTATTCTCTGATGTGTTTGCTCCTTTCTCTTATAAGGTGCAATTGTTCCATGTTGTTTTTTACTGTTATTTCTATTTCTATTTTCTTTATTATTACAGCACATTTTCTTAGGTACACCATCCGCTGCCGGTACTCAATTGAGTATATGATGCTGATTTTATATTGCATTCAAGCTCAAAGGTATTATTCTCTACCTCTATTGAAGAAGGTATATGCAACCCCCCCTAGCAATTTAGGCAATTACCATGCCACTTAAACTCGCATCCATGAATGTTAAGGGCCTGAACAGCCCACTTAAACGCTCATTGATGTGGAAAGAAGCCATCTCCCAAAGATCTGACGTTTTCTGTGCATCAGAGACTCATCTTGTGGCCTTGGATGCTCATAGACTACACCATCCTAAATTTCCGCATATCTTCCAAGCAAATTATGCAAAAAAACAAAGGGGAGTGCTATTGGCTATCAAAGACACAGTTGCCTTCAATCAAACAGAGGTTGCCATAGACCCAGGAGGCAGGTTCATAATACTTGTGGGTACCATTAACAATGTACAGTACACAATTGTGGCAATTTACGCACCGCACAGGCACCAGGTGTCCTTTTTTAACAAGCTTATGAACAAAGTTGGCAAACTTAGAAAGGGGCATCTGGTGATTTGTGGAGACTTCAATGCTATTCATGACTGCCAATGGGATACCACCTCATCATCCACTTGGAGATCCCAATCTCTAGCGAAATTCCTATGTAAGCAAGATTTGTATGATATTTGGCGCATCTTACACGAATCTGAAAGAGATTACATGTTCTTCTCCCCCAGACATAAAATGTATTCCAGAATTGACCTGTTTTTAATTTCCAGGTCTCTCCTGCCTTGCTCCATCTCCGCATCCATTGATACTATCACATGGTCGGACCATGCCACCATCAATCTAACACTTAAAGAAAAATTTGAGCCACCGGTGTCCCCCCAGTGGAGGAACAATGAATATCTTATGACACATAAAAGGTACCACTCCGAGTTCTCCAAAGAATTACAGGAGTTTTTTGCTCTAAATGCAGGGTCTGTGAAGGACTCAGCTGTCTTGTGGAATGCACACAAAGCATTCATCAGGGGCATTTTCATCAAACTAGGTAGCCGCTTCAAAAAAGAAAAGGAAAAAAGATTCACGGATCTAATGTCTGAGATCAGACGCATTGAGTCACTCAATAAGAGAGATATTTCACCTTCCCTAATAGTCAAACTAAGACAGCTGCGTACACAGCTAAATGAATGCCTGATATTTAATTATGAGAAAAGCATGAGATCTCTGAAAGTTCAATATTACTCGCAAGATAATAAAGCTAGTAAATTGCTAGCCCGCAGACTAAAAGCTAGGACATACAAATCCAAAATCCCTTTTCTGATAAAAGATACTACGGAGCAAAAATATATGACCCTAAAAGTATAGCCAACAAATTCAAGGAATATTATTCCTCTTTATATAACCTGGCTTCCTCTAATGTTCACATCCCCTCTCAAGAGGAGGTTAATAGGTTTCTAGATTCGGTCTCTTTGCCTCGCATGTCTGAAGACCAAGCAAGATCTATATCTATACCTTTCTCAAATGAGGAAGTAAAGAATACTTTAAAACGCTTCCCTCTCACAAAGCCCCAGGCCCAGACGGATTATCCACCCAATACTATAAAATATTTATGCCTGAGCTGATACCCCACCTGCGGAACACATTAGAAGATATTCGTTCTACAGGCCAACTCCCAAAAGAAATGCTGAATGCCACAATAGTGACCCTTCCTAAACCGGGAAAAGATCCCATTTATCCCCAAAATTTCCGCCCCATATCCCTCTTAAACACCGACACCAAACTTTACGCCAAACTTTTAGTTAACAGATTGACCTCGCTCATCCCACAATTAGTGACTATCGACCAGGTTGGCTTTGTTCAGGGCAGATGTGGCTCTGATAATACAAGAAGAATAGTAAACATTTTGGATTTTGTGAATAAACGGAAATTACCAACAACGTTGGTGGCCTTAGACGCAGAAAAGGCATTTGACCGTGTTAGCTGGTCTTTTGCATTTTCAGTGCTAGGTACAATGGGTTTTACAACGGAAATCATCTCCATGATAAAAGCATTATATACAGAACCTACAGCGAGAGTCCTTGTCAATGGCACCATGTCTGATGAATTTGCCATAACAAACGGAACTAGGCAAGGATGTCCCTTGTCTCCCATCATCTTTATTCTCACAATAGAGCCTTTAGCGCAGGCGATCAGACAGTGTCCACACATTCACGGAGTGAATATAGGTGGATTAGATCACCGCATATCCTTGTATGCGGACGACATCATATTGTCTCTCACTGATCCCCCTAACTCCCTATCCGCAGCACTGAAAATCATAGAAAATTTCGGTAACCTCTCTTACTACAAACTTAACCTAGATAAGTCTCAAGTACTGCCTTTACAACTCCCGGATGCAACCCGAAAACAAATGAAACGGCAATTTCCATTAGATTGGCAAGATCATAAGATAAAATATTTAGGGATATATATTACCACACGAATCGGGTCTTTATATACTGCTAACCATGTCCCACTGATGGCGAATCTGGATGCGGAGATGGATCAATTAACCAAATGTGAAGTGTCCTGGTTAGGGAGGATTGCATCATACAAGATGCTTATACTTCCGAAATTATTGTACTTATTCCGAAACCTTCCAATCATTTTGCCACAGATCTTCTTTCACAAAGCACACCTGGCCTTAAAAAACTTTGTCTGGAACAAAAGCAAACCCCGTATAGCCTATAACATTTTGGTAAGAGATAGGAAGGCTGGAGGCTTAGGTCTTCCCAATGTCAAACATTACTACCTTGCAACCCAAATCTCACATCTGAAACATTGGTGGATAAATGCCCAAACATACCCGTGGGTG
Organism: Bufo gargarizans; assembly: GCF_014858855.1. Lineage (NCBI taxonomy): Eukaryota > Metazoa > Chordata > Amphibia > Anura > Bufonidae > Bufo > Bufo gargarizans. The sequence goes on from NC_058081.1 coordinate 138,636,514, forward strand.
TCTATAGAAGCCGCCTTGTCCCCATCTCATAATCTGAAAGCCCTTCTTCTAGCTACCTTATGCTCTTCATTCAAAATGCCCAAAGATATACCATACAGCGTCTCGGCTTCCCCGACTAACTGGAAAGAATACCATTCAATAGGGTCAGAAGGGGAAAAATCTATATGCAAATGGACCCCTATAGAATTCCTAGAGATTTGCTTAGAGGACATTGACTTATCCTCATGGAGGAAAAAAGGGCTGAATAAGGTTTCTGAATTGTATATGGGTGACCAACTGAGCAGTTTCGAACATTTACACCATGTATACGATATTTCCAATCGTGATTTTTACAAGTACCTCCGCATTAGACACCTCTTGACTTCTAATGATCCACTCGTTGTAAAGGCTGATCACCAGATATTTATAACCTGGTCTCAAGCAATTCCAACAAAGAAAGGCATAAAGCCCTTATATGCCGCACTAGGTGATAAAGAGGTATTTGTGAAAACCTCGCCTTTCAAATCATGGGACCTTGACATAAAGCTATCGATTGAAAAGGCCCAATGGACTCATGCCCTTAAGTTTGCTGCTAAATGTTTTAGATGCACTCTTCATTATGAGTCATATATGAAAACAGTCTTGCGATGGTACTACACCCCGGACAGACTCAGTATAATATACCCAGGTTCATCGCACCTTTGTTGGAGAGGATGTGCATGTAGAGGTACATTGCTTCATATTTTGTGGCAGTGTCCCCTTCTAAATAATCTGTGGAAACAGATCTTCAAGATAATTTCCGATATGACCGGAATCTCAACAATGCCATCCCCACAACTGGCATTGCTTCTGATTGATATGGGAAGGTTCCCGCCATCCTATCGTGTGAGCGTAGCACACCTCCTTATATCAACTAAGATATCTATAGCCAAGCACTGGAAATCACAAACAATTCCCACGATTACAGAAGTAATCGACAGAGTAGATAAAACTCACTCATATGAAAGGATTTTGTCATACAACTTTTCACCTTCTCTGAAGTTTGATAAGGCTTGGAGTAGGTGGGGAGAGTATAGAGCTAAGCTCCAATTGATCTGACCTGACTTCGGGTATCGAGCTTACACCAAGCACAATAATACTGGCTATTGCTGAACAAATTGTAATTACGCACAACGAGTGGATATGTATGTACCTGATTGAGTATATATTTACTATCTTGTATGTTTTCTTATGTGCTGTTTTTGTTTTCCCCTAGCCCTCCTCTCATTCTCTTCCACCCCTCACCTCCCCCCCCCATTCCCTCCCCCCTTCCTCCCCTTTTCTTCATTTATGCGTATGATTTTTTTAAACCGCCCAAGGAAATGAACAACAATTGTATATTGGTACTTCAATATTATCAATGTTTGTCAATGATTTACTGTAAAAACTTGAATAAAAAAACTATTGATTTAAAAAAAAAAAAAAAAAATTACAAACTGCGTCTAGTTTGGCTGTGAGATGTAATAGTTTTTTATGCGGTCAAGCAGCCCATGTCCTCAGCTGTATACCCAAAATCCCGGTGACAGGTTCCCTAAAGGGGGTATACAGTAGTCGTTAAAATACTCTAACCTCCTCATGTTTGGGGTGACAGCTGGTTTGTGACCACCTCTAATCCCCCCCCAAAAAAAAAATAAAAAAAAAAATATCAGCAGACCTGCCTCCTATGGAGGCTAAGCTAAAACCGATGAGCTCAGTGTCTGCAGGAGGGGTATAGCAGGAAGGAGGAGCTAACACATTTTTTTTGCTTACTGTTGCCACCTAGTGGCAGCAGCTATAACGCATGGCCTTCTGTGTTTCCCAACGATATGAGCGAGAAACCATAATCACCAAACTCCTCTTATACTTACATCTGCTTTAGGGCTTCTGTTTTAGGCAGAGCGATGTGCATGGAGCTTGTAAAAAGGCACACGGAGCCCCCCAAACCTTGTATTGCGGAGCCGCAAGTACACAAGTACACATTGTCCTGCCGTATAAAACTATTCTATGGAGGTATTCTCCCCTAGAAATAATGCTTCCAGAGGACTGGAAATACAGACTCTGGAAATACAAACATGCAAGTATTTTCCCTTAATGAAAAAAGTAAGCGAGAACTTACATGTACATGTCTCTTGACGGTATCTGTCCTTTGCAGTCTCTGGTCTTCTGGTATTCCAATTTCTTCCCAGATATCTCGAAGACGACCTAATGCAGAATTGAAGCAGGCCACTGACTCCGCGGCAATCGCCTCGCTAAAACACACAAGGGACAAGAAGAACACATTTTTATATTAGACCTAAAATTGCTGGCCAACTACACAAAGGGCAGACAGGATCCATAATCAGCTATGTGACTAGTGGGTTTAGCGTGTACACCAGGAAAGCTCCTGACATACATGTTATATGCATCCACAGGGTTATGTTACCCAAACAGAGGGGAAAAGGTGTCCTTCTGCCCCTGTCTGGCTGGTATTTGTCAGTATACTGGAATATGTATACTAGTATATGGAATAGTAGAAATAATAGAGGAAAGGTACAACATATTACATGGGGACTGAATGAAGCTACTAAAACAGACATTTCAGGAGTGGAGACAGGTCCTCTTCAACCCCTTGATGACATCCGCCATGCATTTATTTGTTAAATAATAGAGGACATAAGAAAATATTGTGCACGAGAAACACGTCTCTGCTGCTCCGCTGTACATGAGCACATGAAAGAGGAATGTAACGGCTGCAATGAGATATAATAAGCGCTCGCTGCCCCACCCGCAGACAGCTTGGGCCAGCAAGTCAAGATGAGATCACTCCAAACGCTCTCACGCCGTCTGAGGAGGGTTTGTATTCAGTTTACACATGAACCAACCAACCCCAAGGTCTAAACATGCACAGCACAAGACATTAGTAAGGTGTGAAGTCCCATCCAAGTCCTGGGTTCCTCATGTGCTCACCTCTGCTAACCAAATCCTGAGACGGCTTCTCCTGTCCAGAATATTCTGCCATAAGAGTTCTCTAAGGGCTCATGAACACATCCGTTTTTGCGGTCCTCAAATCTCGGCTATACGTGATACGAAACACGTATACCGGCAGTGTGCATTCCGCATTTTTGCGGAACGAAAGGGCCTTGGTGAACATCTGCATAATGAATGCAGAAAAATGGAAGTCAAGCTGTGAAGGACCCGTCATACAGCGGACTCCAACGCAGATGTGAACAGCGGCTAAGGCAGATAACCACTAACATCAAGATATCAACCTGCAGTGCTAAAGTCCCCAGCAGTCCTAAAAATGAAGGGGCCGCAGGGTTCCTCCAGTGTCTTCTCACAGCAGCCCTCCTGACCACGCACTGTGCATAGGACCACTGCCCAGCTATAGCCAAGGAGAAAAGAGTGGTCCACGGAGGATGGGGGTTCTGTACGTCACCATACAGGTCACATGCACACAGCAATTCTACATTCTACACAAAGTCACCATTTCTGGTTACATAGAACCACGGAAAAGGCAAAAAGCAGATGTCCACCTCCCTTCTTCACAAAGTGCCCTAATAAAATGAGGCATTTTTTTTCATTTAATTAAAACAAACTCAAAGGCCCTTTAATATAAATGGACAGTTTTAGGGTTCGTTCACACAAACGTGTGAAGCCTGTGCTGTGGACCGCAAATTGCGCTCCACAATGCACGGGCACTGTCCGTAGGGGAAGGCGCATGGGGATCACAGACCTAGTCACTTGAATGGGTCCGCGATCCTTCTGTTCTATCTTTTTGTGGTGCGGAAGCACGGAACAGAACCCTAGAAAGCACTCCGTAGTGCTTCCATTCCGCATTTGCGGAGCCATTAAAATGAACAGCAATGCAATACAGCAACAGGCATCACACTGTTATTTTTTTACACTATGGAAGAACCCAACCTTTTCCTCCCTGGGGCCTTATTTTACTTTGGCGCCAGAAGCTCTGTTCAGGGCCTAACTTGCAGATAGCTCTTTATAATACCAGTAAGATACAATTTTTGCTCCCAAACATGACCCTTTATAGTTACTGGGTTTTGTTCCACGTGCCCAATCCGGCATTTCTATTATTTTCCTTGTTCTGCTCTTTAGTGGTGTAGAACCACGGATATCACTAACTCTGATGAGACCACAGCCTTAGGCTACATGCACACGACCGTATGTGTTTTGCGGTCCACAAAAAACAAATGACATCCGTATGCCACCCATTTTTTGGGGCGGATCCATTGTAACAATGCCTAAAACAGACAAGAATAGGACACTATTTTTTTGCAGGGCTACGGAACTGACATACGGCTGCGGATAGCGCACGGTGTGCTGTCCACATTTTTTGCGGACCCGTTGAAATGAATGGGTCTGCATCCTATCCACAAAAAAAAAAAAAAACAGAATGGACACGGAAACAAACAACGTTGGTGTGCATGTAGCCTATGTTCACCTGAAGCAGAAATCTGCGTGACTGCCTCATATTCATCTGAACGGGGCTTGCCGAAATCATGCACAACAATTTCAGCAACACGTGTGAAAGAGAGACAGCTCCTGCCGCCTTCAGGGGAACCATGACTGAACAACACCCCTTGGATTTGTCCACATATCTGTCCCTCACATTTGTAGTTTGACAGGCCACGGATCTGACTACAGATTTAGCATCCCCTGCTGTTTTCGTGGCATTCAGGTCAACTTTTTCTACAAAGTGGATTCCACATCTGTAGAAAACATGAACTACCACACAAATCGCCACTAAAGTCCACATGTCTCACGGACATTCCCGTGACAGTTGACAGGAGATCTGTGAGATCTGTGAGACTGGCAACACATGGTTTGATCTGACATGTTTTCCGTTTGGATCAAATGACGTCTGTGTTGTTTTTGGTGATTGTCACAGCTTCTTTCTCCAGGTGTGGCTATAAGGGCTGTTTCACACGAGCGGATGCCGTGCGTGACATCCGCTGCGTGAATGACAGCCAAGACCCGATGCAGACTGCAGAGGCACGGAGCAGTAACATGACTGATAATGCTCTGTGCCTCTCTGTGACCTCTTTACTACGAAATCACGGTGACAACTTTATCTCGCTGTGATTTCGTAGTAAAGAGATCACAGAGAGGCACGGAGCATTATCAGTCATGTTACTGCTCCGTGCTTCTGCTGTCCGCATCGGGTCTTGGCTGTCATTCACGGAGCGGATGTCACGCACGGCATCCGCTCGTGTGAAACAGCCCTAAGGCTGGGTTCACACCTGAGCGTTTTACAGCGCGTTCCTACGCGCTGTAAAACGCACAACAGGCAAGAACCAATGATTCCCTATGGGAATGGTTCTCACCTGGGCGTTTTACAGCGCGTACGATCGCGCTGTAAAACGCCCGACGCTCAAACAAGTGCTTGAGCTTTTTTTGGGGCGTTTGTCGCGCGTTCCCGCACATAGAAATTCGGGAACGCGCGACAATGTGTGAACGCCAGTCTCTGTATGCGCGATTGTAAACGCCCATACAATCGCGCATACAGAGCGCTCGTTTCAGAACACTCAGGTCTGAACCCAGCGTAAAGGTAATTTTACCTTCTCTATTTATAGTTGTTTCTCCCACTATGCTGTGCAGTTTATAGCTTCTGATTGAGTTGTGGATCTCAGGAGTTCCTGGTGCTGCCATAGGCACTTGAAGTTAAATGTTTTCTTTCCCTTTTGTATTTTGTTTGGTTTATTTTATGTGTTGCATTACCCTGTCATTTGTATTAAGGCCTGAGGGAGACTCCTGTTTGCCCTTTTTGGAGGAACAGGTTGTCTCAGTCCTGACATTAGTACTAGGGTCCTATAGGGTGAGTTAGTACATTAGGTATTCCTGTGTATGAACCCATCTACCTCTGTAGTCTGTTCATACTGGTAGTTAGTCAGGGTTTTACTAGGAGGTGACCATCTCCTTTCCCTAGTTCCCAGGCCTCATTCCCTCATCCCTTTCCCTCCCACACCCAAACGTGACAACATGATTCCACTATGTGAATCTTGCCATATATATTGATGACCTAATTGGCACCCACTGATTAGCTTATTTAAAAGGGGGCAGCGCTGCATGCAAGCATTGCTTCCTCTTCATTACACTGCCTGTCGTCTGCAGTGTAATGACCGGTACTGACTCCATTCACTTGAATAGCGCGAGTACTTGTAATAACACTACGCCACCGCTCCACAGGAGACGATGCGTAAAGTAATGACCATGAAGTAGCGATTACATTGAGCGCTGCCCTCCTCTTCACACAGCTGATGGGCAGGGGTGCCAAGTGTTGGACCCCCGCCACATAGAAATTAACAGAAGGACATATATGGGTGTGATATATATGGAAGGACAACCCCCAGTTTTATGCTGCTGTATCTGAGGGGAGCCTGAGCAAAACGCTGGACCACCTGAATTGTGGTTTTTCTACAATCCGTATAGAACAGCTCCAGTGTGCGTGGAGTGCTGGGGTCCACACCAGGAGACGCTATTACACCTGACCCCGTACTGGACAGGAAGGGAAGCGGTACACCTGCACACAGGATGCCAGCTGCTGAGCAGATTGGCCAGGGGAGGGGTCACGGGCACACACTGCATGTACAGAAGATGGGCGAGTGTATTGGCTCCTGGAAATACCTGCGGCTGGAGACTTGGCAACCCGGCTACAGAGGAAAAGTACAATATAGATATTCCTCCTCCATAGTGACAGCATATCCCTGGAACGTGTCGTCAGGCACTGATCATGGGGGTCTGCCCCTCATCTTCTACAATGAAGGGGCTGTAGCACTAAGCTCTGTGGCTCCTTCACAGCATCGCTCCCCACCACCGGCTGTGGCTCAGCTCATTCACTTACACTCTAGTGTGAGGCTAAACATATAGGAACAACGCTGCAAAGTACATGTGTTAATATTTACCTAGGAACCTAAATTCCTGAGCATTAATGGCCGCCACCTACTGACTAGCAAATCCTCTAGAACTACAACTCCCCACAGAGCACAAGAGCCGAGCACGTCTCCTCTCTCCTGTACACAAGCTGTCCGCTTACATCAGTGACGATCGCCCAATATTCTTCTGTCCCAGACAAATAGGCCCCGTTCACATGAGCGAGTGCAATGCGTGACATGAACGCATCGCACCCACACTGAATCCAGACCCAGTCATTTCAATGGGTCTGTGTACATGAGCGTTTTTTTTTTTTTCACGCATAAGTTCTGCGTTGCGTGAAAAATGCAGCATGTTCTATATTCTGGGTTTTTCACGCAGCCCTGGCCCCATAGAAGTGAATGGAGCTTCAGTGAAAAAGCACATTGCATCCGCAAGCAAGTGCAGATACATACAATGCATTTTTTTAATGTTGGTTGCTAAGAGATGTTTGTAAACTTTCCGTTTTTTATCACACAAAACGCATCAAAATGCAAGGCACCCGCGCGGAATAAAATGAACGCAAAATGGTGCGAGTTTCACTGAGCGCATCTAGAGCCGTCATGCTCGTGTGAAAGAGGCCTTACTCTGCCTGGGGGTTCAGTGAGAAGGGAACTGGAGAGGATTCTGGGAAAGCTGGGTGATGACCCCTGTGGATGCTGAATGGGAAAGGAATTGTGCCATAGGAAATGGAATTCCTAGAAGGATCGCTTCTATGTTCTCGCAAAAAAGTGTAATAGAGATTTTCTCTGCGTCTCTGTGAGAGCTGCTGGGGCGGCTTATAACTCAGCTTTCTCAGGAACAGATCAAAGACACACAAGAATAGAGATGTAACAAGGTCGGGGGTCCACAGAACGATATGGGGGTAAAGTGCTTGTGAAGGCGGAAAGAGAAGTTTACAGATGTGGCTAAAGACAAGGGACATGACATCATCATTAAAGGGGATGTTCCACCAACAACAGATCACTGATCCACAGAATAGGCGACACGGGTGTCATCACTGGGACCCCCACTGATCACGAGGTCCCCAAGTCCTCTGTGTGAATAGATCAGTGGTGTGCATGTGCGACCATTCACTGTCTATGGGACAGTCAAAGACCGTGAGCATTGTGCTCTGCATAGACAGTGAATGGAGCGCTGGTCATGCACAAGGACCTCGTGATCGGAGGGGGTCCCAGTGATAGTGATCACACCTTCATTACCTATTCTGTGTCATAATTACTGGTTGTGGGCCAACTCCTTTTTTTTTTTTTTACCTTTAAAGGGGTTTTGCCATCTCAGACAATGGGGGCATATCGCTAGGATATGCCCCCAACAGGTGCGGGTCCCACCTCTGGGACCCACACCTACAATGAGAATGTAGCAGGGAAATGCACACGCAGCAGTCCTCCATTCACTTTTATGGGAGCAGCGCATGGTGGTGGCTGGACCCCGGGAAATCCGGGGTCCTCCAGCCACAGCTTTCCCCGCTGCGTTCTCATTGTAGGTGCGGGTCCCAGAGGTGGTATGCCCACATTGTCTGGCTCTGAGATGGGAATACCCCTTTAAATAACTGGAAATGTCATAAAACATAAAAGAAGCACTGCCGACCCCCAGCAATTCAGCACTGGGACGGCGATGGTCGTCCTGGTCTTTGCTTACACATGGCCGGTATTGAGTGGCCACCGCGGTCACATGCCGTACTACCACCGTCATGGCGCTGGGCAGTGATACCAGTAAAGTACAAGTGACGGCGGTGGCCACTGATTGGCTGAAGGAGTCACACACTGGCCACTTGTAACCAAAGACTGGGGACCACTGCAGCGTCTGCTCGGATTCACTGGGGGAAAGAAGAGGAGAAAAGCTTCTTAGCCGTTTCCAGCAGTCACACAGGTGAGAGGTGCGCGTGCTTCACCTTCACTCATTTCAGGAGGCCCCTGTCTCGTGATCAGTGGGGTCCCAACAGTTCTATGGATAGGGGATGACTTGAAATAACCAGAACATCCCTTTGTAGAGAATCTGAACCGCATTTTTTGCGGACCCATTGAAATGAATGGGTCCGCATCCTATCCGCCAAAATAAAAAATGGAACGGACACAAACAACGTTCGTGTGCATGAGGCCTAACACACAGAATGCTATAATCACTGATAACACCTCCCCGTGTACAGTTATCAATGACTGACAGCCATGTATACACACATAGGGCTCATGCACATGAACATATTTTCTCTCTGTCAGTTCCATCCTTTTTTTTTTTTTTTTTTTTTTTTTTGCGGACCGTATACGGAACCATTAATTTCAATGGGTCCACAAAAATAAATCCGTGTGCATTCCGTTTCCTTAATACCATTCTGCAAAAAAATAGAACATGTCCTATTATTGGCTGCATTACGGACAAGGATAGTACTGTTCTATGAGGGGCCAGCTGTTGCATTCTGCAAAATATGGAAAGCACACAGACGTCATCCATATTTTTTGCGGATCCGTATTCTGCGGACTGCAAAATACATACGGTCGTGTGAACAAGCCCTTACACAGAGAATGCTACCAATCACTGATAACACCTGCCCCATGTACAGCTACCAGTGACTGACATCTATGTATACACACTTACACAGAGAATGCTATCACTGATAACACCTGCCCCATGTACAGCTACCAGTGACTGACAGCTATGTATACACACTTACACAGAGAATACTATCACCGATAACACCTGCCCCATGTACAGCTACCAGTGACTGACAGCTATCTACTGTATGTATACACACTTACACAGAGAATGCTATCAATCACTGATAACACCTCCCCTGTGTACAGCTACCAGTGACTGACAGCTATCTATGTATACACACTTACACAGAGAATGCTATCACTGATAACACCTGCCCCATGTACAGCTACCAGTGACTGACAGCTATGTATACACACTTACACAGAGAATGCCATCACTGATAACACCTCCCCTGTGTACAGCTACCAGTGACTGACAGCTATCTATGTATACACACTTACACAGAGAATGCTATCACTGATAACACCTGCCCCATGTACAGCTACCAGTGACTGACAGCTATGTATACACACTTACACAGAGAATGCTATCACTGATAACACCTCCCCTGTGTACAGCTACCAGTGACTGACAGCTATCTATGTATACACACTTACACAGAGAATGCTATCACTGATAACACCTGCCCCATGTACAGCTACCAGTGACTGACAGCTATCTATGTATACACACTTACACAGAGAATGCTATCACTGATAACACCTACCCCATGTACAGCTATCAGTGACTGACAGCTATGTATACACACTTACACAGAGAATACTATCACTGATAACACCTGCCCCATGTACAGATATAAATGTATTAATTACAAGTTTTACTAACTCTTTTCCCAGAAAACACACATCTACCAACCTGCTCGGCTCCTCCTGCTGTATATTGTGTGGGGACAGGTCACCTTTCATTCCCTGTAGATGCTGCTGCCCCCCACATGACAGCAGACATCTGATGAGCAGTCTCCACCAGCACTACATCATTTGCACACAATACACACATCCAGCTCTGCAGCGTCTTGCATTACAACAAAGGCCTCTTTGACAGAAACCGAGTGGAGGGTTTCGGAGGTGTGGCACAGTGCCAGCCATATACAGCCTGCACCAGGAGGCTGGCAGCCCATGCTGGGCCTTGTAGTCCTACATTTCGATAACAGATTGTATGCAAAGGAAATATTTACCAAAAGGGGTATAAATGGGGGCACCGAAACCCATGCGCCATGACAGATAGCACACTAGCCCGGCACCCTCTATGCAGCATCTGATGGCTGGGCTTCATGTGCAGGTCTCACACCCTCCAATAAACCGCACAGTCAGTACACTGCCTTACCGGACATTGGCCGGCCCGGCATCCAATCGGTTACAGCAATTAATGCCCTAATTATCGCTCACCTTCTTCTCATGATGGCGGCGGCCGCTCCGCTCCCTTCGTTGGATAGCTGGCTCTCAGCTGCCGCTGCAGCAACCGTTTCTCCTCCTCACCTCAGCCGCACTAACTTTTCAAATTTGCCTCGAGAACACATCTCCCCGCATAGCGATTGGCTGGTAGTGATGACGTCACGTGTTACCAAGGTAACGGCCGGAATGACAGCTTCAAAGCTAGTCCACGCCTCAGTTAGGAATGAGGGACTGCGCATGCGTGATCAGGTGGCTGCCGATTCAAATCCTCAGTCTGGCGAGACTACAAACCTGTGGGACTGGGCTGACCTTGTCCCTGCAGAGGACTGCGCATGCGCATCACGTGACCTGTGCTTACAGTGATGGGAATGTCTCCGGGAGCATTCACATCTACCTGATAGCAACAAAATACCTGCAAAAACCGCATGTTTCTTTTTTAGGATGTAATGCGTTTTAAAAACCTCAGCAGCCTCTAGCCATTGCAGGTTTCTTGTCTGATTTCCACCTTTTGGCTTTAAAGGGGCTCGCCTTGCTGTTCTGAAGATCCCTGTGGAGGAAAGATAGTTTTCTCTGTACTGGAACAGACTGTAAGCTCTTCTGCTCAGTTCCCACGGATGTGTTCCCAAGCCTTCCTGTTCAGCTGTATAAGGGCTCATTCAGACACAAACTGCGGAACCGCAAAACATGAATAGCGGCCGTGTGCGTCCTGCACTTTGCAGACCACACATGGCCGGCCCTATGATAGAAATGCCCATTCTTGTCTGTGATTGCTCTATCTTTTTTGCGGGGCCTCGGAAAAGAACTACGTGGCCCCATTGAAATGAATGGGTCCGCACCTGTTCTACAAAATTGCAGAATGGATGCGGCCCGAGAAATACAGACGTGTGATTGGACCCTAATGCCGGTGAACATGAAGACTCCAAACGAACCCGACTAGCAGGAACCCAAGCGTTAGAGCCCCCATGGAATCAGAGCGCAGTAGACATGGCGGCATTTTGGGAACAACAGAGTGGTAACTCCAGGAGAAATGATCGTTCCTCCACCATGTCTGAAGACCCTGGGGCTTTCAGAAAAGCAAGGATAGCCTCCTTGGTATTCCCATCACTAGGATATGCTGTCACTGACATAAGTATGCATCCCACCTCTGGGTCTCTGGCTCCAGAACTGGGCCCCCACAGAGCACACATGTCCACCCTCTGTTCACCGCTATGGGAGTTCTGAAACTAGCCCAGCGCTGGTGCAGCTATTTCAGCAGTCCCATTGCAGTGAATAGAGAGGTGGCAGCGCTTGCGCGGTATGCTCAACATTCACGGCAATGTGAGTCCCAAAAAACAGCAGAGTGAGTGCTCAGCTGTTTCTACCAGTCCCATAGCGGAGAATAGAGGACAAGCTGTGCATGCATGGCTGCCTCTCCAAGCATTGCTATGGTACTGCTTGAAACGGTCAAAATAGCGCTAGGCTAGCTATGGAAATTCCCCAGCAGTGAACAGAGGGTGATTGTGTAGGTGTACCTGCGCTCCCTGCACTTCGGGGGCCTGTTCTGGACACAGGAGCAGTTCCCTAGCGATATGCCCCCAGATAAAAATACCCCTTTAAGAAAAGAAAAATTGGTGTTAGAGTTGCAGGCAGCGTGTGATACAGGAGGAGCTGAGCAGATTTTTATATAGTTTTATGGGAAATGATTCAGTATAGCCTGTAATTTATACATTTATAGCCCTGCTCATTCTGGGCTTTGAAGTCCAGGAGGCGGTCCTGTCAGTGATTGACAGCTATCTCTGTATACACAGTCATAAAGGGAAGGTCCTATCAGTGACTGACAGCTATCTGTGTATACACAGTCATAGAGGGAAGGTCCTATCAGTGACTGACAGCTATCTCTGTATACACAGTCATAGAGGGAAGGTCCTATCAGTGACTGACAGCTGTCTCTGTATACACAGTCATAGAGGGAAGGTCCTATCAGTGACTGACAGCTATCTGTGTATACACAGTCATAGAGGGAAGGTCCTATCAGTGACTGACAGCTATCTGTATACACAGTAATAGAGGGAAGGTTCTATCAGTGACTGACAGCTATCTGTGTATACACAGTCATAGAGGGAAGGTCCTATCAGTGACTGACAGCTATCTCTGTATACACAGTCATAGAGGGAAGGTCCTATCAGTGACTGACAGTTGTCTCTGTATACAGTCACAGAGGGAAGGTCCTATCAGTGACTGACAGCTATCTCTGTATACACAGTCATAGAGGGAAAGTCCTATCAGTGACTGACAGCTATCTGTGTATACACAGTCATAGAGGGAAGGTCCCATCAGTGACTGACAGCTATCTGTGTATACACAGTCATAGAGGGAAGGTCCCATCAGTGACTGACAGCTATCTGTGTATACACAGTCATAGAGGGAAGGTCCTATCAGTGATTGACAGCTATCTGTGTATACACAGTCATAGAGGGAAGATCCTATCAGTGACTGACAGCTATCTCTGTATACACAGTCATAGAGGGAAGGTCCTATCAGTGACTGACAGCTGTCTCTGTATACAGTCATAGAGGGAAGGCTGTCAGTCACTGACAGCTGTCTCTGTATACAGTCACAGAGGGAAGGTCCTATCAGTGACTGACAGCTGTCTCTGTATACAGTCACAGAGGGAAGGTACTATCAGTGACTGACAGCTACAGTCAGGTCCATAAACATTGGGACATCGACACAATTCTAACATTTTTGGCTCTATACACCACCACAATGCATTTGAAATAAAACAATCAAGATGTGCTTTAAGTGCAGACTGTCAGCTTTAATTTGAGGGTATTTACATCCAAATCAGGTGAACTGTGTAGGAATTACAACAGTTTGTATATGTGCCTCCCACTTGTTAAGGAACCAAAAGTAATGAAACATAATAATAATCACAAATCAAAGAACGGAACGGAATGCATTTTGGAGCATTCAGTTACGTTTTGTCCCCATTGACAATGAATGGAGACAAAGCGGAAGCGTTTTTCCCGGTATTGAGACCCTATTAATATTAACACTAATTATGAGGTTTTTTTTTATTACGATAACATATATATATATATATATATATATATACACACAATTACATGTAATTAACATTTTTAATATTCTCTTTTACATACAATGGACATACATGTTATATTTTCCGTGCTGGCCTGTATGTGTCACGGGTAATGGGTAAGGTAAAAACACCAGATACACTCAAAAGAGATAGACAATAGTCTAGGCCTAGACTAAGGAAGAGGGAGGGTGACCTCCTAGTAATCCCTAGGCCTTTCCCTAACTCCTGCCAGTATGAGCAGATCCTGATGGTGGAAATACTCATACACCGGATACCTATGCCCTGCTAAAACTGGACGAGCCCTAGGATAGGTAGCAGGAGACAAGACATCTGGTTCCTTCCAGGATGAAGAAACCCGCGTCTCCCTGAGGCCTAGAACCAAAACACACCAGAGAACAACAAACAGAACAGGCAACTTGTACTTGGCTTAGAGATGAATGGAGAAGCAGGAGATCCAAGACAAACAAGCTCTAGCAACTCCCAGAGGAAATAACAACTGCATGGTCAGCAGTGTGAGGCAGACCTAAATAGAGCCTCATCACCGATAAACCTGAGGAGAGGTAAGATCCTGCCAAACAAAAACATACAAAGAGGAAAACAGAGAGACCTGTCAGATAGCCTCACATGCAGCAAGTCTATCCGATCTTCTCACTGTGACAGTATGTTCTGTTGAAAACACTTTCCCAGCATATATCCCTCATCATCACTTGTGGAAAGAAAAAAAAAATAAGAAGGCACCTGCATGATCACGAGAACAGGGGTCAGTCCTGAACTGAGCAATGGTAACGCATACGCGATGCGGATCAATTCGAAGTCTATAGGACTCAATTTAAAGTCTATAGGAACACTATATCCATCATTCTCATAGAGACTGAAAGGGGATGCAGCATGCATGTGTGAACACCACTCCATTCAGGGCCCACAGGACCTCTGTTCTTGTGACATTGGTGGGAGTCCCAGCGGTTGGACCTCCAGCCATCATACAGTTATCTCCTATTCTGTGGATGGGTAATAAATGTTTTTGTGGGCCAGTCCCTTTAACTGGAATCGTACAAGTAGGTTTTAATGCAGTTTTTTGGCACCAGACACAGGAGTGGATATAAAGCAGAGAAGTATATCCTTTAGTACCCACTCCTGCTCACATCACTGGTGTATGAACCACAACATGGAATATACACAATACATTGTCTAATTCAAATATACAAATGAATCCTTTAATTTGTGCAGCCATTGTAAAGGCCCTACTACACCTACAGACGCTATATAAACGCTCGTTAACGATGATCTGGCAGTGTAATAATGCGCAGATTACCTGATCACGCTCGTTCATCAAGTAATTGGATTATTTCAACATGTTGTGCCGTGTAATCAGCGATCTGCTGCCGGCAAACAGTGCTTCAGTACGGGGACAAGCAATGGCATTATTGATCGCTCCATGTAATAGCAGCGGTCTCCTCCTTTAGCGAGCAGGCGAATGTTGGGAAAGAACGCTTCCCTTCCGACAATCGCCTGCAGAATCTGTAGGTGTAATAGGGCCCTAAGTCACATATATGTATAACAATCACTACGAAGGGTTCATATATAGACACAGTAAACATATAGACCATATTATAAGCAGCTATAGCACAAGATTGGTCACACACTTGGCCGTATCTATAGACTCACTCACATGGACATACATGTGTACCTCACACACTTCCCGTAATTCTTGAAAATCTGTAGTTCTGACTTTCAGCCCTTCAAACTAATTGCACCAAATTGATTTATCCCTAATTAAAATTTGCATTTAAATCATGTGTACAGCCATTGTACTGTTTTATTTATTTTTTGCTGTTTATAAAACAAACAAAAAAATGGTGCACAATGCAATAAAATAAAATAAAAAGCACCACCCACCTCAAAACAGTGTTTTAAAGAAACTTTTTATGTCTGTACTGTACCGATCCCCCACTGCCACCGTTTCGCTATGATCCCTGATACACACCAGAACCAGGACTGTCCACAGCGGATCAGTGGCCAGCGTACACAAAATGTTTTCCCAAGAAAAACGCTTTAAAAATGATTGAAGCACATTTTGTGTGCGTTTGGTTTGTGAAGAACCCTTGAAGGGGTTTTATATTGATTATCTATCCCCTGTACATAGTACAGTGGCTATGCTTGGCATCACAGCTCAGCTCCATTCACTTCTATGGAGCCGAGCTGCTCCTAGGCCACGTGATGTCTTGTGGCCTACGTCAAGCTGCGAGAAGGCCGAGGCGCTACTGCGAGCCCCACTGCCTTCTTAAACAGCTGATCGGCAGGGGTCCCGGGTGTCGGAAAACCTCTTTAAGACTGGGATCATGAGCACGATTTTTTATGATTTTTTTTTAACTAAGCAGAGATGTGCAAAATGAGCTGACTGTAGACAGGCCATTATAGCTAAATGATAAAGTACATGGAGGATATACTATACTGAGCTGTAGTATTCAGGTTAAAATTGCTGTGTTGGCACTTTGTGATAAATATGTGGATTCTGGGTTGCAGTTTGGGCACTTGGTCTCTAAAAGGTTCTCCATGACTGCCCTACCACATACACTCATCAGATGAATAGATACACAGGTCTACATTTACTAATGATCTGTAGCAGCATAAACGTAGAGTCTGCCTTCACAAGATGCGCCAAGTTCACCACAGTGGTGCAGGTTGTGCCATATATATCTAGACGTTAGACATTTTATATTACTTGTACAAGTTCAAGGCTGGTATAGCTTTACGGCATTTTTTTGCGCCAAAAACCTGGCACACACCATGAATAAATCAGGTGTATTTTACAAATCCATCTAACCTGGCTCACTTATCTAAGCTACTTTAAAGGGGTTCTGCAGTTTTTTTAAACTGATGATCTATCCTCTGGATAGATTATCAGCATCTGGTCGGCGGGAGTCGGACACCTGGGACCCCCGCCGATCAGCTGTTTGAGAAGGCAGCGGTGCTCCACCACTCACTGTTTACCGCAGACCAGTGACGTCACGACTAGTATCACTGGCCTGGGCGAGGCTAAGCTCCATTCAAGTGAACAGAGCTTAGCCGCGCCCAGGCCATACTAGTCGTAACGTCACTGGGCCTGCGGTAAACAGTGAGAAGGCTGCGGCGCTGCTGGAGCGCCGCTGCCTTCTCAAACAGCTGATCGGCGGGGGTCCCGGGTGTCGGACCCTCGCCGATCAGATGCTGATGATCTATACAGAGGATAGATCATCAGTTTAAGCAAACTGCAGAACCCCTTTAAGTGACTAGCAAGGTGCAAACATCTCCTCTTTCAATAATCAATAATACATTTTTCTAAAATGATCTGCGCCAAAAGGAAGGTGCAACTTGCGACTCAATTTTGGCAAAATGCCCTAGTAAATATTGGCCAAAATTTCCATCCATTTACCATTCAGTTCATAAGCTTCTGTGCAACATGTTAATAAATTAAAGCGACCTTCTGGATATTACCGTCATTTCTCAGTTAGTTTCATTTGCCCCTTATATGCTGTATATTCATTTAGTCTAATGTAATAAAAAAAGCAACAAAAAAACAGCCCTTTGCTCCCTCTGACGCACGAGGAAGGTTTTAGTCGGCAGTGTGATGGCTGGAGGTGCACATCAGGCTTATTGGCAACTGGAATATTGATTTTTTATTTTTTACAAAAAAATTCCTTAAAACATTCAGATGTTACACAAGCAATGTGTGATGTGTACTGTAATTAGCTGGCACATGAGAAGAAACTTTGGGCCGTATAGAATAGACCTCTCCACAATGGTATATTTACAAGAATCCCCATGGTCTAGTAAAAAGGGAAAAAAGTTTCATCCAATAAAATTGGAAATTGAAGGCCATTTATGTAAGCATTTGACAGAAGAATGTCCATCATATGAGACAGTGACATCAGGAGAGGCTTCTTTCTTTCTGACAGTCTTATCCCATAGTCATCTGCAAGATACCTTCAATCATTTCCTGGAGGAGCGATCATTTTTCATACACCAGATGATTCGGACAGAGACCTCACGTGTTAGATTACTAGGAGGTTCCCGTGTGGTCACAGCTTTTAGTTCCTAAAACAATCCCAGTGGCTAACAGTTCATGCCGTGATGGAGTCCTGGAAAGAAAAGATGACCGACGACTCATGACTTGGTCTCTGCCATTGATTCCAGTAGCCGGGCCCCATTGGTAATTGCTGTGGTCAAGAAGACAAATTTGTGACCTAAAAATGAAAACAAAAGACTAATCAGATACAGTTCTAGCACTAAAATGCATGGTATAGCGTGGAAAAAGGAGTATATGCATGCACTTTTCTCAGGGACATTTGTCTCTGTGACGTCAATGAGAAAAGTGAAGCAAAATGCAATTTAAGGGAATTTTTCTGTGCGCCACTCCTTTTTTCCATACTATGGTTTTTAAAAACGCAAGCAGTAAAAAACCACACACATGGGTGTGTGAATTGTAGGCCTCAGGCATGCGACCATCTGCGTTTTGCAGTCCACAAAATAAGGATGTGGTTCGTGTTCTGTTCGCATGTTTGTTTGCGGACCAGTTGACTTCAGTGGGTCTGTGGTTTTGCAGGACGGACATACAGATGTGGAAAGCACACAGATCATCCATGTCCTTTCCACATCTGTGTGTCCATTCTGCAAAAAGATAGAACATGTTCTATAATTGGCCGTAAAAGTGGCTCATTGAAGTCAATGGGGGGAATTTATCACGAGGGGAATATTTGAAGTCAGTTTTGCTTGAGTCTGTGTTGGTCTACTTTACACCACATTTATCAAATGTCTCATTGTCCTTACACCTAGAGAACCTCCTCCAGTTTTCCTACTCCACCCTCCTCCTGGAGTGAGATTGCGACTTATTTGTGACTTTTTTAAAAAGTCGCAATGATAAATCTGGGGTGAAACTCATTAACATATCTAACCACACCCACTTCCCCACCCATATTACAAAACTGGAGTGAGTGGTGTAAAAATGAAAAGGTGAATGTAAAAAAGTCGGAATTTTTTGCGTAATCGCTTACATTTTGCAGGAGTGCCAAAAGGTGGAAAAGCCCTATTTTGTGACTTTTTAACGTCAGAATTCTGGAGTGAAGGTATGATAAATCAGGGCCAAGGAGTCTGCAAATATGCAACATGGACGAAGCTGCAATTTGCAGCCCACAAAATACTTAGTCATGTACATGAGCCCTTAGGTGCAGAATCAGCACCAAAATCCACACAAAAAATAAATAAATCTCTGTGTTAACTTAGTCTTAGGGCTCATGCACACAAACGCTTTTTGCGTTCCGTATACGGGCCGTATTTTGATTCCGTATACAGAACTATTCATTTCAATGGGTCCAAAAAGATGCGGACAGCACTCTGTGTGCCTGTTGTAGATATCAGGTGGCAGGTTACGCCATAAACAGATCTATACAACAGAGGTGGTGCAAGCTGGAATGTGGCAGGAAGTCGGATTCGAAATTTCTGAGACTGTTCCATACATCTGAATGGAAATTGCAGAAACCCATGGATGCGCTGCAGAAACAACCCCATTCCGAAAGTGGAACAGATTCTTACTTGCAGAAATTTTTTAGGACAAATCTGCAGTCTGTGAATATACTACAATACTTGTTTTTAACAAGTGTGAATAAATCTAAAATAATACAAATAATACATATACAGAAATTAGAGGCATTTTGGTTTTAGGCATCTTATTAATGAAAATCTCTCCTTGCCATCATTGCGTGGGAACCTTCAGGGGGAGATTTATCAAAAGTGGTGTAAAGGAAAACTGGCTTAGTTGCTCATAGCAACCAATCAGATTCCACCTTTCATTTCCCAAAGGTAAAAAGGTAGAATCTGATTGGTTGCTATGGGCAACTTAGCTAGTTTTCCTTTCTACCTGTTTTGACAAATCTCTCTCTCAGACTTTACTGCCAAAGGATAAAAATCTGCCCCGATCCGTGATGATCACAGAAGTGCAGGACAGATTACAACTAGGGATGAGCGAACCCGAACTTTACAGGTTCGGCCTTCTGGCAGTGGGGAAATCCCGTTATGGATTCCGTTATGACAGAATGCAAAATGGAAGCCTTTTAAAGGCATTCTGTTTTGATCCGTCATAATAGAAGTCTTTGGCCAAGCATAACGATCCATCTGGTTTCCTGTCGACAGGACTTTGTTTTTCATCCTGCCTAACGGAAACCAGATGGATCCGTTATGCTGCCCATAGACTTCTATTATGACGGATCAAAACAGACTGCCTTTAAAGGGCTTCCATTTTGCATTTTGTCATAGAGTTCCGTTATAACGGAATCCATAACGGGATTCCTCCACTGCGAGAACGACACCGAACCTGCAAAGTTCAGGTTCACTCATCCCTAAATACGACATTCAATCTGACTACTAATGTTTTACATTACATGGGTTGTACCTATTTCTTTTCCTAGAAATCTCAAAGCCGAGATCTCTGAAAACGTGCATCCTCCAAGGAAAACTACGACAATGGTCCTGTGAGAATCCGCAAAAGAATTCCTCTCCGAGAGTTGTTCTGCATATAGAAGCAAAGTTCATTGTAGGTTCACAAACTTCTGTCAGACTGTTTGTTTTTTAACATTGCAATTTTATAGGAAAAAATAAATACCTGCAAATTCAATGCTATGGAGTAGACGTGTCACTTCTTCAAGACCTGTCCAACCTTTACGTGCCAAAACCTGAAAATCCATACACTTGTAAACACATGGCATAGTGATATACATACTGAGGTAGCACGTTATGGTGGTCATACACATCAGATAGAAGTAGATGTCTGAACTAAGGGTCGTCTGGTGAACAATCTCTTTGTAGATGCAGCAGAACACAATTTAGTACATATTGGGCTTTCCAGCTTCAAACTGGTCAATGTTCAATGACAACAGGCAAAGAACGAAGGCGGAGGTCTTTCTGGGAACGTTCTTTTAAAAGACAGATTAAAAAGATCTTGATATACAGTTTTATGGGAAAAGATTCTGTAACCTTCACTGTATCTAGACCAGGCATGCTCAACCTGCGGCCCTCCAGCTGTTGTTAAACTACAACTCCCACAATGCCCTGTTGTAGGCAGATAGCTGTAGGCTGTTCGGGCATGCTGGGAGTTGTAGTTTTGCAACAGTTGGCGGGTCGCAGGTTGAGCATGCCTGTTCTAGACTCCGCACACGCCACAAGGTCAGGTCTCAGACAGAGGTTCCAGGATCATTACAATTTACTTTTCCACATTGTCTTACCTGCTCGATGATTTTACAACTTAGCGGTGTGTAAGCCCCACTGAAAACATATGCCATGTCCTTTGGGGTCTTCAGGTCATAGTCTCCATCCACACGAGGGATCTGTCAAAAAGGTTTTACATTAGTAGAAGTAAACCGCTTGCACACACTATTCCTCACTATATCTGGTAAAATAGTAAGGCAAACGCATAGCATCCTTCTTCTCATTATATAAGTGTCACACTGAACAGATTCACTCCATTACAGAGACAGCGGAGGGTATACACACCATGGAGGAGATTTGTGCCAAATGTATCAGATGCTGCACAAGGTTTGATACGTTTGGTGCATCTTTAAGCATACTTTCACACTTGCGGCAGAGGATTCCGGCAGACAGTCTCATCGCAAAACGTATGCAAACTGATGGCATTTGTCAGACGGATCCGTCTGACAAATGCATTGAAATGCCAGATCCATCTTTCCGGTGTCATCTGGAAAAACAGATCTGGTATAAATTTATTTTGCATTTTTTTCGGTCTGCGCAGGAAAGCTGGATCCGTTTTGCCGGAACACTTAATGCCGGATCTGGCACTAATACACTTCAATGTAAATTAATGCTGGATCCAGCATTCCGGCAAGTGTTCAGTCTTTTTGGACGGAGATAAAACTGCAGCATGCTGCGGTATTATCTCCGTCCTGAAAAGACAAAAAGACTGAACTGAAGACATCCTGATGCATCCTGAACGGATTGCTCTCCATTCAGAACGCATGGGGATAAACCTGATCAGTTCTTTTCCGGTATAGAGCCCCTAGGACGGAACTCAATGCCGGAAAAGAATTACGCTAGTGTGAAAGTACCCTAAGGGATCATGCACATGACCGTTGGCTGTTTTGCGGCCTGCAAATTGCGGATCTACAAAACATGGATAATGGCAGTGTGCATTCTGCGAAACGGAATGGCCGGCCCACAATAGAACAGTCCTATCCTTGTTCTTAATGCGGACAAAAAGAGGACATGTTTTATATTTTTGTGGATGCCACACCGCACCTTTTCTGTCCCACTGAAGTAAATGGGTCAGAAGCGGACAAAAAAATAAGTTCATGTTGACTTCAATGGGAGCAGGGCTGCAGTAGAGAGCTAGTGCCTCTACAATGTTTCTGGTGCTATGTAGCTCTGGTGCTGCCTTCAGGTGGTGGAGAGACACAGACCAGGTGATAGGCAGGGGGGTCATACTCCTGCCAACCAGTTAGTGATGGCCTGTCCGAGGATAGGCCGTAACATAAAACAAACAAAAAAACTGTCCAACCCCTTTAAATCAGCTCACCAGGCTTACAAAACTACATTCTTACCCACTTTTCAAAACTGGAGTGGTGTTAAAATGGAAAATGTTGCAACATTATTGCACGCATTCTGGAGTGCAGAGCTTAATAAATCCCCGCCACCTCCACATCTCTAGGCGATACAACCACTGCCTCGTCCTGGCAGAGAAAAGTGCAGGATCATAACCTCTGGGCTACTTTAAATGGGTTGTCAAGTTTAGAAAGTTAAGAAAGAAGAGTGTCCTGTGTTCAGAATCCTCACCTTTTGGCCAGAGTATAGACAGAGTGAGATCCTGGTCTCTACTGCAGACCCATTCA
Organism: Bufo gargarizans; assembly: GCF_014858855.1. Taxonomy (NCBI): domain Eukaryota; kingdom Metazoa; phylum Chordata; class Amphibia; order Anura; family Bufonidae; genus Bufo; species Bufo gargarizans. Next base: position 138,659,310 of record NC_058081.1, read on the forward strand.
TTTGGATGACCTGTGTGTCATGGCGGCGATGCAGAGACACTGACCACTTACTGCCAGGCTTCCCCACAGATTACACCAGGAGGGGGACACTTTGTGATTAGGAGGCAAAGAGGGAATGTCCAAAGCCAGAACCCCTTTAATGTAAATTATTTCAGAAGGGGTACGTGGCCAGAAAGGCACCACAGAACCCACCTTACACACACAATTTTCATCTATCGGCAGAAAAACCCTATTGATCACCCAGATATTGCAGACGATTCAGGACAACTAGAAAACAGGCTGCATCCGTGCTGCTGAGATGCTACACAGCAAAAATGTTCATGACCAAAGCCACACCACTATGGTACGTTTAGAGAAAACATCACATAACAAAGTGTTCTTCTGCATGAAGACCAACTACAAGGCTCTGTTGACACTTGTGTCATGGCTGCCATTTTCTCCGGATACATAATGGCCTTTTTATGATCTGTCATGATCCATTTTCCCCTCGCAGACTTATAATGGGTCTGTCAGTCCTTGTTTTTATTACTGGATAGGGCAGTGGTCGGCAACCCGCGGCTCTTTTGATCCTTAGATGCGGCTCTTTGGTTCGGGCTGGCGGGTGGGGGGCCTTTCTTGCAAAATGTCAAGCTTTCAAAATGTCCATCATGTGCCTCCTGCCCCGTCTGTCTGCTCCTTCCACTTGATGAATGAAGCAGGCAGCCGGGGCAGGAGGCGCATGACGGAGGGTGAGATGTCACGCTGCGCACAGCAGCAGAAGGGTGGGCAGCGGCTGACTTTCAGCAGAACACCGGCCATGTGAGGAGTGAGGAGTGATGAAGAGGCCGCCGCTCAGGTGGGATATCTTATGGGGGATATCTGTGGATGACGCACTTATGGGGGATATCTGTGGATGACGCACTTATGGGGGATATCTGTGGATGACGCACTTATGGGGGATATCTGTGGATGACGCACTTATGGGGGATATCTGTGGAGGGCACTTATATAGCATCTTATGCTATATATGTGTCATCCACAGATATCCCCCATAAGTGCGTCATCCACAGATATCCCCCATAAGTGCATCATCCACATTACATCCACATCTGCAGACAAGTTTAATAAAAGTAAAAAATGATAAAGATAAAATGAAATAATAATCAAGATCCAAATAAAAGAAAGTACATATAAAAGTATGTAAAAACACACTCTGGGCTCATGCCCACGAATGGAAGGGCGCTGTGCCTGTGCTTCGGACCGCAAATACCGGTCCGCAATGCACGGACACAGACCATGGGGCAGCTGCATGAGGATCGCGGACCCATTCACTTAAATGGGGTTCGCGATCTGCATCCGACTGCCCGCACCGCAAAAAAAGTAGCGCATGCTGAAGTGAATGGGTCCATGATAATTAACATTCCTAAAAGCAATAAAGAGTAATAGCATAATATGATGTTACCAACACATTACTTACTAGTCCCAGCTTTTTGCTGATCCCTCTGAAATGGCTCTTTTTTGCCAATGATAGAAATGCATCGGTAAGTTTTCCTGTAGCCATATGCAAAGATACAAAAGTTTAAATAGTCACAAACTTTTCACACAACTTTTAATAAATTAATAGTACAAAGTAAAGCCACCATAAGAAACTTTGTAATATGTTTTATCAGTGAGAAATGTCTACTTCTCGTGTTATTAGCTGTTTATCTCTGCCCCCCAACCCAATAATTGCTTTTCACTTTGAAAAAATTTATTAATTCCATCCTTGAACCTTGACAGTAGCAGCTCCACAGGAGGATCATATATCATATTACATATGTCAATGCAAGTCTATGGAGAGGGGAGGGGGAGTGAGCAGAGGCACACATGGACAAGCAGACTGCTGGTGCTACATGGGGTGAGGTATAAACTCCATAAGCACTTTATTCAGGTCTGTTATGTCCTCCATGATCTTGGGGCTGATTCCGAGTGCATAAGAGAATGTTAGGAAGAAGATTCTCCTCTACTTTTGTGTGCAGTGGATGGCAGCTGGTCTCAACTCACCTCTAGGAGAACTACAAACTAGACATTCACTATGCACAGAGGAAAATTGCTAACAAAATGCTACCTACAAGTGATATAATGGAAATGCAAAGTTTGTTGAAAGATTAGGTACAAATGTCTAATTCTGCCACTACCAGTGTCTGAAGCTATTGATAATGTTATAATTCACATGGTGACAAATGTGGTAGCGCTAACAGATCTTCTTGGATGTATTACACATCTGCCACTGTAACCAAACCTCCCGGGGTACTGGGTCTCCTTACAGAGATCAAATAGGTCTAGGAATTCTTATGGGGAATGAACTTGGCTGTATTACAAGATCCTGTTTGGTGGGATTTACTGATTGATCTAAGAGGAGAAAAAGCAAAGCTCCTATACAAATGACAGGACTAGACAGGACATGTGTCATTGCCTCAGAGCAGCATTATATATGATTATTTAGAGCATATACGGTAACGTGTCATCCTGTGTCTCAGAAAAGACAAGCTCACCTACAGCTTTGTCCGTTACCAGTTTGCTCACTCGGCTCTCCACGGCAGTCAGAGTCTCTCCTGGAGCTTGTTCGGTCAGCAGGCCGGCGCGTTTTAGATTGGAAAATGTCAGCAGATGCTCAGGGCCGTAGCTCTACATGAAGCAGAGAATTCAATTTAAGACAAGAATAACATGACTGAAAAGCAGATCAGTACTTATTAAAGCTGATTCTACGGCACAGCAAATCAACGTCATTAGAAACAATTATGTTTCAGAAACCATATGAGACATGAATCAGTCGGGGCTGTAATTGTGTGAATTCTACATTTCCTAATATTAATCAATGGCTTTATCCATGGTCCTAAAATGAGTAACTGCATTAGCATCGTATTTATAGGCTCTTTCCATATATAAACCATGCCAGAAAAGGGTTGAATGAGTTCAGCTGAGACATAAACTAGGCAAGTACAGCATACCTGAATTAGGCGTCATGAAAAGATGACATGGAGGTGTGTGTATATATATATATATATATATATGGTATTCTACTATAGCTTGTGTCCTGATGTGTAAAATGTGACCTCTTTAGGCTACTTTCACACTTGCGTTCGGAGCGGATCCGTCTGGTATCTGCACAGACGGATCCGCTCCTATAATGCAAACGATGGGATCCGTTCAGAAAGGATCCGTCTGCATTATATTATTTCACTAAAAAAGTCTAAGTACAATTTGTATTCAGACGGATCCGTCCAGACTTTACATTGAAAGTAAATGGGGGACGGATCCGTTTGAAAAATGCACCATATTGTGTCACCTTTGAACGGATCCGCCCCCATTGACTTCCATTGTAACTCTGGACGGATCCGTTTGCCTCCGCACGGCCAGGCGGACACCAAAACGCTGCAAGCAGCGTTCGGGTGTCCGCCTGCTGAGCGGAGCGGAAGCCAAGCGGAGCCATACTGATGCATTCTGAGCGGATCCGCATCCACTCAGAATGCATTAGGGCTGGACGGATCCGTTCGGGGCCGTTTGTGAGAGCCTTCAAACGGAACTCACAAGCGGAGCCCCGAACGCAAGTGTGTGAAAGTAGCCTTAACTAATCAGAGGAATTTTTGTTGCAGGGTAAGCTGGATCTGGTGTGTACAAGCTCCAAGGAATGAACAATAGACATCTCGGCGGTGCACCTCTAAACCCATACAGGGAGATAAATTAACGAAACACATACAAGTTAATATTCATCGGACTTGCCCCTTTATCAGTCTGCTGACGAGTCACCAACAAGGGACTACTGATTCAAAACACGAGCCAAGGGCTGAAATGATAAAACAGGGGGCTGACCATATGAATGGTGCTACACAGCGTTTCTATATTTCCTCCTAACCCAATGATTATGAAGGACTGTAGCTTGTCTTTTTGTATAATTTTTTGTAAGCACTGAACCCTTTTTGTATTAGGTGTTTGCTTTAATGTTAGTCCCTGTAAGCTGCATGAATCTATTGCCCTGCTTGCCGTCTGATTGCTCGAGTGAACGCATGTTGGGATATCTATTGGCCTGGAACTCAGTAGATGGTGGGTATCTGGGGTGCGTGGACTGTGTTGGGGTATGATTGAACGCTCATTCCCCTTGAGTGGCCCATGTAAAGGGGCTTCCAATCACCTGACAAAACAGCAGATGCTCATTTGTCGGGTGATTGCATCTTTTATGCGGTACCAAAAATCCATGTTTGACAGCAACACATCTTCCTGTGCAAGGAAACTGAATGGAAAAGAATAATTGTAGTAATGACCATTCACCCACCCTCTCGTTCCTGGCCAGTGTCACTCTGTAGGCTCTGTATAAAAGGGCCCATACTGCTTGCCTCCCCCAATTCCCACAATCAGTGTGATTATTTTACATGCCTGATATGCACATCAATGAAAACTGACAAGTAGGTGATCTCGACCACCTAGTGTCAGTGGACATGAGACCGAGCTTCTCTATCAGCATAGACTGAGTGACTTCAGCTTCAAAGCTCACGTTTGTGACTTTTTAAAACACCTCTGCACCTAAATCTAAGCTGTCTTCATCACCTTCCCGAGAAGGGCGCAGGGGCCAGCAGGCCAGGCACATTTATATCTTTTTTTACACTAGTTTTCTGGCATAAAAGACGCTTCTAGCTGGCATAGATTTCAGTTTAGGCTCACAGACTTCTGGAGGATGAGCCTGATGCCCCGTTATAAATTAGGCACATCCTCTGGCAGCTCAAAATAAGCAGTTCATGATCACTGAGGCACAAACACTTTTGCTATACATGCAAATGGTCATACAGACCTGTAAGTATTGAGTCTTCAGAGATCTGTAATCTTTTGCTATTAAACCTAAAGGAATAAATAATGCGATTAAAAGATGTCCATGTATAAAGGGTTTCTGATCAGTGACACAAGAGGCAGGGCCTACCATTTTCTGTGAGCGACAGTAGACACAGCAAACGTAAACTCTCAATGGGTGATACCTGCAAAAGGAACCATGGCTGTTCACATGCATCTACAATATCAGCATTGTCCCCCAGTTATTGCTGGTCAATATATGACGGACTCACCTGTCTGTTTATGTGTTCTTCTATTACACTGATGTTTTCTCGAACATTAAATCCCTCTAGTAATGCTGTGTGTACAATAGCAATAAAACTATTTTAGTGCTAGAGCAAGAACCCAATTCATCATCATGCTGCTCACTTTAAAGTAGGTCTGTCAGCAGTTTTCACACTAGGCACGAGTCCTGGACAACTTTTTAAGCATACATATGTTGGTAGTTTGCAGGGTCACAACTGACAGACTCCTTTTTGTACTGGTTTATTAAAAATCAATTAAAGAGTTCTCTTAAAAAAAAGGGTCTTCCAGCATATTATATTCCTCGTAGATCCTGATTCCACCGTAGGTTGTATACTCGCTGAACTTTTAGTCTGCAGCATTTCTGGTTCTCTCAACCAGCACCAGATCCATCCAGTGATTGCGTGACAACTAATGCCTGTACCACACAGGCAGACTGAGCAAGCGATTGTTGGGAGCGAAGCATTCCTTCCCGGCAATCGCTTGCTAGCTAGCGGAGGAGACCAGTGCTATTACATGCAGCGATATCGCTATGACATCGCTCGTCCCCATACGGCCTAGTGGTTTGCAGGCGGGAGATCGCTATTAGACTGCACGACCTGCCGCTGGAAAGCATTGATTTTTAAGCATGCCTAAAAATTAGAATTGCCTGATGAACAAGTGTTTGCTCATTCATCAGGCAATCGGCGGCAGTATTACACTGCTAGATGATCGCTACTGAGGGTTCAAGCGAACACTCGTTAGCGATTAGTTTTCAAAATCATCTCCAGTTTAGACTATTAGGCTAGGTCTACATGACGACATTTGTCGCACCAATGTCGCGCGACAATTTTTTATAATGATAGTCTATGGTGTCGCACTGCTACACTACTGCTAGACTATCATTATAAAAATTGTCGCGCGACATTGGTGCCACAAAATGTTGCGCGACAAATGTTGCAGTGTAGTTGTGCCCTATTTGTTTCGCAACTTATTGTCGCGCGACACATGTTAACCTAGCCTTACACTAGTAGAGCTGGAGGTGATGGGACACCCACCGATTAGTTTTTTTTTTTTAATCAAACAATTTTTATTGTAATATATTTTGTAAAAGATACAACAAGTAAGAGGTGTCTCCTTTTTCCCCTTAAGTTCCCATACATCATACAATATTTGACATACATTGCATCAGTAGCAAAGTCAAATCACAGACAGATTATAGATATATCCAACATCTTATGACAACCAACAACGAATTGAAATCCGCTCCACGCACACCTCCTAACATAAAAACTAAACCCTCCCACCCATATCCCAACTGTATCTCATAGGGGTGACACTTCATATACTCCAGCACTATACCACCTCGATCTCTTCACGTATGAGAGCAGATATTGCGTAAACTGTTAGGGCAGTTTATTGTAAGGTCATTAGTTCTATTCCACGTCCAGTTCTAAAATAGGGACGTCAACCGGTCTCTCAGACAATCTCTCAGTAGTGCTGCAGACGCCATACCAGGGGTATCTAGCCAATCTTGCCATATCATAACAAATTTAGTAAGACATTTTCTTTTCATATAAATTCCCCTTTCAAATTGTATCACATTATTCATCCTGTTTATATACTCTCGTACAAAGGGGGGGGGGTCACGCCTGTATCCAATGCTTAGCAATCAGTACTCTTGCCTGGAAAAGCATCCTCTGGACACACAGGGCCTTTTTGTCAGCAATACCTGCTGAATCCAAAATGCCCAATACACAGAACCTATGGTCATTGGGAACCTGGATTTGAGTTGTTTTGGTTATCGTTTTTCTTATTCCCGTCCCCACCGATTTGTAGGAACCACAGCAGCTGTGACACAAGATATAAACACTTACAATGTTCGGTTTTCAGAAGCTCCTGGAAGTCCTGTTTGGTTTTCTTCTTCATGATCGACTCACAGGCTCCAATATCTTTATCAAAAATAACACAAGAACATTGGCTTTACTACAACATGTTATCACTCCTATTTACTAACTGTCCAAGATAGCTGGACCACCTTAGAAGAAGCTTGGCACTGGCATTTCTCTAATAACCTCTGCTCCGTGATTCAATTCATGATCAGTAATGTTCTGCATGTTTTCTTCATTAAAGGGACACTAAACCTGGAAATGAATGCCAAATAATTAAGCAATATACAGTAGGTGCCCTCACTATTTTTTCTGTACTTTCTGCAGGATCCTAATACTAATGGTCCTGTAGAAATCCTGCACAGAACACAAGGGTTACCCGCCTGCTGATCTTCTCCATCTTTGGCTGGAGACTGCCTCCTGCTGTTACCTGCCTGTCCCACAGCAGACAGGAGGCTCCTGCTCCAGCTACTTGTCGTACAGCAAGACACATGAATATGAGGAGGGGGCATAGAGAGAAGATTTCTTTATAGATTTCTCAGTTTTAACTGTAGTATGAGACAAAATAGAGGAAAAAGAGGAAAGGAAAAGAGAATGTGCCGGGATATTTTCTATGTTTTTGTGGATTTTCTGTGTTCACTGTTCCTTTAGCCAGCCACTACACAGTGTATGTATGATTACCTGATTTATAATAACCATAATCATTCATTTCAGAGCTCACGCCACTCATCCTACAATATCCATTTATCACCTGTACAAAAATATGCATTCTGCATTGAATGATAAGAGATGTTTGCCCGTTCTGGGGCTTTATTCACTTAAAACCACTTCAAAAGAATATTATTTCAGGCACAAACGGTTAAAGGCAAAGTACTATGCAAAAGGGGGTTATCATCCACACAGGCAGCTGCTGGCACTGTGTATTCCTAAATTCCATTTTCACCCCCGAGTCCGTTGGCCATGCACATTAGATACCTGTCAGGCAAAAAGGTCATCTGGCCAACAGCTATTCCCCCTGACCTCATCATAAACTCACTCGAGCATGCACATCTTCTGATTGGGGAAAGACGAGACCCTGACTTATCTCCCCTGTAAGCAAGGATTGGGCATGCTGACATCCAGACTGCTTTTCCCCTGAGACGTGCTGTTGGGGAAAAGTTGAGGGCCCCCCATCCACATGATGATTGGCGGGTTCAGCCAATGTTAATCACTTTCTACTTCTACTACAGAGAAAAGCATAAGGGCTGTAGTTGTATTGCAGCTAAATAACAACCAGCAGCATCAGGGCTAGTGTTCTGCGTCTGCGCTGAGCTCCTAATCTGTAGTGGATGTTAATTCTGCCTACATCTGACTGCTGCAATGTGTCCGATGTAAAGACTAAACTACACTTCACAGAACACTACACATCACCTGAACAAGCTTTGCAAGAAATGCAGGGAGATTTCAGCACTGACACTAGCAGAATTATGAATACAGCTCTAGGCTAATTACAGGCTGTAATACAGAATCTGCACAGGATAAGGAGAGAATTTACCTTTTCTGCATATACATTAAACTGTGATATTTTGATCAAAGCTGAAAAATCCTCTTTTATGTATAACACTATAGGGGCTCAAGCACACGAACGTATTTTCTTTCTGTGTACGTCACGTTTTTTTTGCGGACTGTATGTGGAACCATTCATTTCAATGGATCCGCAAACCCAAAAAAAACGGAAGTTACTCCGTGTGCATTCCGTTTCTGTATGTCCGTATTTCCGTTCAGCAAATAAATATAACATGGCCTATTATTGTCTGCATTACGGACAAGGATAGGACTGTTCTATTAGCGGCCAGCTGTTCCGTTCGGCAAAATACAGAATGCACACGGACGTCATCCGTACTTTTTGCGGATCCGTTTTTTGCAGATCTGAAAATACACGCATGAGCCATAAATGAATACATGTCTAGATTTGCGGGAATTACATAATTATTCGGGCTCATCAGAAATGATCTAGCAGCTCAACAGACAGATTCAGGTTTCCAGGCTTTGAACAGCTCCTACATTTACCATAAATCAGCACATACAGTCCCACAAAACAGGATAAAGTACGACTATAAAGTAAAGAATAGGGTCACTCCGTACGTAAACTCAGCATGCGATGCTCCTGCTTTAATCCTTTCAGCTCCTGAGCAACAAACGTTTTCATCTGTTTGATGTCCATTCCTCTACGTTTCTGGAACGCATCAAATATTAACAGTTATAAGCAATGCGATTTTCAAAGTGCAAACTATCTATGAAACATACACCTGGTTTTAAAGGGACTGCACAGGATTAGTATGGCAAAGCCGCCTAGCTCCACTAAAGTGAATAGGGCGGATCTGCAGTTCCAGGCACAACCTGTGGTCAGGAGCGGGGCTGCTTAGAGATGAAAGCAGCCATGTTTTTGGTAATCTTGAACAAAACCTTCAATCTCAATAAATCTCAGTTAGAATAATGCCTTTTACCCCCACCCAAAAAAAAACCCATAAATAAACCTGACAGATCACATGTCCATTGTTCAATCACACAGCAGGGTCATTATTGCTATACTGGCTGTATCAAAAGCACATTTTAAATGGATTTTTCCTATCTCGTAAAGCAATGGAATATCGCTAGTATATGCCATCACTTTTTGATCGCTGGGGGTCTGATCTCTGGGGCACCAACCAATCTTGAGAATGAAGTGGATGTACGTTAATGCAGCGTTATACCCCCTTCTGTGTATTCCCTGCACAGTGGGCCCTGGTGCAAGGAACAGCAGCCAGCCCCATTTACATGAATGAGGACACTCTACAGTTCCCTGTACAGACTGCAGCCCATTGCTGACCCCTACTGATCATAACGTGGCGCCATGTCCAAATCATGGCTTTGTGATTGGTGTGGGTTGACTGTACAACGGTTGTGCATGTCTGCGGCTTCTCCCTATAACTCTATGGGACATGGAATAGGCCCCCCTTATATATCATTCCTAATGGCATACTTTATTCTCTGTATCCTCAATTACATTTTTAAAACATAAAAAGTTAATTTTTCACAAATTGTGAATACACAGCCACACGTTTTTCAATTATTTATAACATAAAATCTACACAATCCACTTACATCATATTGAGTTTGCAAGTTGCGGGCTTTCTGACTCAGAAAGCTAAACACATTGGAAAAATGCTCATTCCGAATTTCTCCAAATACCTAGGGATATCGGAACATAGTATATAAATGATGTGAAGTTTTACACTGATGCATATAATAGGTCGTTATACAGAAGTGAAACATGCACAGAACATAGCACAGTTTACAGTCTAGGAGAAGTACTGTGAGCAATTTGGTGATAGTATAATTAAGTAATATCCCTTGTGAACCTTAGATAACCAGGAAAGAGATACTTGGAGGCTTGGGCCGAAAAGTGGCAGATGAGGTTCAACGCTGACAAATGTAAGGTTATGCACATGGGAAGGAATAATGCAAGTCACCCGTACATACTAAATGGTAAAACACTGGGTAACACTGACATGGAAAAGGACTAAGCTGTAGAAACCAGTGCCAGGCAGCTGCTGCCAAGGCCAATAAGATAATGGGTTGCATCAGAAGGGGCAGAGATGCCAGTGATGAGAACATAATCCTACCACTTTACAAATCACTGGTCAGACCACACATGGAGGACTGTGTACAGTTCTGGGCTCCCATGAACAAGGCAGACATAGCAGAGCTGGAGAGGGTTCAGAGGAGGGCAACTACAGTAATAACTGTAATGCGGGGACTACAGTACCCTGAAAGATTATCAACATTAGGGTTATTACCTTTAGAAAAAAAGACGACTGAGGGGGAGATCTAATAACTATGTATAAATATAACAGGGGTCAGTACAGAGATCTATCCCATCATCTATTTATCTCCAGGACTGTGACGAGGGGACATCCTCTGCATCTGGAGGAAAGAAGGTTTGTACACAAACATAGAAGAGGATTCTTTACGGTAAGAGCAGTGAGACTATGGAACTCTCTGCCTGAGGTGGTGGTGATGGTGAGTACAATAAAGGAATTCAAGAGGGGCCTGGATGTATTTCTGGAGTGTAATAATATTACAGGCTATAGTTACTAGAGAGGGGTCGTTGATCCAGGGAGTTATTCTGATTGCCTGATTGGAGTCGGGAAGGAATTTATTTTCCCTTAAGTGGCGAAAATTGGCTTCTACCTCACAGTTTTTGTTTGCCTTCCTCTGGATCAACGTGCAGGATAACGGCCGAACTGGATGGACAAATGTCTTTTTTTCAGCCTTACAAACAGACTAATTTTTGAGAGAATATATTTTGCTAGAATTCCTCAGGTTATAGTCAAGATTACTGTTCACACATCACAGTTGGCATTTATGGAATATTAACAAGTACTGCTTGGTGCATGCGCAGTGGAGATTTCCTTCATAAATCTGGGGGCGGATTCAATCATATTTACAGTGAAATCTGTATATTATACATGCAGATTTCACCTCTCTACATGGAAAGGAGGTGAAATCCAGAGTGACAGCATAGCATGTGAATAAGAGTACTTGAAAATAATCTCATTCATTCTGCTGTTACTGTATTCTACTCTGATATGAATGGACGTACCCAATAGAAATGGCTGGAAATAAAGTGCCACCATTTATTTAATGTTGAGCATGAGTCGCAGGATCTTAACTATCTTACAGTGACTTATGAAACGTGCCATGTATGTAAGGGTCTCTGAAGGCTCCCAGAAGTGGACATGCCATTTCTATGGAACCCTTATAAGCACTACCATAATATACACTACACTCAGCATCGGTCCAGGCTAGTCTGACTGTAATATTAATGCAGATGAGACCAATTTTAATGGCTGGAAATTGGTTGGAAGCGGAAGATGTACGCAGGGCGATTGAGAAACTTTCTTCTCAATCTGCCACATACAGACGAGTGGGGCGGAAGGAATACAATCCTAGGAATGTGGAGGAGATCACAGCATGGAATATTCTGAATTCTATAAGGAGACTCCCTATAAAACTACTGGAAACTCAAGATTAAATGTTTTAATGATGGGAGTGAAGAATTCTAATGAGAATAAAAGTCAGAAGAAGTACTGCAGGCAATCTATTACCAATGCTATAATCCATAGACCTGCATAAGATATACAGTGGCTACCTGACACCTCTCCTGACATGTCTGGTTTAGTCGCTGCTTGCATTCCCCATTTAACAATTCTTCTGGAGCATTTTTTTTTATAGAACTGTGTGTTGTACCATTCCTCTATTATTCCTACTAAACGTTTATAAAATGAATTAGCAATTTAACAGTTTGCAAAAAAAAAAAAAAAAAGGTCCAGATGAGTGTTACCAGTTTGGAGGGTGTCCCTGCACATTCTGACACTATCCAATCAGTGCAGAGACACACCGCAAACAGATAACACCCAGCTGGACCTTTATTGCAGGGTGCTGGCAATTCATTATTAAACTTCTAATAGGAATAATAAAGGAATGACACAACATAAAGTTATAGGAAACAAATGCCCCAGAAAGCAAGCAGTTACGTCACAGGTGACAGGTTCTCTTCGACATAGAAAAGTTCTTACCTTATCCTGAGCGTTCAGAAGAATTTTCACGCTTTTATCAGATGAGGTCACCTCAGGCCCAAATTCCACACTTCCTAAAACATATAATAACATCAAATCATTTGTTAGAGTGAAAATGAGGGGGAAATATCACAACAACCTAAAATTAGACCTGGCAGGTAGAAGACACACTGTCCAGATTTACTAACCCTATAGATGGTGTAAACTTAGACACACTGGGGGAGATTTTATAAAATAAAAAAAAATGGTGCAAAGAAAAACTGGCTTAGTTGCCCATACCAACCAATCAGATTCCACCTTTCATTTTTCAAAGGAGCTGTGAGAAATGAATGGTGGAATCCGATTAGTTGTTATGGGCAACTAAGCCAGTTTTGATAAATCTCCCCCACTGTCTTGACCTGCAGCAGATTTATCACAGGGGCTCGGGCTGGATGAGAAATCTGGTGCAGACACTTTTGTCTAGCTCTATGCCATCTATAGTGTATATAGTGTATAACTATTCGTTTGGCTATTACTTTCAAACAGAATTTTTACGCTGCACAAAACAAAGCATCTTAGGCCATGGCCTAGAAATCCAAGTTTTGCCCCAATTCACTTAGGCACAGACACATTAGTAAATCGGGGCCAGTATACTGCATTAGGCGCATCTTGCTAGACACTGTTACATAAAAAAGCAAGACAATCGTGTCGGCAATCCGCTGTATCTGAAAAGCCTCATGTGCCCGGACATCCAGAGAAATAGTCCAACTACCAGCACCAGACACGAATCTGAGCTAATGACCAGAGTCCTAGTTAATAACGGTCAGGAACGCCCAGACCGCTGCCAGCATGCTGTATTCAATAAAAGCTATGATGCATTTGCCTGTAGTGCCGGACGTTCCTGACAGGCATGTTAGACCTTACCTCTTTCTTATGCCACCTCTTGGCTTGGATCCTTTACACCAGTCATGCTCAACCTGCGGCCCTCCAGCTGTTGCAAAACTACAACTCCCAGCATGCCCGAACAGCCTACAGCAGGGCATTGTGGGAGCTGTAGTTTTACAACAGCTGGAGGGCCGCAGGTTGAGCATGCCTGCTTTACACCAATATTTTGCACTAAACCATTAACCTCTTAGGCCAGAAAAGACTTGTATCGTGTGTCAGTTAGAGGCTCTGACAGGATCGCACAGCATTTTTTCCTGGATCTGTTTCTCCGCTATTTAAAAAAAAAATTCCAGTAGTGTTTCCAGTTCCATTCCGGTTTTCCGTATAGGAATATACAGTAATTACATAGAAAAAATTGGACGGGGCATAAAATTTTCAATAGATGGTTCCACAAAAACGGAACAGATACGGAAGACATACGGAGTACATTCCGTATGTGTTCCTTTTTTTTGCGGACCCGTTGACTTGAGTGGAGCCACGGAACGTGATTTGCGGGCAATAATAGGACATGTTCTATCTTTCAACGGAAACAGAATGCATACGGCGTACAACCCGTTTTTCTTTTGCAGAACCATTGAAATGAATGGTTCCGTATACGGACTGTATACAGAACGCAAAAAAACTGCCCGTATACGGAATGCAAAAAATGTCAGTGTGAACGAGTCCTTAGCGTCCATTCACACGTCTGTGGTGTATTGCGGATCTGCAAAACTCCCGGCCAGCACCCCTATAGAATTGCCTATTCTTGTCCGCAGTTGCGGACAAGAATAGAACATGTTCTATTTTTTTCCGGAGCGGAAGATGGGGTCCGCGCTCCGGAAATGCTTCTCCGCATCCATCCCTGCCCCATTGAGAATGAAGTGAGTCCGCACCTGTTCCGGATATTGCGGAACGGATGCGGACCCATTCCACGGATGTGTGAATAGACCCTTATACTAATTTATATAGTTGTGTGACCCTTATGCCTCATTCACACGTCAGTGATTTTGAGCCAAAACCAGGTGCGGCTCTAAACACAGAACAGGAGCAGATCTTTCCCTTATGTCTGTGGAGGCTCCAATCCTGGTTTTGGCTCCCAATCACTGATGGAAATCACTGACGTGTGAATGAGGTTTTAGAGTCCTGGAATCTATTGAATGACACGGACATAATAAAGTCAGTGTAAGGCTACATGCACACGACTGTTGTGTGTTTTGCTGTCCACAAAACGGATCCGCAAAACACAGATGGCATCCGTGTGCATTCTGCAACTTTGCGGAACGGCACGGACAGCCTTTAATATACCTGCCTATTCTTGTCCGCAAAGCGCGGACAAGAATAGGACATGTTAAAAAAAAATTGTGGACCACGGAACGAAGCAACGGATGCAGACAGCACATGGAGTGCTGTCCGCATCTTTTGCGGCTCCATTGAAGTGAATGGGTCCGCATCCAAGCCGCAAATACTGTGGCTCGGATGTGGACCAAAACAACGGCCGTGTGCATGAGGCCTAATACAACAGATTTCAGGACTGTCAGAGGAGCGAGGCCAGAACGGAACCTCACACTGACACACATTGCAAGTTTATCTCATTCAACACATGTGTGTTTGGCCTCAGTGGCCAGCCTATTCTGGGCTTTAATGACCAAGTGACCATGCCCATGCCAGAGAGGTGGAAAAGAAACCATGGGAGCCAGAGCGGAGGACTACAGCGGCGATGAGCAGGTAAGTATGATCCTTTCCTGCAACTGTTAGAGATTATTGGGGTCATTTATTACACTGGTATAAAGTAGAACTGGCTTAGTTGCCCATTGCAACCAATCAGATTCCACCTTTCATTTTCCAAAGGAGCTGTCATAAATTAAAGGTGGAATCTGATTGGTTTCTATGGGAAACTAAGCCAGTTCTACTTTACACCAGTTTGATAAATGACCCCATATGTATTCCATGACAGCCCCTTTAAACAATCATAACATGTTTTTTGTCCTAAGTTTAACATATATATATATATATTGGGATATTGGGGAAAAAAGGGATGCAAAAGCATAATATGCTAAACTTTTCTATCCTGTAGAGTCTAGCAAAAAAAATGTAGACGTTAACGGATAAGTTTGCTGTTTTTTTTGTTTTGTTTTTTATGGAAACCTATGGTGACAGATGCCACTGTATCCTTCTTAACATATTGTGTATAAGATAAACATGGGGCAAAAACGACATGTGAACACAGCCTTACTAGCATATCTGGGGCTCACTGGTAAACGCCTTCGCCAGTGATATGACAGCATCATCTAATAGCTCTAGTGCGGTACCTGGGAGTAACTGCGGTTACACATATGTAGAACACAAGTATGCTCCGGCGGCTTCCAAAGTGTCACTTCAGAATTCAACTCACCACATTTAATTCTGAAGATATCATCAACAAGTCCTTCATATACGACCTGAGAACACAGGGGAGTGATGTAGTCCACATCTGCAAGAACAGAATGTCATCTTGGTGTGATCGAACACTAAGTCAAGTCAATGCTGAAAGTTCAAAAATGCTAATTTAAAGGCTATTACAATTTCTGTACGTCTACTACACAGTGGTCAGAGATGGCTGATTAGCTAGACAGATGAGATGGTGCCCAGAAAAGTAGTAAGTCAAATTCTAATAGAAAATAGCAAAGTGAAAAGAAGCAGGACATCCCCAGGTATGTGATTTTGTTGGGACAGTAGGAGAAATGACTTCAGTAGATTGATGACCCAACCAAATCGGTCCAGCATGTCCAAAATGATTCCTAGGCTGTCCAGATTGGATGACAATGAAGGGTCCTTGATCGAGATGTTGTCCAGGTATGGGATTGCTACTATCCCCTGAGCATAAAGGAGAGCCACGACCGAGGCGAGCACCTTGGTGAAGACCCTCGGAGCCATGGTCAGCCAGAAGGGGAGCACCACAAAATGGTAATGGTAATTGGGTCTCCACAAATGCCGAAATTAGACTGTTCATTATGGATGAAAGTTTAGTAGACTGCTCCTCGTCTAGGCCTAACTCTACATCTGAAATTGTACCCTCTCAATGGTCATCCTATTTGGAAGACATAACACCACGCAACAACAAAAAAACGTTTCGTCGGCTACTGGTCAAAAATCATGTGCGGATTACAAATCCGAAGTCAGAATTGTTGCAACACGTCACTAAATTTTGCTATGCATAAGTATGCCTAAATGAATTAAGCACTTGGAAAGCAGTGAATAATTTTGAACAGAACGAGTTTTACTCCAACAATTACCTGATCTACATCAAAGTTTGCGTAGTAAACCGTGTATGAAAATGTAATGGAATAATCTAGTTTTTCAGTTTAAAGGTCCTACTTGAGCAAGGCCCAGTACTGTAAAAGTGCTTCAGGCATCTGCTTTTGCATTAGTGATTGGTCATATTTTCCCGTTGCAAAAACCAGCAGTAGTCCCCCATCATGTTGGGATTCCAGCGGCCTTGATACCTGTTCTCCATTGTAGAAATATCTTTATGGAACCACTCTCCATGTTCGCCACTTACGTGTCCCAAATTGGGTGGGAAAAAGTCAAGATAGGAATGTAAGAAATGCACTTTCAATGACATTCGGCAGCCAAGTTGTTCATATGCTGTAAGCACGTTGTCTACTAATTCAGCACAGTTTGTAGCTCGTCTGTTCCCAAGGAGGTTCTGCACTACTAGCACAAATACATCCCAGGCTGCAAGACGCACTCGCTTTGTCAGATTCTTGCGCTGATCATTAGTAGTGTATTTGCCACATAAGTAGCAGAAATTGTCTGGATCGTGAACCATCTTAAGTTTCAAAACTGATAGCACTATAACAGATCACTTTATCAAAATCTGTCCAGCTTGCCTTATATACTTACTGCTGACATCAGCCTGAGTGCGTCCGAACAGGACTGGCCATGTCCACTGGAATATCTCCAATATAATGCATTAATATTATAACTGAATAGGCTTTGCATGTATAACTTAAAATCTAGACGTATCAGGCAAATTCCGAGTTAATATTTGGAATCAGTGCGCTCATTTTAGTATAAATCACATGTTTTTCTCTCAGTAGCAAAATCATTGTTGGCGATGTAATTGAGAGAGACAGTTGAGGAGGGGGAGTAGGTGATGTTCCTAGGGAACACATGGAAGGGTGGGGGGTTTTGGACTGTTTGCATCGACATCTGCCACATGAGCCTGTTGTGACTATCTCAGAATCTGAATGTCCCACGTCTGACCTCAGGGACATGCACCTTAGCATCTCCAAGATGGCCCTACTGGTTTGAGAAATGTTCTGCACTATTTTGTCTAATAGGAAGGCACCCAATCTAGTTCCGCTGTCAGCTGGGTTACTGTGAGTCAGGGTACTCAAAGGCAATGTGTCATCAGAAATGACCTCTTGCTAAAAGCAAGTTTTATTGTTAATTTCTGGTGATTTCATTGTAGTTTTCCAAGTCACTGTCTATATTTAAAAAAACTTTTGCACTGGCCAGTAAGCCTAATAACATATTAAGACTTTCTGTTCTATACAGATCATTTTCAGCAGCCATCTCCATATAATCAGAGGCAAGATTACAATGACAGATAACACCTCTGTATCTATAACGGCCCTGTTCCACAGGTCGATGATCATAATTATTGGGAAAGAATGTTTTTTTTTTACAAAACTCTTGTTACCAATAATTGCCCTACGTAAAGGTGCTGGCGATTATTCACTTGGGGAAAGCATCATTGATACGGACAATAAAATCATTGTTTCTGGGCAACAAATTGTGCTGTATATAGCAGTGACCAAGCGTCCTCATACTGAGGAGATGACCACTGCATGTAAGTTGAGCTCTGACCTACTCTGGCAAGAAGGCAATTATTGGGAACAAACACTTCATTCCGGATAACTGCCTGTTGAAATGGTCTAAGTAAAGGGGAGTTAACTCAGGATCCACCATTCACAGCTTATCAGCTTATCCTTGTGTGATGACCTCTGCACAGATCACGGAGCATGCCTAGAAAACTACCACAGAAGTCAGTGAATCCCTTCCTATCTATTGAGTCTATTCCCAAGGTGGCTGCCATAAAGCACATCTAAATGCTGTTAATAAGGCCTCAGGCAGAACTGCAGCCCCCATAATCATGTACAGAAAGTAGAAGAAAAATATCTACAGTCAGAAGATAAAAACAGCCTGTTCATACAGTATTAGAATGTATTGGCTCAGATGAGCCAAAGTTATTACTTTGCGAAGTCTCGCGAGACTTTCGGTAATGACTAGGGATGAGCGAACTTCATATTTTGAACTTCAGGTTGTAGTATATGCTGAATTGCGCTATGGAATCCGTTACCACGGACCATAACACAATTCCATGACGGAATGCATAACTGAATGCCTTTAGAGGCATTCCGTTATTCATTCCGTCATAATACAAGTCTACGGCCAGCATAATGGATCCGTCCGGTTTTCAGTTATGCTGGAGTCCTCAGACTTATATTATGACGGA
Source organism: Bufo gargarizans (assembly GCF_014858855.1). Lineage (NCBI taxonomy): Eukaryota > Metazoa > Chordata > Amphibia > Anura > Bufonidae > Bufo > Bufo gargarizans. The sequence continues at coordinate 138,678,263 of NC_058081.1, forward strand.
ATGAATAACGGAATGCCTCTAAAGGCATTCAGTTATGCATTCCGTCATGGAATTGCGTTATGGTCCGTGGTAACGGATTCCATGGCGCAATTCAGCATATACTCCTACCTGAACTTCAAAATATGAAGTTCGCTCATCCCCAGTAAGAACTTCAGAAATTAATTTCTACTGTAAAAAAACACCTGGAACCGAAACAGAGTTCGGTAAAAGGTTTTTAACCGTAGAAATACATTTCTGAAGTTATTACCCACGAGACTTCGCGAAGAACTAACTTCGGCTCATCTGAGCCAATACATTCTAATACTGTACGGAGCGCCCACTCCGTACAGTATTCTGACAAAGTTTTATGCAAATCGACTTTGGAGGTTTCATCCGAAGTCAATGCGCCCATCCCTAGTCATTATCTAATTTAAATTGACAGAAAAAAAATTATAGCTATACCGTGCTACTACATTTTCACAAAATTATCGCTCAAAATTATCATTTCTGTCAAACTAAAGGAAACACCCACAAAAAAACTCATAAACGCCACACAAAAAATGCTAAACTATGCTATGCCGCACGACTTGTGTTTTTTGTGTTCTTTGAATCTCTGTGTCATTCACCACCCCACACTAAGCATAGCCCAGTGTATCAGTGGTTATGTATCTCAGTTTGTTCTAATTTCTCCACAGTTCTGGAATATACTCATGACAATAATCCAAACCTCTGTCAATCATGAAGACAAGTCCCAGATCTGGTTTCCTCTCCTTTTGAATAACCTCTTCCTCATCAAGGAGCTCTTTCCACATTTCATATGTCATCTGTAATAGATATTTACATCACAATGCAGTCGATTGGACAATTACTTGGAAGAAGGTACTCACCATTAGTGTAAATACCCCAACTTTCTCCAGGTGAACAAACACAATGGGGGGACCTCCTCTGAGGAGGAGCGCCCGGCCGGTCACAGACAGCGCAGGTAAGTATAATGCTTCTAAAATTGTTAAGTAACCATGGCAGCCAGGACTGCAGTAGCGTCCTGGTTGCCATGGTTACCGATCGGAGCCCCAGCGATTAAACTGGGACTCCGATCGGAACTCTCCGCTGCCACCAATGATCGGGGGGAGGGGGGGGGGGGGGAGGCCGCACTGGCCACCAATGAATTTAATACAGGGGAGGGAGGGAGGGGGACCGCGCTGGCCACCAATGAATTTAAAACTGGGGACGGAGGGGGGTCTGCCCCCTGCTGCCTGGCAGCACCTGATCTCTTACAGGGGGCTATGATATGCACAATTAACCCCTCAGGTGCCACACCTGAGGGGTTAATTGTGTGGATCACAGCCCCCTGTAAGAGATCGGATGCTGCCAGGCAGCAGGGGGCAGTCATGTCCACAGTTCTTAGTATATTCTAACTTGAAGCGTCCCCATCACCATGGGAACGCCTCTGTGTTAGAATATACTGTCGGATCTGAGTTTTCACGATGTAACTCAAATCTGATGGTATATTCCAGGGCTGGCCAACCTGCGGCTCTCCAGCTGTTGTAAAACTACAATTCCCACCATGCCATGCTGTAGACTGATAGCTGTAGGCTGTCTGGGCATGCTGGGAGTTGTAGTTTTGCAACAGCTGGAGAGCCGCAGGTTGGCCAGCCCTGGTATATTCTAACATAGAGGCATTCCCATGGTGATGGGGACGCTTCAAGTTAAAATATACCATCGGAAAGGAGAAAACTCTGATAGGGACTCCTGACTTTACATTGAAAGTCAATGGGGGACGGAGCCGTTTGCAATTGCACCATATTTTGTCAACGTCAAACGGATCCATCCCCATTGACTGGCATTGTAAGTCAGGACGGATCTGTTTGGCTTTCCTTCATGTCTGGTCATCCTCAAAAAATCACGGAAGACACACGGAAGAAAAAACGGACACGGATCACGGAACAACGGAACCCCGTTTTGCGGACCGTGAAAAATGTGGTCGTGTGCATGAGGCCTTTGTAAAGACACTTTTTTGTGGCAAAAGGAGATGATGAATCTCCCCCTATTGATTCAAGGGCTGGTCCCCCATAAGGTCCCTTTCATACAATGCTCAGGAAATCCGCTACCCTATGTGGAGGATTTCACAATGCTACAGAAGGTTGCAACTTATGCAACTGTGTGGGAATATAGTGCCAAATGTTATTCATGGGCTCCTACTAGGGGAGCGTGTGGTACACACTTTTTACAGTATTCCCCTGTATAGAGGAGTGGAGTCAGCCATGTCTTTCTATACAATTGAAAAAAGGTATAATGAGGTATAAGGCCTGATGTAGGCCAAAAGGAAATCTATGGATATGTTTGAGGTTGGCACCAGAAGCTTTCCTCCTGGTCAGATTTATCAAGACTACTGTTTCCTACTATGCGTTGGCATGAGATGCACCTAATTTATTAGCTCTTAAAAAATTAGGTGCCACCTCTGGCCCTCCATGCTTCAGAATCTGCAGGAAGGCCGCAGCGCTCAGTGAAGCACCACACTCATCAGTGGGGGTCCCGGTTGTTGGACCCCCACCGAACACATACTGATGATCTATACCAGGCATGTCCAAATTGCGGCCTTCCAGCTGTTCCAAAACGACAACTCTGGATAGCTTACAGCTATTAGAGCATGCTGGGAGTTGTAGTTTTGCAACAGCTGGAGGGCCGCAGTTTGGACATGCCTGATCTATACTGAAGATAGGTCCTCAATATTAAATTCTCGGACAACCCCTTTAACCTAAGGCACAGAATACTATGATACATTCATTACCTTAGCACACCTTCCTATCCCGTAAACCTTTGACATTGGTCCAAAGATTGAATTCAGTAAATGGAGAGCTCTGGCCACAGTTCCAATCCACCGTTGGTCTCCCTCCTATGGAAAATAGATCAAAGATACTACACGGTGAAAACAAAACTAAAAATTTTCCTAGAACTTTTTCCAAAAGAAAAAGCGTATATGTGGCAAGGTACAATAGCTGTATTTGTGTTTGCAGCAAAATTGTGTAAAGGCAAAATGGCAGGAATTACTGTTGTGATAAAGGCCTCATGCTCATCTCAAAGAATAGCTTAATGCAATAGAAACAGACACACACGTGTATGCATACTGGATATTGGGTGTACTTTATGCTGATATATACTGGAAAGGAACTTCATGGACATTGGGGAGTCTTATTAAAACTGGTGCAAATGAAAACTGACTTAGGTACCGAGAGCAATCAATCAGATTCCACCTTTCATTCTTTAGAGCTTCTTTGGAAAAACAAAAGTGGAATCTGATTGGTTGCTATGGGCAACTAAGCCAGTTTTCCTTTACACCAGTTTTGATAAATCTCCCCAGTGCCTCTATTTACAGCCACAAGGTGTAAAGTAGTACTGTAATTACTCACAATCGTCCCATTTCTCTACTCTTCCCCTAATAACGACTTAATCTGCTACCCAGCATGTGAAACATGATCCCTCTTGAATCATAGAGTGAGGGGAGGGGAGAGAGTGGAGATAAGGCAATTGACAAATGGGAGATAACCACATTTTTCAGCGTACAGGACATCATCAAACCAGCTGGAAACAAAGGCCAGGGGCATGGTTATGTGACTGCATGTGAGACTGGCTTACAGAGACAGCTCAGATACAAAAGGCAAGTAACTATAGATTCTGCATATATGCGATTTGCACTTAATTTTCAAAGACCGAAAACCCCTTTAACAATGTTACAAAAAAAGAAAATAAGGAACCAAAACCAAGTATTCCTTGAATTTATGAAAGAGCAATGATTTGAAGAGAAATATTCTGTTTATCATTGCTGTTGCCTTGTTAATATTAGAAGACAATAGAACACAGTGGTTATAATTTTTATTTCAATAATTTATAATGTCCCAGATAAAAAGGAACATGGTAGCAATAAAATCTGTGCATGCCAGGGGTGCATTATGTATTAAATTACATCCAAAATGTGAATGCGACATCAGAAATTTAGGGTCACTGTGTAGAGCCCCAGCCGAGATACAGTTTCATAAAATTTAAATCCTGTTATCTTCAAATCCAGTATGACATCTCTGAATACAAATTCTTAACAGTCTGGGTATCCCAACTTCTAAGCTCTACTCTAAACTGGTCATCTTTTCCATCAGAGAATGCCGGGAATCGGCAGGACAAAAACTGCTATGTGCAGCGGTTTTTGTCCGGTCGATTCTCTGTATATTTGCCGGGTAGCAGTTATAGTCACGACATTATAGTAACGACAAAGCAATCTTCTATATTAAAGGAAACCTGTCACCTGGATTTGGGGTATAGAGCTGAGGACATGGGCTGCTAGATCGCCGCTAGCACATCCGCAATATCCATTCCCCATAGCTCTGTGTGCTTTTATTGTGTAAAAAAAAACAAACTATTTTATATATATGTAAATGAGCCTTAGATGAATCCAGTCTCCTCCATGCTTCAGAGATGAGTCCAGCGTTCTCTGACTCTGAGCTCAGCCACGCCAACTGTGAAGGAGCCCAGCACCGCTCCGCAACCCCCGAATCGCCTCCTTACTCCCGGACGTCACAAAGCTAGAGTGCCATAATCTCACGATGCGCGAACTAGCGCATGCGCAGTTCGTTCCCTGAGGCTAATGCCAGCACAGAAAAGGAACACTATGCTGACACTGTGACTTCGGGAGAAAGGAGGAGTTTCGGAGGATGCACGGCGGTGCTGGGCTCCTTCACAGTGGGCGTGGCTGGGCTCTGGAAACGTTAGTAGCCTAATTTACATATATATAAAATCGTTTGTTTGACACAATAAAAGCACACAGAGCTATGGGGACTGGATATTGCGGATGTGCTAGCGGCCATCTAGCAGACCATGTCCTCAGCTCTATACCCCAAAATCCAGGTGACCGGTTCCCTTTAAAGACTCTATGATACGTTCCATAGCTGCCTCTTTACTACACCATCTAGATGCCCCTCATATATAGAGGCCTGTAAAGAGTCAGCTATGGAAAGAATTAACGAATTATAGAGTCTTTAATACAGAAGATTGGTTTCTGTTCTTGTAAAGTGTGTCCCCACTGCATACTTCCGTTACATTGATGCTTCAGCATATTTCACTTCAGGTTACCTGTACAATGACTGGGGTATGGAGGACTCTCACCGCTTGTACAGTGCACCTCCTGGTGAAGGAAGAGTCCTGCTCTTGATTTATAATGAATATTAAAAGAAGAACTCCCGCCAAAAATGTTATTCTCTTACCTGCTAGAAAGGTACATGATGTAATCTTTGGTTAAAGTAATTTTCTTACCAGTGTCTGTATTTGTGAGTTATCCCCTACCTTCTGATCCTCAGCTGTGTCATGTGACCAGCAATCAGACTTTCCAACGTATTCCTATGGGAGCCTCAATGTCAGTCTCATAGGAATGACTAGAGAAGTAGCTGACTTCCTGACCTGTGTCGTGTCCGTTGGAGATCAGAGTGCTGGTCACATGACATCACTTTCTAACAGGTCAGAGAATAAACATTTTGCCGGGAGTTCTACTTTAACACTGGGCTGATTTTACACTGCGGCACTTTATTACTCACAAGAAAATAGTCCCGATAAAATTCTGGTAGCTCCATACTGATGATATCATCATCCAAGGGGAGGAGATAAAAAGGCCATTCATCACTGGTTACGTCTAAATAAAAAAATAAAAATCTAGTTTTATTGGATATTTCAATCTAGTCTTCTACTATTCAAACAATTATCCATGTACCTTACAATAACATTGCTCCAGTGGAAAAATCAGCACAATATAGAAATATTTATGAGCATTACAACCCCGTTCAAGTGCAGCAACAGTGAAGATATTATATATACTCTGGGCAGTGTCAGGTATTACAGCTCAGCCTCATTCCAGTGATTATATGATATATAAAGCTACTACCATGGCTAACAGGAGGTCCGTCACCTCTTCTGCCTGTCTGTTTTAGTAGCTACTTGCATTGCCCATACAATAACAATTCTGGAGCATATTTAAAAAAAAACGCTATGTGGTGCCATTCCTCTATTATTCCCATAGAAGTTTATGAATAAGTTGACAAATGGGTGTTACCAGTGGGGGTTATGCTGCAAAGTCTGTCAATATCCAATTAGTGCTGGCATCCCCAACTGGTAACATCTAATTGGACTCTATTGCAGACTGATGGCAATCCATTCATTAACTTCTATTAGGAATAATAGAGGAATGCCTGCTCCAGAAGTATTATTACGCAGGGAATGCAAGTAGTTATTAAAACAGACATGTGAGGAGAGGTGACAGGTCCTCTTTTTAACTATGCGCCTGTGCTGTTTGCTGTAAAGCCTCTTTACAATTTGTGGTCACAAAATCTATTTTTTTTTATGATAGAGCCTCATAGTTATAAACTACCCCCTCTATCACAAAAAACACACAAAAATAATAATAATAAATTCAGCATGTAACGATCTGTGGGTCCCGCTTACCTCCATAAACGCCTTCCTGCTCCAGAATCATGTCACATGTGTAAAACTACAGAGAAACAATGGTAGAGATTATCTGGCACTTTAACGCTAATAATTCAGAACCCCAACATGTATTACACTTACCTTCTGAGGACTAAAAATTATCTTGTACTTCCTGCTCACACCTGATTTCTTATCTGCGTTGACGAGATCTGCAGAGAATAAAATACAATAAGAATGTATCATGTGTGCAGTGCAGTTCTAATGGCAGTGGAGAAGGAGAATTACTTACCGGTGATTTGCTTCACATGCTTGATACGAGGTCTGATTAGAAAGCACACTCTAGAGACAGATATGTCCACAAAACAGGGTATTATTACAGAATATGAAACAATAATGTTCTGATATTATGTAGTACGGCAGGTCTATTCTAAGGATAGGCCAACAGTTTTTAACCCCTTTAGGACCTTCTCCGTACGGTAGGGTAAAAGTCTGGTCTCGCACGCACGCCAAAGCCTCTGGGTTTCTGCTATTTTAAATAGCAGAGACCAGCGGCAGATGTATGCAATCAGCCATAAGGCTGATCGCATACATTTTCCCTTTCAGATGCTGTGGTCAAATGTGAACACGGCATCAGAGCACTCCGGAAGTGGAAGCCACGCGCTTCCGCTCCGATAACAGCGTTCCCCAGCTGAGATCGGGGAACCTGTTACATTGCGCTAATAGACCAAAGCCTCAAGCATGCTTCAGGGTCTATTAGATGAATATACCAATACAGGCCACTAGGTGGCAGCACTGTATTGTTATATTGAAAATTAAAGGGGTTTTACAATCACATACAATGGGAGCATATCGGTAGGATATGCCCCCATTCTCTGACAGGTGCATATCCCACCTCTGGGACCCGCACCTACAACAAGAAAGGAGCAGGGAAATTAATGGAGCCACCGAAAAAAGCCAAGTGCTGGCTCAGCTATTTCTGTCTGCCCCATAGAAATGAATGGGAGCAGGGGCCGCATGTGCGCGGTGCACTCCCATGGGAGCAGCACTTGGTGGGTCCTCCAGCCACATCTCTCCCCGCTCCGTTTTCCTTGTGGTGAGGGTCCCAAAGGTGGGACACACACCTATCAGACAATGGGGGCATATCCTAGCGATATGCCCCCATTGTATGGGAATACCTCTTTAAGTGTTCAATGATGGCTATATAGCCATCAATAAATGCAATGGGCAATCTAATGATTGCCAGTTATAGTCACCCAGGGTGACTTAAAAAAGTAAAAAATAAAAACAAGTTAAAAAAGGTTTTTACAAATATAAAATATATATATATATGTTCAAATTACCCCCCTTTCCTTAAAATACAAATGGTGTAACGGGAAAAAAAATGAAAACAACCAATTTGACACAAGTGATCAAAAAGTTGCACACACCTCAAATTGGTGTCACTGAAAAGTACAGATCGCCCCGCAAAAAATGAGCACACACAGCCCCATACATATAACAACAAAAAAGTTCTAGGAGTCAGAATATGGTGATAAATTTTTTTTTTTTCTCAAAGGTTTGATTTTTTTTTGTGGTATCGTTGTAACCGTACTGACCTGGAGAATGAAGATAACAGATCAATTTTACCACATACTGTACAGTGTAAAAAAAAAAAAAAAAAAAAAGCTTTCTCAGAATTGTACCCCATTTTTTATTTTTTTCCCGCTTCCCACTACATGGTATGCAACCATACATGGCGCCATTAGAAAGTACAACTTGTCCCGCAGAAAATAAGCCCTTATAAGGCTATGTGAACAGAAAAATAAAAAAGTTAGGACTATGGGAAGGCAGGGAGTGAAAAATGAAAACGCAAAAATGGAAAATCTCAGGGTCCTCTAAGGTTTAAAACCTGGGACCTCAGATGAAATTTATATTGTAGTACTATTGTCTCATTATCTTTTTTGTATCAGGTGAAAAAATAAAATAAATGACAATACGAAAAACAACTGATATGCTCCAATAATATAAAAAGAGATAACGACGTGCCCATTACTCACTGGTCGGAGTTGGTATAAATGGGTTTGTTCTCCAGCTTATACAGCTTGTCAATGTCATGTTGCTAAACAAAAATTAACAGGAAGAAAATAAACACTTCATTAGTATATTCAATTCCACCATAAAACACTAGTGACTGCTCCAACCCAAATATATTTTATGGTACCTTTAATATGGAGACATTAGCAATCCGATCTAATGGGCTCATCAAGTCGGGTTCAAGGAACAGATCTTTTTTTCCCGGGAGCTGAAAGTAGAACAAATCTTAGATGAGAAGATGCGCACATGGACAATACATATTTCATGACCACACATCGTCCTTTGACGGTGGGCAGTGTGGATCCGTAGTCGGCAGTGACTAGCCTGTCTCATCAGTGGGTTTAGGCGGTTACTTCAGAGTCCAGATGCTGGAAACTTAATATAACGCTTTAGCCACAGGAGTTGCTTGCTTTGAACGATGCCTTTATGCTGGAAAAATCCCCTGAAGATAAGCAGATCATAGGGCGTCCTGCTACTGGGACTTTCAGCAAGCAGTTTTAGTTGATTTTTATGTAGCTCCAGCTCCACTACAGCGGAAATTAAGCATTACGTGGTGACTGTTGGGCCCCTTTCACACAAGCGAGTTTCCTGCGTGGGTGCAATGCGTGAAGTGAACGCAAAGCACCCGCACTGAATCCTGATCCATTCATTTCTGTCTGTGTACGTGAGTGTTTTTTTTCACGTATTAGTTCTGCGTTGCATGAGAATCACAGCATGTTCTATATTCTGCGTTTTTAATGCAGTCCTGGCCCCATAGATGTGAATGGGGCTTCAGTGAAAAACGCATTGCATCTGCAAGCAGGTGCGGATGCAATGTGTTTTTCGCTGACGGTTGCTAAGGGTACTTTCACACTTGCGGCAGAGGATTCCGGCAGGCAGTACCGTTGCCGGAACTGCCTGCTGCATCCGTCAAAACGTGTGCAAACTGATGGCATTTGTCAGACGGATCAGGATCCTGATCTGTATGACAAATGCATTGAAATGCCGGATCCGTCTCTCCGGTGTCATCTGGAAAAACGGATCAGGCATTTACTTTTTTCACATTTTTTTCAGTCTGAGCATGCGCAGACCGCAATGCCGGATCCGTTTTTCCAGAACACTCGACATTATTTAATGCATGTCAATGGGAAAAAAATGCCGTATCCGGCATTCCGGCAAGTGTTCCGGAATTTTGGACGGGGATAAAACCGCAACATGCTGCGGTATTATCTCTGTCCTGATCAGTCAAAAAGACTGAACTGAAGACATCCTGATGCATCCTGAACGGATTGCTCTCCATTCAGAATGCATTAGGATAAAACTGATCAGTTCTTTTCCGGTATGGAGCCCATAGGACGGAACTCAATGCTGGAAAAGAATAACGCTAGTGTGAAAGTACCCTAAGGCCCCTTTCACACGGGCGACTTTTCCGTGCGGGTGCGATCCGTGCGGCGAACGTATGGCACCCGCACTGAATCCTGACCCATTCATTTCTATGGGGCTGTGCACATGAGCGTTGTTTTTAACGCATCACTTGTACGTTCAGTGCAAATCGCAGCATGCTCTATAATGTCCGATTTTGACGTGACGCAGGCCCCATAGAAGTGAATGGGGTGTGTGAAAATCGGATGGCATCCGCAAGCAAGTACGGATGCCATGCGATTTGCACGCATGGTTGCTAGGAGACCATCGGGATGGAGACCCGATCATTATTATTTTCCCTTATAACATGGTTATAAGGGAAAATAATAGCATTCTGAATACAGAATGCATAGTAAACCAGCGCTAGAGGGGTTAAAATAAAATAAAAAATAATTTAACTCACCTTAGTCCACTTGTTCGCGAAGCCGGCATCTCCTTGTGTCTCCGCTGCTGATGAACAGGACCTGGGATGAGCTGCTCCATTAAATAGAGCTTAAGGACCTTCGATGACGTCACTCCGGTCATCACATGATCTTTTACCATGGTGAATCACCATGGTAAAAGATCATGTGACGTACCATGTGATGACCGGAGTGACGTCATCGAAGGTCCTTAACCGGTATTTAATGGAGCAGCTCATCCCAGGTCCTGTTCATCAGCAGCGGAGACACAAGGAGATGCCAGCTTCGCGAACAAGTGGACTAAGGTGAGTTAAATTATTTTTTATTTTATTTTAACCCCTCTAGCGCTGGTTTACTATGCATTCTGTATTCAGAATGCTATTATTTTCCCTTATAACCATGTTATAAGGGAAAATAATACAATCTTCAGAACATCAATCCCAAGCCCGAACTTCTATGAAGAAGTTCGGGTTTGGGTACCAAACATGCGCGATTTTTCTCACGCGAGTGCAACGCATGACAATGTTTTGCACTTGCGCAGAAAAAATCGCGCATTTTCCCGCAACGCACCCGGCTCTTAGCCGGGCCAAAAAAATGACGCCCGTGTGAAAGAGGCCTAAGAGATGTTTTTGTAAACCTTCAGTTTTTTTATCACGAGCGTGAAAAACGCATCAAAACGCATTTCACCCGCGCAGAAAAAACTGAACAACTGAACGCAATCGCAGACAAAACTGACTGTACTTGCTTGCAAAATGGTGCGAGTTTCACTGAATGCACCCTGAACGCATCCGGACCAAATCTGCTACGCTCACCTTAAAGGGACACTAAACCCACAATTCCCCCCCAAAAAAAGAACAAATAAAAATAAATAAAAAACTTTGAATATTTCCATCAGTGATTGTGAGACAAAACCAGTAGTGAAGCCTCCACAGAGATAGCCTCCACAGAGATAAGGTATAATGGAAACATCTGCACCTGTTCTGTGCTTTTGCCTCACAATCACTGATGGAAAAAACTGAAGTCTGAACAAGGCCTTATTATTTGTCCTCATTTCGGCAGACATCACAGCTGCAGACCATGGACTGCTTGCAATACACAGGTGAGACAGCACCCCTTTAAAGAGGCCCGTCATGTCCTCTAGAACTCCAATTTTGCAGCCCCAGTATTGATGTGACTCCAGCAGGATTTTTCTTTTCTTATAGCCTCTCTCATTTGACCAGTATTGATGCCGTCCATTTCAGTGCCCAACAACAGCGGACTATCAGATGGTGCCAACAATCAGCCGCCCTAGCTCCAGCACCGGGACCGCTCTATCCATCGTGTAGTGGACGGAGCTGGTTACTTTGCCATTCTCAGCTGCAGTAACCTACACAATGGACGGAGATCTGGAACAGTTGATGGGTGGGGGTGTTGGACCCTGCCAACCGTCAATCAGATATCAGCGACTGATGGGGTCTGAGGATAGGTCATCAATATGGCCTAAGGATAGACCATCATAAAGCACTAAAATATGTTCACACTTTCTGTATTAGATTCAGATTTTCGTCTCAAATTTTGCATCAAAATACAGCAAATCCACAGGGATAAGGCTTTTCTACATGCAATTCTATGAAGCGCAAAAAAGATAGTGGGGGGAGGGGGGGGGGGTAATTTAGCATAGTCACAAGTGTCAGTCTGAGACCAAATTTGTGAGTTTTATCTTTTTCTGACACCATTGCCATTTTTTTTTAAAAGTGGGTAGGTGGTGGGCAGGGGGAGGCCGGCCACAGCTCCATGGCCCGACTCTAAAAGTGGGTAGGTGGTGGGCAGGGGGAGGCCGGCCACAGCTCCATGGCCCGACTCTAAAAGTGGGTAGGTGGTGGGCAGGGGGAGGCCGGCCACAGCTCCATGGCCCGACTATAAAAGTGGGTAGGTGGTGGGCAGGGGGAGGCCGGCCACAGCTCCATGGCCTGGCTCTAAAAGTGGGTAGGTGGTGGGCAGGGGGAGGCCGGCCACAGCTCCATGGCCCGACTCTAAAAGTGGGTAGGTGGTGGGCAGGGGGAGGCCGGCCACAGCTCCATGGCCCGACTCATTTAACAACATTTTGGTGATTTTTCCGTTTTGCTCTTGGCTGGAATAAATTTCAGTTCTGGCGCACAGACAGCAGAAGATGCAGCGTGTGCGCCTCTCAATAAATTGGTCAGATGTTCCTCCAGTGGGTCTTTACTAAGCTTTATGTGCAGCTGTAAATCTGGACCTGCAGTAACTTGAACCACTAATACAAAAGCTAAAAATACTAGAGTATTATGTTAACTTCTTCAATATATTAGTCACATTTCTCCTCTTGCACAAAGGAGTGCGGCTGTAAAGGATTCCACGTGTCTGCATGCTATAGATGACGGTTTACATCGGTCTATAGTCTGCTCTCGGCTGTAGACCAAGGGTCAGCAACCTCCTGCAATCCAGCTCTTGTGAAACTATATTCCCAACATGCACAATTGCTCAGCTGTTCTCAGAAATCCCATAAAAGAGAATGAAACATGCTGGGAGTTGTAGTTTCACAACAGCTGGAGTACCAAAGGTTGCTGATCCCTGCTGTAGACTGTTGTAAAACCATAGTCTGCATTAAAGGAGTCTTCTCTCTTTTATTGATAACCCATCAATATCAGATCGGCGGGGGTCCAACACCCGGCGACCCCCGCCGATCAGCTGGTTGAAGAGAAGGCGCGCTCCCTGCCAACGCTGCCTTCTCTTCATTGTTTACCTGCTTGCTGTCCCCACAGGAGCGGTGAGCAGGTGTAATTACAAACCGTCCCATTCATTTCAATGGGAGGCTCTTTGGAAGGAGCCGTCGCATAGAAGTGAATAGGATGGCTTAGGTGAAATTACACCTCTTTACCGCTGCGATGTCGGCGGCGAGTAGGTAAAGGGTGAAGAGAAGGCCATGCTGGCACGGTGCACGCCTTCTCTTCAACCAATTGATCAGTGGGGGTGCCGGGTGTCGGACCCCCGACCAATCTGATATTGATGACCTATTCTGAGGATAGGTCATCAATAAAATAACTTGGACAACCTCTTTAAGGGGTGATTTCTTGTTAACATGTAAATGAAGGTATGAGATGTGAAGGACCTGCTCCAGAAGATAGATAAGCTGGTCTCGTGCTAGCCTCTTCAGTATGGTGAAGTCAGGAAGCTCTGGAGCATCGACTCGTTTTGACGCCATTACTGCCCTACCTTAGTAACCCACCTAAAAGAGAAACACCAGCAATCAATTAACAGTTTCCATTTCCAAAGACATTTATTTTAGGTTGTAAGTGTCTTTATTTCAGTTGAATATCTTCTCCCATGTTAGGAATTATAATATTTTAGTTCTGGGAATTTCACGTGAGACCATTATAGTCGCCCGTCTTCTAAATGGTTATACAGTGATCTAGAAGTAGTAGATGCATCACTGACGATTACTTACTGCTCTATCATGGAACATCTGAGCAAAACAGCAACTTTTCTTCCTCGAGCTGTATGCCGAAATATTGCTATTTGTGCTTATGAACTCCATAATAAAGAAGCAGTTAATTGTATTGGCGGTGCCCTGGACATTTTTGTATTTTATGCTCTTTGGGTGGATCAAGGTGGAACCCATGCCTAAGGCCTCTTGCACATGGCCGTTGTGTGCCCATGACTGTATTGCGGTCCGCATATGGCGGGCCGCAATACTTGAATGGGTCCGCAATCACGGAGATGCAGAACGGAAGCACGGATCGGAAACCCCACAGAGTGCTTTCGTGGGGTTTCTGTCCGTGCCTCCGCATTGCAAAAAAATAGAACTTATTCATGTTGAATGGGTCTCGATCCGTCCCGGCCACAGCACGGATGTTGTCCGTTCATTGGGCACCTCAAACTGCGGTCCCCAATGCACGGAACGGACACACAATGGCCGTGTGCAAGAGGCCTAAGACAGCATGCCATCCCTGGACCTAGTGCACACAACACTCATTCACTACATAAGTCAACCTTTTTTTTTACTTCAAGAGCATGTAAGGGCTCATGCGCATGAATGTATTTTTTGTCCTCATCCAATGCGCATTTTTTGCAGATAGGATGCGGACCCATTTACTTCAATGGGGCAGCAAAAGATGTGTGCCGTCCGCATCCGTATAGAACACGTCCTACTCTTGTCCACATTAAGGACAAGGATAGGGCAGTTCTACTATGGGCCAGACATTCTGTTCCACAAAACGCGGAATGCACACGGCCGGATCAGTGTTTTGTGAATCTCAATTTGCGGACCAGAAGAAAAGCGCTACAGCCGTGTGCATGAGCCCTAATACAGTGATTTTTACTCCTATTGATGAAACAACATTGTTGGCTGCGACTTGTGGGGCTGTTTTACCGCTCCATACCAGGCTCTGTCAGTGTCATTTCGTGACTGGCACTGTCTGGATTTTTCTCTCCATAAGGCTACATGCATACGAACGTATTTTGTTTCCGCGTCCGTTTATTATTTATTTTTTGCGGATAGGATGCGGACCCATACAAATATATGGAGCTGTTAAAAAATGCGGATAGTCAACCGTTTGTTTTCCGCGTCCATTGTCTGTGGTTCCATTCCGCCAAAAAAATAGAGCATGTCTTATTCTTGTCCGTTTTGCGGACAAGGATGGGCATATACAATGAAACCGCAAAAAAAAACGGATGCCATATGGACGTCATCCATTTTTTTTTGCGGACCGCAAAACACATACAGTCATGTGCATGTAGCTTAATGCAGCGATTAAGTATAGTGCTCATGTTTCAACAGATAGTAAATGTTAATCTTATTTCACACTTTAAACATCCAACATCATAAACACCATACTAGAGAGGCAAATAAGGAAAGGATGGCTGGGTTCTGTTTGTACTGTGGAACCAGGGTACAGATATCCGACACGAAGGTAAAGGAGATGTTATATGCCAGGGACCAGCAACCTACGTCACCCCTGCTGTTGTCAAACTACAATTACCAGCATGCAAACAACCTAGACTGTTCTGGGAATTCCCATTAAAGTGAACAGTGCATGCTGGGAGTGGTAGTTTCACAACTGCTGAAGGTTACTTATTTCTGTTACATGCTATTCTTTAATGAGAAGAACAGTGACTGTAGGATGAGGGATCATTTGCTTAGCCCTCACATAGCAGTCTATGTGGACATGATGTATGCAGTGATCTCAATCAGTGGACTTCACACATGGAAGCAGACAGATGGAGGAGAAACATATAAGGAGGACCTGTCACCGCTCCTGACATGCCTGTTTTAATAGTCTTATGTATTCCCTGTGTAATACCAATTCTGGAGCATCTTTTCTTATGGCTCTATGATGTGCCGTTCCTTTATTATTCCTACTAGCAGTTATGAATGAATTGCTAGCGGTCTGCAGTAAGGGTAGAGAGGGGAGGTAACCAGTTGGGGGGGTGTACCTGTACAGACTGAGAATGGCAGCACTGATTGGATAGAGTGAGTCTGTGCAGGGACCCCCCCCCCCCCCCAAAACAGGTTACCACCCCTCATAACTGCTAGTAGGAATAATAGAGGAACGGCACAACATAGAGCAATAAGGATAGATGTTCCAGAATTGGTATTACATGGGGAATGCATGAAGCTATTAAAGCAGGCATGTCAGGGGTGGGGACAGGTCCTCTTTAAGACAATGGGGGTCATTTTCCTAAGAAGGCTTTGCCCGGTTTTGGTGTATATAAAAGTTGCAAGATGCCTGTGCATCATAAATTTGTTGCACAGGCTTTGTTACACTGTCTGCGCCACTGGTAGATGGCGGGGGCCACCACAGGGGATCCCCATTGTTAAAAGGCTAGCGATCACTTGTGTAACTAGTCAAATCCCCCATAGAGGAGTCTGAGAAAGCTGAGTGACAACACGCAAAGCAACGGTGTAGGCAGCCATATTGTTAGTCACTTAGCTGTCCCAGAAATGGATGAAAAGTAAACTTTCTTGACTCTTTAAAGATAACTGCTTTGGATATTACTGATTTCTCCATAGGTCAGCTTCATATACTGTCCTATGAAAGAAGACTTGGCATGTCTGGGCCCCAGCACAACCAATCAGAGGCCTGCTTTCATTAATCCACTGCTGGTTAGAAAATGAGAGAAGTGATTTAATTGGTTGCTATAGGCAACTGCTGGCCTGCACCAGTATATACCTGGGGGCCACAATGTACACTTCTCTGTAGACCCAGGTGAATCAGTATGAATAGGTGACAGCCTATCTGTGGGGGTGGACTTCCGGCTTTATCCCAATTGCATAAACCATACGGCCCCTTCCCCCCAGCTACAGAGCTCTAGCGCCCCCCGACTACAGCCCGGGCACTGACCTACACGGTGGCTTCCGTGACTCCACACCGAATAAGAAGCAGGAAGATGGGTCTCTGCTAGGAACTAAAGTGACGGTATCCACTGGGGGAAGAAAAAGGAGCGGGCGTCTTCCGGTTCAGTCAAGCGCCTGCAGGAAGTGCTGTCACCATGGAAACGGAGAGAAGCGGAAGTTGGCCTGTCAGGATGCGTTCAGTAGCCGCCTCCGCTGATGGAGCAGACTTCAGTGTGGACGGCGTTTAGGCACCGGGCGGGAGTAACTCACATCATTTGTATTTTTTTTATTTTTTTAATACATTTTCAGGAGACCTTATCACCAGCATTTGTGTTTGAATTCATTTAACCCTTTAAAAGCATTAGTTACTTATTCAAATCAGCAAAAAGTGTCCATTTGGCCAATTTGATGCCAATTTTCATGCTTTGGGCCAGGCTGAACTCCACTGTATGTTGGCAGTGCGAGATCAGTGGCTGGAATTCATTTAACCCATTAAAAGCACCAGTTAGGGTGGGTTCGCACCAGCGTTATGGCATTCCGTTATAGGCTCCGTTTAGAACGGAATGCAGAACGGAAGCCTTTAGGAGACATCCCGCTTTGCTCCGTCCTAATAGAAGTCTATGTCGTCCTGCATAACGGAAACCAGACGGATCTGTTATGTTGCCCATAGACAGGATGTCTCCTGAAGGCTTCCGTTATGCATTTCGTCTACGAATTCCGTTATAAACAGAACCTATAACGGTGTGCTGTCTGCATTTTTTGCGGACCCATTGAAATGAATGGGTCCGCATCCTATCCGCAAAAAAAGGGACACGGAAACAAACAACGTTCGTGTGCATGTACCCTAACCCTTTAAAAACACCATATTTAAATAACTCAAATGTGCTCATTTGCCCACTTTGATGCCAGTTATTGTGCCCTGAACCTTTACTGCCAGGCTTAAAGGGCATCTGTCACCCCCCAAAAGTCATATTTTTTTTAGGCTAATTAAAATCCTTATACTGCGATTTTTCACTATATAGGGCTCTTACCCTTTTCTGTTGGCTAGTTTCTTTAAAAACGGCACTTTTATAATATGTAAATTACCCCTCTACCAGCAAAAAGGGGTGGTTACTTACTGGTAGCCGCCGCATCCTTCTTTCATAAAAACGCCCCCTCCTCCTGTTGATTGACAGGGCCAGCGAGCGCTCTCCTCCGGCTGGCCCTGTCTGCAATTCTAATCCCGCGCCTGCACCTCATTCGGCGCAGGCACTCTGAGAGAAGCAGGCTCGCTTCCTCAGCACTTCCTCAGTGCGCCTGCGCCGATGACGTCACCTCTAAACCCGAAAGAGAAGATGTCATCGGCGCAGGCGCACTGAGGAAGTGCTGAGGAAGCGAGCGTCCTTCTCTCAGAGTGCCTGTGCCGAATGAGGTGCAGGCGCGGGATTAGAATTGCAGACAGGGCCAGCCGGAGGAGGAGAACGCTCGCTGGCCCTGTCAATCAACAGGAGGAGGGGGCGTTTTTATAAAAGGAGGATGCGGCGGCTACCAGTAAGTAACCGCCCTACTTGCTGGTAGAGAGGTAATTTACATATTATAAAAGTGCCGTTTTTAAAGAAACTAGCCAACAGAAAAGGGTAAGAGCCCTATATAGTGAAAAATCGCAGTATAAGGATTTTAATTAGCCTAAAAAAAAAAAAAATATGACTTTTGGGGGGTGACAGAAGCCCTTTAACTCAACTGTATCGGATACGGGGCATCACCTCCTGTATGTTGGCAGTGAGATCACTGACCCGATTTCATTTAACCCATTAAAAACACCACTTATTCAAATCAGTGAAAAGTGTCCATCTGCCCACTTTGATGCCAGTTTTCACGCCCAGAACCTTTTGGGGCCAGGCTGAATGCAAATATAGTATCACCCTCTGTATGTTGGTGCCACCAGATCAGTGGCCCAAATTCATTTAACCCTTTAAAAACACTAGTTACTTAGTCCAATCACTGAAAAGTGTCAGTCTGCCCACTTTGATGCCAATTTTTATGCACAGATCTTGTTCTGGCTAGGCTGACCTCAACTGTATCTGATGTGGGGCATCACCCTCCTTATGTTGGTGGTGTGAGATCAGTGGTCGGAATTCATTTTATTCTTTAAATCACACTTTTCTGTGTCCACTTTTCTGTCCATTTTGTGCCCCTCATTTGTATTTTAAAAGTGAACCTGTCACCAACTTTATGCTGACCTCCCCGAGGGCAGCATAAAATAGTGACAGAAATGCTGATGTCAGCGGTGTGTCACTCATAGGCTAAATATCAGTGGTGGCCGAGAACCAGCATCATAATCCTTGCCGCTCAGGCCTTGAAAAGAGTCAAATCTCCCTGAGAAGAGTCCTGGTTATTCCTAATCTCCTGCTCTCACCCGTCTGCTGATGATTGGCAGTTCTCTCCTAGAGAGAAAGGGAGAAAACTAGGTAGAAGACGGTCAGTCATCAGCAGGTGGGCAGCAGAGCAGGAATTCATGAGTAACCAGGACTCTTCTCAGGTGGCCGGGACTCTCTTCCAGGCCCAGTCTGCAAAGATTGTGATGCTGGTTCTCGGCAACCACTATAAATGACAGACCGCTGAAATCAACTCGCCTGTCTCTACCTCATACTGCTGTTAGTATGGGCAGCATAAAGGTGATGACAGGTTCCCTTTATTGCCGCTTTCAACCGATTTCCCTTTAGGACAGCTTACTGCAACTATTTTTTTAATTACTAGTGATGAGGTCTCCCAAAAATCCATAAAAATAAAAAATAAATGATGTGAATTAGGCTACTTTCACACTAGCGTTCGGGCGGATCCGTTCTGAACGGATCCGCTCATAATAATGCAGACGGAGGCTCCGTTCAGAACGGATCCGTCTGCATTATTTTTAGCATATAACAGCTAAGTGTGAAAATAGCCTCGTACGGATCCGTCCAGACTTTTTAATGTAAAGTCAATGGGGGACGGATCCACTTGAAGATTGAGCCACATTGTGGCATCTTCAAACGGATCCGTCCCCATTGACTTACATTGTAAGTCTGGACGGATCCGCACGGCCAGGCGGACACCCGAACGCTGCAAGCAGCGTTCAGCTGTCCGCCTGTCCGTGCGGAGGCGAGCGGAGCGGAGGCTGAACGCCGCCAGACTGATGCAGTCTGAGCGGATCCGCTCCATTCAGACTGCATCAGGGCTGGACGGCTGCGTTCGGGTCCGCTCGTGAGCCCCTTCAAACGGAGCTCACGAGCGGACACCCGAACGCTAGTGTGAAAGCAGCCTAAAGCCTCTTGAACCGAACATTTTTTTTTTCCGTTTACGTTCCATCTTTTGTGTTCCGTATACGGAACCATTCATTTCAATGGATCCGCAAAAAACACGGAAGGTACTCCGTATGCCTTCCGTTTCCGTTCCATTCAAACATAGAACATGTCCTATTATTGTCCGCATAACGGACAAGGATAGTACTGTTCTATCAAGGGCCAGCTGTTCCGTTCTGCAAAATACGGAATGCATATGGATGTCATCTGTATTTTTTGCGGATCCGTTTTTTGCAGACCGCAAAATACTGAAAAAGACATAGGGTCATGTGCAAGAGGCCTAAAGCTACTTTCACATCTCCATTGTGAATTCTGGCAGATATAAATGGAATGCCTGCAGGTCCCAGATAATCAGAGAGTCTGCCAGACACAAAGCGCTGCATGACACATAACCAGATTACCCCTTTAGGCTAGGGCTACATGGCACAACTACACTGCAACATGTGTTGCACCAATGTCGGGCGCCAATTTTTATAATGATAGTCTATGGTGTCGCACTGCGACTGCTACATGACAGTAGCAAAAAATCCATCCAAGATGGATTTTTCACGGTCGCAGCATGTCACAGCATGACTTACGCTGGGTTTAGACCTGAGCGTTCGCGATGGAGCGCTCTGTATGCGCGATTGTACCGGCATTTGCAATCGCGCATACAGAGACAAGCGAATGCCCATTGTCGCGCGTTCCCGAAAGTCTATGTACGGGAGTGCGCGACAAGACGCCCCAAAGAAGCTCATGTACTTCTTGGGGCGTCGGGCGTTTTACAGCGCGATCGTACGCGCTGTAAAACGCCCAGGTGAGAACCATGCCGATAGGGAAGCATTGGTTTCTCCTTGTTAAGCGTTTTACAGCGCGTAGGAACGCGCTGTAAAACGCTCAGGTGTGAACCCAGCCTGAGGCTACCTTCACACTAGTGTTTTTTGCAGATCTGTCATGGATCTGCAAAAACGCTTCCGTTACCATAATACAACTGCATGCATCAGTTATGAACGGATCCGGTTGCATTATGTCTTCTATAGCCATGACGGATCCGTCATGAACACCATTGAAAGTCAATGGGACACGGATCTGTTTTCTATTGTGCCAGATTGTGTCATAGAAAACACATTTGGCTCCGCTTCGTCATGCAGACAGCAAAACGCTGTAGGCCGCGTTTTGGTGTCCGGCTCCAGAGCGGAATGGAGATAAAACAGAGGCAAACTGGATTCTGAGCGGATCCTTATCCATTCAGAATGCATTAGGGCAAAAGTGATCTATTTTGAACCGCTTGTGAGATCCCTGAACGGAGCTCACAAACAGAAAGCCAAAACGCCAGTGTGAAAGTAGACTTGTTCCTAACGAGGCAAATATAACAACTTTTCCAATTCACTCACTTTATCTCCAGTGCTTGGTTTCTCAGATTTGACTGAGGGTCACATGACCTGTGATGTCAGCTTCTCTCCCTGCTCCGATAAAGGTCGTTTACAAGCCTGTAAACCAGAAGTCACTGTGCTGGCCACGCCCCCCCTTCACTGCCGGGCTGTCTGCTCTCTCCTAGGATTATTAACCCCTTCAGCTGCACAGCCTGGGTAGTGCAGACAGTGACAATTCTGGGCACAGGAGCTGACAGACTAGAGAGAGCATTGCACAAGAAGGAAGGGGGAAGATCCTGTGTGTATTAGCAGTGTCATTATACAGCAGGGACTTGTAGATCTACACTTACAAGTTGCTGTTTTCTCCCAGCACTCAGGGCAGATCTTGTATCCACTGCCTTAGCAGTGTCATTATACAGCTGGAACATGTAGTCCTACACATACAACATGCTGCAGCGTCTCCCAACAGGCAGACAGGTCACTCAGGGCAGCTCTTGTATTCACTCCCTTAGCAGAGCAGGGGGAGGGGCAGAGATTGTTTTTATTGCATGTAAACAAAGGGCCAGAAGAGAACCAGGGAAATGAGGAAATATATATATTTTTTTTGCCTAAAACTTGCTTATAGTTATATATCGCTGACCATCAGATTTTCAGTGCTATATATATTTTTTTTTTCATAACTCGGACAACCCCTTTAAAGAGCTGAAAGTTGCTTAAAGGGGGTTGCCACCTTTTGAAGAGTTTTTATTAGGCTAGTTTCACACTAGCGTTCGGCTGTCCACTCGTGAGCTCCGTTTGAAGGGGCTCACGAGCGGACCCGAACGCTTCCGTCCAGCCCTGATGCAGTCTGAATGGATGCGGATCCGCTCAGACTGCATCAGTCTGGCGGCGTTCAGCCTCCGCTCCGCTCAGCAGGCGGACACCTGAACGCTGCTTGCAGCGTTCGGGTGTCCGCCTGGCCGTGCGGATCCGTCCAGACTTACAATGTAAGTCAATGGGGACGGATCCGTTTGAAGATGCCACAATATGGCTCAATCTTCAAGCGGATCCGTCCCCCATTGACTTTACATTGAAAGTCTGGACGGATCCGTCTGAGGCTATTTTCACACTTGGCTTTTATATGCCAATATAATGCAGACGGATCCGTTCTGAACGCTAGTGTGAAAGTAGCCTTTAACCCTCCCTCCTGGGCAGCCCTTCCAAGAGAAGCATACTTACGCTGGGTTCAGACCTGAGCGTTCGGGATGGAGCGCACGTGCTGTAAAACGCCCAGGTGAGAACCATGCCGATAGGGAAGCATTGGTTTCTCCTTGTTGAGCATTTTACAGCACGTAGGGACGTGCTGTAAAACGCTCAGGTGTGAACCCAGCCTTAGGTCTCATGCACACGAACGTTGTTTGTTTCCATGTCAGTTCTGTTTTTTTTTGCGGATAGGATGCAGAGCCGTTCATTTCAATGGATCCGTAAAAAATGTGGACAGCACACAGTGTGCTGACCACATCAGTATGTCCGTTCCGTAGCCACGCAAAAAAAAATAGAACATGTCCTATTCTTGTCCATTTTAGGCATTGTTACAATGGATCCGCAAAAGAAACAAAAACGGATGCCATCCGTTTTTTTTTTTTTTTTGCGGATCCGCAATTTGCAGACCGCAAAACACATACGGTTGTGTGCATGTAGCCTTAGGCCAAGTTCCCACTTCAGTTATTTGATAAGTTATTTCCATCAGTTATTGTGAACCAAAAATCGCCATACGAGGACTTTTTTGCGGGAGAAGTTGTACTTTCTGATGGCATTTAATATGGCATACAATGTAGTGGGAAGCTGGAAAAAAATTCCAAATGTGGTGGAGTTGGGGGAAAAAATGCACAGTTTTATGGGTTTTGATTTTACAGCATTCACTATGCAGTAAAACTGACTTGTACACTCCAATCTCTTGGTCAGTACAATTAGGGCGATACCACATTTGTGTAGTTTTTCTTGTGTTTTAATACTGGGGGAGAAAAAAAAAACTTGAAAAAAATTATATATTCTTTCCTTTTCATAGCCGCATTCGGACCCAGGTAACTTTTAAAGTTGTGTCTACGGAGCTGTGTGAGGGCTTAATTTTAGGCCTCATGCACACGACCGTTGTGTGCATCCGTGGCCG
The DNA here is from genome assembly GCF_014858855.1 of Bufo gargarizans. NCBI lineage: Eukaryota > Metazoa > Chordata > Amphibia > Anura > Bufonidae > Bufo > Bufo gargarizans. The sequence goes on from NC_058081.1 coordinate 138,701,728, forward strand.
TTGTGCCGTTTTCCGTTTTTTTTCGCGGACCCATTGACTTTCAATGGGTCCGTGGAAAAATCGGAAAATGCACCGTTTTGCAGCCGAGGCCGTGATCCGTGTATCCTATCCGTCAAAAAAATATGACCTGTCCTATTTTTTTGACGGACAACGGTTCACGGACCCATTCAAGTCAATGGGTCCGTGAAAGAACACGGATGCACACAAGATTGGCATCCGTGTCCGTGATCCGTGGCCGTAGGTTGCTTTCATACAGACGGATCCGAAGATCCGTCTGCATAAAAGCTTTTTCTGATCTAAGTTTTCACTTCGTGAAAACTCATTTCCGACAGTATATTCTAACACAGAAGCGTTCCCATGGTGATGGGGACGCTTCTAGTTAGAATACACTGCAAACTTGGTACAAGACTGCCCCCTGCTGCTTGGCACCACCCGATCTCTTACAGGGGGATATGATAGCACAATTAACCTCTTCAGGTGCGGCACCTAAAGGGGTTAATTGTACTATCATATTCTCCTGTAAGAGATCAGGGCTGCCAGGCAGCAGGGGGCAGACCCCCCCCCTCCCCAGTTTGAATATCGTTGGTGGCACAGTGTGTGCCCATCGCCCCCCCCCCCCTTCCTCCCTCTATAGTTAAAAATCGTTGGTGGCACAGTGTGTGCCCATGGCCCCCCCCTTCCTCCCTCTATAGTTAAAAATCGTTGGTGGCACAGTGTGTGCCCATGGCCCCCCCCCTTCCTCCCTCTATAGTTAAAAATCGTTGGTGGCATAGTGTGTGCCCATGGCCCCCCCCCTTCCTCCCTCTATAGTTAAAAATCGTTGGTGGCATAGTGTGTGCCCATGGCCCCCCCCCTTCCTCCCTCTATAGTTAAAAATCGTTGGTGGCACAGTGTGTGCCCATCGCCCCCCCCCCCCTTCCTCCCTCTATAGTTAAAAATCATACTTACCTGCTTGCTGCTGCGATGTCTGTGACCGGCCGGGAGCTCCTCCTACTGGTAAGTGACAGTTCTTTAGCAATGCACCGCACAGACCTTTCACTTACCAGTAGGTGGAGCTCCCGGCCGGTCACAGACATCGCAGCAGCAGGCAGGTAAGTATGAATCTTCTACAATTGTACTATTGCTAAGTAACCATGGCAACCAGGGCTTCAGTAGCTTCCTGGTTGCCATGGTTACCGATCGGAGCCCCAGCGATTAAACTGGGACTCCGATCGGAACTCCGCTGCCACCAATGATGGGGGGGGGGGGGGATATGGAGGGGGGCGATGGTGGGCGCACACTGTGCCACCAACGATTTTTAACTATAGAGGGAGGAAGGGGGGGGCGATGGGCACACACTGTGCCACCAACGATTTTTAACTATAGAGGGAGGAAGGGGGGGGGGGCGATGGGCATACACTGTGCCACCAACGATTTTTAACTATAGAGGGAGGAAGGGGGGGGCGATGGGCACACACTGTGCCACCAACGATATTCAAACTGGGGAGGGGGGGTCTGCCCCCTGCTGCCTGGCAGCCCTGATCTTTTACAGGAGAATATGATAGTACAATTAACCCCTTTAGGTGCCTCACCTGAAGAGGTTAATTGTGCTATCATATCCCCCTGTAAGAGATCGGGTGGTGCCAGGCAGCAGGGGGCAGTCTTGTACCAAGTTTGCAGTGTATTCTAACCTGAAGCGTCCCCATCACCATGGGAACGCCTCTGTGTTAGAATATACTGTCGGAAATGAGTTTCACGAAGTAGCTCATATCCGACAGTATATTCTAACGTAGAGGCGTTCCCATGGTGATGGGGACGCTTCAAGTTATGTTCGGGTGTCCGCCTGGCCGTGCGGAGGCAAGCAGATCCGTCCAGACTTATAATGTAAGTCAATGGGGACGGATCCGTTTGAATATGACACACTGTGGCTCAATTTTCAAACGGATCCGTCCCCATTGACTTGCATTGTAATTCAGGACGGATCCGTTTGGCTCCGCACGGCCAGGCGGACGCCAAAACGACTTTTTTTTCATGTCCGTGGATCCTCCAAAAATCAAGGAAGACCCACGGACGAAAAAACGGTCACGGATCACGGACCCCGTTTTTTCGGACCGTGAAAAAAAACTGTCGTGTGCATGAGGCCTTAGAGGGAGGATTTGTAGTTTTTATTGATACCATTTTTGGGGGGAGGTGAAGTGATGAAAAAATGGCAAATCAACCATCTTGATTTATTTTTTTCCGTTACTCCATTTGGGATTTTTTTTATATTTTAATAGTACGGGCGTTTTTGAACACAATGATGCATATCTTGATATGAATTTCTTTTAGGTCCCCAACAGACAATTATTAGATTGCAATTCATATAAACTAATGGAATTTTATTCATTACACTATACAGAGATTGCTCTATTACTACTCAGTGCTGCCACCTGCTGGTATGATTGGTAATATACAAGTATTAAGCTTAGTACAGGCTCTGAGTTACTACTTCTATGGAACAAGTTCCCTGCTCTACACCCAGGGGAGGCTTTCCTGCCCGGGTTTTCAACCTCTCAGATGCCATGGTCACATTTGGCAATAATGCTGATCGTGGGCATTAAACAGCAGGCACCCGGTAGCTATGGATCTTTAAAGACCTGACATCCGCCGTACTATTACGGCGCATGTCAGGAAGGGGTTAAATAGTATTTTCCTTTCATGCTTGACTACTCTTTAGGCTGTATTCACACGTCCGCAATGTGTTTTGCGGATACACGGAGACACGGATCCGCAAAACACGGAAAGCGGCAATGTGCTTTCCGCATTTTGCGGACCGCACATTGCCGACATAATAGAATATGCCTGTTCTTGTCCGCAATTGCGGACAAGAATAGGACATGTTCTATTTTTTTGCGGAAACGGAAGCACGGATGCGGAAGTGCGGATCCGCAAATGTGGATGCGGACAGCACATTCCGTCCCCATAGAGAATGAATGGGTCCGCACCCTTTCCGCAAAATTGCGGAAAGGATGCGGACCCATTTTGCGGACGTGTGAATGGAGCCTTAGGCCTTTTTCACACGTGCGTGATTTCCGTCAGTATGCGATACGTATTGTGAACACACAGCATCCGCACTGAATCCTGACACATTTATTTCAATGGGTCTGTGTACATGATCGGCACTTATCACTGATCATCTCTGTTTTCAGGAAAAATCACAGCGTGTTCTATATTGTGCGTTTTTTAATCAGACCTGGCCCCATAAAAGTATAGAAGATGTAGACTGTTAGGCCTCTTTCACACGGGCGTCATGTTTTTTGCCCGGATAAGAGGCGGGTGCGTTGCGGGAAAATGCGCGATTTTTCCGCGCGAGTGCAAAACATTGTCATGCGTTTTGCACTCGCGTGAGAAAAATCGCGCATGTTTGGTACCCAGACTCGAACTTCTTCACAGAAGTTCGGGCTTGGGATTGATGTTCTGAAGATTGTATTATTTTCCCTTATAACATGGTAATAAGGGAAAATAATAGCATTCTGAATACAGAATGCTTAGTATAATAGCGCTGGAAGGGTTAAAAATAATAAAAAAGTTAACTCACCTTCTCCTCTTGTTCGCGTAGATGCCGGTCTGTTCTTTATCTGTGGGCTAAATGACCTGTGGTGATGTCAGATCACATGCTCCAATCACATGGTCCATCACCATGGTGATGGAGCATGTGATCTGACATCACCACAGGTCCTTTAGCCCACAGCTAAAGAACAGACCGGCATCTACGCGAACAAGAGGAGAAGGTGAGTTAACTTTTTTATTATTTTTAACCCTTCCAGCACTATTATACTAAGCATTCTGTATTCAGAATGCTATTATTTTCCCTTATAACCATGTTATAAGGGAAAATAATACAGTGAATAGACTGTCACCTAGAACCCATGCGTGAAAATCGCACCGCATCCGCACTTGCTTGCGGATGCATGCGATTTTCACGCAACCCCATTCATTTCTATAGGGCCTGCGTTACGTGAAAAACGCACAAAGAGGAGCATGCTGCGATTTTCACGCAACGCACAAGTGATGCGTCAAAATCACCGCTCGTGTGCACAGTCTCATAGAAATGAATGGGTCAGGATTCAGTGCGGGTGCAGTGCGTTCACCGCACACATCGCACCCGCACGGAAAACTCGCCCGTGTGAAAGGGGCCTTATACTTCAGTTTTTCTTCACGTGTGTGAAAAATACAAAAACTGAACGCAATTGCAGATAAAACGTATTCAACTTGCATGTAAAACCATCAGATTCTGACACAATCCGTGTCGCTCATGTGAAAGATACCCTCTTTACACATGAATTTTGTCTGGCTTTTTTTGCCCTTAAAAAAAAATGCATGCAAAAATAAGTAAAAAAATATAAAAAGAGCATGAAAAAAAACAAGCAGCAAAAAAGCCTTAGGCCCCTTTCACACGGGCGAGTTTTCCGTGCGGGTGCGATGCGTGAGTTGAACGTATTGCACCCGCACTGAATCCTGACCCATTCATTTCTATGGGGCTGTGCACACGAGCGGTGATTTTCACGCATCACTTGTGCGTTGCGTGAAAATCGCAGCATGCTCCTCTTTGTGCGTTTTTCACGTAACGCAGGCCCTATAGAAATGAATGGGGTTGCGTGAAAATCGCATGCATCCGCAAGCAAGTGCGGATGCGGTGTGATTTTCACGCATGGGTTCTAGGTGACAGTCTATTCACTGTATTATTTTCCCTTATAACATGGTTATAAGGGAAAATAATAGCATTCTGAATACAGAATGCTTAGTATAATAGTGCTGGAGGGGTTAAAAATAATAAAAAAGTTAACTCACCTTCTCCTCTTGTTAGCGCAGATGCCGGTCTGTTCTTTATCTGTGGGCTAAAGGACCTTTGATGACGTCAGATCACATGCTCCATCACCATGGTGATGGACCATGTGATTGGAGCATGTGATCTGACGTCACCTCAGGTCATTCAGTCCACAGCTAAAGAACAGAGTGGAATCTGCGCGAACAGGAGGAGAAGGTGAGTTAACTTTTTTATTATTTTTAACCCTTCCAGCACTATTATACTAAGCATTCTGTATTCAGAATGCTATTATTTTCCCTTATAACCATGTTATAAGGGAAAATAATACAATCTACAGAACATCAATCCCAAGCCCGAACTTCTGTGAAGAAGTTCGGGTCTGGGTACCAAACATGCGTGATTTTTCTCACGCGAGTGCAAAACGCATGACAATGTTTTGCACTCGCGCGGAAAAATCGCGCATTTTCCCGCAACGCACCCGCCTCTTATCCGGGCAAAAAACATGACGCCCGTGTGAAAGAGGCCTTAGGCTGGTTTCACACGGGCGTTGCGGATTGGGGCCGGATGCGTTCAGAGTGCGTTTAGTGAAACTCTCACTATTTTGCAAGCAAGTTCAGTCAGTTATGTCTGCGATTGCGTTTAGTTGTTCAGTTTTTTCCGCGCGGGTGCAATGCGTTTTGATGCGTTTTTCAAGCGCGTGATGAAAAACTGAATGTTTACAAACATCTCTTAGCAACCATCAGTGAAAAACGCATCGCACCCGCACTTGCTTGCGGATGCAATGCGTTTTTCACTGAAGCCCCATTCACTTCTATGGGGCCAGGGCTGCGTGAAAAACGCAGAATATAGAACATGCTGCGATTTTCACGCAACGCAGAACTGATGCGTGAAAAACAACGCTCATGTACACAGCCCCATTGAAATGAATGGGTCAGGATTCAGTGCGGATGCTATGCGTTCACGTCACGCATTGCACCCGCGCGGAAAACTTGCTCGTGTGAAAGGGGCCTTATATAAAAAAAAAAAAAAAAAAAAAAAAAAAAAAAATGAAGGGGATTTGCAGAAGTCTGCATGCCATAATCACATGATGTTTGATAACTTTGGTGCATCTTTGAGTCCAACACTTGTGTCTTGAGATGTTACTCCACAACCCTTTTACTGAATTTTTATGACTTTATATAAAATAGGGATAATAAGCCCAAAAAGTCACAAAGCTCCAAATTTTTGAAGCCAGTATTCTGGAGTGCAGGGCGTGATAAATTCTCTAGTAAAGCCTCTTTCAGAACAGTATGTTCAGTGCGGAAAACACGCTCTGCGTGGAAGGCATAATGATTTGTAAGGCTGTGTAAGGCCTCATGCACACGGACTTTTTTTTTTTGCGGTCCGCAAAAACGGTTTCCGTTGTTCCGTGATCCGTGTCAATTTTTTCTTCCGTGGGTCTTCCTTGATTTTGGGAGGATCCACGGACATAAAAAATGAAAAAAATAAAAATCTAAGTCAAGTTTGCCTTTGAAATGATAGGAAAAAACGGACATGGATCACGGACGCGGATGACAATCTTGTGTGCAGCCGTGATTTTTCACGGACCCATTGACTTGAATGGGTCCATGAACAGTTGTCCGTGAAAAAAATAGGACAGGTCATATTTTTTTCACAGACTGGAAACACGGATGCGGATGCCAAACGGAGCATTTAAAAATCAATGGGTCCGCGGAAAAAAACGGAACAACAGCCGTGGATGCACACAACGGTCATGTGCATGAGGCCTTACCCTCAGAGTCTTGGAATATATTGTATTATACTGACAGCATTATGTCAGTGTAATTCAGTAGTTCACATAGCATTATAAATCAGTACAAGGGCTCATGCACACAACCATATGTGTTTTGCGGTCCGCAAGAAAGGATCTGCAACAAATACGGATGATGTCAGTGTGCATTTCGTATTTTGTGCACCAGCTGGCCCCTAAAAGAACAGTACTATCCTTGTCCGTAATGAGGACAATAATAGGACATGTTCTATTTTTTTGGCGGAATGGAAATATGGACATACGGAAACGGAATGCACACTGAGTAACTTCAGGTTTTTTTTTGGGGGGAGGGGGGGGGCCCATTGAAATGAATGGTTCCACATATGGTCCGCAAAAAAAAAAAAAAAAAAGAATGTGTATGGGCCTAATGCTGTGTGATCCTGTCAGAGTAGCGAGGCCAGAACGGGACTTCACACTGACATCTCGCTCGTGTGTGTCTGGCCTAATTCTGTAAAAGCAAAAATCATTATAATGCCGTGCGATCCTATGAAATGAGCAGTGTCCATATAAAGCGAAATCCTGCTCCCATACGGGGTGTGTTTGCTGCACAGAACACAGTTGTCTGACAGATGCCTGTGTGTGAAAGGCTCTCACAAGTGGTCCAAAACAGATCAGTTTTGCCCTAATGCATTCTGAATGGAAAAGGATCCGCTCAGAATGCATCAGTTTGCCTCCGATCCGTCTCCATTCCGCTTTGGTGTCCGCCTGACGAAACTGAGCCAAACGGATCTGTTCTGACACACAATGTAAGTCAATGGGGACGGATCCATTTTCTATGACACAATCTGACACGTTAGAAAACAGATCCGTCCTCCATTGACTTTCAATGGTGTTCAAGACGGATCCGTCTTGGCTATGTTAAAGACAATACAAATAGATCCATTCTGAACGGATGCAGACGGTTGTATTATCTGAACGGATCCGCACTAAACGAGAGTGTGAAAGTAGCTTTAAATGGATGATGGGCTTTACTCATGTTTAAACTGGTTGTAACTGTACACGGAGTGTATGAGAGAACATACAGTCGTGGCCAAAAGTTTTGAGAATGACACAAATATTAGTTTTCACAAAGTTTGCTGCTAAACTACTTTTAGATCTTTGTTTCAGTTGTTTCTGTGATGTAGTGAAATATAATTACACGCACTTCATACGTTTCAAAGGCTTTTAGCGACGATTACATGACATTTATGCAGAGTCAGTGTTGGCCCTTCTTTTTCAGGACCTCTGCAATTCGACTGGGCATGCTCTCAATCAACTTCTGGGCCAATTCCTGACTGATAGCAACCCATTCTTTCATAATCACTTCTTGAGGATTCACAAGTTCTCAATGGGATTAAGATCTGGGGAGTTTCCAGGCCATGGACTCGAAATGTCAACGTTTTGGTCCCCGAGCCACATAGTTATCACTTTTGCCTTATGGAACGGTGCTCCATCGTGCTGGAAAATGCATTGTTCTTCACCAAACTGTTGTTGGATTGTTGGAAGAAGTTGCTGTTGGAGGGTGTTTTGGTACCATTCTTTATTCATGGCTTTGTTTTTAGGCAGAATTGTGAGTGAGCCCACTCCCTTGGATGAGAAGCAACCCCACGCATGAATGGTCTCAGGATTCTTTACTGTTGGCATGACACAGGACTGATGGTAGCACTCACCTTTTCTTCTCCGGACAAGCCTTTTTCCTGATGCCCCAAACAATCGGAAAGAGGCTTCATCGGAGAATATGACTTTGCCCCAGTCCTCAGCAGTCCATTCACCATATTTTCTGCAGAAGATCAATCTGTCCCTGATGATTTTTTGGGGGGAGAAGTGGCTTCTTTGCTGCCCTTCTTGACACCAGGCCATCTTCCAAAAGTCTTCACCTCACTGTGCGTGCAGATGCGCTCACACCTGCCTGCTGCCATTCCTGAGCAAGCTCTGCACTGGTGGCACTCTGATCCCGCAGCTGAGTCCTCTTTAAGAGACGATCCTGGCACTTGCTGGACTTTCCTGGACACCCTGAAGCCTTCTTAACAAGAACCTCTTTCCTTGAAGTTCTTGATGATCCCATAAACTGTTTATTGAGGTGCAATCTTAGTAGCCACAATATCCTTGCCTGTGAAGCCATTTTTATGCAACGCAATGATGGCTGCACGCCTTTCTTTACAGGTCACCATGGTTAACAATGGAAGAACAATGATTTCAAGCATCACCCTCCTTTTAACAGGTCAAGTCTGCCATTTCAACCCAATCAGCCTGACATAATGATCTCCAGCCTTGTGCTCGTCAACATTCTCACCTGAGTTAACAAGACGATTACTGAAATGATCTCAGCAGGTCCTTTAATGACAGCAATGAAATGCAGTGGAAAGGTTTTTGGGGATTAGGTTAATTTTCATGGCAAAGAAGGACGATGGAATTCATCTGATCACTCCTCATAACATTCTGGAGTATATGCAAATTGCTATTATAAAAACTTAGGCAGCAACTTTTCCAATATTTATGTAATTCTCAAAACTTTTGGCCACGACTGTACATACATACACTTAGGGTTGATATCCACTATTGGTATCCACACAACTCATGAAAGCAAGATCACATGCAAATCCAATTATTGATCCGCACATTTTATTAATTCAATGACCATACAGTATGTATTGACCATACATACTGTATGGTCATTAAATGACAATCAGCATTATATTTCAGTGCCACATTCATTTGTACCCAGTCATGTAACCACAGGCAATCCACTGGCTCAAAAAGTAAAAAAGGCAGGTTAGCGTTGGTTTTATTATAATGCACATAAGGCTACCAGCCATTAATTTCACACAGAAAAAACGCAGCAGAATACCGCCATGTGGATTTTGAAATAGCACGACAGTTGTTTCAGAAAATTTTTAGGATGCCTTCACACGCTGTGGATTTTGTTAAAATCAGTTCCATGCATTTGAATGCGGTGGTGGGATTTCTGCACGCCCCATTCAGGTGAATGGAACTGATGTCTATGATTTTGTGTGAATGAGGCTTTAGTCGCGGAAAATTGTGCAGCATGTGAAGGCACCCTCACTGCGCATTCACTTCTTGCAATGCATCATCAGTAAAGATCCGACCCCCAAAGATCAGCTGTTTGAGAAGGCACTGATTAGGCTTGTTTCACACCGCCTTTTTGAGATCCGGCAGGCTGTTCCGGCAAGGATCTCTGCATTCTGGAATTGCCGGAAGCTACTGCATCTACATCCGGCCCCATGCACTATATTGGGGACCGGCGGAGACCCGGTAAAATCAAAAGCATGCAGTGTTTTATTTTTTTTTTCATCCAGTCAATTCTCTGCAGGTTTGCCGGGTTATGGCCAGATCTCCGCCGGTCCTTAATACAGTGAATGGGGCCAGCAGGTGTCAGGTAGCATCCCGCAGGGCCAGATCCAGACACCTCTTTGACGCTGCCCCCTGCCGGAGATGGTAAAGGCTAGTGTGAAATTAGCTTTACCAGATTATCTATCGTCTTTTTACTCAATAGCGGTTCATTAATCTGTCTACTATAATGAGTCTGCCCTCATTATTTAATGTAAATCCGTTCTCCGTGAACTGGCTTCATGGGGAGTCCGTGATAGATTTAGCAGCCAATCTGAGGAGGCGGAGGGAGCCTGAACCAATGATGGGACAGGGGGTGTGGCTCAGACTACCGCAGACTCTATCAGCACTGTATCTAGGTTGGAGTCACAAGTCACAGTTCAGTCTCTGCCCTAAGGCTGGGTTCACACCTGAGCGTTTTACAGCGCGTTCCTACGCGCTGTAAAACGCTCAACAAGGAGAAACCAATGATTCCCTATGGGAATGGTTCACACTTGGGCGTTTTACAGCGCGTACGATCGCGCTGTAAAACGCCCGACGCTCCAAAAAGTACATGAGCGACTTTTGGGGCGTTTGTGGCCATAGGACACTGTAGTGAATCACACAAACGCGCGTCAAACGCACGTTTACTATTACAAAAACGCGCATAAAAATGCGCGTCAAAAACGCGCGTAAAACGCGCGTTTGCGCAACGCTCAAGTGTGAACCCAGCCTAATGGAGCAGGATCTGAGGACAAGAAATAGATATCATCCCCTGCAGGTAGTGCCTTACATATCATTTTAGCTTCTGGCTCACTTTAAAATCCCTTGAGTTAACATAAAAAAGTAATAGTTGATTTCAAACATGCATAAAGCATTAGACACATAGTGGTTATAAATCCATCCAGTGTTTATGGAAGGAGCTAGAAGACTGCAGCATGGTAAGAAATACCTTTGCCCCAATCAGGTTATTAAAGCTTTAATCTTAGGGTGTGTTCACATGCTGCTGTCAATTATCACAAAATTGTGGTAAAAAAATAAAAACACCATTTCACAACTAAAGAGAACAGATCCTGAAAGCAAAAGAACTTTAATCCCTTAGTGACCAGCCAGTTTTGGGCCTCAGAGACTAAGCTATTTTTTTGTCACATTCCAAGAGCTATAACTTTTTTATTTTTCCATCAATACAGCTGGATGAGGGATTGTGGGTGGTCACTAAGATGTTAAACAGCACCCACCCCTCACAAGGCACCAGGCGTCTATTTCACATCCTCTCTGATTACACCAGTATTTAATGGACTAAAGATCTACAAATCGTTGCATAGGTTTCCACTGATAAGATGTGGCAAGTGGCACTCTCTTGGGGACATGTGCACTCTCATATAGAGGATTCAAGCTGAAACTCCCCGCTCTTTGAACAACTGGTCCAGATGTTTCTCCATCACCACATTTGTGCCTCGTAGACCATTCACAACCTGGAATGCCCACTGGAAATATTCTTGTATCCGTTTTTCTGACCAGCCTATAAAAGAAAATGATGATTACACCGCGCAACAATGATTTTGCTACTGAAAGAAAAACATGCGATTTACACTAAAATGAGCGTGCTGATTCCAAAGTTATACGTGCAAAGCCTATTCAGTTATAATATTAATGAATTATATTGGAGATATTCTAATAGACATGTCCAGACTAGGGTTGTTTCGGGTATCGAATTTTCAATACCCAATCGATCTCGATACTGGGATTTGCCTTTTTTCGATACAAGGCTTCGCTATTGCGCAGTCTAGTATCAGAGAACATGGAGCATGCTGCTCTCAGCGCGCTCCGTGTTTTCCTCAGCAGCACAGGGGAGAAGGACGCAGTCTCTCCATTCCCCCTGTGCCACTGCTGCCACCAATGAGAAGCTGTGATTAGCAGCAGTTAACCCCTCAGGTGCCGCACCCGCCTCCTGTATTCAACGTTAATTATATTATCATTAGTGGCGCAGTGCGCCCTCCTCCCCAGTATTAAAATCATTGGTGGCGCAGTGCACCCCCCAGTATTAAAATCATTGGTGGCAGTGGCCACAGGGTCCCCTCCTCCTCATTGGTGGCAGTTCCGATCGGAACACCGGCAGTGTAATCCTGGGGCTCCGATCAGTTACCGTGGCAGCCAGGATGCTACGGAAGCCCTGGCGGCCATAGTCAGCTCCCTGCTGCTGTGTACCATGCACAGGGCAGCAGGGAGAGTGTGAAATCCTATGCAGCTTGATAGAGCTCTATTAGGGTGAATAGAACAAGGGATTAAAAGATCCCAGGTTCTGGCCCCTAAGGGGGGGGGGGGGGGGGAATCAACATATTTAGGGTACTTTCACACTAGCGGCAGGACGGTTCCGACAGGCTGTTCACCCTGTCGGATCCGTCCTGCCGCTATTTCGCCATGCTGTCGCTCCGTCCCCATTGACTATAATGGGGACGGGGTGGAGCTCCGGCGAAATAGCAGCAGGACGGATCTGACAGGGTGAACAGCCTGTCAGATCTGTCCTGCCGCTAGTGTGAAAGTAGCCCAAGTATAAATCAACCCCTTTCCCAATTTTGCATATAAAATATATAAACAATAAATAAACATATCGCCACGTCTGAAAAGTCCAAACTATTAAAATAGAAAAAATAAAAATGTGCGATTCGCCAGTCAACTTGTCCCCCCAAAAAAATAGGATCGGACTGTTCTATTGTGGGCCGGACGTTCCATAAAATGTGGAATGCATGCAGCTTTTTTTGGCGTTTTATTTTTCTCGCGTGGTATCGAGTATCGCATTACTTTTTTATGGTATCGAAACAGAATCAACATTTTGGTATCGAAACAACCCTAGTCCAGACCTGTCTGGACGCACTCAAGCTGATGTCAGCAGTAGGTATATAAGGCAAGCTGGACAGATTTTGATAAAGTGATCTGTTATAGTGCTATCGGTTTTGAAACTAAAGATGGATAAACGCAAATGTGTTAACGATCCGGACAATTTCTGCTACATATGTGGCAAATACACTACTTATGATCAGCGCAAGAATCTGACAAAGCGAGTAGGTCTTGCAGCTTGGGATGCATTTGTGCTAGTAGTGCAGAACTTCCTTGGGAACAGACGAGCTGCAAACTATGCTGAATTAGTAGACAACGTGCTTACAGCATATGACCAACTTGGCTGCCGAATGTCATTAAAAGTGCGTTTCTTACATTCCTATCTTGACTTTTTCCCACCCAATTTGGGACACGTAAGTGACGAACATGAACAGCGGTTCCATAAAGATATTTCTACAATGGAGAACAGGTATCAAGGCCAATGGAATCCCAACATGATGGGGGACTACTGCTGGTTTTTGCAACGGGAAAATATGACCAATCACAAACGCAAAAGCAGATGCCTGAAGCACTTTTACAGTACTGGGCCTTGCTCAAGTAGGACCTTTAAACTGAAAAACAAGACTTTTTGAAATGTTGTTATTCCATTTCATTTTCATACACTGTTTACTACTAGATCAGGAAATTGTTGGAGTAAAACTCATTATTCAATGTTTTCCAAGTGCTTAATTCATTTAGGCATACTTATGCATAGCAAAATTTCGTGACGTGTTACAACAATTCTGACTTCGGATTTGTAATCCGCACACTCGATTTAGTATGGAACAAATGGTTTTTGCCCAGTAGCAGACTTTTTTGTTGTTGTGTGGCGTCACACTTATCGGTAATCGGATTTTCCAGACCCCACGACAGTGCCACAGAGAGAGAGAGAGGATCCGCCCCCAGGGACAGGAAACCTGCAGAAAAAAAATAAAATAAAATGGAGCCCCTCTCCAACCTCAGGGGTTTACAGAGCGCGATAGTGACTCCAACCCAGGTTAGTTCATCTAAATTATGTAGACATATATATTTTTTTCCTTGCTACACCCTGCACAACTTAAACCGAGAACCATGAAACACCAGGGAGGAAATAAGGAAGGGTGCTGTCGTGGGGTCTAGAAAATCAGATTACCGGTGAGTGTAATCATTATTTTTCCCTTCCCCCACGACAGCACCACAGAGAAGAATACCCCTTCCTTACGGGGGGGCCACCACATGCAGAACTTTCTTACGAACAAAATATCAGTGGCAGAATTTTGGTGGAGCCGATAGAGACAGTAAAAGGTATAAGGAGAAGTCACGTGGCAGCCTTACAGATTTGCTCAATAGAAACATTAGCCCTTTCAGCCCAAGAGGTAGAGACTGCGTGAGTAGAATGTGCTCTCAGGAGAACTTCCAGAAGAGGTGTAAGCCAGAGAAATGACTGTCCTAATCCATCTGGCTAGTGAACTCTGAGGCCATCTTACTTTTATTTATGCCAGAAAGAGGACTTTCTGTAATTTTTCGCTTTATAAGACGCACTGCCCCCCCCCCCCCCATTCATTAAGTAGGCGGAGCAGGCACGTGACCTCAGTGAGTTACGGCCGCCTGCAGCCCAGCCTGCCTGCTAGCGCTTACTACAGAAGACGGAGTGTGACATGTACCGGTAAGTACGGTACAGATGGGGAGAAGGGGGAGCGCAGTTTAGATATTATGATTTACACTAGGTATAATACAGTACATACTGAGCGGTGGGGCCAGAGTACAGTGCCTGCGCTGCCCCGCCGCTCTCCCCGCCTACTACAGACCCTCCTCACTAATACATCGCAGTCTGTTGATGTAAGTCTGTTGATGTTGCAGCATCGCAGACTGCAATGTAAATTGCCAGCATTCGCCCCATAAGACACAGGGGGGGTGCGTCTTATGGGGCGAAAAATACAGTACTTATCTTGACATAGAATGATCAGCAATCATCTTCAGTTTTGAACACAGATACCTTTGGTGCAGAATATATTGCGAGAAGGATACTTTGATCCAAGATCCACTGGAGGCCCTGTGTTACATTACCAGAAGAACTTTAGACGTCAAAAGCTCAAAATTTCTCCAGCTTTCTATGGGCAGGGAGGAGGCCACGTATATCATATAAAGTCTTGATAAAAAGCAGAGAGGGAGGTGGACTGGGAATACCTGACGTAGGTACATACTATAAAGCAATACAGGTACAAAGATGGCTTGATTTAGTGCACCCACTAAGACAGAAGAAGGTCAGAGACCTTTGTGAATACAATGTTGGGCCTTTTTTCCAAAAATACCTTTGGCTCCCAAAAATAAAGAGAGATCCAGTAGAAGATATGGATCTTTTGTTTAAGGGAGTATATATGACGTGGAGCTCAGAGAGAGATATTTTAGCCCCTTCTCCATCTCCTCTGATGCCAACGAATCTTCTCCCTGACCTGCTGGAAATCAGAATAAAAATGTTCCCAGATCTATGGTCCACCTTTGCAAAGATTGGAGTAGGAGATTTTATGGGAGACATAGATCATTACCTAAAAGAAAAGCTTACTGAAACAATTAATGAATCTCCAACATTCTTCTTGGCCAATTCACATATAAACACTGTGTGTAGGAGAGCTGCGGGGAAATTCTTGTTCCAAAGACCCCTTACTGACCTAGAAGCTCTATTGACAACTACTCAGGCAAAACAAAGGAAGATCTCTGAGATTTGCTTGGTGCCGGTGAGGTCGAGGTGAGGCTACAAAACCGCTGTACTTGTTGGCATGGGAAAAATAACTAACTAAATATTGAGCTCTCAGAACAGGAGACAAAAAAGATACTAGCAACCTCACACGGGTTTTCACAATGTGTCCGCCTACAAGATAACCATTTTAAACTTCTCTCTAGATGTTACAGAACACCAGAGTTCTTATTCAAAAGAGGGCTTTCTGATTCTCAGCGGTGCTGAAGATGTGGTGAAGGAGTGGGCTCTCTATCACACATATGGTGGGCTTGCCCCCAGATCACAAAGTTTTGGGAGGAGGTAAACAGAGCAGTGAAGAAAATAGCTTTACCAGACTTTAACATTTCTTTAGAGATGGTAGTTCTCTCGAAACCCTCTAGCCATTAAACTCCTACAAAGAAAAACCTAATAACTCATCTGATAGCAAAAGCTAAGACTCTCATACCACTACACTGGTTAGACACACGACCTCCCACCTTTCAAGAATGTAAAGCGAACGCAGATCAAATCTACAACTTTGAAGAAATGACTAGCTGGATAAATAGAAGCCATGATAGCTTCCTAAAAGTGTGGAGATTCTGGGAAATTGGGAAAACCGATGGATAGGGATCCACAGAGGAGTGAGCTGGTAGTAATGTACTGACTCAATGTGAAAAGTATGAACTTAAGTTTAAACTAACTGAAAAGCAGATTATAGCTACTTAGAAAAGATATGGGAGACTTGACTGGCCTTCCCACCCCCCTTTACATTACCCCATCCCTTTTTGTTCCTTTTCGTGGTTCTGATTTTATTAAGCAACAATGAAGCTCGACATCTGGGGCATCCCAGAATTTGTGCACAAGATATCTGCTGTTTGGGGATGGAATATATGTGCATTTGTAACCTAAAGAGTTATCTCCTTAAGCATATTTGTACATTATTTATACTGTGTAACTTCTGTTATTTGCGGCTATCTTAGCCCTATGATGTTTATGAGAATATTATCAGATTGTAATTGAAAAGTTTATCGAGCTTGATAAAAAAGAAAATATTGAAAAATAAAGCATTTACAAAAAAAAAAAAAAGCTAAAAATTTTGTCGCAATCTGGCATCCATGATGGAGCTCTACCGTGGCATCCATCCCCTGGAGGAGCTAACGGATCTGCCGCAAGAGGTCCAAAGAGCCCCCTGGACCCTTCAGACCCCCTAGAGTCCCCACCGCCAGAACTACCGCACACCCTCCAGGGCCTCCCTGGGAAGTTCTAGATGGGCGGCAAGTATTTATAGGGTTTTGCTGGTGCGCCATACCTCCTGTATGCCATCCAGACTAAATGTTCCAGCCCATCTTCTTACTCCCAACCAAGAGCCATATGGGGCTTTGTTGGTACTCCATATGTCCTGTAGGCCATCGAAACAATATGGTCCAGCCCATATTTAATTCATCATATGGTGTTCCTTGTTTTACAGCCCTGGAGGCTGCATGCTCCAGGCTCCTCTGTCTGGAGGACAGGAAACCACACCTTGAAGACATGTTCTCCTCATGAATACGGCAGCGTACGGTGGAATGCAACACCCCCTCCTGTGGCTGCTTCTCCTTCAACTCTGGAATTGCGTGGCCTCTCTCCCCTGGAGGAGCACACGCACCTGCCACAAGAGCCACGTGGAAGCCCCGGACAACCACCGGTTCCTAGGTTCCTGCCAGCCCAACCTCTGGGCGATAGACAGTGATGGCCAGTTCGCATTGTTCGCCTGCGAACATATGCGGGCTGCCATCTTTTTTCACAAGTCCAGCGAGGCACAGGTAAGCCCTTACCTGTGCGTGAGCCGGTCTGAAAACAAGTGCGGTCAGAGGGAGCAGGCAGTTCCGAGAACAGCCACCGGGGGCCTTCATCGGGCTGTTCTCGTAACTGCCTGCTCCCGGTGACCGCATTTGTTTTCAGACCGGCCCGCGGCACAGGCACAGGTAAGGGCTTACCTGTGCCTCGCTGGACTTGTGCTGTGCCTCGCTGGACTTGTGAAAAAAGATGGCAGCCTGCATATGTTTGCGGGCGAACAATGCGAACTGGCCATCACTGGCGATAGACCCCAGCACGTATGTTACCAACAAGCCCTCCAGAACATATCTGGGACTTCCAGACTAGCGGTAGTGACCTGAAAAACAAACTAAGGTCTCCCACTCCAGGGACAGGAAACCACTGAGGTGGGAGAGGGGCTCCACCTTTTTATTCTGTGGGTTTCCTGTCCCTGGGGGCGGATCCTCTCTCTCTGTGGTGCTGTCGTGGGGGAAGGGAAAAATTTAGGTTTAAGGCTACAAAAAACAGACATTTCATTACATTACAAAAAAGGCACTAATACCTTGCAGCCCTGGGGAGCTCGATTAAGGCTACTTTCACACTAGCGTTCTGCTGTCCGCTCGTGAGCTCCGTTTGAAGGAGCTCACGAGCGGAGCAGAACGCTTCCGTCCAGCCCTGATGCAGTCTGAATGGATGCAGATCCGCTCAGACTGCATCAGTCTGGCGGCGTTCAGCCTCCGCTCCGCTCGCCTCCGCACGGCCAGGCGGACAGCTGAACGCTGCTTGCAGCGTTCGGGTGTCCGCCTGGCCGTGCGGAGGCGAGCGGATCCGTCCAGCCTTACAATGTAAGTCAATGGGAACGGATCCGCTTGAAGATGACACCATATGGCTCAGGCTACTTTCGCACTTAGAAATTTTTCTAAGTTATTAATGCAGACGGATCCTTACTGAACGGAGCCTCAGTCTGCATTAATATGATCGGATTTGTTCAGAACGGATCCAATCAAGTGCAAGTGTGAAAGTAGCCTAAAGGGGTATTCCGGTTAAAACAAGTTAACCCATATCCAGAGGATGAGGGATAATTATCAGATCAGTGCTACTGCTGGGACCCCCACCGATCACAAAAACAGGGGCCCTGTACCCTGTGGAGCCGTACTGAACGGGACAGACAGGCTGGTCAGAAAAACACACGCTTATCCAACCAGCCACTCGGGCCATTTCAGGGGGGCTCTACAGAGTATGGGGGCCCACATTCTCGTGATCAGTGGGGTCCCAGTGGTAGGAGCTCCACCAATTTTGTAGTTATCACTCATCTGCAAAAAAGTTAGAACATGTCCTACTCTTCTCTGTTTTGCGGACAAGAATAGGCATTATTACAATGAATCTGCAAAAACAAAAAAACACAGACGTCGTCCCTATTTTTGCGGATTGCAAAAATGTGTGTATGCAACCTTAGAGATATACCAGACACATTCCCCCCCCCCCCCTCCCTCTCCACATTAACAATGGAGTCCAGTAAACCAGAGACCAGTGGGCGACCAGGAAAAATTTAGCAAGGCTGGGTTCAAATTGCATTTCAGTACACAAAAAAAAGGTATATGTTAAAAGATGCCATACTGTGGCATCCGTCACCAGAGTTCCATTGTAAAAAACAAACAAAAAAAAACAAAACACACGTATACATTATTTGTTACGTTTTTTACAGATGGAACTCTATAGTGACGGATGCCACAGTATGGCATCTGTCTGAGGCATCCGTTAATATACTGAATTTTTTACCCCATAAGACACATTTACTTCCCCCCCCCCCCCCAACCCCCCAAAAGTGGGGGCAAAATGCCCCTGCATCTTATGGGGCGAATACTAATGAGCGCCCACATTATGGAAGCGCTCATTAGTACCGGAGGAACAGGAAGCGGTGAAGGCTCTGCACTCGCCACTTCCTCGGCTGTCAGCTGTGCTTGCACACAGCGTGAGGGCGCTCTGTGACCTCACGCTGTGCACGTCAGGTCACAGCATAGCTGACGGAGGAGGAGGAGGAAGAAGAAGAGCGCTGGAGCGGCAATGTCCAGAGCAGGAGAGGTAAGTTGTTTTATTTATTTTATAAAACATGAGGCAATATGGGGCTGATCTGAGGCAATGAGGGCTAACATGAGAGGCAAAGTGGGCTGCTGGGGGCTGATATGAGACTGCTGGTCTTGTTGGGGCTGTTAGTTGAGGTCCGATTAACATTGGGGGTCCGACCTGAGGTCTAATGAAAAACTTTTTTCTTATTGTCCTCCTCTAAAAACCTAGGTGCGTCTTATGGGCCAGTGCGTCTTATAGGGTGAAAACCAAATTACGTACCGGTAATTCCCTTTTCATGAATCCTCCATGACGGCATACCATGAGAGATGACCCGCCTCCAACCAGGTAGGGACAGGAAGTATAAGTTTGACTCTCCTCCGGCTCCTCCTCAGTGTCTTTCTGGATCGACAGCCTAGAGAGTGTTCTTTCGAATCCCTTTTTTTTTTTTTTGCACACCATCACACACACCATCACCTATGTGTAGGCCTATCATAATCTTATGAACGTATATATTTACATATATCTTTTTTTTTTTTTTTTTTTTTAGGGTGGGAAACCCCTATGCCGTCATGGAGGATTCATGAAAAGGGAATTACCGGTACGTAATTTGGTTTTTCCCTTTCATCCTCCATGACGGCATACCATGAGATATAACATATTAACAACTTTAGGGGGGGATTATAGCTTGAAGGACTTTCCTCCCAAAGGCTAGATCCTGACCTGCCTTAACATGGATTCTGTAATGTTTAATAAAAGTATTAGGGCTAGACCAGGTGGCTGCCCTACAAATTTGCTCTAATGAAGCGTTTGCCCTCTCTGCCCAAGAGGCCGAAACCGATCTCGTAGAATGAGCTGTAAAGGTTTCAGGAGGTGATTTCCCTAGCGCTTTATATGAATCTGAGATCGCCGTCTTAATCCATCTTGAAATGGTATTTTTTGTCGCTCTCTGCCCTTTGTTTAAGCCAAGAAACTGAACAAACAAGGAATCCGTCTTTCTGAAAACCTTCGTGGCCTCTAAATATATAAGCACTGCTCTCCGCACGTCCAACTTATGAAACCTCTCCTCCCCTTCTGTTTTCGGGTCGTCGCAAAACGAGGGAACCAATATCTCTTCTTGCCTGTGAAAATTAGACACAACTTTGGGAAGGAAGGAGTTGTCTAACTTAAACGTAATTCTATCTGCAGAGATAACACAGAAAGGTTCATTAATTTTCAGGGCCTGGATTTCACTAACCCTGCGGGCTGATGTAATTGCTACTAAGAACAGGGTTTTAAGTGTTATATATTTTATAGAGACAGATGATAAAGGTTCAAAGGGGCTTTCTGTTAAGCCTGATAGAACTAAATTAAGATCCCATGGTGGAGTCATAGCTTTCAATGATGGTCTCAGTCTATCTGCCCCTTTAAGGAATCTGACAACCCAAGAATGATTTGCAATTTTTTCATCAAAAACTGCACTAAGGGCTGATACGTGAACCCTCAGAGTATTGGGACGAAGACCTTTCTCCAGCCCAGACTGTAAGAAACCTAGAATTGAAAGGACCGAAAAATTTTCAGGGGATACTTTTTCTTTTACACACCAGGTATTAAAGGTTCTCCAAACCTTATTATAGATCTTAGAGGTTGTCTCCTTTCTACTGGCCGACATAGTATTGATGACGGGATCTGTCAGGCCTTTAGCTTTTAAGATCAACCTTTCAGGTTCCAAGCTGCCAAATGCAGCTTTTCCACCTCGGGATGGAGAAGGGGACCCTGCGACAACAAATCCTGATCCCAAGGAAGGATCCATGGACTTTGGATTGACATGATCTTCAAAAGAGGAAACCATGATTTTTTGGGCCATAAGGGAGCTATCAAAATAACATGGGCTTTGTCTTGCCTTATCTTCTTTATCACCCGAGACATTAGTTGTAGGGGGGGGAAGGCATAAGCTAGATGGAACCTCCATTTTATTGAAAAGGCATCTATGCCTTCGCTTTTGTCTCTTGGATTGAGGGAGAAGAAGCGGTCTACTTTTGCGTTTGTGGCTGAAGCAAAGAGGTCTATTTGGGGAACTCCCCACTTTTGGGTTATTTGGAGAAAAACTTCTTCCTTCAGACTCCACTCTGTTTGATATATCTTGACCCTGCTTAGGAAGTCTGCTTTCACATTTAAGCTTCCTTTTAAATGGACCGCTGAAAGGGATCTTATATTTCCTTCTGCCCAGGAAAAAATCTTTTCTGTTATTTGACTCAGACATAGGCTTCTTGTTCCGCCTTGATGGTTTAAGTACGCTACCACTGTGGTGTTGTCTGATCTTATTTGGACATCCTTTCCCTCTATGTCTTGACTCGCCACTTTTATGGCCTCCCAAACTGCCATCAATTCTTTTTGGTTTGAGGACAAAGTTTTCTGGTGGTTTACCCAGGCCCCCTGGAAATAGTGATGAGAGTAATGCGCTCCCCACCCCCAAGGACTTGCATCTGTAGTGATGAAAACCTGCTCCTCCGTATTCCACGGAATTCCCTGGCGTAGGTGGCTTACTTGCTTCCACCACTGAAGACTCTGATTCACCGAAACAGGAACCAGAACTGTCTGTTCCAGAGAGCTCTGGTTTCTGTCCCAGCAGGCCAGCGTCCACTGCTGTAGAATTCGAGAGTGGAACTGAGCCCACTTTACTGCAGGGATGCAAGAAGTCAGGGTCCCTTGTAGTCTCATGGCTTCTCGTATCGAACAGGATGGATGACTCTGAAACCGTGAGACCTTTTCTACCACTCCAGAGACTTTGTTCTGTAAGAGACGTTTTCTGACGAGTGGTGTCCAGGGAGAGACCCAAGAAAACTATTTCCTGGGACGGGACTGGCTTTGATTTTTCCCAATTTATTAGCCATCCCGCCAGATACAGCGTCTGGCAGGTCACAAAGAGATTGTTCTCTAGTGACTGTTTTGACTCGCCTACTATCAGTCGTCTAAATACGGAATGATCAAGATATTCCTCCTTCTCAGGTGGGCCACTAGTTCCAGCATCACCTTTGTGAAGACCCTGGGGGCCGAGGTTATCCCAAAGGGTAATACCTGGAATTGAAAATGGAACAGAACTTTCCCCAAATAAACCGCTATCCGCAGGAACTTTTGGGACTGTTTGCATACCGGAATGTGGTAGTATGCGTCTCTTAAGTCTAGGGAGGCTAAAAAGTCCCCCTTTTTCAGCAGATTCACGGTTGATCTTATTGTCTCCATTTTGAATTTGTTGTACTGTATGAATTTGTTTAAGTTTTTTAGGTTTATTATTAACCGAAATTTCCCGTCTGGTTTTTTTACTAGAAAAACGGTTGAATAATATCCCTGACCTTTTTGAGAATAGGGAACCGGAATTATGGCCCTTTGAGCCAGAAGCTTCCGAATCCCTTCCTCCAGATTTGTTTGGAGAACAGTTGTCTTTTGAATGGGAGTTACCCTGAAAATATTTGAGGGAGGAGGAAGACGGAAAACTATTTTGTAGCCTTCTGAGATCGTATTTAAGACCCAAGGGTTTGTTGTAATTTTTTCCCAGTAGTCTAAAAAACAACTTAGTCTCCCTCCTACCTGAGCACTGGCGTCATTGCTTTGACGGTTCCGTATTCTTTGAAGAAAACAGGTACCCTCTACTCTTCTGGTTTCTTCCCCTTGACCAGCCTGAGTCCCTGTTTGTTTTCTTTGCTTGAAAGGGGGTCCCTTTTTTAACTCTCCGAAAGGGAAATTTCCTCTTCCCGGAATCTCTGGGAAAGGTCTTCTTAGAATCGGAAGCCTTTTCTAGGATGGACTCTAAATCCTCTCCAAACAATAGATTACCATGAAAAGGTAAGGTACATAATTTTAATTTTGAACTGACCTCACCTGACCAGGATTTTAACCAGAGGGACCTTCTTGCCACGACCGCTAACCCAGATGCCTTAGCAGCTATCCTGACAGATTCCGCAGTGGCATCAGATAGGAAATCCACCGCTTTGATTAGGAGCGGAAAGGAATCTTTAAGATCACCGTATGTACTACCGCCTTTCAGTAGGGATTCTAACTGTGTGAGCCATTTTTTTAATGATCTGGATACTGAGGTTGCCGCTAGGTTTGGTTTGAACAGGGCAGCACAAGCTTCCCATGTTTTTTTAAGAGTCTGATCTGTCTTTTTATCCATGGGGTCCCTTAATGACCCCATGTCTTCAAATGGTAAGGCGTTAGGACCCTTCACTAATTTAGACAGAGAAACATCTATCTTAGGGCAGGTGGTTAACAAGGCTTTGTCTTCGCTAGAAAAGGGGAGACGTCGCCTTATTGTCCTAGGAATGAATAGTTTCCTATCCGGGGACCTCCATTCTCTTTTAATCAGATCGTGCATGTTTTTATGCACCGGAAAACCTCGGTTAGATCTCTGTTCAAAACCACTGAACATCTCGTCGTGGACTGATCTACAGATTTTTTTCATCAGAAAGATCCATAGTGGCTCTAACTGCCTTAATTAATTCTCTGGTATCTTCCGATGAAAAGAGATAGTTTTTAAATTCGGAATCTGAACCAGAATCTTCAGACCCGAGTTCACCTGACTCTGAGTCCTCCTCAAATTCTGAATCAGATGCTTTTGTCGCTGGTCCCTGCGCCTGTTTGGAGCAGGAAGGAATTAATGAGGTGTCTGACATAGCAGCCCTGATTTCTTCCCTAATTGTGTTTTTAAGTTCTTCTTTTAGGGACGGAACTAAATCCTTAGAAATGTTGTCAGTGCATTTTTTACACACTTTCCTAGCAGAAGAATCAGAAAGTTTAATAGAACAGAGACTGCACTTTTTTGCCCTCTGACTAGATTTTGCTTTCTGAGCACTCTCTTTCTCGCTCTGCATACATACAGAAAGAAAGAAAATACATAAGGGTTAATCTAACAGAATATACTGCCTTTACCCATGTCCTGGTAAATTACTCACTGGTACGGATCCCTGAGTGTTCTCCATAATTTCACCTGGGTCCAGCATCTTTTTTAGGGAAACAAAAGTCACTGTTCCCCCCTTAAATAGTTTTTACCTCCAGACCTCAGATCAGAGGACGACTTCCGCCATAATCCTGTGCGCTTTTTTGAATTTTCCCGCCGCCGCCGGCATGCGATCCACCGCCCGGAAGTGCTCTCAGGCCCCAATCCGGAAGTGACCTGTGGAACGCTTCGTGGAACGCATGGCGCGCGTCCACTTCCGGTGACGACACTGTGAGCGCCGGCCATGCCGGATCGCAGTGTGGAGTATCGCAACCGACCGGAGGGACTCCCTGAGTGTCCGGCCCCACATGGACCTGTCTGCCCGCACCAGCAGCAGGTAAGAGACAGGTCTTCCAGAGCCCGGCTTCCCCAATGGGGACCGGACCCTGCTGCCTCCTCACATGGCATCCACTTCCCTTCTTCTACTTCTTTCTTCATGGTCGGCGACCATAAGAGAAAACCCATCTCCTACCTGGAGGGACAGGAAGACACTGAGGAGGAGCCGGAGGAGAGTCAAACTTATACTTCCTGTCCCTACCTGGTTGGAGGCGGGTCATCTCTCATGGTATGCCGTCATGGAGGATGAAAGGGAAAAAATACGTATTATTTTTTTTTTAAAACGTTACTCGTATGACGAAAACCTGATGTGAACCCTGCCCAAGGTGATTATATTTTTTTTTTCATTTGAAGAGGTTACTTAAATGTGTAGGTAAGATGACTGTACAGCACATAGTAACATAGCCCTTGATATTCTGTGTTATTTCATAAGCCATGTGCCCTTGTTAGGAAAATTGTCTGTGCTGTCCCCATACAGATCCTGTCCATAAGATGGCTGCTCATGTGACCAGACACAGCCTCTTCCATACAAACACACCGCGCCTGCACTAAATCCACAATAGTGCAAGTACATATGGCAGGTGCAGTGTATTTGAATGGAGAATAAGTGATTTCCTGGTCACATGACCCTCCATCAGCGGCCATTTTATGGACAAGACCTCTGTGTGGACAGCACAAGACTTTGCAAACAATTGGGGACACACCTTATGAAATATAGGAAAAGGCACAGAATTTCAACAAAGGCTATAGTAGTAAATGTCATTCAGTCATCTTACAAACACATTGGTCAACTATAAAACAGAAAGCAGGCAACCCCTTTAAATCGGATTATCGGACCAATACATTCTATTACAGATTTTCACTTTCCCATTGAAGTTAATAGGGAAAATAAACCACTTACTTGCAACCAACGCACAACAGAAATTGACATACTGTGGATAAAAAATTTGCACCGCAGGTCAATTTCCAGACAGAAAAATTCCACAGCATGTGGATTAGATTAGTAAATCTCATCTAGATGCTGAGGAATGTGTCCATGTCCACCCCCTGCCTGTATTCTGCTGCCGATTTTTCCTATGCAATGATATAGGAAAGATATAGACGGTAAGTCGTCTTTTAGGGTGCCATTACACGTGCCCTAGAGGCAGTGGGTGCCACTCACATTCTCCAGCTAATTGCCACATTGCAACATTAAAAAATAAGGCAAGTCTTTGCGGAGACAGACAACTGGCGATACGCCATGTCACTGGCGCAGTGTAGGGTCCCTTCAGGCCGGCTACCTACCCTTTGGAGTGCTGCGGTTCAGGTCCCGCAGATTGTACAACTTGTCTGCCAGTTTCACCAGTTTAGATTGGTGGCTGCAGTGTGGGGCATGCTCTATCTGCAGCCGCTTTCTCGCCATCCTTGGCAGTGTCTTGTCATCAGTCACCTCTTCTACTATTCTCCTGACCTCTGGCCCAAACGTCTGCTCGATTTCCAGAAACGTTGTGTCTGTATCTTCAACTGTATCATGTAGAAGAGCTGCCTAAAGACAAATGAGGGAGACGAGTATTGGGCTTGTTCGGTACGGCCCAGATCAGTTCCTGTTAATTGCCTCCGCTAAAAGGTCCACATTTTTTGTGGCCCCTACAGAAATGCATTTTGCGGACCGCACATCGCCGGCACTCTCATAGAAAATGCCTATGTCTGCAAAAAAACACTTTCTATTTTTTTGCGGAACGAAGTGCGGATCCACAAATGCGAATAGCACACTCCGGACCCTTCGAAAATTAATGGGTCTGCACCTGTTCTGCAAAATTGCGGAACGGATGCGGACCCATTTTGCGGACGTGTGAATGGACCCTAAGGGCTGTATTACACCAACAGATTATCTGACCAATCATTGATCAGGTGACCTATTACACACACAGATATTTTGTTATACACACACCAACTATTGGTCTGATTGGACAGATATTGGTCAGATATTCTGTTGGTGTAATACAGGCCTAACTTGTGAAAATAGGTTCGCTGGTTCCTGGGAGGGGGGGGGGGGGGGGGGGGGGGGAGATTTTTTTTTTATTCTTTATGCAAATTCGGACTTCAGTGCACTGAGGGGTGGGCGTAGCTCCTCAGCTTGCCAGTGCAGGCCACGCCCCTCGGTGTAATGAAGCCTCACTTATAGAGGGCATAAAGAATAAAGCCTCATTCACACATCAGTGTTTCGTCAGTGATGTCCATCAGTGATTGCGAGCCAAAACCAGGATTGGAGCCTCCACAGACATAAGGTATAATAGAAAATTCTGCTCCTGTTCCGTGTTTAGAGCCGCACCTGGTTTGGGCTCAAAATCACTGATGGAAATCACTGACCAAACACTGACGTGTGAGGCATAAGTCTATTTCTTTGAAACGCTGCAACCAATTTTCACAAGACAGGCATCATTTTAATCAGCAGGAACAACCTTACCAGGCAGTTTGCCTGGTGTAATTGGGCTGATTTTTTAAATGCTTTTTAAATGTACTAAAGCATGTTTTACATAAGGTCAGGATGTAAAAAAAAAAAGACAGAATTTAGAATTAAAAAACGACAGTAAAACGTATATTTTGCACACATCTTTACCTGCAGGACAGTTATATCGCTGATTCCAGCCTCGTGAGATAATATCCTAGCAACACCTACAACACAAATGCTGAAAAATCATCATTTCATAAACTCTACCCACTCCACTTACATCTGATGTACCGCTACATCCAACATACGGTAACCTGTACAAGTTTTAAAGCGGACCTGACATCATGAAATATATTACAGATAAGGCCTCTTTCACACTTGCGTTGTCCGGATCCGGCGTGTACTCCACTTGCCGGAATTACACACCGGATCCGGAAAAACACAAGTGTACTGAAAGCATTTGAAGACGGATCCGTCTTCAAAATTACTATGGCACCCAGGACGCTATCAAAGTCCTGGTTGCCATAGTAGGAGCGGGGGAGCGGTATACTTACAGTCCGTGCGGCTCCCGGGGCGCTCCAGAGTGACGTCAGAGCGCCCCATGCGCATGGGGCGCCCTGACGTCACTCTGGAGCGCCCCGGGAGCCGCACGGATGGTAAGTATACGCTCCCCTTTACCATGGCTGCCGGGACTTTAGCGTCCCGGCAGCCATGGTAACCACTCTAAAAAAGCTAAACGTTGTATGCGGCAATGCGCCGAAACGACGTTTAGCTTAAGGTCGGATCCGGATCAATGCCTTGCGGCAAGTCTTCAGTTTTTTTGGCCAGAGCAAAAAGCGCATTGTTATATGGTGGCCACAGGGTCCCATCCCCTCCATTGGTGGCAGTGGCAGATTACACTGCTGGGGCTCAGATCGTTACCATGGCAGCCAGGACACTACTGAATCCCTGGCTGCCATGTTCAGCTCCCTGCTGCTGTGTGCACAAAGCACAGGGAGGTGTGCGAGATCCTATTCACCCTGATAGATCTCTATCAGGGTGAATAGCATAAGGGATGAAAAGATCCAGGTTCTAGTCCCTAAGGGAAGAAACGGTTATTAAATAAAAAGCAAAAAAAAAAAAAAAAAAAGTTTAAATGGCCCCCTTCCCAGTTTTACATATAAAATTTACAAACAATACTCTAAACCACGCAATTCGCCATTTTTAGTCACGGCCACAATTGCTGTAACCAATACACGGGCAACATTTGTGCAGCTGGACAGGACCTTGAATGGGTCCGTGGTATGTCAGCACCGCAAAAAAATAAAATAAATGACATGTCATTTTTTTTAGCGGTGTGCAACCATGAAAAGAAACACCACGGAAGCACTCCGCAGTGCTTCCGGTGTTCCGTTCCGTAACTCTGTTCCGCATCTCCGGGATTGCGGACCCATTCAAGCGAATAAGTCCGCATCCGTGATGTGGGGTGCACATGGCCGGCGGCAATACGGCACGGCCGCCCAACAGCCATGTGCATGAGACCAAAGTCTGCATAAAATTCTGATGAGGAGAATCTGCAGCATTTAAACGGGTTTTCTGTGATTTTAATACTGATCCTAGCCTCAGGATAGGTCATCATTATCTGATCAGTGGGTTTCCGACACCCGCCCATCAGCTGTTCCAGAAGGCACCGGCACTCCTGTGAGCACAGCAGCCTTCCCCATGCTCACCAAGCACAGCGCCGTACATTGTATAGTGGCCGTGCTTGGTATTGCAACTGGACCATAAACCGCCAGCAGTACCTTACAGCTGTTGACACCGGGTTTCTAATGATGTTCTTGTATAAAATGTACGAGACGCATGATTGCTGTAAAACAACTTTTTTTCCCCCATAGGTTGTATGCAAAAGAGGTCCTGGAAGTCAAGGCGGCAGAGACTTTCACGCTTGAAGTCACGCTCACCTCACCTCCTTCCCGCCCCTTCGCATTTGATTGATGGCTTTTTGAATTCTTTCAGGCGCGATTCCATCCTGAGATTTTGTGCGTGCGCCGTGTGATCTTGTTCCCGGCGCTCCTGATTCTGTGACTGACGCTGATGCGGGGTAATGTTCTCTTACCCACGTGCGAGTCTGTGCATTGACTTGCTGAAGCCATGTGCAGTGAAGGGGGGCATTACACACATGGACACATAGGGGCACATTTACTAAGCTTTTTATGGCGTAAAGAAAGGCTGCCTCTTAATAAATTAGACGCATCACAATGTGGCAGACTGGTGTATGGGACATATGTCGCCATAATACCTCCGATTTTTTATCTGTGACCTGTCTTTATATTGATGAGTAGCGGCAGCCTATTACCGGCAGCAGGACAGAACTAGTGACCCCCGGGAGCTGCATCACAGACCAAGAGGGGGATGTATCAAAGGGAAACTGACTTAGCTGCCCACAGCAACCAATCAGATTCCACTTTCATTTTTCAGAGCTGCTACAGAAAATGAAAGGATCAATCTGATTGGTTGCTATGGACAACTAAGCCAGTGTCTCTTTGCAGCGGTTTTGAAGCTCCTGCGCTCTGGTCTGTGCTGCTGATATTGAGCACACAGCCTCGGGGGTCACCATATCAGGTGGGCCCAGTCCCTTCTCCACCTCTGATGTGACAGCAGCTCTGGCCTGAGAAAGTGACAGTAAAATGTGTGAGCCGTCAGTAAGAGCTACTGTATGGTGCCCCCCCACAGTGTGTGAGCGGAGGGCGATCTGACAGCTGACGACAGTATAACGCCTCATGGACATGACTGTATGTACGGTATTTTGGGCACCACAAATTGCAGATCCACAGAATACAGATACCAGCATTTTTCGCAAACCCACTGACTTTAATGGGTTCCTGGTCCATATTTTGCGGCCAAGTATAGGACACGTTCTACTTTTTGCAAAGCGGACATATGAATGCAGAAAGAAACCGGATTTGTGTGCTTTCCGTATCCATATGTCCGTTCCACAATATGTCCGCAAAATGTGGACCACAGACTGACTGAAGTCACACAGACCAGATCCGTATTTTGCGGATTCACGATTTTCGGATGACAAAATAAACATGGTCATGTGTATGAGGCCTAAAGCATCAGGACTTTCCTCTCCGCCATTTCTGATGCCGTGAAGTCAAGTGTCACTGACCTGCACCTGACCATCCACTCCATTCAGGGGATCCCATACAGATGCAGCAAAGCAACTATAAAAGTTACCCTTTGCCGCATCTGTGCGTTATTCCAGTGCTCAGGACTTAATCCCAGTAGTCACCCTTGATGCTGAGCTACGTAACCGCAAAAACATGCAGTGTGAACAGTACCTGCGATAGATACCTGCATTCTTCCCCTCTCTCACATAAGCTTTACTTGTGCAGAGTCACTGCTTTCTATGGAAGGTGCAAGAACAGCCAGTTACTGACAGTGTACCTATGGGGTGATTTATGTAGGGCGTCTCCTCCACGTCCTTCCTCTTCTGTGCTTTATGCTTTATAGCAGCAAAGTGCGCCGCTTCTAGAATCCCAGCAACTTCCGACATCTCTGCGACTTCTCAGCGACATGTACTCCACTGCCCTCTATAGTAAAGCCTAGAATGTATGGGCGTCTGTGAGGGCCTGACGTCACGACGTCATGTGACTGCTTCTTCCCGCCCCTTACACTGTGGAAAGAGAAACAGAAAGAGCAGCGCTGTGTCCACTGTCCGGAGCGGGGAGAGTGCGGGGTCCGTGGGCCGTATCGTTATGTAGTTTGTAGGGGAGAACATAAGGGGTGTGAGAGCTAAAGTCACAGCCACAGTGACACTGCTCACCATACAACCCCTTACTAAGTATTTTTAACTCCTTAGTGCCCCATTCGCATAGCGGTTTTGCCTCCTCTGTACCTCCTCCACACAGTTGTTTTGCCTCCCCTGTGCCCCTTCCACATGGCAGTTTTGCCTTCTCTGTGCCCCCTCCACACGATAGTTTTAACTTCTTAGTGCCCCCACACTGTAGTTCTGTGCCCTTTGTTCCCCCACACAGTAGTTTAGCCCCCTTAGAGCCCCCCACAAGCTAGTTTGGCTTTCTCAGTGGCCGAATACCGTAGTCCCTATCCCCACACTCTGGTGTTGCCTGCAGAGTGCCCCCTCCCCCCACACTGTGGTATTGCCGGCAGAGTGCCCCCCCCACACACTCTGGTGTTGCCTGCAGAGTGCCCCCCCACACACTCTGGTGTTGCCTGCAGAGTGCCCCCCCACACACACTCTGGTGTTGCCTGCACAGAGTGCCCCCTCCCCCCACACTGTGGTTGTGCCTGCAGAGTGCCCCCCCCCCCACACTGTGGTTGTGCCTGCAGAGTGTCCCCCCCCACACACTGTGGTTGTGCCTGCAGAGTGCCCCCCCCCCCCCACACTGTGGTTGTGCCTGCAGAGTGCCCCCCCCACACTGTGGTTGTGCCTGCAGAGTGCCCCCCCCCCCACACTGTGGTTGTGCCTGCAGAGTGCCCCCCCCCCACACTGTGGTTGTGCCTGCAGAGTGCCCCCCCACACTGTGGTTGTGCCTGCAGAGTGCCCCCCCCCCACACTGTGGTTGTGCCTGCAGAGTGCCCCCCCCCCCACACACTGTGGTTGTGCCTGCAGAGTGCCCCCCCCACACACTGTGGTTGTGCCTGCAGAGTGCCCCCCCCCCACACACTGTGGTTGTGCCTGCAGAGTGCCCCCCCCCCCCACACTGTGGTTGTGCCTGCAGAGTGCCCCCCCCCCACACACTGTGGTTGTGCCTGCAGAGTGCCCCCCCCCCCCACACACTGTGGTTGTGCCT
Organism: Bufo gargarizans; assembly: GCF_014858855.1. Taxonomy (NCBI): domain Eukaryota; kingdom Metazoa; phylum Chordata; class Amphibia; order Anura; family Bufonidae; genus Bufo; species Bufo gargarizans. The sequence continues at coordinate 138,733,598 of NC_058081.1, forward strand.
GCAGAGTGCCCCCCCCCCCCCACACACTGTGGTTGTGCCTGCAGAGTGCCCCCCCCCCACACACTGTGGTTGTGCCTGCAGAGTGCCCCCCCCCCACACACTGTGGTTGTGCCTGCAGAGTGCCCCCCCCCCCCCCCCCACTGTGGTTGTGCCTGCAGAGTGCCCCCCCCCCCCCACACTGTGGTTGTGCCTGCAGAGTGCATTCTAGTCCACAGACAGATTTTTGCAATAAGCCATGCCTCTAATCCCATCCAATCTCCTCTGTCCACTTATTGCCATTTACCAGAGTCATGTCCCTTAAAGCCCCCAGACATTATGATGCCCCCTTTGTACCCCTCCACACAGTATGATGCCTATTTAGTGCCCCCACAGAGAATTATGCCCCTAAGTGCCCCCCTCCCCTCATAGCAGAATGCCCACTAAATGTCCCCCACACAGTGATGCCCCCTTAAAGAGGACCTTTCACCTGGATATCTTTAATTATTATCCTACCTTATAGTGCAGCCCCCACTGATGTCTTGGCACCTTTTTTTTTTCTCTAAAGAACCCCCCCCGTTCGTCAGCTGTGGTCCCCGTCTCTTTTGGCGCCTCATATGCTAATGAGGCGACTCGGTTATACTAGGCGTGCACTTGTATTTCTCCTAGGCCCGTTTATCTTCTCCCTGGCTGCAAGCGCATCCAATCAGAACGCCTCGCTCTTAGCCAGGGAGACAAAAAACAATGGCTGCACACCGTTATATATATACAAACAATAGAGCTAAGAAATGGGGGTCATTCTAGATTAAAGTGGTACAATACCGACTATAAATGAATAATGGAAGCTCTTAGCGCACATACGTGTTGGGCCCATCTACCAGACGCCAAGGTGGCTTCCGCAGATGGGACCCTAACACTAATACACCGCTTCTCTTTGGACTTGCCTAAGCCTACAATATTCAGGGCAGTGGTGGAACCAGCTACATAAGTACTCTGCTCAGAAGTCCCAGGTAGATGGGCGTGTTCAGTCTAAAAGAGGTGCTACCCTCAATATATTGCAAGAAAATTTTGACTAGAACCTTCAGAATCACAGGTGCATATCCATGAAGCAAACATAATTACAAAAAACAAAATGGCTGCACACCGTTATATATACAAACAATAGAGCTGAGAAATGGGGGTCATTCTAGATAAAAGTGGTACAATATTGACTATAAATGAATAATGGAAGCTCTTAGCGCACATACGCTCCTTCTCCCGCGAGAACTTGAGCTCCTTCTCCCTGGCTAAGGGAGCATTCACACGACCGTGTTGGTTTTGCGGTCCGTAAATCACGGATCCGTGTGTTCCGTATGTCTTCAGTTATCTTTCCTTTTCCGTTCCGCAAGTCCGTATAATACGGACGTGGTGCTTCCGTGTGTCATCCGTTATTCACGGTCCGCAAAAAAAACGGATGGGTAATGAAATGGGGTTTCCTAGAATGTTTTCAGTCTAAGGGTCCGTTAAAAACGGATGACACACGGATGCATTTCCGTGTGCTATCCGTTTTTCACGGACCCAATGACTTTCTATGGGGCCACAGACCGCGATTTGCGGCCAAGTATAGGACATGTTCTAAAACACACGGAACGGACAGCACACGGATGAGAATAAAAGGCATACTGCAATTTTCACAGACCCATAGAAATGAATGGGTCCGTGTATTGTCCGTCAAAATTGCAGAACGGACACGGAAGAAAAACACGTTCGTGTGAATGCTCCCTAAGAGTGGGGCGCTCCGATATAATGTATACAGAGGGAGGATTGGAGGAAGGTAAATAGCATATGTAAAGGGAGGACTAGAGAGGATATAATATATATACAGCCAGGTCCATAAATATTGGGACATCGACACAATTCTAACATTTTTGGCTCTATACACCACCACAATGGATTTGAAATGAAACAAACAAGATGTGCTTTAACTGCAGACTGTCAGCTTTAGGCCTCATGCACACGACTGGTTGTCTCCACGTCCGTTCCGCCGATTTTAGCGTTTCAGATGCGGACCCATTCATTTCTATGGAGCCGTTGAAGATGCGGATAGTGCATCGTTTGCCATCCGCGTCCGTGGTTCCAGTCCGTCAAAAAAATATAACCTGTACTAATCTTGTCTGCGGAAAATGGTTTGCGGACCCATTCAAGTCAATGGGACCGCTAAAAAACACGGAGGCACATAAGATTGTCGTCCGCGTCCGTTTTATTCCTATCATTTGCATGGCAAACCTGTCTTAGGCTACTTTCACACTAGCGTTCGGGCGGATCCGTTCAGAACGGATCCGCCCATAATAATGCAGACGGAGGCTCCGTTCAGTACGGATCCGTCTGCATTATTTTAGCAAAAAAAAGCTAAGTGTGGAAATAGCCTGGGACGGATCCGTCCAGACTTTCAATGTAAAGTCAATGGGGGACGGATCCGCTTGAAGATTGAGCCACATTGTGGCATCTTCAAACGGATCCGTCCCCATTGACTTACATTGTAAGTCTGGACGGATCCGCACGCCTCCGCACGGCCAGGCGGACACCCGAACGCTGCAAGCAGCGTTCAGCTGTCCGCCTGTCCGTGCGGAGGCGAGCGGAGCGGAGGCTGAACGCCACCAGACTGATGCAGTCTGAGCGGATCCGCCTCCATTCAGACTGCATCAGGGGTGGACGGCTGCGTTCGGGTCCGCTCGTGAGCTCCTTCAAACGGAGCTCACGAACGGAATACCGAACGCTAGTGTGAAAGCAGCCTTAGACATATTTTTTTTTTACCTTCCTTTATGTCTGTCTTATGGTGGTGTATAGAGCCAAAAATGTTAGAATTGTGTCGATGGCCAAATATTTATGGACCTGACTGTGTGTGTGTGTGTGTATATATATATATATATATATATATATATATATATATATAGAGAGAGAGAGAGATATAGAGGGAGGACTGGAGGAGGGTATATAGAGGGAGGACTGGAGGAGGGTATATAGTGTATAGTTGGAGGACTGGACTGGAGGAGGGTATATAGAGGGAGGACTGGAGGAGGGTATACAGTGTATACAGAGGGAGGACTGGAGGAGGGTATACAGAGGGAGGACTGGAGGAGGGTATACAGAGGGAGGACTGGAGGAGGGTATACAGAGGGAGGACTGGAGGAGGGTATACAGAGGGAGGACTGGAGGAGGGTATACAGAGGGAGGACTGGAGGAGGGTATACAGAGGGAGGACTGGAGGAGGGTATACAGAGGGAGGACTGGAGGAGGGTATACAGAGGGAGGACTGGAGGAGGGTATATAGTGTATACAGAGGGAGGACTGGAGGAGGGTATATAGTGTATACAGAGGGAGGACTGGAGGAGGGTATATAGTGTATACAGAGGGAGGACTGGAGGAGGGTATATAGTGTATACAGAGGGAGGACTGGAGGAGGGTATATAGTGTATACAGAGGGAGGACTGGAGGAGGGTATATAGTGTATACAGAGGGAGGACTGGAGGAGGGTATATAGTGTATACAGAGGGAGGACTGGAGGAGGGTATATAGAAAACACCAAAAGAGTAATAATCATAAATATCTCACGTGGAGTTATTCGTATAACACCTAAAAATGCTCAAAAAAGCTTCCACACAAAAAGTTATAATCAATAAGTACGTTTATTAAACATCCATGAATAATATATCAATTAGACATACACAAAAAAGGCAAGCAGCAGTCGTGGGAACACAACAGTGTTACAAACAATCGTATAATAACAGAGAGCTCCAGACCAAAAAGGGACTAGTATCCCCCCACATACAGTTAATATGATATCAGCTGAGTGGGGCTCATAAAGCAAGGTGCACCCAGGGCCTCAATAGCCATACACTGCAATCATGTAAGGCAGTGTAAACCAGTGTGCATCCCCACACAACAGAGACTGCAGGGGGAGGAAATTATATATATATATATATATATATGTATATATATATATATATAAAACAATAGACAGAGTACAACAACTCACATTCCTTACTGACCCTGGTCTGAAGCAGCCGCCCGACGATGATCGTTACGCTTCCTCTTGGGGCATACTCCACTCATCCACAATGCCCTCCTATATACTCCCTCAGTTTGGCCTCAGCCAATGGCTACACTCCTACACAGCCGTCCGTAATCATCCTATCTTACCATCAGAGGCAATGTGTGTCCTGTAGTCCAATCAGGTATCATTCTTACCACTGCCACGGCATCCGTCCGCCAGGTGGATGGCATAGGTGTCTGCATCACTGCCGTGCGACCGCACCAGCTGCATCGGCGTAACACGGCACAGCCCATCCAGTGGTGGGCGGGTCAAACGACTAATAACTGCCACGTGATCCGCATCATGCTCCGCCCCCCAACAAGCAATGAGGCCTCATGATGACGTCATGCGGCGCAGCCAAGCCGCGTCAGACAGCAGCGCGGCCCGTCTCCCGGTGACCGGGTCACAAAGTCAGCCAGCCAACCAGCACCAGGTCTCCTCTGTGCCGCTCCTTTCATACGCCAGTCATTCATACTCCTGCTGAATGACTGCCAGTGTGTATCCACCTGACTTCTCCACAAGGCAACTGATGGTCCCAACCCCATTTATAAGGCTAGAAATCCCACTTATTAAACCTGACAGGGCACACCTGTGAAGTGAAAACCATTTCAGGTGACTACCTCTTGAAGCTCATCAAGAAAATGCCAAGAGTGTGCAAAGCAGTAATCAAAGCAAAAGGTGGCTACTTTGAAGAACCTAGATAGAATATGACATATTTTCAGTTGTTTCACACTCTTTTGTTATGTATATAATTCCACATGTGTTAATTCATAGTTTTGATACCTTCAGTGTAAATCTACAATTTTCATAGTCATAAAAATAAAGAAAAGTCTTTGAATGAGAAGGTGTGTCCAAACTTTTGGTCTGTACTGTATGCTTTGGGTCGTTGTCATGCTGAAAGATGAAGTTCCTCCTCATGTTCAGCTTTCTAGCAGAAGCCTGAAGGTTTTGTGCCAATATTGACTGGTATTTGGAACTGTTCATAATTCCCTCTAGCTTTACTAAGGCGCCAGTTCCAGCTGAAGAAAAAAAAGCCCCTTGGCATGATGCTGCCACCACCATGCTTCACTGTGGGTATGGTGTTCTTTTGGTGATGTGCAAACAAATCTTTTCTGAATTATGGCCAAAAAGTTCAACCTTGGTTTCATCAGACCATAACACCTTTTCCCACATGCTTTTGGGAGACTTCAGATGTGTTTTTGCAAAATGTAGCCTGGCTTGGATGTTTTTCCTCGTAAGAAAAGGCTTTCGTCTTGCCACTCTACCCCATAGCCCAGACATATGAAGAATACGGGAGATGGTTGTCACATGTACCACAGAGCCAGGTCACATTAAAGGTGGAAAAAGTTCTGAAATTATTATTTTTTGTCGAATTGTTTTACAGCACAGAAACCTGACATTTTAACAGGGGTGTGTAGACTTTTATATCCCGTGTGTGTGTGTGTGTGTGTATATATATATATATATATATATATATACACACACACAGTGAGGAACAGAAGTATTTGAACACCCTGCGATTTTGCAAGTTCTCCCACTTAGAAATAATGGAGAGGTCTGAAATTCACATTGTAGGTGTGAGACAGAATTTAAAAAAAATTATTCCTTACCTTTCTTATCATCAGTGATACCCCACGAGGTGAGATCTTACATGGAGCCCCAGTCCGAGGGAGACTGACAGTCGTCTTCTTTAGCCTCTTCCATTTTCTAACAATTGCTCCAACAGTTGATGTATTCTCACCATGCTGCTTGGCAATTGCCCCGTAGCCCTTTCCAGCCTTGTGAAGGTCCACAAATTTGTCTCTGATGTCTTTTGACAGCTCTTCGGTCTTGCCCATGTAGTAGTTGGCATCTGACTGACTGTGGGGTGGACAGGTGTCTTTAAAGAGCTCAGACAGGTGCTACTAAGTTAGATTCATGAGTGGAGTAGAGGTGGACTTTTTAAAGGCACAGTAACATTTCTTTCAGAGCCAGACTTCTCGCTGTTTCTCAGGTGTTCAAATAAAGAAGTGTAAGACAAATAAATTCTTTAAAAATCATACAATGTGATTTCCTGAATTTTTTTTTTTTAAATTCTGTCTCTCAGAGAGGGAATGCACCTACAATGTGAATTTCAGAACCCGCCATGATTTCTAAGTGAGAGAACTTGCAAAATCGAAGGGGTGTTCAAATACTGTTTGTCCAAGGTTGATATAATGGGCAAAAGAAAAGGCCTCAATGACACTTTTTTTGTGATTTAGCACACTTTATGATTTAGCAGTCCTAACTTTATAGCTCCTTTTTTTCTTAAAGGGACACTGACAGGCCTTCTGAGGATAATTAGCTCTTTATATGCCCCCCTAGGTCTTATAATAAGTTCCCAATTCATATAAGTATTATCCCTGTGCGCATTGTTAAACGTGAAAAATCATCTTTATAATCACCTCTCCTTTCTGCCCAAGGGGCGTTCTTTGTGCCGAATTTGTGCCCAGCCCACGCCCCAACTGCCGGATCCTTAGACACGCCCATCTCATTAGTATTCACTTCGCTGGGCGGTATTTTCCTGTCCCCCGACATTCGGAGATCCTGCTTTTTATTTCATATTGGGTAAAAATCTATATTTGTAATTTGTGTCTAGCAAATCAAACAAATTGACCTTTATCCGAATTTCAGGAAAAATTCAATTCGCACTTCATGGTAACTAATGAATTTTCCCTGAAATGGATGAAGAAAAAAACAAAAAAAAACATTCACCACATCCAATTGCCGCCACGTCTATCTTGATTGAAGATACCGCACAAAATCTCACGCATGGTGATGTATGAAGTCACTACGCAAGCCACAGCGGCCTCTACGCAATCAAATGGATACGATTTTATTGATTTTTTTTTTACTCTATTTTCATCTCAGATACTGCAATCAGAGAGGAACGAGGCATCTGAGGGGGTTCAATGACGGGTGGCTGTGTGATCACCGTTCGCAGTCATTGTGCCCGCTAAATACAAAGAACTAATTTGTGCTGAAATGAATTTCTCTGTGAAATTCAGCAAAGCAACTGAATAGAATATTTGATAGCCTCGAGCAAATACAGGTAAAACTCGAAAAATTAGAATATCGTGCAACAGTTTGGTAATGCAAATTAAAGGAATTGCATTAATGCAGCTTAAAATTATAAAATTGTGCAAAAGTTCATTTATTTCAGTAATGCAACTTAAAATTAGAATTTTGTGAAAAGGTTCAATATTCTAGGCACAAAGTGTCACACTCTAGTCAGCTAATTAATCCATACCTCCTGAGCAAAGGGGACCTGAGATTGTGACTTTGGGGTTTTCATAAACTGTAAACCATAATCATCCAGATTATAACACATAAAGGCCTGAAATATCTCATATGTTAGTTTCACCTTTTTAATTGCATTACTGAAATAAATGAACTTTGCACGATATTCTAATTATTTGAGTTTCAACTGTAATCAATAAATGGGGGGAAAAACATTTCTGCCTCTTGATCTCTGAAACCTCAAAGCAGCCAGTACATTGTAGTCACTTCAGTGCTGAACAAACAAGAATGTACAGGTAATGAGACTCTCCAAGGAGGCTGCACATTCTAGGCTCCTCAGTAAAGAATAGTCTAAAAGGTATGGGTTACAAGAATCAAAGGCACCCATACATTCTAGGCATTTCAGCTCTGAACTGGCTCGAATGTATAGGCTGCGGTGGGTGACTCAACAAAGCCTGTACAATCTAGAAACAACCTGCCTCTATACACCAGTGTCTGCACTGCGCCTGCGCGGAAGTGTACGCGGCTGCCGGGCTCCAAACACAGGAGACCTAGAGGTCGTGTGCAGACTGCTGTGACACTACGACACCCATCATGCTGAAAGCCACAGATGTGGATTATAGCGCTTACACCATCTAATAAACAAAAACACCCATAGCAAAAATAAAAATAAAAAGTGTCCTGCGTTTCATATTTCTCAAACTTTCAGTGTTTTACCATAAAAAATAAAAAAAAGCCACTAAAACCACAAAAGTGCAGTAAACCACCAAACCAGCTCCAGATTCTACATAAAAGTGTATGAAAAATAAGAAACACAGGACACACAAGCATTTTTTGCCTAGTGTTTTTTTTTTTTTTATGGTGATGTTTTTTGTCTTTGGTGTGTGTGTGTTTTTTTTTTTAACAGCATGTTGAAGCATTTGGCATTTTTCATACTCCTCTATAGGAGAGGAAGAGCCTGAACAAAAAAAAATAATCACCATCCACACAATAGTTTTGCAAAGAAATGTGACAAAAAATTGACATAAACTTGCATGCAGTATGGAAAAAATTTGTTTTCTATGGTATTTTTTCAGCAGCATAAAAAAGCCTGAGGAAATTCCTGCATTTAGGGGCCCTTAGGCTACCTGCACACATTGCAGATTAGGTGTGGAAAGTGGAAGGAATTTCACAAATCTCGTACACAGTTTTTTTTTTTTCCTGTCCATGCAAAAATTGACCTGCCATACGGATTTTAAAATCCACAGTTTGTTAACCGCCTCCAGACCGCCTAACGCAGGATCGCGGTCCGGAGGCGGCTGTCCCAGGCAGAGTCACAAATCTACGCTTCATATCGCGAGACTTCCTGTGAACGCGTGCACACAGGCGGCACGTTCACAGGATCGGAAGGTATGAGAGTGGATCTCCAGCCTGCCAGCGGCGATCGTTCGCTGGCAGGCTGTAGATGTGATTTTTTTAACCCCTAACAGGTATATTAGACGCTGTTTTGATAACAGCGTCTAATATACCTGCTACCTGGTCCTCTGGTGGTCCCTTTTGCTTGGATCGACCACCAGAGGACACAGGTAGCTCTGTAAAGTAGCACCAAACACCACTACACTACACTACACTACACCCCCTGTCACTTATTAACCCCTTATGAACCCCTGATCACCCCCCTGTCATTGATCACCCCCCTGTGAGGCTCCATTCAGATTTCCGTATGTGTTTTACAGATCCACGCATCCATGGATAGGATCCGCAAAACACATACGGACGTCTGAATGGAGCCTTACAGGGGGGTGATCAGGGAGTCTATATGGGATGATCACCCCCCTGTAAGGCTCCATTCAGATGTCCGTATGTGTTTTACGGATCCACGGATCCATGGATCGGATCCGCAAAACACATACGGACGTCTGAATGGAGCCTTACAGGGGGGTGATCAATGACAGTGGGGTGATCACCCCATATAGACTCCCTGATCACCCCCTGTCATTGATCACCCCCCTGTAAGGCTCCATTCAGACGCCCGTATGTATTTTACGGATCCGTGGATCCGCAAAACACATACGGACCTCTGAATGGAGCCTTACAGGGGGGTGATCAATGACAGGGGGGTGATCAGGGAGTCTATATGGGGTGATCACCCCCCTGTCATTGATCACCCCCCTGTAAGACTCCATTCAGACGTCCGTATGTGTTTTGCGGATCCGCAAAACACCACACCGCGGATCCGCATCCGCACTATACCCCTCACGGAATCCAAATGCAAAAAATGTTTTAGACATTTATATTCCAGACTTCTTCTCACGCTTTAGGGCCCCTAAAATGCCAGGGCAGTATAAATACCCCACATGTGACCACATTTCGGAAAGAAGACACCCCAAGGTATTCCGTGAGGGGCATATTGAGTCTATGAAAGATTGAAATTTTTGTCCCAAGTTAGCGGAAAGAGAGAAATCAATTTCCGCTAACTTGTGCCCAAAAAAATTCTAGGAACTCGCCATGCCGCTCATTGAATACCTTGGGGTGTCTTCTTTCCAAAATGGGGTCACATGTGGGGTATTTATACTGCCCTGGCATTTTAGGGGCCCGAAAGCGTGAGAAGAAGTCTGGGATCCAAATGTCTAAAAATGCCCTCCTAAAAGGAATTTGGGCCCCTTTGCGCATCTAGGCTGCAAAAAAGTGTCACACATCTGGTATCGCCGTACTCAGGAGAAGTTGGGCAATGTGTTTTGGGGTGTCATTTTACATATACCCATGCTGGGTGAGATAAATATCTCGGCAAAAGACAACTTTTTCCATTTTATTATACAAAGTTGGCATTTGACCAAGATATTTCTCTCACCCAGCATGGGTATATGTAAAATGACACCCCAAAACACATTCCCCAACTTCTCCTGAGTACGGCGATACCACATGTGTGACACTTTTTTGCAGCCTAGGTGGGCAAAGGGGCCCACATTCCAAAGAGCACCTTTCGTATTTCACAGGCCATTTTTTACACATTTTGATTTCACGCATTTGGGCCCCTAAAATGCCAGGGCAGTATAACTACCCCACAAGTGACCCCATTTTGGAAAGAAGACACCCCAAGGTATTTCATGATGGGCATAGTGAGTTCATGGAAGTTTTTATTTTTTGTCACAAGTTAGTGGAATATGAGACTTTGTAAGGAAAAAAAAATAAGAAAAAAAAAATCTTCATTTTCCGCTAACTCGTGAAAAAAAAAAAAAATAGTTCTATGAACTCACTATGCCCATCAGCGAATACCTTAGGGTGTCTACTTTCCGAAATGGGGTTTTTCTACTGTCTGGGCATTGTAGAACCTCAGGAAACATGACAGGTGCTCAGAAAGTGAGAAGAAAAGGAGGTAAAAATTCATTTGGGTGGTAAGTTGCATGACCGAGCAATAAACGGTGAAAGTAGTGTAGTGCAGAATTGTAAAAAGTGGTCTGGTCATTAAGGGTGTTTAAGCTAGGGGGGCTGAGGTGGTTAATAGTGGGTTTTTTTTTGTTTTAATTTTTTTGAACAGATTTCACCTTTTGCAATGTAAAGTGTGAGATGAGGGGGTAAATCCACAAGTAAGGGCTCATGCACACAAGCGTGTGTGCCCTGTGTCAGTATTGTGGACTGCAAACAGCAGGTCTGTGATATCCTGGCACCGGCCGTGTACATGCACTCCGTATTACGGAGGAGGACCCATTGAGTGTGGTGGAATGTGTAAACCAATCATATGACTTGATGATATATGTTGTTCACTGCCTATAAGAAGCACCTCTTTGAAGTGTCACATATGACGTATGCAGTAGTAGTGTTAGATTGTCCACCATTACAAAATGGAGAACCTTAGATGTTTACAATTAGCTTAACATTCCAAGGTGGTACACACTGCGCAGATGTTGAGTGTTATCTCTGTTTCGCTTATCTCTTTTTTCCCTTTGACCAATGAAACAATGGTTTGTGTCTCAGTGAGGACTGCCCTCTTCTGAAGATATATATATATGTCTACCTCATGAAATAAAGGAGAGAGTAAGATTGCTTTGACCAACTTCTGTGTCAGTGTTCAGTCTTTCTACCACGCGTGGATATTAACCCCCTGAGGGTACATTGATTCGGAACACATTGATTCGATACACGGAGTGTATCTTAAATGCCCTAATTAAGAGTGGCTTTACCACCTCTGCACCGCAAAAAAATAGAACATGTCATATCTTTTTGTGGTGCGGACCGTCTCTTGCGGATCGCGGACCCATTCAAGTTAATGGGTCTGCAAACGGGCACTCGTGCATGATCCCTTACACATATGGGGTCATTTATCAAAACTGGTTTAAGGTAGAACTGGCTTAGTCGCCCATAGCAACCAATCAGATTCCACCTTTCATTTTCCAAAGGAGCTGTCAAAACTGAAAGGCGGAATCTGATTGGTTCCTATGAACAACTAAGCCAGTTCTACCTTACACCAGTTTGATAAATGACCCAATATATATACATTATATGCAGGATATCTACTATATCTGTAATGTGTACTATATATACCGTAGATCTCCTGCATATAGTGTATATATAATGTACCAGTATATATAGTAGATCAGGTGGAAGTACGATTAAAAAAATACATTTTACTGCCTGGGAAAAAACCTATCTTCTTCCCCCTGGATTCTTTCTCTAATTCGTTCTGGATACAAAATAGAATTCCGCATCCTTCCACCAGAAAGAGTCATAATAAATATAAGCTTGAGTCTAGGGAAACGGCAACTTTTGAAAGCTCAGATTTTGCTCCTGTTACATTGTCTGATAAGATTTTCACATTTGATTCCAAATATTTGGAAGAAACCCTATTAGAGCAATTAAACCCTATTAGATCAATCTGATTGGTTGCTATGGGCAGCTAAGCTAGTTCCATTTGCGCCGGTTTTGAGGCTCCTTTGCTCTGGTGTGTGCCATGTATGTGACAGCAGCTCTGGCCTGAGAAAGTGAAAGTAAAATGTGTGAGCCGTCAGTAAGAGGGCCCGCCGCAGTGTGTGAGCAGAGGGAGAGCTGACAGCTGACGACAGTATAACGCATCATGCACATGACCGTATGTACGGTATTTTGGGCTCCACGAATTGCAGATACACTAAATATAGATTCCATCCATGTTGCATCTGCATTTTTTGCAGACCAGCTGACTTTAATGGGTCCCGGTCCATATTTTGCAGCCAAGTATAGGACACGTTCTACCTTTTTTGAGGATCAGACATATGGATGCAGAAAGAACACCGATTTGTGTGCTTTTCGGATCCATATGTCCGTTCCACAAAAAGATACAATATGTCCGCAAAATGTGGACCACAGACCGACTGAAGTCACAAGGACCAGATCCGTAATTTGCAGATGGCAAAACAAACATGGCCATATGTTTGAGGCCTAAAGCATCAGGACTTTTATCTCTCTGCTGTTTCTGATGATTTCTCTCCGCTATTTCTGGTGCCTGCTGTTTCACACAACAGAGGCTAATGTCTGGAATCAATGACTTAAAGGGGTTTTCTCATCTCAGACAATGGGGGCGTATCGCTAGGATATGCCCCCATTGTCTTACAGGTACGGGTCCCACCGCTGGGACCCGCACCTATATCGAGTACGGAGCACCGAAAGTGAAGGAGAGCGCACTGCGTATGCGCAGCCGCCCTCGATTCATTTCTATGGGGCCGCCGTCTGCCCCATAGAAATTAATGGGATCATGGGCAGAGCATGCGCGGCACGCTCCCATTCACTTCTATGGGAGAGGCAGGGATTAGCGCTTGGTGGTGGACAGACCCCCGAGAAATCTGGGGTCCTCCAGCCACAGCGCTCCCCGCGCCGTTCTCGATGTAGGTGCGGGTCCTAGCGATATGCCCCCATTGTCTAAGATGGGAATACCCCTTTGAAGGTTAACAAAAAAAAAATACGATCAAATGCATCGCCGTGTTTGAAATATAAAAATACTTTTTTCCCCATCGCTCAAAAAAATTGAATAAAAGGTGATCAAAAGTCATACACACCCACCCCAAAATGGTATAAAAGAAATCTGCAGATCGCACCACAAAAAACAAGCCCTTACACAGCTCTGTATACCTAACTATAAAAAAAAGTATGGGGGTCAGAAAATGCAGAGTACTGTGTGTGGATATTTCCTGCAGTCCCATAGAGGGTGAATGGAGTGGCAGGGCACATGCTCAAACCTGCCACTCCATCAGGTTGAGGATATAGGACCCCAGCTCTCAGCGGTAGCCCATCACCAACCAGTTACGGTAGTTATCACCCATCCTGTGGACCGGGGAGAAATGTATAAGCTTGGCACAACCAAGGTTTCAGCAGTGACGTGTTTGTTGAGGAAGAGCAGGGAGCAGGAAAGTATGATCCTTTTGGTAGAGACCTGTTAGAAATTATGTTTTACCGGATAACACCTTTAAGGCCTCGTTCACTTCTGCATTTTTCACGGACAGCACACATACCCATTTATTTCAATGTGTCTGTGCACACATCAGTATTTTTTTTACTGCATGTGGATCATTGGAAAAATTACAGAGACATGAACGACTTTTGTCTGTGATGCGGACCACACATGCCCACTGAAGTCTATGGCTCCATGAAAATCACGTGGCTCCTGTTTTTCACTGACCACTTATCGGGGACGCTTTTGTTATTTATTTCCAGCTCAGCAGTGTCTGTGAAATACGGAGGGCAAAACACGGACCAAACACAGATGAAACACGGACTGCCTTTTTCACAGATCTCACACGGACACGGAAATGTGAATGAGACCTAAAGGCCCCAAACAAGCTTAAGGGGTTAAAGATGACTTTTCAGCTCTCCTGCATGTCAGTTTTAGTAAATATTTGCATTCCCTATGAGATACTAAGCACCATTTTTTTTTCCTACTAGAAATGTGTGACTCAATCTTAAATGTATTGCTTAAAAAACTGCATGTGAGAGAGATGATAATGTCAGATAATGTGAACTCGCCTCCGATACCTTCACTCATTTAGTAAAGGAACACTGAAATTCTAAGATGTCAACATTTACTCGCAGCAGTGCAGACTGTGATTTATTACCTGAAATATGTGGCCATTTTTAGGTATAAATAGAAAGAATGCACAAAATTATAAAGTAATAAAAGTAGCGCCTGTGACACTGTCCAATAGAAAAATTAAATTCTGTACAGAAAGTTACCATCCCGGTCAAAAAACTCTTTTCCTTTTTGTACAACCTTCATGTTATTCGGGGTGCCATTGTCTGCTAATTCTTCCAGGTCCTTGTCACTTAATACTTCTCCGTCCCATTTCTCATCAAGGACTCTTCCATCCTCCTCCTCCTCCTCCTCTTTCATGGTCTGCTCAGGTTCTGCCTGCGTACTTGTGTTCACACTATGACTAGACCCAGCACCGAAGGCTCCTTGTACTGAGTCTTGAGACTCCTGGGTTCTGCCAAGAGTTTTCATTAGATGTGCACTCCTCAAAGCTAATGCGGGAGAGTCTGATGTTTTTGGTGGGGGAAGAAGTTGGCTTGAATGGCTGACAAGAAGCTGTCTATTATCCCCCTGAAATGGCAATAATGGCTGTGCTGTATCTTTGGAAGAAGACCCGAGCTGTAGCTGGACATTTGTGGTGCCTGGAGCATTTTGTCCTTGAACTCGGAAAACGGAGGCGTCTTGTTTCACTTTCCTTGCTTCACTTGGTATAAATTTTGACTTCAACACTTTCTTTATGGCGTCGTTACTCACGTTAAACCCTACAGCCAGTCGTGACACAGGCCACTCTTCAGGGAACTCCTGGCTCAGATACCTGGGAATAATAACGTCAAGTGACTCTCATAGTAAAATGGACAAAAACTACTAAAACAGTAAAAAAAGAAAAACATTCACTGTTCACATGTAAAAACACCATGTGCTGAATTCTACAGAAAAGTGGCATCGGGCAAAAATAAAATCTGGGTCAACACAAAATCAGAAACTACCTATGCTTCCTGGAACAAGATCAAGCGCCTGGGTGCCTTTCTTGAACAAGAAAACTGGAGTAGGACAGCACCACTTACTTGAAAGCAATTCACTATTGGGGGTGCTTGTGCCATCAGGTCCCGGCCTCAGGGACCCCCCCCCTCCCCCCAAGAACGTAGACAGGCTTTAGAAAAGTCACGGCACTCTCGAACTTCAATCCAAAATTAGCGTTTAATCACATCTAAAGATACAGCAACGTTTCGACACACAAGTATTTCTCAAGCTTGAGAAAGACTTGTGTGTCGAAACGTTGCTGTATCTTTCGGTGTGATTAAACACTAATTTTGGATTGAAGTTCGAAAGTGCCGTGACTTTTCTAAAGCCTGTCTGTAAGCCTGTCTTGAAATATATAGTATTACAGGTTATGGGTAGGGGTGCACCACCAAGTATAGGCAAGAAGGGGGCAGCGGAAGGGCCATGGGCAATGAGCGCTTACATTGGGATTAGGTTAATATATTGGCATTTGGGGGGGGGGGGAGCCGTTTCAGTTTTCACTTCAGGCAGCGGAAAGACTAGGTGCACCCCTGGGTATGGGTACTAGATTTCTGAAGATGGGACATTCATCTACAGATTTATTCAGATTCTCATATTTGGAGAATTTGTTTCCCCCCTAAAATGAGGCAATTGACAACTGCTTCATAGGATTTTTTTTTTGCCTTCCTCTGGATCAATAAGTAGGATTATAGGTTGGACTTCATGGACCTGTGTTTTTTTTTATTCAGCTTCAACAAATATGTTACTATATAATTATGTCAAATAAGCTGGTGTCACACTATGTCTTTGTTTTGAGTTTTTACAGTTTTAAAACTTTTTTTTTGTGAACTTGAAAGTGCAATCGCGTCCCCCAAAGACTACAATAATTTACTATTGCAGTCTATGAGAGATACACTATGTTCCTTCGGATCCCTATTACAGGCAGGGGGGTAGCTGCGGGGGAGGCAGTTTGGGCAACGGATGCAAATCGCTCCCAGGGAAAATCCTCTTAGATGCCGTAGTCACAATTGACCATGGCATCTGGGGGGTTTCATTTCTGCCATCGGCTTTATCTCTAATCACAGACATTCGCTCCAGCTTGTCTGCTGTATAAAATAGCAGGCAACTGGCAGCTAGGGTGCCCACTCAGCTCCTGAGCAGGCACTTTATTTAAGGACCCTACTTCTGCCATGTAGAGTCGTAGGGAAGTGGTTAAAGTGTCACTGAGCTTTTAAAAACTGTTTACGTCATAGCGACATATCTAAGGTTTTGATGGATGGAGGTCTGAGAGGTGAGACCCTCACGAGTCACTAGAACGAGAAGAGAGAAAAGCACTCACACTGCCCACTTTCTCTCCCTGCTGCAGGAGACAGGCTCGATACAATGTCTGATTGTGTCTACTGCAGCCAGGAGACAGAGCGCGCTATGTGAGCGATACTAGCGATTGGCCGAGATCACCTTAATTCTACACCCAATGTGCCAAGGTAAGGCCACAACCTCCTTAGAAGAGACTATGTAAATTTTGTTTTATCAAAATCACTATAAGGGAAAACTGGCTTAGTTGCCTATAGCAACCAATCAGATTCCACCTTTCATTTTCCACGGGAGCTCTGAAAAATAAAAGGTGGAATCTGATTGGTTGCTATGTGCAACTGAGCCGTTTTCCTTCACACTAATTTTTATAAATCCCCCCCCCCAATTTCCTTGTGACACGGACCTCTTTCCCACCAGAGCTCATTGTTCTACCTTATGTGATTCTCTTGAATGTTCATATAGCAATATATAACGCAGAAGCCTCTGAAACTACAGATTTCCTCGTGGACTTTTTTAGGGCCCTCTGTGCTCCCCTTTCAAGTGAATGGGACGAGCAGTTGTAATTACACTAAGCGAGACGGTGCCCGGGTAAATTGTGAAGTGGCAGCAGCGCTCGCACAAACGCCTCAGCTGACTGGTGGGGGTGCCGGGTCATCAAACACGTGGTAAAAGCCTTGATGGAGGGTCCCTTTAGTCAGTCGGCACTGGCACACACCCCGCACAGTTTTCTTTCCTACCTAATCTGCTGAATTGCGTTCCAGGTTAGATGCCTCTCAGTGGGTTCAGGGGGCCCCATCTCCCTTTTCATTCGTTTCAGCAGGATCGCCTTCTTCTGTCTCTTCAGTGCACTGAGAAAATAAAGCAGGAAAACAATTACTCAACTCATTCTGGGGTTTTCTAGAATTGACAATTCTTACTTGTCCTCAGAAGTGGTGATAAATGTCCCAGTCTCCCTCCCTGCACAACCACAGTCAGGGGCGGTTTGGCTCACGAGTCAGTGATGGATATTACTGACCAAACACTGACGTGTTAAGGGCTCATGCTCACACGTGTGCTGGCCAGGCCTGTATTTCAGCCCATAAACAGCAGGTCCGCAATATACGGACACCAGCCATTTGTGCACCACATCATGACTGCTTGAGACACCCATGATTAAATATCTTGTATAATATGTGATACAAGTTCTTGCCACGCAGGATAAGGCCTCATTCACATGTCAGTGCTTTCCATCAGGGATTATAAGTAGGGATGAGCGAATTGACTTAAGATGAAACTTCTGAAGTCGATTCGCATAATACTTTGTTTGAATACTGTACGGAGTGAGCGCTCCGTACAGACACAGTTTTAGAATGTATTGGCTCCTATGAGCCGAAGTTATTACTTTGCGAAGTCTCGCGAAACTTCACATAATAACCTCAGAAATCAATTTCTACTGTAAAAAAAAAAAAAAACATTTCCCGAACTCGGTCCGAAGTCAATTTGCTAATCCCAAATTATGGGCCAAAACCCGGATCAGAGCCTCCACAGACATAAGGTATAAGAAAAAGGTCTGCTCCTGTTCTGGGTTTAGAGCAGCACCTGGTTTTGGCTCACAATCACTGATGGAAATCACTGACCGAACACTAGGGCCTCATCCACATTTCTGTGTCAGTGTCACTTCTGTGAAAAAAACAAAAAATGCAAGTGTTTCATCCATGAAAATGTCCGTGAAGGATCCGTGGTTGGTCCGTGTGTCTATTTTTACAATGCGTGTCATCCGTAATGCACGGAAGTTGCTCACCTGAAAATTAATTATAGTCTTCAGTGAAAAACAGACGCAACGCAACAGGGATACAGTCCGTGTTGTGTCAGTGATTTTCACGGACCCATAGACTTCAATGGGCGAGCTTGGTCTGCATCACAGATCAAAGTAGTGCATGTCCGTGTGATTTTTTTTTACTGACCCACGGTCAAAAAAATACTGATGTGTGAACAGACACATTCAAATCAACGGGTACGTGTACTGTCTGCAGAAAAGGCAGACAGCACACGTTAGCGAAAAACGGAATTGTGAACGAGGCCTGACTGTGTGAACGAGGCATAAGACAGGGAAGAGTCTCACGAGGCTTGCAGTACTGGCAGAAGTACCTACTGTATATCATTACTCCCTATGCACTGCCTGCCTATACTAAGGACCCTTTTGAATCACGTATAGGAGAGCTGGTTGCCCATATTTCTTTTTAGATCACAACAATCCAATAATTTTAATCTGAAACGAGAGGCGAATGACTGACACAGTATAAGGCCTCATTTACACTTCAGTGTTTGGTTTCCATCAGTGATTTTGAGCCAGAACCAGGTGCGGGTCCAAACCCAGAACAGGAGCAGATCTTTTCCTTATACCTTATGTCTGTGGAGGCTCCACTTCTGGTTTTGGCTCTCAAATCCCTGATGGAAATTACTGACCAAACACTGTAGTGTGAACATGGCCTAAGGGCTGATGCATACGTAAGTGTGCCGGCCAGGCCAGTATTGCGCCCTGCAAACAGCAGGTCCGCAATATACAGACACCAGTCATTTGTGCATCACATCATGAATGCGGACCCGATCTGGAAGGTGTGGTACAGATTGCTTCCGTGGGGTTTCTCTCTGTGCCTCCGCACCGCAAAAATATAGAACTTGTTCTATATTTTTTTTTTGCATTGCGTGTGGCTCACGTACCCATTCAAGTTCTGTCTGCACCAGCCACAACGATGTGCCCACCGCAATTTGCGGCCCCCAATGTACGGAATGAGAGGCGCAGATTTTGTATAAGAAAATTCCATGAGTGATAATCAGTTCCATTTATTTGAACGGGTTGGCAAGCACATGGATTTCTGCAAGCCCCATACAGGTGAATGGAACTGATTGTCAGTACCGGAATTTTCTGCCAAAAAACCTACACCGTGTGAAGGCGCCCTAAGGGTAGGGCTACATGGTGACACTGGTTGTGAGACAGCTATCTTAGTCAGGATCGCAGGGGCAGGAATGTGTGCCTTGGCTACAACCTCTGAATCACAAATAATCCAGTTTTTGCCATTATGGGGTAGAAGTCGCAGCACCAACCCCATTCATTTCTGTGGGATCACTGCCCCTGCCATCCAGTGTCGCCCTGTAGCCATACCCTTAACCTGCATTGCTTCAGAACAATCAGCTTTCTTGCTGGTCTCCTTTACCCCAGTATGTATGTGGCCACACAGGGGCTGAGAACTAGTGTTGAGCGAACTTGTGTTTTAAGTTCGGCGTATCATAGAATCGCGTTATGGATTCTAAATTCCGTTATGGTCCGTGGTAGTGGAATGAAAATCCATAACGCGATTCTTCGATAACCCGAACCTGAACTTAAAACACAAGTTCGTTCAACACTACTGAGAAGCCATGTGTAGGGCCCATTCTCAGAATACAGGCTCCAAGCACAATGCCTGTATTCCGCTGATACAGTGTTATAGAAACTGAGCACTGCCCGAAAATGCTGCCATGTAACTGACTTTCTCAGAAGAGCAATGTGAGCAACACGGCCCATGATTAGTGTTGAGCGAACTTCTGTTTTAAGTTCGGCGTCTAAAGTTCGGCTTCCGGTTAGCGGAGAATCCCGATATAGATTCCGAATTCCGTTGTGGTCCGTGGTAGCGGAATCAATAATGGGCCATGATAACAAGTTATGATCTACAAAATGGAGTCACCTGCAGAAGTAGTGCTCAGATTGTCCCAAATTATGCAATTCTGTATGAACCCAAAACTGCATGTTTATCAGTGGAAAGGCTTTATTATGCTGAGCATTATTAATAGCACCTGCGCCATCTAGTGGCTGGCATGAGAACTGCGCCTGATCTGTCATCTATGTCCCTTTCCAGGGCTCCGCTTTTCATCCTGGCAGACCCCAGTTTATACTGTCACATTGTATCGTCATCATTCATCAGTGTGCACAATGACTGACGGAGTGACCACGTTAGAGATGCGGCTGCTGGCTACCAACCTCTTTATCTCCTGCTCCAAGTTCTCCTCCACGTCACTTTCCTGCTCATAGTGATCTCCGGGGGTCAGATCTATCGGAGGACGGGTTATCAGCCCGCGGCAACCCAGAAGGGAGGAATGGGGGGCACACGACAAGCGGAGCCTCCACATTGCTGTCAGCAAGGAAGCCGCCATTACTGCACATTGATTACTTTAGTCTGAGACTCATCGATGTACTCGGTGATCTATTACGCTGCCTGGCCATAGGCAGCGGCCGTGGACTTGTGCTGTAGACTGCTGAGTACGGGGATGTTGGACCAGTGTGGGGGGCTTCTCTTAGAATAGGGGGTGTTGGACCTGTGTGGGGGCTTCTCTTAGGATAGGGGATGTTGGACCAGTGTGGGGGGGCTTCTCTTAGAATAGGGGATGTTGGCCAATGTGTGGGGGGCTTCTCTTAGAATAGGGGGTGTTGGACCTGTGTGGGGGGCTTCTCTTAGAATAGGGGGTGTTGGACCAGTGTGGGGGGGCTTCTCTTAGAATAGGGGATGTTGGCCAATGTGTGGGGGGCTTCTCTTAGAATAGGGGGTGTTGGACCAGTGTGGGGGGCTTCTCTTAGAATAGGGGGTGTTGGACCAGTGTGGGGGGGCTTCTCTTAGAATAGGGGATGTTGGCCAATGTGTGGGGGGCTTCTCTTAGAATAGGGGGTGTTGGACCAGTGTGGGGGGGCTTCTCTTAGAATAGGGGGTGTTGGACCAGTGTGGGGGGCTTCTCTTAGAATAGGGGGTGTTGGACCAGTGTGGGGGGCTTCTCTTAGAATAGGGGGTGTTGGACCAGTGTGGGGGGCTTCTTTTAGAATAGGGGGTGTTGGACCAGTGTGGGGGGCTTCTCTTAGAATAGGGGGTGTTGGACCAGTGTGGGGGCTTCTCTTAGGCAGGGCCGGCCTTAGGTGTTCAGGCGCCCTGTGCGAGCTAACCTTGTGGAGCTAACCTCTGTGCCAGTAATAACAGCCCCCAGTAATAAGAGCCCCTCTGTGCCAGTAATAACAGCCCCCAGTAATAAGAGCCCCTCTGTGCCAGTAATAACAGCCCCCAGTAATAACAGCCCCTCTGTGCCAGTAATAACAGCCCCCAGTAATAACAGCCCCTCTGTGCCAGTAATAACAGCCCCTCTGTGTCAGTAATAACAGCCCCCCCCCCTTTGCCAGTAATAACAGCCCCCCCCCCTTTTCCAGTAATAACAAACAGCCCCCCCTTTGCCAGTAATAACAGCCCCCGCCAGTAAAAGTATTGTACATAATAAAAATAATAAAAAAAAAACACATACTTACCTCCATGTCAGTGATGCGATACAGGCCTCTTCTGGCCTGTGTCCCACGCTGTATGGCTCAGGCGGCGCGATGACGTCATCGCGCCGCCTGCGCCGGCCTCTGATAGGCTGCAGGCACTAGGCCTGCAGCCTATCAGAGGAAGGGAAAGGGACACGCCTCTCCCTCCCCTACCGCAGCACAGGCAGGCATCTGTATCGCTGTCCTGAGGACGGCGATACAGATGACTGGAGATGAGCGCTTCCACAATGGAAGCGCTCATCTCCCTGTGCCCAGCCGCCGCCGCCAGCTCGCTCGCCTGCCGCATATTACACTGCGAGCTGTCGGCCGCCCGGCGCCCCTGTTGCTATGGCGCCCTGTGCGGCCGCACAGCCCGCACACCCCAAAGGCCGGCCCTGCTCTTAGGATAGGGGATGTTAGACCAGTGTGGGGGGCTTCTCTTAGAATAGGGGATGTTGGACCAGTGTGGGGGGCTTCTCTTAGAATAGGGGGTGTTGGACCTGAGTGGGGGCTTCTCTTAGGATAGGGGATGTTGGACCAGTGTGGGGGGCTTCTCTTAGAATAGGGGATGTTGGACCAGTGTGGGGGGGCTTCTCTTAGAATAGGGGATGTTGGACCAGTGTGGGGGCTTCTCTTAGAATAGGGGATGTTGGACTAGTGTGGGGGGCTTCTCTTAGAATAGGGGATGTTGGACCAGTGTGGGGGGCTTCTCTTAGAATAGGGGATGTTGGACCAGTGTGGGGGGCTTCTCTTAGAATAGGGGATGTTGGACCAGTGTGGGGGCTTCTCTTAGAATAGGGGATGTTGGACCAGTGTGGGGGGCTTCTCTTAGAATAGGGGAGTTGGACCAGTGTGGGGGCTTCTCTTAGAATAGGGGATGTTGGACCAGTGTGGGGGGCTTCTCTTAGAATAGGGGATGTTGGACCAGTGTGGGGGGCTTCTCTTAGAATAGGGGATGTTGGACCAGTGTTGGGGGCTTCTCTTAGAATAGGGGATGTTGGACCAGTGTGGGGGGCTTCTCTTAGAATAGGGGATGTTGGACCAGTGTGGCGGGCTTCTCTTAGAATAGGGGATGTTGGACCAGTGTGGGGGCTTCTCTTAGGATAGGGGATGTTGGACCAGTGTGGGGGGGCTTCTCTTAGGATAGGGGATGTTGGACCAGTGTGGGGGGGGGGGCTTCTCTTAGGATAGGGGATGTTGGACCAGTGTGGGGGGGCTTCTCTTAGGATAGGGGATGTTGGACCAGTGTGGGGGGCTTCTCTTAGAATAGGGGATGTTGGACCAGTGTGGGGGGCTTCTCTTAGAATAGGGGATGTTGGACCAGTGTGGGGGGCTTCTCTTAGAATAGGGGGTGTTGGACCAGTGTGGGGGGCTTCTCTTAGAATAGGGGGTGTTGGACCAGTGTGGGGGGCTTCTCTTAGAATAGGGGGTGTTGGACCAGTGTGGGGGGCTTCTCTTAGAATAGGGGTGTTGGACCAGTGTGGGGGGCTTCTCTTAGAATAGGGGGTGTTGGACCAGTGTGGGGGGCTTCTCTTAGAATAGGGGGTGTTGGACCAGTGTGGGGGGCTTCTCTTAGAATAGGGGATGTTGGACCAGTGTGGGGGGCTTCTCTTAGAATAGGGGATGTTGGACCAGTGTGGGGGGCTTCTCTTAGAATAGGGGATGTTGGACCAGTGTGGGGGGCTTCTCTTAGAATAGGGGATGTTGGACCAGTGTGGGGGCTTGTCTTAGAATAGGGGATGTTGGACCAGTGTGGGGGCTTCTCTTAGAATAGGGGATGTTGGACCAGTGTCGGGGGCTTCTCTTAGAATAGGGGATGTTGGACCAGTGTGGGGGACTTCTCTTAGAATAGGGGGTGTTGGACCAGTGTGGGGGGCCTCTCTTAGAATAGGGGGTGTTGGACCAGTGTGGGGGGCTTCTCTTAGAATAGGGGGTGTTGGACCAGTGTGGGGGGCTTCTCTTAGAATAGGGGGTGTTGGACCAGTGTGGGGGGCTTTTCTTAGAATAGGGGATGTTGGACCAGTGTGGGGGCTTCTCTTAGAATAGGGGATGTTGGACCAGTGTGGGGGGCTTCTCTTAGAATAGGGAATGTTGGACCAGTGTGGGGGGCTTCTCTTAGAATAGGGGATGTTGGACCAGTGTGGGGGCTTCTCTTAGAATAGGGGATGTTGGACCAGTGTCGGGGGCTTCTCTTAGAATAGGGGATGTTGGACCAGTGTGGGGGGCTTCTCTTAGAATAGGGGATGTTGGACCAGTTTGGGGGGCTTCTCTTAGAATAGGGGAATGTTTTCTTGTTTAGGAGAAGCACAGACATTTTACAGCTTTGTTCCTAGCCTTGTTATATGACACTGCTATGGTATTTGCATTTTAGGACGTGTCCCAAGATTGAATTCCACAGGATAAGGGCTCATTCACACAACCGGATGTATTTTGCGGTTCGCAAAACACAGATCCGTAAAAAATACGGATGACGTCCGTGTGCATTCTGTATTTTGCGGAACGGAACAATAATAGAACAATCCTGTCCTTGTCCGTAATGCGGACAATAATAGGACATGTTCTATTTTTTTTGCGGTCCACAACAGCGGGTCCGCAATATAAAGACAATGGCCATTTGTGTACCGGATCATGAATGCGGACCCATTCTCTTGAATGGGTCTGCAATCCGGAAGGTGCGGTACGGAGGCACAGGAGCACTACAGAGTGCTTCCGTGGGACTTCTGTCAGTGCCTCCACATCGCAAAAAAATTGAATTTTAAGTTGAATGGGTCTGCATCCATCTGCACCAGCCACACCGATGGTGCACGTGCACTGGGGACTGCAATTTGCGGCCCCCAATGCAAGGAACGGAAAAAACGGATATACAGAAACGGAATGCACATGGAGTAACTTCCGTCCCCCACATGAATGTAGTGGTGGTCGAGCATGCACATTGCTGCTCCATTCATCTCCACGGGACTGGTGGACATAGCCAGTGGTTGTCAGCAGCGGTCATGTGTTGTCGATGTGATGTGATTGTCGCAGACCAGTAAGACAAGGCACTGGTGAGCAGTGATGGTCAGTTCGCAGTGTTCGCCAGCGAACCCATGCAGGCTGCCATCTTTAGTAAGGTAGACTCACCCGTCCGGCGATGCACAGGTAAGCCTGTGCCTGTGCTGCGCGCCGGTCTGAAATCAAATGTGGTCACTGGGAGTAGGCAGTTCAGAGAACAGCCCGATGAAGGCCCCTGGCGGCTGTCCTCGGAGCTGCCTGTTCCCGGTGACCGCATTTGATTTCAGACCGGCTCGCGGCACAGGTAAGGGCTTACCTGTGCATCGCCGGACGGGTGAGTCTACCTTACTAAAGATGGCAGCCTGCATGTGTTCGCTGGCGAACAGTGCGAACTGACCATCACTGCTGGTGAGCCCTGGAGACGGGGATTCCACAAGGACGTAAAGCTACTGTTCTTATTTTTGCCTTTGTCCCTAAGATCTCAGAAAACTCTTAAGTGATGTTTTCTGTTTCAGGCTACTTTCACATGTGCGGCACAGCTCTCTGGCAGGCTGAGAATACTGGGAATCGTCCGGAATAAAAAACATTGTGTGCAGCGGTTCTTGTCCGGTCAAATCCTGGCATATTTGTTGAGGAGCAGCCGGATCCCATTATAGTCAGAGGGGTCCAGCGGGCAGGCGGCACTATTCGGCAATACTGAATTCGCAGACCGCCAGCAGGCTGTTCTCTGCCAGAAAGCAGTCTTTCAGTTGTGAAACTAACCTTATTCATAATTGCCAACTTTTGAGCAAGGACAACAGATTCTGAAAAGCGGTTGCTGTGCATGACGATCAAAATGTCGGGCTTGTGTCCTGCTGATTTATCCGGAAATATCTCCAATCTGTGGCATTTGAATCTCAAATAGTACACAACATGACCCCTCTCATCCAGTGCCCTAAACTAATACAGAACACACATCAGACCCCCTATTTGCAGACCAGATTCCCTAGACAAATAAATACAGACCCCCCCTCCCCACGCTGGAACTAAGGCCCCTTTCACACGAGCGAGTTTTCCACGCAAGTGCAATGCGTGACGTGACTTCATAGCACCCGAACGGAATCCTGACCCATTCATTTCAATGGGTCTGTGTACATGAGCTTTTTTTTTTCACGCATCAGTTCTGCGTTGCGTGAAAAACGCAGCATGTTCTATATTCTTATAGAGAGAATATGTTGCACCAGAGTGACCAGGGAACAACGTGAGGTGCACC
This sequence comes from Bufo gargarizans, assembly GCF_014858855.1. Lineage (NCBI taxonomy): Eukaryota > Metazoa > Chordata > Amphibia > Anura > Bufonidae > Bufo > Bufo gargarizans. The sequence goes on from NC_058081.1 coordinate 138,759,729, forward strand.
CACTACCAGATGCCACCCAATCTGAAAAGAGGAAATGAGATAATATGTAACAGTGCGGCACACTCTATAGCTATGGGAGCAGTGGATAATGGTACATAAAATGTATTGGTATAGCTAAAATAAGTCGTTCACAGTTTCTGATTGGAATCATTCACAGTAATATATATATATGTAGCAGCATGAATAATAAAATGTGCATGCTAAAACGACATAGTAAATAATTGATAAGATAAAATGCAATTGGTGGTCCGTCACTAGAAACTTAGCATCCCAAAATTATTTAGTTTTAAAAAGTCTTTTTAATAAGGTCCTTTTAAAAAAGTGCTCTGGATATCCACAATAGAGTTCAGTTGATGTTAATAACAGTTGGACTCCAATCTAGGGTATAGGTTAATGGTAGCTGTATACAGAGCGGCGTCCTGCTCCTTAACCTAGGACAGCGGTGTCCCGCTGTAAATTTCGAGAAGCGATCGCTTATAACACTTCAATCTTACCCGGAGGGTTTCGAACGAATCTCCTACCCGTGGTGTGCCTTCTGTTTGTGTCGGTGCTCCGGTCCCGAGGGCTGCTGTTTGCGAAAAGATCCCACGCCAACGCCGGAAGTCCACGTGTGTTCGCTGAAGGTAAGCTTCCCTTGTCCAGCAGAGACCTCCTGCAGCTGGCGTTCTCAGATCAATATAGCAATTAATTGTTCACCTCCTAAATCGATCGAAGATATAAGTCTATAGTCCAAACATGGGGGTCCGTTACCAAACGCGTTTCGGGGTTTAAAGAGTTGACCCCTTCATCAGTGGATGCCACATCTGGCACCAGTGCCATAGGTTCGCCACTACTGCACTGTATGGATATAATTTACATAAAAAGCTTGGTAACTTTGTAAATACTAGTGTATCAATCTACAATGTATAAATGTACTGTATACATTGCTTTTTTTTCCTGTCATTTGGCCATGAAAAAATTAGCTCCTACCTCACAGTTTTTTTTTTGCCTTTTTCTGGATTAACTTGCAGGATAACAGGCTGAACTGGATGGACAGATGTATTTTTTCAGCTTTTTAAACTATGTTACTATGTGTTTTCTACATTGATCAAAAATGTAAACGCAACACTTTTGGTTTTGCTCCCATTTTGCACGAGCGGAACTCAAAGATCAGAAAAATGTTCTGCATACACAAAAGACCCATTACTCTCAAATATTGTTCACAAATCTGTCTAAATCTGTGTTAGTGAGCACTTCTCCTTTGCCGAGATAATCCATCCCACCTCACAGGTGTGGCATAGCAAGGTGCTGATTAGACAGCATGAATATTGCACAGGTGTGCCTTAGACTGCCCACAATAAAAGGCCACTCTGAAATTTGCAGTTTGATCACACAGCACTGTGTTTTGCACGCGCGTGATAAAAAACCAACTGTGGTACCCAGACCCAAACTTCTTCACAGAAGTTCAGGTTTGGGTTCGGTGTTGTGTAGATTGTATTATTTTCCCTTACAACATGGTTATAAGGGAAAATAATAGCATTCTGAATACAGAATGCTTAGTAAGTGGTCAATTGAGGGTTAAAAAAATAAATAAAATTAATTCGCCTTCTCCTCTTGATCGCGTAGCTGCCGGTCTCTTCATACTTCTTTAATGATGAACTACCGGCTAAAGGACCTGTGGTGACGTCAGATCACATGCTCCAATCACATGGTCCATCACCGGCAGCTACGCGATCAAAAGGAGAAGGTGAGTTAATTATTATTATTTTTTTAACCCTCAATTGACCACCTACTAAGCATTCTGTATTCAGAATGCTATTATTTTCCCTTATAACCATGTTATAAAGGAAAATAATACAGTGAATAGACTGTCTCCTAGCAACCATGCGCGAAAATCGCACCGCATCCGCACTTGCTTGCGGATGCTTGCGATTTTCACTCAGCCCCATTCACTTCTATGGGGCCTGCGTTGCGTGATAAACGCACAATATAGAGCATGCTGCGATTTTCACGCAACGCACAAGTGATGCGTGAAAATCACTGCTCATGTGCACAGCCCCATAGAAATGAATGGGTCCAGATTCAGTGCGGGTGCAATGCGTTCACCTCCTGCATTGCACCTGCGCAGAAATCTCGCCCGTGTGAACTCAGCCTAAAGCTGTTAACCAGGAAAAGATAATGATAACCTTTCAGTTCAGTGGTTTCAGGAGCCGCTGCGCTCACCAGAGCTCTGGTGATTGCTGCATGCTCCTGGCAGCTTTCCAAGCACAGCACCATACATCGTATAGTGGCTGTGCTTGGTATTGCAGCTCAGCCCCATTGACTTGTTTGGGGCTGAGCTGCAACTAGGCCATGTGACCAATCAGCGTGATGTCACTTGACCCAGGTAGAGGCTGTGGCGTTCACGTGAGAGCCTGGCCTCTTCTGACAGCTAATTCTAACTTCCAGGCCTCCCCACCGATCTGATATTGATGAAAACCCTTTTAACAGCTGTAAGGTTATGCAAATTGAAGAAATAGCAGATGTCAATAATATCTGCAGATTTTGTAGCACCTAGCTCCAATCTGTGGCGTGTGGGAGGAACATAAAAGCCAGATTGAAAGCAAAGTTTTTTTTAGCCACCCACCAGATCAAGATATTGTGTGATATCTCCTGTTAGTAGATATGCCAGTTATTACCACTTGTCACAAACTGAGAGGGACAGAATGCTTGAACTGAGAGACTTTGGTTTATGACTCCAGCAGCTCGTTACACACCTAGGCCGAAATGTCAGCGCTGTTCAACGTTGTGCGTCCCAATGGTTAGGAGAACAACAACAAACTGGAATGACAGCAATTCGCGTGGCAATTTCAATGTCTAGGAGTGGAGAACTATTGAGGACTCTAGCTGGATCAGCAGTACCACTGAGTCAGGGGCAGGTTAGTGAAGAAAGGAAGAGGGACAGTCTCTGGCTTTCCTCTGCCCCCGTATGTTCTGTTTGTGTCTCTGTGCTCCCCCTGTTATCTGGCTCTCTGTGTTCCACTCATTTTGTCTGCTGCCCTTTCTTTACTTTCTTCTATATGTCTTATGTCCCACTTTGGCCAAGAGGGCTGTGCTGTAGAGGTCAGCCTTTCTAAGACCCCTAGTGATACCAAAAGTACATTCAGACTTGTGTACCTGCAAACCAACTGGCACTCCAGACCACAGAGGGAGTCCTATAGTGGATGAGTTCAGACTACTCCCCAAGTTGTGTGTTAAAGGATACCTGACACATTGAATATGGTGTCTCAGCTGCAGACGGTATATTATAGAGCAGGAGGAGCTGAGCAGATTGATACCATATTTATCGCCCCATAAGACGCGTGAGGGAAAAACGTCCCTGTGTCTTATGGGTGAATACTAATGAGTGCTTCCATCATGGAAGCGCTCGTTAGTACCGGAGGACCAAGAAGCTGTGAAGGGTCAGTACTCACCGCTTCCTGGTCCTCTGCTGTTGCTGTGCACAGCGTGAGGGTGCTCTGTGACCTCACTCTGTGCACGTCCGGTCACAGTACAGCCGACGGCAATAGGAGCTCTGGAGGTGAGGAGTGGCGGCATCTGGAGCAGGAGAGGTAAGTGTTTTTTTGGTTTTTTTTATTGCTGTGAGACCGGGTTGCTGATCTGAGGCAGGGGGCTCATCTGCTGGGGCTGACCTGATGCTGGGGCTGATTTGAGGCTGGGGTAGATCTGTGGCATTGGGGGCTGATCTGTGGCATGGGGGGCTGATCTGGGGTCTCATTGGGAGACATTTACATTGGGGCCTGAGCTGAGGTCTTATTGGGGTCTTATTAACATTGGGGGTCTGATTGGGGCTGTGAGCTGAGGTCTGATTAACATTGGGGGTCTGATTGATGGTCTGATCGAAAAATATTTTTTTCTTATTGTACATCCTCTAAAACCTAGGTGCGTCTTATGGGCCAGTACGTCTTATAGGGCGAAACATACTTTATATAGTTTTATGGGAAAAGATTCAGAAAACGTTATTTTTACTGAAGTTACTAAATTAAATTCCTGCTCATTCTGGGCTCTAAAGTCCAGGAGACGGTCCTATCAGTGACTGACAGCTATCTGTGTATACACAGTCATAGAGGGAAGGTCCTATCAGTGACTGACAGCTGTCTCTGTAGACACAGTCATAGAGGGAAGGTCCTATCAGTGATTGACAGCTATCTCTGTATACACAGTCATAGAGGGAAGGTCCTATCAGTGACTGACAGCTATCTCTGTATACACAGTCATAGAGGGAAGGTCCTATCAGTGACTGACAGCTCTCTCTGTATACACAGTCATAGAGGGAAGGTCCTATCAGTGACTGACAGCTATCTGTGTATACACAGTCATAGAGGGAAGGTCCTATCAGTGACTGACAGCTATCTCTGTATACACAGTCATAGAGGGAAGGTCCTATCAGTGACTGACAGCTGTCTCTGTAGACACAGTCATAGAGGGAAGGTCCTATCAGTGATTGACAGCTATCTCTGTATACACAGTCATAGAGGGAAGGTCCTATCAGTGACTGACAGCTATCTCTGTATACACAGTCATAGAGGGAAGGTCCTATCAGTGACTGACAGCTCTCTCTGTATACACAGTCATAGAGGGAAGGTCCTATCAGTGATTGACAGCTATCTCTGTATACAATCATAGAGGGAAGGTGCTATCAGTGACTGACAGCTATCTCTGTATACACAGTCATGGAGGGAAGGTCCTATCAGTGACTGACAGCTATCTCTGTATACACAGTCATAGAGGGAAGGTCCTATCAGTGACTGACAGCTATCTGTGTATACACAGTCATAGAGGGAAGGTCCTATCAGTGACTGACAGCTATCTCTGTATACACAGTCATAGAGGGAAGGTCCTATCAGTGACTGACAGCTATCTGTGTATACACAGTCATAGAGGGAAGGTCCTATCAGTGACTGACAGCTGTCTCTGTAGACACAGTCATAGAGGGAAGGTCCTATCAGTGACTGACAGCTGTCTCTGTAGACACAGTCATAGAGGGAAGGTCCTATCAGTGATTGACAGCTATCTCTGTATACACAGTCATAGAGGGAAGGTCCTATCAGTGACTGACAGCTATCTCTGTATACACAGTCATAGAGGGAAGGTCCTATCAGTGACTGACAGCTCTCTCTGTATACACAGTCATAGAGGGAAGGTCCTATCAGTGACTGACAGCTATCTCTGTATACAGTCATAGAGGGAAGGTCCTATCAGTGACTGACAGCTATCTCTGTATACACAGTCATAGAGGGAAGGTCCTATCAGTGACTGACAGCTATCTCTGTATACACAGTCATAGAGGGAAGGTCCTATCAGTGACTGACAGCTATCTCTGTATACACAGTCATAGAGGGAAGGTCCTATCAGTGACTGACAGCTATCTCTGTATACACAGTCATAGAGGGAAGGTCCTATCAGTGACTGACAGCTGTCTCTGTATACACAGTCATAGAGGGAAGGCTGTCAGTCACTGATAGGACCGTCTCCTGGACTTCAGAGTCCAGAATGAGCAGGAATTGAAGTGTGTACATTACAAGTTATCCTGGTCGTTTCCCATTAAACTATGTAGCCTACAGATTACTTTGTATTTTCACTGTGTTTGGTTACCTTTAAAGGTGCATCTTTAACCCTTTTGCGCATTATGACGTAACTATGTCATAATGATTGAAGGGATGTATGGAGTGGGACTCTGCAGCTGGCCCGTTCCATACACAGTGGGTGCCGGCTGTATCATAAAGCCTGCACCCCCCGCACTGATAGGGAGCGGCGATCGCGACTCCCCCGTCATTTAACCCTTCAGGTGCTGCGATTAACGCTGTGAATGAAGGCAGAGGGATGCGGCTCTCTCTTACTTCCGATCAGAGCTCCCGCAGTGAAATTGCAGGGCTCCGATTGGTTGCCATGGCAGCGTGGACACTGCTGAAGCGATCCAGGCCTGCCATGGCTTTCTCCGTTATGCATACTGTGAAAAAAAGTAAAAAAAAAAATAACACCAATATAGTAAAGTTTAGATCACACCCTTTCCCAATTTTACATATAAAAATTTATAAATAATAAAAAAAATCCATATAAAAGGGGTTCTGCAGTTTTTTTTAACTGATGATCTATCCTCTGGATAGATCATCAGCATCTGATCAGCGGGGATCCGACACCCGGGACCCCCGCCGATCAGCTGTTTAAGAAGGCAGCGGCACTGACAGTAGCGCCGCAGCCTTCTCGCTGTTTACCGCAGGCCCAGTGACGTCACGGCTAGTATCAATGGCCTGGGCGGGGCTAAGCTCTGTTCACTTGAATGGAGTTGAGCCCCGTCCAGGCCATTGATACTAGTCGTGACATCACTGGGCCTGCAGTAAACAGCGAGAAGGCCGCGGCGCTACTGCCAGCAGCGCTGCCTTCTCAAACAGCTGATCGGCGGGGTTCCCGGGTGTCGGACCCCCGGCGATCAGATGCTGATGATCTATCCAGAGGATAGATCATCAGTTGAAAAAAACTGCAGAAACCCTTTAAGTATCGCCGCGTCTGAAAATGTCTGAACTATTGAAATATTTTTTTTTATTTGCTGTACGGTGAATGCCGTAACGGAAATGAAAATTTAATATCAGCGAATTGCCATTTCTTGTCCCCCCCAAATAATTAAATACCAGTACACAAAAATGATACCAATAAAAATACAGTTTGTTGCGCAAAAAAACAGCTCTGTAGAACAAAATAAAAAAAAGTTATGGCTATCAGAATATGGCAATGCAAAGAAAATTTTTTTTTTTTTTCAAAGGTTTTAATTTTTTAAGAAGTAGTAAAACAAAAAAAAACTATACACATTTGGTATCGCCGCATTCATATTGAGCTGCAGAATAAGGACATCAGGTCATTTTTAGCGCACAGTGAACGCTGTGATGTCAAAAAAAGTTTTTGTTTTTTTTCAGTTTTGCCAGTCAAAGAATTTTGTTCCCGTTTTCCAATACAAAATATGGTAAATAAAATGCTGGCTTTAAAAAATACATCTTGTCTCAAAAAAATAAGCTGTCATATAGCTATGTGAACGAAAAAATAAAAAAGTTATGGTTATTGTAACATGGGGAGGAAAAATCCAAAAATGAAAATAGGTCTCGACGGCAAAGGGTTAATAAAGGTCTTAGAAGAAAGTGTGTACACTACAGTGATGTTGGTTTATCCTAGGAAGAGGCCATAAATATTAGATCATGGGGGGGTGACTCCACACACACACAGGACTTGGCTGCTTATATAAAGGGTCCGCGGCGCTCATGCAGGCTCTTCAGTGTTTACATTGCTCTGTACGATGATTGTACTCAAAGTACCGTATATGAATGTCCTTTGTGTATTTTTTCCCATCATATCCCATTACCAGATTTTATACTTGTACTAGCAGAAGGACACGGCTTTGCACGGGTATATTTAATCTATTTCATTTAATGTTTGTGTGTGTCGTTAAAAGATAGCGATAGTATCCCCCATAACAGTGACCTCTACAGCACACCGCCCCTTTAACAGTGAACTCCACAGTCCCCCACCCCTTAACACTGACCCCCCCCCCCCCACACAGTTCTCCACCACTTTAAAATGGGACCTCCACAGCAGCCCAACCCCTTAACTTTGACTTTCACAGCAGCCCGCCCCTTTAACAGTGAGCTTCACAGCACCCCACTCCCTTGACAGTGACCTCCACAGTACCTCGCTGCCTTAACAGTGACCTCCACAGTACCCCGCTGCCTTAACAGTGACCTCACAGTAACCTGCCGCCTTAACAGTGACCTCCACAGTACCCCGCTGCCTTAACAGTGACCTCCACAGTACCCTGCTGCCTTAAGGCCTCATGCACACGACCGTATTTTGTTTCCGTGCCCGTTCCGTTTTTTTTGCGGATAGGATGCGGACCCTTTCATTTCAACGTGTAGCCCTAGCCTAAAGCTGACCTACAGCAGTGAAGAAAAATGGCTGGGTTGTTATGGAAACCTGGAGTAAAAGTGTGTGTATGTGGAGACTAAGGGCCTGCGAGCTTCTATTGGCTTATAAGGGACATGTGACTTGCAGGCTTGTATTGGCTAATGCAGGTCATTTTTTGAGAATATCTCAGGAACGGTACATCCTAGACAGCTGTGACCCCCCCCCCCCCCCCCCCCACAAGATTTCTTTCCAGGTAGCAAGGGATGTGTATACCAAATTTCATTGAAATCGATGGTTGCGTTTTTGAGTGATCGCCGGAACATACATACACATACGTCCTTCTTTTTATATATATATATATGGAGTCTAGTGTGTTAGTAGCATATGTGCAGTATGTTCCAATATATAATCATAGCTTTTTGTAACAAGATAGGGCCCAGACACACTCCTTGCCCTCTGGTGTCAGTGTCCGCCGCTGCATAGTCCAGTAAACACGGAGCAGACATATGTAAGGTCACAGCCATTATTACATTACACAGATCCAACTGGGTTTAGCTGTAGATCAGCGTAGATTTATTTCATACTCTTCATTTACAATCTTGGGATTCACAGTGTTTGAGCATTGGCTACGACCTTGCAGTCCTTCCTTACTAGACAAAATGATAATACCTGACGGCTTTACTGATTGTAATGGTGACCGTACAATTATTCCTAGTCTATTTGCTGTGCAAAAACAATGTGCAGCAAACAAAATCGTTCATTCGATTGAAGTGGAATTCTGTCGTGAAGATAAAAAAAAAAACTGAGAAAAAAAGAAGGCGGCGGAGGTCAGAATAGTTGGAGGGCTCTGTCATTTGGCACTTTCTAACTCCATTTCCTAGAGGAAGAACACAAATGCCACATTAGTATATATTTCACACATGCCATTCTAGATCACTTATATAGAAGTAGTGTAGAGTATCTACTGGTTTCTTCAGTAGTCGATTAGCACTTGGTTAGCATTAAAACTAAATTTGGGCCAATTTATTAAAGGAGTTGTCTGGCTGGTATTTTGTTTTAAAGGGTAGAGTACAGCTGCTCCTCCACTGCTCCCGTTCCAATGCTCCCCCTGCCAGCCTCTATGTCCTATTCTCTTCCCTTACCACAGACAGTGATTGCATGGTCACATTTCTGTGTCAAGAAAGGCCAGGAAGAGAGCGACGAAAGACCCAAGGAGCAGTGGAACAGGAGTAAAGGATCGGTCAAGTGAGTATGACCTATTTTTTGAGCCATTCTGACCCTTTAAAGGATAACTCCTATTTTTTTTATTTGCTGGTTTATTACAGCTAGACATGTTTACCTGAGTTAGTCTGTCAATGATTGTCAAAAGATCTGTAATTACCTTATAATAAAAACTTTCATTAATATCTCCTATCATTTTCCACTGCTCCCTTAGAAGACCATTACTATGGATCATCTGTCTAGGCTAGGAAGACAGAGGGGCGGTCCTTCACACTGCATGCCTGCATTAGGCTTCAGAGTGAGGAGGCGTGTCTCTCAGTAATCCAATCTGATTAGCTGGCAGGAAGCTGCTGGCTTCAGCAAGTTTGTATGTGACCTGAAGGAATGCAGTTTTGGCCTCAGAGAACTGGCAGAGGAGCCATCATGAGAAGATCCTCATAATGTAGGATTCAAAACAAGCTGAAACTAAGGGGAAAACTCAAGGAAAACAGTGGTAAGTGAATAAACTAAAGATTGCTTTATGCATAATGCTGCTGCAGCAGTAACATATGCTAAAAAAAATATATATTTTTTTTAATGAAAATATGACAGTTATAATCTAAAGGAAATCCTGGCCAGACAGCCCCCTACACAGTTATATTATCCTCTTTGGTGATGCTAGGATATTTCTTTCTGACTCTGTATACTAAGACTTCTAGGTACCCAATGCGTTTAAGAAGACCTGTAACCTCTCCTGACATAGTGTATATAGAAGAAAGGGCACAAAATGATACATTACCAATTTATATACTGCCTTGAATGATCGGGGCGCTGAGCAAGAGTAGCTGAGCATGATGAAATGGCTAATAGTCCATCAGCAGAAGACAATCCCCCAACAGCAGGCAGAGTGCAACCTGAAGCTGCAGATGGCCCTTTACCATTAGGAGGCAAGGTACTCAGAGACCCAGCATAAGTTCCATTAAAGCGATTTGGCTTTTTATTAGATGGGTTTTCTGCAGGGGGGGAAAAAAGGTCATTACATCACAGCAAATACAAAATATTGTAGATCTCATAGTCAAAGGGCCATTTATTTTCTGTTAGTTTTTTACATTTTTTTATGTTTTCTTTTTTTAATCTTGGAAAGAGGTTGTTGCATGAGGCCTATAAGGATATTATAAAAGGAGTTGTCTAGATCAGGGATGGCCAACCTGAGGCTCTCCAGCTGTTGCAAAACTACAACTCCCAGCATGCCCACAGCTATCAGCCTACAGCTGGGCATGGTTGGAGTTCTAGTTTTACAACAGATGGAAAGCCGCAGGTTGGCCATGCCTGGTCTAGATGGTTACAGTCCAAAAGTTATTTTTCAGCATGGAGAGAAACCTATTCAGGAACATAATCAATATACACTATTTGTAAGGTTTTTTACAGATCATGCGACCATTTTCGTTCACATTTTATGATCTTCACAGTGTAAGGGTCCATTCACACGTCCGTTTTGGTGTTCCGCATCCGTTCCGATTTAAAACGGTATGCGGATCCATTCATTTTCAATGGAATCCGCAAATAATCGGACAGCACTCATGGTGCTCTCCGATTCCGTGATTCCGTTCCGTGGGTTCCGTTTATTCGGATCCAGGAAAAAAATATACCCTGTCCTACTATTTGTCAGATTTTGTGTTCCGTCATGCCATTCTAGTCAATGGATCCGTCAAAAATGCGGAAGACATGCTAAAAGCATCCTCATGTCATCCAGATTTTCGGATCCGCAAAAAAACAGGAACGTTTATCTGGAAAGGTAAAAATACTGACGTGTGAATGGACCCTAAGTGTGATACTGCCATTGCATTCTTGAAAAAACATAGCATATCAAGCCAATAACCTAAAAAATTAGAATTAATTACTTATGACAATCCTTATGCCCTAATACAGCATATGGACATGACAGATATGGGGTCCATTACTTCAAATCCTCGTTTTATGAGTTACACTGAAGAGCCCCAGATGCAGCCAGCACCAAAATCAGTGGATTAACATGCTATACTGACATGGTAACTGTAGTCCAACTTTAAAGGGATTATCCAAGTTCTCAAACAGCCCCCCATGTGCCGGGCCCCTCACAGGTAATAAATAGGGATGAGCGAATCGACTTTGGATGAAATATCCGAAGTCAATTTGCATAAAACTTTGCTTCAATACTGTACGGAGCGAGCACTCAGTACAGTATTAGAATGTATTGGCTCCGATGAGCTGAAGTTATTTCTTTGTGAAGTCTCGCGAGACTTTGCATAATAACTTCAGAAATTCAATTATACTGTAAAAAAAAAATTGGGAGTTTGGAAAATGTTTTTTTTACAGTAGAAATCAATTTCTGAAGTTAATATGCGAAGTCTCGCAAGACTTCGCAAAGTAATAACTTCGGCTCATTGGAGCCAATACATTCTAATACTGTACAGAGCGCTCGCTCCGTACAGTATCGAACCAAAGTTTTATACGAATCGACTTCGGATGTTTTATCCAAAGTCGATTGGCTCATCCCTAGTAATATACTTACCCTGCTCCCCGCACCGCCGCTGCTGCTTCTCCCTGTACACTGATGAAAACATCCGGTGTCGGGAAGAGGGAACAGCCAATAGCAGATGGGGACGAGCCTCCCTAGCATCGCGGGTGACTGTAGGCGCCGGGAGTGGGATAAGTATATTACCTGTGAGGGGCCTGGCACATGGGGGGGCTGTTTGAGAACTTGGATAATCCCTTTAAAGGGTCTGTGAAGTGATATATTGTATAGTGATGACCTATCTTCAGGGTGGGTAATCAATATCTGGTTGGCGGGGTCCGACACCAAGCATCCCCGCAAATCAGCTGTTTGAAGAGGAGGCAGAACTACATGCAAGCGCTGCTTCCCGTTCATTACATTGCACTTTGTGACTTGAATAGAGAAAGTACTTCTAATTACACTAGGCTACCGCTCCACAGCAGACAACGCATAGTGAAAAGACAGCTGATTGGTGGAGCTCCCCGGTGTCGGATCTCTGCCGAACTGATATTGATGACCTATCCTGAAAGCCCTGCACAACCCCTTTAAGCTTTAGAAGCTTTGCATGTTGTTAAACTAAGCCAGCACAATAAGCTCATGTGGTAATGCACCAGGAATTACTTTAACATCTCCTAGATCCAGGGGCGTAACTACCATAGCGGCAGACCATGCGACTGCTATGGGGCCCAGGGCAAGAGGGGGCCCAGATTATCTACTCTTCTACTGGAGGTGAAAACTTGGTCAGGATTCTACCCTCTAAGGCTGGGTTCACACCTGAGCGTTTTACAGCGCCTTCAAACGCGCTGTAAAACGCTCAACACATGAAAACCAATGCTTCCCTATGGGAATGGTTCTCACCTGGGCGTTTTACAGCGCGTATGATCGCGCTGTAAAACGCCTGACGCATAATCAAGTACTTGAGCTTCTTTTGGGCGTTTTGACGCGCGTTTGTGGCCATAGGACACTGCAGTCAATCACACAAACGCGTGTTTACTATTACAAAAAACGCGCGTAAAACGCGCGTAAAACGCGCGTTTGAGAAACGCTCAGGTGTGAACCCAGCCTAAATCTAAAGGAACAACTTTTAGCAAATAAAGCAGTGGAAAAACGGTCCAAGGGTCATTGAAAAGGGTTTAGGCAGAAACCTCTCTGTCCTGTGGGGGGCCTGGTTTGATCTTTGCTAAGGGGCCCTCACGTCTCTATGTACGCCACTGCCTAGATCTGTACATCCTCTTCTCTCTGCATAATGCAGACTCTAATCTACTTAGTGAGGTGCAATAACAGGACATCACAAACCAGCCTTTGATGTCTCGCTAGCTATTTGAGCACCATACGTTACCGTATGGTAAACTTACTGTGCTCCACCTTGGTTTTGGCACTTGAGAGTCTTATGTGGGTTCCACTTTTCATTTGCTTGTTCAGAGAGCTGTTGTCATTGACAGTAGTTATTGCTCGCATGTTTTGGGCTCCATTCCAGGTTAAGGGTTTTTGGTTTGTGTATCTTCTGGCTGCATAATGTGTGGGAGGTGGTGCTCCAACAGCACCTAGGAGGCTGGATAAGCCTGCTGAATAGCCAAAGTGAAACTGGTTGACTGTAGCAACGGTCTGCACTACTGTGTCCATGGCTGAGCCTCCTAGGTAGGACACCGGAACATGAGTCATGCTTCCATCTGTGTCCTGGCACATCACTAGTGCTTGATGAAACCGGGTCTGAAATAAAATATAAGCAGAATTAAACATACCATCCAATTCAGTTACCCTTGACAGAACCCTAAATCCCAATAATAAGTTATATTTTTGAGTTATTTTATTATTGTTATTTCATGAGATTAAAGAGGTTTTCTGGGAATTATATAAAATGGCTGCCTGCAACCTGTCCTAGAATGTGAGCAGGAGTGGTTGCACCACTTGTAGAGCTGCCTGAGGGGGTGAGGTCTCACTACACACTACGCTCTGGCACTTGAATATACTACATATTAGTGAGTGTTCCTGTCAGGCTGCTCAGCCAGGATGGCATATTATAGGCAGGAACACATAATTACCATCTATTGTAGAGCCGTGTAGTGAGGCCTCACCCCTTCACCCTCCTAGGCAGATCTACAAGTGGTGCAACAAGTTCTACTTACATTCTAAGACAGGTTGCTGGCAGCCATTTTAAATTATTCCTGGTGAACCCCTTCAATTTACAGTATATGAACATAATATTTCAGAATAAATATCTGGGTTGAGTTTGGTGACCAGGCTGGAACATTTCAGTCATCATATGGTAGCAATGGCTGTCTCCGAGTTGTCAAGGTGAGGTACAGTTTGGGCCATACAGATCTGTGATGGATTGAGACACATGGCTAAGTCTACTAGGAGCCCAAAGAATTCTTACATCATAGGTACTTATTTCATACTTGATTTCTAGTTTGAACATCTAGAAGACTGTAGTCAGGTGCCTTGAATTCAGGTGTCCTGGGCCCCTGAATGCTCAACAGTCTGTAGACATGATCCACTATGCCCATGGCTCGAATGAGTTTCTCTCTCTGCTGAAGACCTTGCAGTCGCTCCATTTCCTCTTTTTCGTTGATTTCTATTGGCTTCATTGAGTCTACTGTTGCTTCTTCTTTCTAGAAAGTTATGGTGAAAATAACTGGCTGTTAGAAAAGAAAGGAAAAAGTCTTCACATGTAAATGAAATCTTACACATGTAGATGAAGTGTCAAAATTCACTTCAGATCAAATAATCTCTCTCTAAACCATGCAAAACAGAAGTACTTCTCTGGGCAAGATGAATCTCTCCACTGTTCTCTTCACTCTCTGTTCTCCAGAACCTGTCCCTTCACATCTATATGACTTACTTCACTGTGATTGCTCATTAGACCGAAGTCTTTGCCCTCTCCTCTTTCATCTTGAATGGTTTCTTCCCCTTTCCAGCATGTGCTGTTAACCTCAGCTATACTTGGTCCATCCTGCCCTGACTCCATGTCTTAAACCGTCACTAAACTCCTGGAATTCTCACTTTTCTGTAGTGTACATTACAACCATTGATTTTTATGGATTTAAAAGCTGTAGTCTGTACTTCTAAACACAGTTCTTTCCTGTGGCCTTTCCAGGTTTTCCTTCTATCAGCTTGCAGATACCACCTTCTTCCTTTGCTGAGATTCCTCCACATTCTGTACTAGGGACCAGCAAATGTATGAAATCTGTCTCCACCGTCACATCCTCTCTGTACCCAAAACTCAGTCTATAAAAAACTGGGTTGCTTCTTCTTTCCATCGGCTAACTTGACTAAACCTGATGATATATTTTCAATGTGCAGTGCTATTATAAGATATTAGCATCAGGCTGTCCCCAGTGGGGCTCACAATCTAAGTTCCCTATCATTATGTCTTTGGAGTGTGAGTAGAAACCGGAGTACCCGGAGGATGAATGCTTCCACCATTCACTGACCTTAGGTCTGCTGCAGGTTTACTGACTCAGTACTGACTACATTTTCTGTAGACATGAATGATATGCCTAACATATTAAACAATGCTCCCTGACCCCCTTCCTCCCAGAGCAAATCAATATTTTGTGCAATCATCAAAACTGATAGAATTTTACAATATATTAGTTACACACAGAAATAGGATAAAGCACAGAAAATAACCTATAACTATCCTTCTATACATTACAGGCCAGAATTAAGCTATACACCTAATAATAGAAATAAGAGCAGGAGGCTTTACCTTTATACCAAATGCCTGTTATATAATCTATCCCTCATGTCTGATGTCAGTCCCAGCAGTCCTAACCATATCACCCTGTTTAGTTTACTTCTTGGATAGTTAGTAGAGTAGCCTGTATCCAATAAAAGCCAATAGCTGCCTAGCATGATATATCACGCACAAATTGCTTACCTCCACTAAGCTGTCCATCGCCCCTTCCTTAAGCAAGGCCAGTATGAAAACTGTAGGATCTACTGGAGGATCTGCTTTGGATAATGTCGAGAATACCCATCCAATATGGACCCAGAGAGGTGCATTCCCATAGCAGATGCATCAGCTTACTTTGCGCTTCACATCAAGCCAGTTTTGGAGACACACAAGACCCACTACATCAAATGTCATGGTGTGGATTGCCATTAGCTACTATGCCCGTTCCCATCTAGTATTCGTGGAAGGAATACCGACCTGCCTTCAGTATCTCTACAACATTGTGGAACCTGCCTACTACCGTTTTTGACTCAGTTTAGAGACATGGCATTCCAACAGGATAACAGCTGTCCACACACTGCCAGTGCTACACAACATGCTCTTCAGGGTATCTGGCATCTTCCCTGGGCAGATCGATCACCAGATCTCTCCCCAATCGAGAATGTCTGGGACTAGATGGAGCAATGGATTTCCCATGCAGCCAACAACCATCTTGGCTGAACTACAGCTCCAAGTTGAAAGAGCTTAGAAGAACCACAGGAGGATATCTAGCATCTGTATGACCGCTGCCATGCCAGAGTATCCTGTATTGCAGCTAGAGGAGTTGCCACCCAGTATTAGTGTGATCCCGCCTCAAAATATACTCTACTGCAGAACCCCAAATAAAGGGTTCACCACCTTGGTTGTGTGGCATTGACCAAGCACCACTAGCAATTTATACTTTGTCAATCTCCGCTGAAGTTTTCTGGGTGATCTTTATTTATTTTCAGGTAGTTTAGAGTCTCCGATAATCATGTTAGAATTTCATGTCTACTTTACCTTTCTCTCCGCGGTTCTACAGCCACTGGTCAGAGTGCGGGTAGATGGTCTTCTTGTCACCTTGTATTTTACTGCCTTTTCACCTGCTGACTCTCCTTGCAAGGCATCTTTCTGTTCTTTCTTCTTCTTTGCAGTAGGTATTTCCTTTTGCTCTTGTTTCAGCCGCAGTTCTTCCAGCTGCTGTCTGTCAGGAATAATTTTACTGGTATTAAACAATGCATCAGTGCATGCAATAAAGGGTGATAGACCGTACGGTACAACACGCTATGTGGTCAAAGGGAGCCTGTCAGCAGTTCTGACCATGCTAAACTAATGCCAGCAGTAGGTAGGGGCTGGGGCGAGCAGAACAAACATACAGGAGGTGGAGCATCACTGTCAATTGCTCTCTGCATTGAGCTGCTTCATAGTCCCTACTCTCTGTTCTGAGTGACAGCTGTAGTAGTCTGCTGGTTGGATGTGGCATCTGTCATTCAAATCAGAGGGAAGGGGCGGTGAAGGAGCTCAATTCAGAGAACAGAGAATATTTCATGGTGAAGTTCTGCCTCCTGAGTACTTGTAGTAGCAAATGTAGCAGAATAAAACTTCATTTTCACACTACTTCTGATAATAGGACCTTCTAAAAAGGTATGTTTGTCTTGCTCTCCCCAGTCCCTACCTAGTGCTGTCAGCAGTTAATCATGGTCAAATCTGCTGGCAGGTTGTCTTTAAATCTGCTAGGACTTGACTTCACATAGACAACCGTTACTGTAGAGTGCATTGTTCACTTATGACCACAGGTTTTGTACAGTACTTTCCAGATGCAATATTGTTACAGACATAATTTTGGGACGACTTGTAACTGTGTAATCTATAGTCCTATAATCCAATTAGCTGTCAATCCTAACATCCAGGGCCCAAAGTGCCAGTTGGGTTTATGCCCCCCAGCTTGTGATTGCTATCCCTTCATCCAAGGTATATGAGACAAAGCTATAACTGTGTAATCTATAGTCCTATAATCCAATTAGCTGTCAATCCTAACATCCAGCACTAAAATCAACCAATAAGGTGCCAATTTCCAGGTCAATTGAGAGTTTAGCTCTTACTAGAGTTTACTAGCTAGGATCAGGTATCAAAGTAAGCCGTTACCTTGCACACTCCTCTCTGGCCCTTGAAGCGGCAGTCTCCTGGAACAACGAGCCGCTGTGTTTGAAGAACTTCTCGTATTTGTCTGCTGTGGCTTGTGGGTAAATACGCTGATACCCTCCCAGGTGGCTGTCTTCATATTTTTCGACTTGTTCCAGCCAAGCCGCCTGAGTGCTTTCCAATTGTTCCCGTCTGTGGTCAGAAATATTAAGTAAATGTAAGAGCAGACAAGCAAACATGGAGGCGCACAACAAAGTCAGTGGGGTGGATCAAATACTTGCAATGTTTTACTCGTATACTCCATAGCCACAATGTATATTAAAACATAACAGCGCTTTAAAGTACACGTGAAAATTACAAAATACTCTGGCATTTCATAGGCTTCTCTATAGCTAGCATATCAGTTTAGTTCCGTTACTTGTGCAACTGATGAAAATGATGTGCTTTTCCTGTACTATTAAACTACCTATAATTATGTATTTTTATTTATATCTAAATAAGTCTCAAATCCTTCTGGTGCTCCAAATCCCCTACACAACACCACAGAATTACAGTATACAATTCCAACTCTCTGCAGATTCATACAGATAAATCTGTCTTTCTTGGATATTCCAGTTTTTTCCTGCTTGTCCTCATTTATCTCCCGCAGTCCCATAGAGAAGAGTTGAGCGCCACTGCTGCCACCCCATTATTTTCAAGGGTTCCCCCGGGCTACAGGACCCCTGTCACACGACTCTAGCAGTTGGACCTCCACCAATTTAATAGTTAAATAACCCCTTTTAATAAGCTCCTAAGCTTCAATTGTGGAGCCAGGCAGAATCATTTGACAGTGTGAAGGAAAGATTTGTATTTTGAGCTCTGTAACAGTAAAAACAAGCCCCAACCACTATAAAAAATATATCACAGATGGGTCTGGACAGATTAGAGGCTTGGGCAGAGAAGTGGCAGATGAGGTTCAACACTGACAAATGTAAGGTTATTCACATGGGAAGGAATAATGCAAGTCACCAGTACATACTAAATTGTAAAACAGTGGGTAACACTGACATGGAAAAGGACCTAGGAATTTTAATAAACAGCAAACTAAGCTGCAAAAACCAGTGTGAGGCAGCTGCTGCCAAGGCCAATAAGATAATGGGTTGCATCAAAAGGGGCAAAGATGCCCGTGATAAGAACATAGTCCTACCACTTTACAAATCACTAGTCAGACCACACATGGAGTACTGTGTACAGTTCTGGGCTCCTGTGAACAAGGCAGACATAGCAGAGCTGGAGAGGGGCCAGAGGAGGGGAACTAAAGTAATAACTGGAATGGGGGGACTACAGTACCCTGAAAGATTATCAACATTAGGGTTATTCACTTTAGAAAAAAGACAACTGAGGAGATCTAATTACTATGTATAAATATATCAGGGGTCAGTACAGAGATCTCTCCCGTCATCTATTTATCCCCAGGACTGTGACTGTGACGAGGGGACATCCTCTGCGTCTGGAGGAAAGAAGGTTTGTACGCAAACATAGAAGAGGATTCTTTACGGTAAGAGCAGTGAGACTATGGAACTCTCTGCCTGAGGAGGTGGTGATGGTGAGTACAATGAAGGAATTCAAGAGGGGCCTGGATGTATTTCTGGAGGGTAATAATATTACAGGCTATAGCTACTAGAGAGGGGGTGTTGATCCAGGGAGTTATTCTGACTGTCTGATTGGAGTCAGGGAAAATTGGCTTCTACCTCACAGGGTTTTTTATGTTTCCTCTGGATCAACTTGCAGGATAACAGGCTGAATTGGATGGACAGATGTCTTTTTTTCAGCCTTATAAACTATGTTACTAAAGGGAGTGTGTCATCAAAATAGGACATATTGTTTAAATCACGTTTTATGTTCAATATTTTTTTTTTTTATTTAGAATGCCATGTCACCATCTATTTTTAAAAAGTACCGTATTTTTCGCTTTATAAGACGCACCTGATGATGAGGAGGAAAATAAGAAAAAAATATTGTTCATCAGACCTCATTTCAGAACCTTAGATCAGACCCCCATACATATCAGGACATCAGATCATGCCCCCATAAATATCAGGACATCAGATCAGGACATCACATCTGACCCCCTTATCAGGACATCAGCGCTCCATGTCAGAACCCCATCAGACCTCAGATCAGCCCCCAATGTCAGACCCCTGTTTGACCTCAGATCAGCCCTCAATGCTAGACCCCATCAGATTAAACTAAAAACCTCCTCTTACATGTCCTGCGCCGCAGCTCCTCTTCACCTCTGGCAGAAGTTGCACTCCCCTGTCTTCCCGGCCTGCGCTGCTCTGTCACCTGACTGCGTGCAGTGTCAGGTCATAGTGTGCTGGCCCCAGCAAGGAAGACAGGGGAGGGTGAGTACTACAAGCGCTTGCGGCGCTTTGCTCCCAACTCCCAGGCACCTAATTCATACTGAGTGCTTCCGTAATTTGTTCCCCCACTTTTAGGGGAAAAAAAGTGTGTCTTATAAAGGGAAAAATACGGTACCTAAAATTGTGAAGTTTACACACTGGCCACTAGACCTTATAATATGTTGAGACTTTTTCTGTACAGTTAACTTTTCAGTAGCCATCACATTATCGTCACAGGCAGGATTTCAATGACAGATATCACCTCTGTATAGGTAACACAGCTTTTTCAAAGCTGCAATTTGACTGTAAAAACACATCCAAGGCACAAAACTGTTGCAGGTGACTTAAACCAGTGTTTCCCAACCAGTGTGCCTCCAGCTGTTGCAAAACTACAACTCCCAGCATGCCTGGACAGCCTTTGGTTGTGCGGGCATGCTGGGAGTTGTAGTTTTGCTGGAGGCACACTGGTTGGGAAACACTGACTTAAACAATGGATCTAATGATTGTCAGTGATGTTGCTGAGTGACACACGACACGCCGAGACTGCCACGCAACATTGACGGAACATCCAGACCTGATGGGTTTTGTTTCGCAGGGCGGAATTCATATTGAGACATGCAATTATCGATCTGCAACACAAAATCCATCAGGTCTGGATTGTCTGTGACTATAGCATCGCAGCTGCATTGTGTCGGACAGCAACATCAATGACTATCATCAGATCCAATGTCGGACTACGTTCATGTCGCCATGTAGCCCCAGTCATGTAAAGATCTGTTTAGTGGAGGTTTACTGTCAGTGTCAGAGGAAATTATTCTGAGGGCCACCCTCTGTGTATATAGGATCTTAAGGGCCCTGCTTTATTAGGGGGTTCATTATTATCAGAGCTTGTGCCCACCGGAGGATCCTCTGGTGGGCCAGTCTGACCCTGCTTACTGTGCATAGTAACATAGTACATAAGGCCGAAAAAAGACATTTGTCCATCCAGTTCGGCCTGTCATCCTGCAAGTTGATCCAGAGGAAGGCAAAAAAAAAAAAACCTGAGGTGCAGTATCCATTGTTAAGTAATGAACCCAATCAAAATGAAATGACTTCATTTCTCCATAAACCCATAGATGATATGATGTCATTTATATGACTTGATGTAAAACTTTAGAATGCGGAACAGTAATATTCACAATAGCCGTATCCTGTGGACTATATGGTTTCCAAAGGGGGATGTGTTGTCACCTGTTTTCCTTAGGAACATTCCTTTGCAGTAATCGCTCCTTAACTCTGCGTTTATCTTCCTCAAGAACTTTTCTTTTGTCACAAGCCCGGAGATTGATCAAGTGAAGGGTATCACAGAGTAGAGAATCCTTCACTTCCCTGTCCAAGCGCGAGTCTGTGGTAAAGCTTGGGGAATGGTTCACCTATTTATACAAGATAAATCTATCATCCGGGATATACAGAAAACAACAGAAAATGCCATATGATATATAAACCATCAGTACAGGTCACCACAGAAGAATTATATTCATTTCATTGACAACCTATATGGATTTAATTCCAAAGGGGTCAAACCATCTTTTGTGACTGTACACATTTGTATCTTCATTATTTTTTCAATTGAAGTATAGGGCATGATTGCAGCGGCACAGGCCAATAATACTATATGTTGTTCCCACACAGTAGCGGTTCTATGTCTTAGCAGTAATATTGGGCATTCTCCATCTTGCCCTAGGGTTTTTGGCTGTGCTATGTATTTTAATATCTATGTGATGTGGATTTCAATAAACATTTATATATTGTTAATCCCTTGCTGATTTTTCTTTATTCTTTTGGATTATTGGCGTAGTTTATCTATCTTAGATCATCATGGGTGGTTTTTGCCCATGGATCCTCGTCTGCATGCCATAAAGGCCTAGATAACCCCCTCCCCCAGAAACTAGAACAGGTCAGTAATCATTTTTCCTCGCCATTTTTTTTTCTGATGAGATTTTACCTCCAGCAGCCAAGGTTTTAATTTTTTGTCCACTAGGATGTCAAATCCTAGAATCTCAAAACAAGCGCTGCCTGCGATGTGATTTGGGAAACAAGTTCGATAGTTGTGTTTGAGGATCGGGTGTGCAGAGATCAGAGTCTTGATAATTACATCTTCAATATCCTCCCAGAGCTGTGCTTTGTTGTAGTGATTGTTCTCCAGCCAGGTCCACAGAGTTGATAATTTTCTATAATTGGAAGAAAAAATGTCACAAGAGGCCAAAGGAGAATCTAAAGCTGAAACACAAAACGTAATTAGAGTGAAAAGTCTAAGGAGGCTTTAATTTCTGCGAGAGTCATTTAATAATTTGCAGTTATAGGTGACAGAGCTAAAAACTGTCTGCTAGAGAGGTAAGGGTGTAGTCCCATCTCAGACACTGATGGCCTATCGCTAAGATATACCATCAATGTCATATAGGTGTGGGTCCCACTCCTATCGCCCTCAAAGTGAAAAGAGAGAAGCAACACATGAGCGGCGTGCTCTCTATTCACTGCTATGAGAGTTCTGAAAGTAGCTGAATGAGTGTGCTTGACTATTTTCAGAAGTCCCATAGCGGAGAATGAAGAACGCATCATGCATGCATGGCCACCTCTCTATTCACTGCCATAGGACTGCCGGAAAAAGCTGAACCAGTGCTTGGCTATTTTTGGGACTCCCAGAGTGGTAAATGGAGGGTGGTCACGCATGCAAAGCTTCTGTTCATTTACTTCGGTGGTCCCGTTGTGGAGATAGACCATGTCCCAGACATTGGACACTGATGGCATATCTTAGTGAAATGTCATCAATGTCTGAGATGAGAATACTCATTTAAAGGGGCTGTCCCATAACAAAGACTTAACATCTCTCCAGGATAGGGAATAACTTATCGTTGAATGTCTGACCTCTGGGACTCCAATGGATCATGAGATCGGGGAACCTGTGTTCCCCTGCTCAGCCATCTCCAGCAGTCCCATAGAGTTGAATAGAGTAGCAGTGCACATGCATGACCACTGCCCCATTCAAATGGGAGAACAAATCAGAAGGTGACCACCTTGGGTGTATGGAAGGGGATCGGAATGGCTGTCCAATAGCCAGCCACCTTTAGATATAGCGCACAGTTTGCTGATTATGTTGAGCATGCTCTATCATATGAATATATTTGTGCTGAATTAGACTAATATTGACTGAACCAGTGGATTTTGGCACGACTATCAAACTAATGTGTATGGGGGCTCCCAAATCTCCTTTGATGACACAAATCGGGGAAGATAAGGATTGGGCAGTTAGGTTTCAACATGCCTGATCCTTTTGTTTTTGAGGAGAAAAGCCTCTGTCAGAGGTATCTGATAGCACCTTTTTCCCCTTTTCCATTCACAATATATGCCATTAAAGGGGTTTTCCGATATATTTATATGATGACCTATCCTCTGAATAGGTCCTCAGTATCTGATCGGCACCCAGGACCCTCGCTGATCAGCTGTTTGAGAAGGCACTGGCACTCCTGTGAGCGCCGAGGCCTTCTTGCAGCTTTCACTAAGCTGAGTGGTGACAAGTTCATGTGTCACGTGGCTTAGAAGTAGTTCCACCCCATTCAAGTGAATAGGGCTGAGTGCGATATCAAGCATAGCCATTATACAATGTACGGTGCTGTGCTTGGTAAGCTGCCAGAAGGCAGCGGCCTTCTCAAACAGCTGATCGGCAGGGGTCCCAGGTGTCGGACCCCCACTGATCAGATACTGATGACCTATCCTGAGGTTAGGTCATCAGTATTAAAATCTCGGAAAATCCTTTTCTAACAATATAATCTTATAATCTTCACTAATTCATGATGCTAACACACAACTCACCTCTTACTTCCTGTCATGTCATCTCTGATAAAGTTTTCGCTGTGTTTGTTGATAGCGTAGTTTGTCAGATGCATACAGACATCGTCCTGTCACAATGAATTTTACGTTACAGTGTTATATACGGTAAATATGGGTCTTGGTGGTCCATGTCAATAACCACTCATATAAAATCCATTTCCAAAGGCTCCTCTACTTACCAGATTGCTGTGACTAGGTTCTGTGTAACTCATGGTTGCAAAACGCGCAAGGCCTTCCTTGTAGATAAAAATGCGCAGAGGTTCACAGGATGTCACAAGGACGTATATACGTAGATCAAATTTATACCCATCAATCAGGAATGGCTGTGGAAATATACTGATATTAATGCCATCATATTGTGTTTTCTTGGAGGTGTATTACCCGCACATAACACAGTCAATGCTACCTTGGACATATACTGCTGACAGATCATGTGCTCGCCATGTTTGATGTCCTTCATGTTTTTGGAAAGAAAAATGCCCCTGCCTTGGCAGCCGCTATCAGGCTTGCAGATGTAAGTCTTGTTCTTCTTTGTGCGACAGTAGGCCTGTAAATCACCATAACTGTAGTAAAAGTACAGAAAAGGTCAAAAGTGCTATTAATAAGCAATAATAACATTCATAACAGCAGTGCAGGAATAAACCGCACTCAGCTCATGGAATAAAGACATAAAGCGACAGGATGATGGAATATTATCTTCAGCAGACATAAATGAGCCCATGGTTATGCACCATATAACTGTCTACTATGCAACCAATACGTATGTATCATACTTGTAGAGCGCTCCTGACTCATCTGCTCCAGCAGACCCTGAATATTGAAGTTATTTTTTGGGGGGAAGAATGCCTTCATAATACATTACCATACATAGGCACGGTATAGCAGTACATAGTGTGCCAATGGCTTGGTAGTATGGAGACAACGGTCCAGATTTACTAATCCACAGGATGGCATAAGGTTAGCCAGGCTGTCTAAACCTGCACCAGATTTAATACAGGGGCTCACCGTGCTTAAGCTCTCCATTCACTGAGTGGGTGAGCTTGGCTATTTTTGGAACTTCCATAGAAGTGAATGGAGAGCTCACTGTGCAAGCACTGCCACCTCTCCATTCATCTCTATGAGAGTTCTGGAAATAGCAGAGCCAGTGCCTGGCAATCTTTGGCACTCCCATAGAAGTGAATGAATGGTGTATGCACTTGAACGGGGCCCCCTTGTTCACTTAGGGGGCCCTGTTCTAGAGTTAGATGTGGGTCCCAGAGGGGGACAATGGTGGCATATCCGAGGAATGTGCCACCAAAGAGCAAGATGGGCCAACCAAGTGCGTGCCAAAGTGCTAGAGTCCCTTCATTGTACTGATTGGTGGGGGTTCTGGAGGTCTCCCCCACACATCAAACATTGATGGCCTAAAGATAAGCCATCAATGTTATAATCCCAGAGAACCCTTTCAAAAGGTGCTGGCAACTGATGCCTTGTAAAGCCCAAAAATGACTCACTCAGCAGGCAGGCACCATGTTCTTGGAAAGATGTTGTAGTCTTTAGGAAAAAGTTTTAGCAAACGATTCATATTTCTTGCCAACAAGTCCTTTCTACATATCTCGCTCATTCCTGGGAAGTGGTTGATTTTCTATTAGGAAAATATAACAACAGATATATATTGATAAGAAAGAAATACAATTAGAATATTTTTATTTCGGAACCTATTCTTTGCCTGAGAACCTGCCTGGAATCTCTTCATGTCCATTACACGCTCCAGTGAGACAGAGCAGTCCGTCCAGTAGACTGTCCACTCCTCTTCATCTCCAACCTCCTTCAATCCACTCGCGCAGGCAGCACGACGCACTGAAACCCAAGCAGACGCGGTAACTGTAGAAAAATCTTCTTCACTTTACTCAAAAGTCAGTGGGGATCGTAAGGGATCCACCATATTGATGTCATGACTCGCTCAAAAACAGAAGCCAGTATTTCCAGAGCCTCAGCTATTACAGTATATGGGAAAACATATAAGATGATATTTAAAATAGAGGGAATTTTTTAAACTTTTTAAAATTTTGCAGTTCTCATTGCTTTGCATTGTAGGCCACTGTGGACCTGCATGCATATGGTGGAAAATACTGTATCTAGACACTGACTGGATCGGGAGCAAATAGTTTAGGGGGCGGTTAGCATTCCCCTCGAATATAAAACTCTGAGTCTGCTGTATTCTTCATTAGACTCGATTAGCCAAATGGTTATGTATGGACTACTACTAGTAAAATGCTTACATGGGCAGCATATTTAGGTGACAAATCCACTGTAAAGACTGATGCACACCTTTTGGGAACATTTTTTTATTATAGCGTTTTACTCATTTTGGGCTAAAATTAATTTTTTGGGTTGAACTTTATTAAAAGGGTTGTGTCACTTCAGCAAGTGACATTTATCATGTAGAGAAAGTTAATACAAGCCACTTACTAATGTATCGTGATTGTCCATATTGTGTCCTTTTCTGGCTGGATTCAGTTTTCCATCCCATTTTAAACTGCTCATTCCCATGTTTACGACCACCCTGCAATCCAGCAGCGGTGGCTGTGCTTGACCAGTATAGGAAAAAGTACCAGCCCTTTCGGGTGGCCAGGACCATGGGAGTGCACATAGGCTGGTGCTTTTTTCTATAGTGTGCAAGCATGGCCATGAAACAAGCAATGTATAATGCAATTGAAAAATGAATTACACCAATAAAGAAAGTGCCTTGTATTACCTTTCTCTACATGATAAATGCCATTTGCTGAAGTGAGACAACCCCTTTAATAGTTTAAACTATTAGTTCACTCTAATGGACTTGCACACTAGCATCTTTTCTGTGTCACCCTGAATCTGTCAGGGAGCTGTCCTGATGGCTGGATGTGTGGCCCTTACAAGTTCTTATAAAACTGATAAGAATATGGACTAAATGACTTCAGGGATAGGGGCTACAGATTCAGTGCAGAACAGAAGGCCCGCAAATGCAGTTAAAGTGAAAGCTGTAAAGTAGGAGTATTGATTTTTTTTTATAAATACCAATAGAAGAATGAATTATAGCCCAAAACGAGTAAAATGTAATAATACAAAATACCCCAAAAGGTGTCCATAGCCCTTAAGCAGGTCTATTCAGTATAGATCACTTTTGAATGATGGATTATAGGTCTAACAACTCAGAAAATTTTCATTATAATGTTTTTGGAATACAACCGGATGTGATCGACTTACCACTCTCATACTTGCAGTTTGTTAAATTGATACCAATTATCCTAAAATAATAAAAAATAATTAAAAAAAAACTTTTATGTAGCAGATCTCGTCATATATTGAGAATGAACATAGCAAAATGGTATATTTTTTAACTGATTTGAAGGCAGATGTAGTAAAGAAATAATTTTGACTTCTGTGATAGAAGCAATGGAACTTCAGGATTGGCCTCCATCACAGGAGTGCATCCCATACACCCATACGGCAGTGATCTACCATGATAATCAGTAGCGGGAAGTGGGATAGCTACGTAACAATGAGGATAGAATTGTAGTGTGATATTGTTTTCCCTGAAATGACACAAGGCTTTATGGTTAAATTGGCAACTAGGTGTCACTGCCAACTGGGTGTTCCATTAGCCCCCAAAGGGGTGTGCTTCTACACACACTGGCAATGTCCAATCAGTGTTGTGTGTAAGGACATGTCCCTTTGAAGAGAAGAATGGTAACACCCAGTTTTCAATATAGTCATACATTTCTAGGAGGAATAACAGAGGGACAGCTCAATGTAGTCGTAACAAAAGATGCTCCACACTTTTATCTCAGACATGTAAGAAGAGCAGACAGCTCCCTTAAGGGTATGTTAACATGTGGTGGAACATATGCCCCAGATTTTCTATTGTGCAATTATGGGTGGAAAATGTACAGCAAACAATGCATTCAGAAAGTTGTTTCACTTTTTTCACATTTTGTTATATTGCGGCATTGTGCTAAAATAAAAAGAAATCAAGTTTTTCCCCATCATTCTGCACTTAATACCCCATAATGACAAAGTTAAAACGGCCTAGTAACTGGCCGTAGCAACCAATTAGATTCCACCTTTCATTTTCCAAAGGAGCTGTGAAAAATAAAAGCTGGAATCTGATTGGTTGCTGTGGGCAACTAGGCCAGTTCTATATTACACAGTTTGATAAATCCCCCCCAGAATGTATTACATTTTTGCTAATTTATTGAAAAGGTAAAACTGAAATCTTGCATTGACATAGGTATTTACACCCTTTACTCAAGACTTAGTTGAAGCACCTTTGTCAGCGATTACAGCCTCCAGTCTTCTTGGGTATGATGCCAAAAGGTTTGCACACTTGGAATTTTCTGCCATTCTTCTCTGGTGGACAATTGGTGGACAGCCATTTCCAGAGATGATCGATTAGGTTCAAGTCTGAGCTCTGGCTGGGCCACTCAAGGACAATCACAGAGTTGTCCCTAAGCCACTACTTTGTTGTCTTGACTGTGTGTCTAGGGCTATTGTCTTGTTGGAAGGTGAACTTTCATCCCAGTCTAGGGCCCATAGTACTCTAAACCAAGTTTTCTTCAAAAAAATCTCAGATTTTTGCTCCACTCAGCCTTCCTTCAACTCTGACCCTTCTCCCTTTACTAAGCGCTGAAAAACCTCCCCATAGCATGATGCTGCCACCACAATGCTTCACTGTAGGGATGGTATTGGGCATTAGGCAAATGCTGAGCAGTGCCTTGTTTCCTCCAGACATGGCACTTAGAATTGAGGCTAGAAAGTTTAATCTTAGTTTCATTAGACCAGAAAGTCTTGTTTCTCACAATCTGAGAATCCTTTAGGTGTTTTTTTGTTGTTGTTTTTTTTGCAAAACTCGGGTGGACTTTCATGTGTCTTTCACTGAGGAGAGGCTTCTTTCTGGCCACTCTGCCATAAAGCCGAGATTGGTGGAGTACTGCAGTAATGGTTGACCTTCTGGAAGTTTCTCCTATCTGCACACAGGATCTTTGATTCTCAACCAGAGTGACCATTGGTTGCTTCTCTTACCAAGACCCTTATCCCCTAATAACGTTTGGTGGGTCAGCCAGCTCTAGGAAAAGACATGGTTGTTCCAAACTTCTTTCATTTAAGAATTGTGAAGGCCACTGTGCTCCTGGGCAGGGGCATATCCACCATAGCGGCAGACCATGTGACTGCTATGGGGCCCAGGGCAAGAGGGGGCCCAGTTGGGATTATCTCCTCTTCTACTGGGGGTTAAAACTTGGTCAGGACTCTATCCTCTTAAGGAATAACTTTTAGCAAATGAGGCAGCGAAAAAAAATGTCCCAAGGGTCATTGAAAGGGGTTTAGGCGGAAACCCCTCTGTCCTGTGTAGGGGGCCTGGTGTGATCCTTGTTATGGGGCCCTTACTTCTCTATGTACGCCACTGCTCCTGAGAACTTTCAGTGCAGCAGACACTTTTTGTACCCTTATCCAGATGTTTGCCTCCACATAATCCTATCTCTGAGCTCTACAAGCAGTTCTTTCCTCCTCATGGCTTGGTTTTTGCTCTGATATGCATTGTCAGCTGTGAGACCTTATATAGACAGGGCGGTGTCTTTCCAAATCAGTTCCAATCAACTGAACTTACCACAGGTGGACGCCAATCAAGGTGTAGAAACACCTCAAAGATTATCAAAAGAAATGGGAGCCCCCCAGAGCTAAATTTCAAGTGTCATAATAAGGGGTCTGAATACTTATGTCCATTCAAAATAAAAAAAAAATCCTTTTTAATAAATTAGCATTTTTTTTTTATTCTATCACTTTCTCATTATGGGGTATTGAGTGCAGATTGATGGGCGTAAACTTTTTTTTAGATTTTTTGCACAAGGCTGCAATGTAACCAAAATGTGAAAAAAGTGAAAAGGTATGAACACTTTCCAAATGCACTGTATTATAGTACTAGTAAAGTGGAAGATATTTTACCCAATCCTATCCTAATGCTGCAGAAAGAAAATCTAGCTAATACTTTATCTTCCTGTCTGGTATGTTGTTGATGGCGACGGCTCAATAAGCAGTTGTCCTAACAGCCGGACCTCCATGAGATGGCTGAATGAGCAGTAATGTCTATAGCCAGACTCCTTTATTTGATCCTAGACAAGAGTAGGCCCCATTTCTATACATCATAAGCTAATCACCTGCGTTTCTTCTTCTTTTTCTTTTTAGACTGGTCCGTTGTGTCCAGGGTGTTGTCTATTTTTGGCTTTTCAAGTTCAAGGTCCCGTTTGTCTTGACTTTGGCTTTCCTCTCTTGGCTTGGGGTCTACATTTTCGATGGTGATTTCCTCATCTACTGGGGACGTTCTGCTCAAACTCTCTGCTTCTGACTCTTCCTCGTCTTCTTCATCATCCCCAGAATCCTCCTCTGATTCACTGCATGCCAGGGTCTGAAGTTTCATTTTGTCATGCAACACTTAGGCTGAAAAGCAGAGATATTATAAAGAAAGAGTGAAACTTCTCACAGTTCTTCCTGCAATCAATACCAAAACTATAAGGACAACCAAATTTCCAGAAAAAAAACTAGATGTAGTGGACATCCATAGGGGCCACTGTTCCAGAAGCTAGTGGGTGGCTACAATTGTCTTCTTGGGGTCGCCTACTATAGTCATCCTGTAGCACTGCCTTATAAAACAGCTTAAAGGGCTTCTGTCACCCCACTAAACTCATTTTTTTTTTTTGGTACTTATAATCCCTATACTGCGATTTATCTATACATTATGTTATTAATCATTTTCGTTCTGTAGATAAGGCAAAAAACGTACTTTTATAATATGCTAATTACCTGTCTACCAGCAAGTAGGGCGTCTACTTGCTGGTAGCAGCCGCAAAAAACCTCCCCCTCCTCCTGTTGATTGACAGGGCCACCCGCGATCTCCTCCTCCGGCTGGCCCTGTCTGCATTTCAAAAATCGCGCGCCTGTCTTGATTCGGCGCAGGCGCTCTGAGAGAAGGAGGCTCGCCTCCTCAGCACTCCCTCAGTGCGCCTGCGCCGATGACGTCACCGAAAGAGAAGACGCCCTACTTGCTGGTAGACAGGTAATAAGAATATTATAAAAGTACGTTTTTTGCCTTATTTACAGAACGAAAATGATTAATAACATAATGTATAGATATATCGCAGTATAGGGATTATAAGTACCCCAAAAAAATATGAGTTTAGTGGGGTGACAGAAGCCCTTTAAAAAATGATTCTGAATGACACCTCGCGAGCACTGTGGAGGAGAAAATAAAATGCAGTGTACATGGGATCCAAATAAAAGCTCCAGGGTCTGAAAAGTGGCGGGTGGACACGTGATGTTATTGTTTCCCCCACAACTCTGGGGAAGGCTGGTAAGTCTGGAGGACAGCTTTGTAATACATACCCCATGCCAATTGTGGTAATTCAGGTAAACCGTAAATCGGGCTGTCCTGGATGATTAAGGGCCACACGGCATGACTGACTCGAAAACCACATGGCAGTATTTAATTAACTTGTTAGAAGTTGATTGTTTCTTCAGCATTCATTGTTAATGGTTGCACGGTAACCTACAACACTGTACCGCCATTAACAATGAATGCTGAATAGACAATCCGTTTCTAAGTCAAAGGGTTCTCCTGGGGTTTGAATACCGATGAGCTATCCTCATCAATATCTCATTGGTAGGGGTCTGATTCCCGATATCCCCGCCGATCAGCTACTTCAGAAGGCTGCGAAGCTTCGGTGAGTGCTGCGGCCTCCTTGCAGCTTACTAAGCACAGCGCCATACATTGGATAGTGTCTGTGTTTGGTATTGCAGTTCAGGTTCATTCACTTAGACTAAACTGCATACTGGTAAACATGACGTCACATCGGCAGTGGTGCTGGGTGTCAGACGCCACTGATGAGATATGACCTATCCTGAGAATAGGTTGTCAATATTGTACTGCTGGAAAACCCCTTTAATTTAATACCGCCGCAGCTTACATGGCTGTACAGTTCTCGTAGCATGGTGGCTTCCTCTCTACAGCTCCATGTAAGCACTCTAGTAAGTGCAGAATAAGTTACGTTATAGGGTAGTAAAATAGTGGACTCTAGGGCTGTGTGATCCATTGAACTAACTGGATTGATTTGCTCTTTTACAGCCAGACAATATTGATTTTTTTTTTAATTGTCATATCGATTTTATTCTCCTGTGGAGCGCTGTATCAGGGCAGCATGTGCGGGTATTTCCTGTCCCTGCCGCTCACACCAATAATCCTGGTGTGGGTTGCAGGGAATGAAGAGACCCGCACATGCTGCGCTGATACAGTGCTCCAGATCACAGCGGGAGTCCAGCAATGACTGTAGCAGGCATCCCGCTGTGACTGCCAACATTGCAATTAACCCCAATGCCAGCTGCTTAACTCCCTAGATGCTGCAGTCAATAGCGACCTTGGCATCTAGGCAGTTAAACAGAGGCTCTCCATCACCATCAGCCCCTACAAACGGGCGCTGGTGCATTTCCATGGCAATAGGCCTGCCAATGCTGTTTGGGTATTAGACTGTGTCACACAGGCTTTAATGTAGTGGTATACAAGGTACTGTATACCACTGTATTATAAAAGACATATTTGCTAGTGAGAGTAAAAAATAAAAATAAACAAAATGTATTTATATGATAAAAAATACATTTAATTAAAAAAAGTTTTAGTTTATAAAAGTGGTAAACAAAAAGCCTCTGGCACACACCTATGGTATCGTGCTGTGTTCACCACAACCCGTATAATAAAGATTTATGTTATTTACACTGCTCCGTGAACAATATAAAAAAACGCAAAAAATAATGGAATTGTTCCTATGCCCCACCCCAAAAAATGGTAATCAGTAAGTCCCATGTACCCCAAAATGGTACCAATGAAACCCCAATCTCGTCCTGCAGAAAATAAGCCTTTATACGGCTCCATGGGCGGCAAAATGAATACATTCTGACCCTTGGAATGCGACGACATAAACAATTTCTTTGCTTGAGATGTGCAAAAGTAGTAAAAACCAAATAAAACTACACATACCACATACTGTATTCGGTATCACCGTAACCGTACTGACCAATAGAATAACAGTAACAGGCTAATTATGTCACATGGTGAACAGCGTAAATTTAAAGTGCAAAACACTATAGTGGAATAGCTTTTTTTTTTTCCAATTACTGCACACCAAAAACATGGATTCCGGCCGAGTGCATGTCATCATTTATTTTTGGACTTCTGTAGAAATGTCCTATACAAGGCAGCAAAACGGACAAGAATAGGACATGTTCTAACGTGAAATGGACATACGGATCCATTGAAAAGAATGGGTCCACATCTGACCTGCAAATAATACGTTTGGATGCGGACCAAACATATGGTCGTGTGCGTGAGCCCTTATATGTACACCAAAATGATGTCCTTAAAAACTACAATTAGACAAAAAAAAAAGTTATTGCCAGAAAAAAACACAATCGCCCTTAAATTGAAAATAATTGAGAATTATATTTTTCTTTTTTTGCAAAATTGCCCAAACGGACACCATTATGGAAATCCCACTAACCGATTAGAGTCAGCGGGGTTCATCTGGTGCCATCTCTGCCCATCATGTGACAGAGCGGGCATTGCAGATGTGACCCAGCCGATGTCCAGTAAATGATGTGAAATATTCCTATTTTATGGCATCTCATGACCATAAGGCAGAATATCTCACGTCAAGATTATCATCCTTATGTTTCTGCATAGGAAATCATCTGAGATGTAACAATATTTTATATTAAGGCTCATCCATATGGTCACGGGCCTGTAGGACAGTTCCATAGTATGGAGCAGGGTGATACAGGCTCTGTTTGGTGCAATTGATGGATAAAGTTCCTCCACACATACAGGCCGACGATCTTTGCAGGACTTTTTAATCCTTAATAAATCGGAGGCATAGGGAAATCCCCTAGTAGCAGAAACAGCGCCCCCGCTACCTATAGGTTGTGTCTGGTATTGCAGCTAGGCTCCATTGAATTGAATGGGGGAGACCTGCACCCAGCACACAACCTCTGGACAGTTGTGACCATGTACTTGGACGAAAGCAGCAATATTTTCCTAATCCATACAAGCAAAAATTGCTTTCCCAGTGTGTGGAGAGACAGTACATCACAATACGCTAACAGCACTACAGCATGAAGCAGCGCCCCTGTAACCGCAGATCACTTATAAAACTTTCATCCACATACACACAGGGCTGCGGTAACCAGGCGCCGTTGCTATGGACGCTTTGCTTCTCTCCTCACAGATGGTTCCTACCGTGCAAATGGCCGCGATCTCCCGCGGTGACTACCTCTTCATTCTGTTATGTCCCGCAGCCAGATACTCACCGGACTCCCGGGCCTCCCAGGGACTACAACTTACCGGTAACCATGGAAACCGCTGGGGGCGGGCTGGTGTGAACGCTGACTGACAGCACGCCTCCTGGTCACTGAGTATACAGGTTTACACTTGCGTTTTCCCATTTGCATTTAATGCACACTGATTGCAGAACTAAAGAATACACTTACATCTGCTTGTATCCATTTTTTCGAAATACTTACATATACTTATATCATGAGGGGCTGGGGTCCTCTGCCATGAATGTTTTGGGGCGTCCTGTCGGACATTTCCGGGGTGTTGATGTTGCTGACAGTTGGTTTGTCACATATTTGGGCAGCCCCCCTTCTTGTCCTACTCTTTGTTGGTGGGATCACATTGCATTCCCCATAGGGACCATTCAGGCGGCGGTTTTTAATGCTGTGTAAATCGCTGTTACGCGGTTTCTTCTGCGGTTGTTCACTTTGGAATGCCACGGACCTGCAGGTTACTTCTATTGAATAGAGGATACCCACCGCAGCTTCATGGCCAGGGGCGGATTAAGTGGATTAAGAGGCTGCGGTGCTTCGTAAGCGCCAAAGTCTCTTCCTAGGCCACATGACATTGTTCACATGGTCTACAGTCGTGGCCAAAAGTTTTGAGAATGACACAAATATTAGTTTTCACAAAGTTTGCTGCTAAACTGCTTTTAGATCTTTGTTTCAGTTGTTTCTGTGATGTAGTGAAATATAATTACACGCACTTCATACGTTTCAAAGGCTTTTATCGACGATTACATGACATTTATGCAAAGAGTCAGTATTTGCAGTGTTGGCCCTTCCGACTGGGCATGCTCTCAATCAACTTCTGGGCCAATTCCTGACTGATAGCAACCCATTCTTTCATAATCACTTCTTGGAGTTTGTCACAATTAGTGGGTTTTTGTTTGTCCACCCGCCTCTTGAGGATTGACCACAAATTCCCAATGGGATTAAGATCTGGGGAGTTTCCAGGCCATGGACCCAAAATGTCAACGTTTTGGTCCCCGAGCCACTTAGTTATCACTTTTGCCTTATGGCACGGTGCTCCATCGTGCTGGAAAATGCATTGTTCTTCACCAAACTGTTGTTGGATTGTTGGAAGAAGTTGCTGTTGGAGGGTGTTTTGGTACCATTCTTTATTTATGGCTGTGTTTTGGGGCAAAATTGTGAGTGAGCCTACTCCCTTGGATGAGAAGCAACCCCATACATGAATGGTCTCAGGCTGCTTTACTGTTGGCATGACACAGGACTGATGGTAGCGCTCACCTTTTCTTCTCCGGACAACCCTTTTTCCAGATGCCTGCCTGTGCTGCGGCAGGGAAGGGAGAGGCGTGTCCCTTTCCCTTCCTCTGATAGGCTGCCGGCCTAGTGCCTGCAGCCTATCAGAGGCCGGCGCAGGCGGCGCGATGACGTCATCGCGCCGCCTGAGCCATACAGCGTGGGACACAGGCCAGAAGAGGCCTGCATCGCATCACTGACATGGAGGTAAGTATGTGTTTGTTTGTTTTTTCATTATATACAATACTTTTACTGGCACCTGGGGGCGGTTATTACTGGCAAAGGGGGGCTATTACTGGCAAAGGGGGGCTATTACTGGCAAAGGGGGGCTGTTATTACTGGCAAAGGGGGGCTCTTATTTCTGGCAAAGGGGGGGCTCTTATTTCTGGCAAAGGGACGCTCTTATTACTGGCAAAGGGGGGCTCTTATTACTGGCAAAGGGGGGCTCTTATTACTGGGGGCTATTACTGGCAAAGGGGGGCTGTTATTACTGGCAAAGGGGGGCTCTTATTACTGGGGGCTGTTATTACTGGCACAGAGGGGCTCTTATTATTGGGGGCTGTTATTACTGGCACAGAGGGGCTGTTATTACTGGCACAGGGGGGACTGTTATTATTGGGGGCTGCTATTACTGGCACAGGGGGGCTATTATTACTGGCACATGATTGGGGGCACTGTAGGGGCATTTACTGAGGCCACAAAGAAGGGGTATTTTATATGGGCTCTCTGTACAATTTTATACTGGGACACATTATGGTGGGTACTATGGGGAAGGGGGGAGAGGAGTACTATGGGGTCATCTACGGGGGGCACTAAGAAGGGGTATTTTATACTTGCAAATTATGGGGAACACTGAGGGCATCTACTGGAGCATTTTATACTGGTACATTATGGGGGGCACTAGGAGGAAGGAGGGTGTGGAGCACTATGGGGTCATTTACTAGGGGCACTATATAGGGGTATTTTATACTGGCACATTATGGGGGCACTATGGGGACATTAGCTCAACTAGGGGCATTACAAGGGGGTATTTTTTGCACTGTCACATTATAAGGAGAATTATTTCTACTGGGGGGGGGGGGGCATTATGGTGGGCTTTATTACTCCCCTATGGTATGAGCCCCCTAGTAGCAGCACCAGCCTCTCTCTGCTCTGCTATCCCTCTGCCCCTTCTCCAAATACTTATTATGAAATCTTTCTGATTAGGATAAAACACATCAGCTCCGCCGAGCCCCCGGCCAAAGTGTGGAAGTGGCGTCCGAGATCCCCAAGGGCCAAGTAACTGTGAGTTTTCATGTGAAATATGATTGTTATACACATATAGCATACACTGTGGAGTCTGTTCTATAAGCACCATTGTTTTGTGGCGGCGGACAGAAAATAATCTGAAAGTGCCCCTCCCGAGACCAGGCTCTGGATCCGCCACTGAGTCCTCAGCAGTCCATTCACCATATTTTCTGCAGAAGATCAATCTGTCCCTGATGTTTTTTTGGAGAGAAGTGGCTTCTTTGCTGCCCTTCTTGACACCAGGCCATCTTCCAAAAGTCTTCGCCTCACTGTGCGTGCAGATGCGCTCACACCTGCTGCCATTCCTAAGCAAGCTCTGCACTGGTGGCACTCCGATCCCGCAGCTGAATCCTCTTTAGGAGGCGATCCTGGCGCTTGCTGGACTTTCTTGGACGCCCTGAAGCCTTCTTAACAAGAATTGATGAACCTCTTTCCTTGAAGTTCTTGATGATCCTATAAATTGTTGATTGAGGTGCAATCTTAGTAGCCACAATATCCTTGCCTGTGAAGCTATTTTTATGCAACGCAATGATGGCTGCACGCGTTTCTTTGCAGGTCACCATGGTTAACAATGGAAGAACAATGATTTCAAGCATCACCCTCCTTTCAACAGGTCAAGTCTGCCATTTTAACCCAATCAGCCTGACATAATGATCTCCAGCCTTGTGTCAACATTCTCACCTGAGTTAACAAGACGATTACTGAAATGATCTCAGCAGGTCCTTTAATGACAGCAATGAAATGCAGTGGAAAGGATTTTTTGGGATTAAGTAAATTTTCATGGCAAAGAAGGACTATGCAATCCATCTGATCACTCTTCATAACATTCTGGAGTATATGCAAATTGCTATTATAAAAACTTAAGCAGCAACTTTTCCAATTTCCAATATTTATGTAATTCTCAAAACTTTTGGCCACGACTGTAGGTGCAGCTCTGAGTGATTGGGGCTGATCTGCAATACCAAACACAGTGCTATCAAATGGACAGAGCTGTGCTTGGTAAGGAGCAAAGAGACTGCGGCGCTCACTGGGACATCGAGGTCTCCTCAAACAGCTGATTGGCGGGGGGTGCCAGGAGTCAGACCCCCAGCTTCTCATAACTCTCTGAGTACAGATGTCATAGATGTTACCTGCAGTCCTATGTAACACCCCACATAACACAGTGAACTATTGTGTAATGTAGGGTGTTACATAGGACTGCATAGAACATCTACTACATTATCTGCACACAGAAAGTTATCACTGTTATCTGGGCTGTTACATAGGACTACAGGTGACAAATTTACATTTTTGTTGCTAAATTCAAAATACATACGATTATGATTAAAAAAAAAGGAGAGGAGAAGATGAGACGCAGGTCCCAGTGGTGAGCCAGCTCTGCATATAGGAGAATACAGCACCACATACCTGTTACATCCAGTGACATCTCCTGCCATGAAGATCTTCTCTTTCCTCTTCTCCTCCGTTTGACCCAGACCGCCATGATAAATTCTTCAGCTTCATCTCGTCTCTGCAGAGTTTGTTACACAGACACGTTAGATTTCTCATAATTGGGGTCATTTATCAAACTGGTGTAAAGTAGAACTAGCTTAGGTGCTGTGGGGATTCGTTCTGGTAGGCATGTTAGCGGATGCAGTATAGAGGCAATCACAAAGTCTTTAACTTAAATAGTTCAGTGTTTATTCACACAGAAGGCAAAACAAAATAACAGATTGCAGTCTTGGTATTTGTTCACACCATGGAAAGTCCACAGAACACAAACATTCACTTTGTTAGCAGTTTTTCATCAGCGGTCCCCAGCAGGTTTTAGGGGCCTGATTTCCAGCATGCGGCTTTCAGCCCTTATGCACGGCACACATCTTCAGATCCCAAACCACAGAGACACCACAGCTTCACTGTGAGATGTAGGATAATCCACACACCTGACAGTGCTGACTGCTTTTTATAAGCCTCCCAAGACCCGGCCTGAAACGTGGGGAGTAGCCACCCACCTAGCACTTTGGCTACTCCCAGTAAAAGCCGTCCCGGATCAGCTTTACAGCAATACTAACCAGCTGAAGTGTCAGACTGCAATCTGCAATACTGACACTTCAGGGGAAAAAAAACAGCTCTTACCTCACAGAGGCCAGGAACCTCGGTGACACGTACCGACCATCAATGATGGCCCCTTGTTCCTTCCTACAGTGCCCATAGCAATCAATCAGATTCCACCTTTCATTTTCCAAAAGAGCTGTCAAAAATGAAAGGTGGAATTTGTTGCTATTGATAACTAACCTAGTTCTACTTTACACCAGTTTGATAAATTACCCCAAAGGTCCCTATAGTGTCTACAGCAATTATAATGTCCCCTGGAGTACCACCAGTAGTAATATTGTGCTCCAGGTAATAATGCCTGTATAGTGTCCCCAAAAATAATGTCCCCTTATAGCAACGCCCCCACACTACCCCCATATAGTAATTTCCCCCATACTGCCCCCAAATAGTAATTTCACCCACACTGCTCCATATAGTAATTTCCCCCACACTGCCCCATATAGTAATTTCCCCCACACTGCCCTATATAATAATTTCTTCCACACTACCCCCATATAGTAATTTCCCCCACACTGCCCTGTATAATAATTTCTTCCACACTACCCCCATATAGTAATTCCCCCCCCCCACTGCTCCATACAGTAATTTCTTCCACACTGCCCCCATATAGTAATTCCCCCACACTGTTCCCCATGTAGTAGTTTACCCCCACAAAGTAATTTGCCCCCCCCCCACACTGCCCCCATTGAGTAATTTGCCCCGACACTGCCATCCATTAAGCAATTTTCCCCCACACTGCTCCCAATGAAGTAATTTTCCCCCACACTGCCCTTCATTAAGTAATTTCCCCACACACACTGCCCCCAATTAAGTAATTTGCCCCCATGGAAACATTTGCCCCCACTGTCCCTGTAGTAATATGTCCTCCTCTGCCCCCCAAAGTTGGCACACACACAAAAAAAAAAAGGCTAATACCTACCTGTGTCCGGAATGGTGCGGCAGGCGCGTGTATGTCAAAGCCCTGTGCGCGCCCCCCTCTATATAGGCGCGCGATGACTTCACCACGCACGTTGCACCGGGCTTTTACCACCACATAGGCCTCAGGCCTATTAGGCTTGAAGCCTATGATAGTGATACTCGGCGGGGCAGGGAACTATGCGCTCCCGTGCCCTGCCGTAGTATGTGGGCGTTTGGTTCGGTGTTGGGCCACACAACGATGCCGAGCCCGGGGCTACAGACCCAAACGCCCCAATTATAATCCGCCACTGTTCATGGCGCTGTCACAACATTAAACCGCCACCACAAAAACTGCTGCGCTGCCTCCAGCAGGAATCAATGGAAGGCAGACACCACGCCACTGTGGGTGGAATTTTGGTGCCCATTTTTCGTGCACTGTTTTTACCCACTTCCCATCTGGGCCATTTACCCCCTTCCTGATCGAGCCATTTTTTGCAAATCTGGCATGTGCCACTTTATGTGTTAATAACTTTGGAACACTTTAACTTATCTAAGCCATTCTGAGATTGTTTTCTCGTGACGCATTGTACTTCATGATAGTCATAAATTTGAGTCCCTATATTTCACCTTTATTTATGAAAAAAAAAAAAATGTTGAAAAATTTGCAATTGTCAAAATTTCAATTTCACTGCTTTTAAAACAGAAAGTGATACCTCATAAAATATTTATTACTTAACATTCCCTATATGCCTACTTTATGTAACGTCATTTTTTTTTTTTTTAGGACGTTACAAGACTTAGAATTTTAGAAGCAATTCTTAAATATTTTAAGAAAATCCCAGTTCAGGTCTGAAGTCACTTTGTGGGGCTTACATAGTGGAAACCCCCCATAAATGACCCCATTGTAGAAACTAAATCCCTCAAGTTACTCAAAACTGATTTTACAAACTTTGTTAACCCTTTAGGTGTTCCACAAGAATTAAAGGAAAATGGAGATTACATTTCTAAATTTCTCTTTTTTGGCAGATTTTCCATTTTAATCAATTTTTTTCTTTAACACATCGAGGATTCACAGCTAAACAAAACTTAATATTTATTACCCTGGTTCTGTAATTTACATAAACCCCCCACATGTGGTCATAAACTGATGTAAGGGCACACGGCAGGGCACAGAAGAAAAGGAGCGCCATATGGTTTATGGAAGGCAGATTTTGCTGAACTGGTTTTTAGGGTTGGGGGGGGCCAAGGGGAGGGGGCCCCATGGATCAGTTTCGCAACGGGGCCCTATGAGGGCCTACAATCTTCATGGTATGGGAGAAGGACACAGTAGGTGAGGGTGAAGCTGGTCATGGCGGTATAGAGGCAGCAGGGTCACTGGTTGTAGGCTTGTATAAAGAGGTGGGTTTTTAGGTTTCTTTTGAAGGATTCCACTGTCGATGAGAGTCTGATGTGTTGGGGTAGTGAGTTCCAGAGTGTGGGGGATGCACGGGAGAAATCTTGGGGGCGATTGTGGGAAGAGGTGATAAGAGGACAGGAGAGAAGGAGGTCTTGTGAGGATCAGAGATTGCGTGTGGGGATGTATCGGGAAAGTAGCTCAGAGATGTAGGGAGGGGACAGGTTGTAGACGGCCTTGTATGTATTTGTTAGTATTTTGAACTACATTCGCTGGGCAATGGGGAGCCATTGAAGGGATTGGCAGAGGAGTAACAGGGTGAGAGGTGGATTAGTCGGGCAGCAGAGTTGAGGATAGATTGGAGGGGTGTGAGAGTGCTAGATGGAAGGCCACAGAGGAGAATGTTGCAGTAGTCTAGGCGGGAGATGATGAGGGCATGTACAACCATTTTCACAGATTCAAAGTTGAGGAAAGCGCGGATGCGGGAGATGTTTTTGAGTTGGAGTCGGCAGGTGGTGGAAAAGGCTTGGATGTGCTGTTGGAATGAGAGGGCAGAATCCAAGGTCACTCCAAGGCAGCGGACTTGGTTGACCGGGGAGAGTGTGCAGCCTTTGATCGTGACAGATAGGTTTGTTGGGGAGGTTGAGCAAGATGGGTGAAAGATGATGAATTCTGTTTTATCCAAGTTAAAGGGGTTCTGCACTTTGTTTAAACTGATGATCTATCCTCTGGATAGATCATCAGCTTCTGATCGGCGGGGGTCCGACACCCGGGACGCCCACCGATCAGCTGTTTGAGAAGGCAGCGGCGCTCCAGCAACGCCGCGGCCTTCTCACTGTTTACCGCTGGCCGAGTGATGTCACGACTTGTATCAACTGGCCTGGGCGGGGCTAAGCTCCATTCAAGGGAACGGAGCTTAGCCCCACCCAGGCCAGTGATACTAGTCGTGACGTCACTGGGCCTGCGGTCAACAGTGAGAAGGCCGCTGATCGGCTGGGGTCCCAGGTGTCGGACCCCCACTGATCAGAAGCTGATGATCTATCCAGAGGATAGGTTGTGGTCGTATAGGGGGAGAGGCGTATTAGAAAGGTTCGATAGGGAGCAGAGGCGGGTAAAGATAAGATCCAGAGTGTGACTATCTCTGTGGGTGGGAGCGGAAGATTACTGTGAGAGGCCGAAGGAGGAAGAGAGTGATAGGAGTTTAGAGGCGGCCGAGTGGCAGGTGTCAATAGGGATGTTGAAGTCACCCATGATCATAGTGGGGATGTCGGCAGAAAGAAAGTGTAGTAGCCAGGTGTTAAAGTCGTCAAGAAAGATGGTGGCTGGGCCTGGGGGGTGGTAAATGACAGCTACTTGACGGTTGGACGAAGAGTAGATGCGAACAGAGTATACTTCAAATGAAGCAAGCATAATGGAGGGTGGCAGTGGAGTTGGGCTGTAGGAGCAGGTGTCTGATAGGAGAAGACCAACTCCTCCACCATGTTTTTGCTGCCGGGGCAGGGGGGGGAGGGGAGTGAAAGGAAATCCAGTATGAGAGTGCAGCAGGGGAGGAAGTGTCTGAGGGTGTCAGCCATGTTTCTGTGAGAAAGATCAAGAATGTAGGACAGTTTATTACAGACAGAGCGTGCATTCCATAATGCTCCTGTAAGAGGAACCAAAAGAGCAGGGGTCAGAGGAATGGTTATTAGGTTTAAGGGGTTGCAGACATTTGTAGAAGGAGATTTGTAGTGGGACATAGAGGTGATAGTGGGGATTTGCTGAGGGGGGCCTGGATTTGGAGAGATATCACCAGCAATAAGGAGAAGCAGAGAAATTGTTAGTAGGTGAGAGTAAGAGAGGTCAGGAGGTGTCTGTGAGTGTTTGGATAGGAAGTGTTTTACGTTGCCAAACAGGTTTGTGCAAGCGGTCAGATGAGAAGGTAAGATGGAGGGAGAGATGAATAGTTCCTTGCTGGGTGAATGGATGTGGGGGTATTTCAGGAGGTTTTGGAAAAGTGTGAAGAGTAAGATGAAAAAGTGAAACATTGTTGGCATTAACTATTTCTGTAATTACCCGTTGTCCCCTTCTGGTCCAGTTCTGGTATAATTTAGTATGTGCACTTAAAGAGTTACACTTGAAACATGTAGCATTTCGAAAGACCAAGGTCTGGAAGACCTAGGACCTTAGATTTATACCACTCAGTGTTCAATCAGGTGTGACCACGAGGGGAGGGGGCTACATATGGCCTAATCAAGGGAGGACCAGATGCAGGGTGAAATATTAAAGTTCAATGTAGACATACCAGTAAATGAGAAGGAAAGATGAGGGGTGTGGACAAGATCAGACTGTGGAAAAGCTGGGTGCAGCAGTAAGCTTCAGACAAGACATACCAGGATTAAGGGCTCATGCACACGACAGTATTTTGCGTTCAGTATACTGGACTTTTTTTGAGTTCAGTATGCGGAACATATACTGAACCATTCATTTCAATGGTTCAGCAAAAAATACTGAAGTGTCTCCGTGTGCATTCCGTTTCAGTATTTCCGTGCCGTGAAAAGATAGAACATGTCCTATTCTTGTCCGCAAATCACAGTGCTTGGCTCCATTCAAGTCAATGGGTCAGCAAAAAAAAAAAAAACGGAACACATACGGAAATGCATCCGTATGTCTTCTGCATTCTGTTTTTGCTGAACCATCTATTGAAAATGTTATGCCCAGCCCAATTTTTTCTATGTAATTACTGTATACTGTATATGGCATACTGAAAAACAGAACGGAAAAACGGAAAGGAAACGGAAACACAATAGAAACAAAAAACGGAACAACGGATCCGTAAAAAACGGACCGCAAAACACTGAAAAAGCAATACTGTCGTGTGCATGAGCCCTTAGAACAGTGGTTCTCAACCTTTCTAAAGCCGTGACCCCTTAATACAGTTCCTCATGTTGTGGTGACCCCCAACCATTTTTTCCTTGCTACATCATAACTAATTTTGCTACTGTTATGAATTGTAATGTAAATATCTGATATGCAGGATGTATTTTTATTGCTACAAATTGAACATAATTAAAGCAGAGTAATTAATCACAAAGACAAAATGTTGGGTACCCCTCAAATAAATAAATCAGTGGTGCTTCAAGTCCCCCCCAAATAAATAAATCAGAAGTGCTCAGGGTCCCCCAAATAAATAAATCAGCGGGGCTTCAGGTCTCCCCCAAATAAATAAATCAGCGGTGCTCAGGGTACCCCCAAATAAATAAATCAGTGGTGCATCAGGTTTCCCCCAAATAAATAAATCAATGGTGCTCAGGGTCCCCCAAATAAATAAATCAGAAGTGCTCAGGGTCCCCCAAATAAATAAATCAGCGGTGCTTCAGGTCCCCCCCCCAAATAAATAAATCAGAAGTGCTCAGGGTCCCCCAAATAAATCAATCAGCGGTGCTTCAGGTCCCCCTCCAAATAAATAAATCAGCGGTGCTTCAGTTCCCCCCCCCCCAAATAAATCAATCAGCGGTGC
This sequence comes from Bufo gargarizans, assembly GCF_014858855.1. NCBI lineage: Eukaryota > Metazoa > Chordata > Amphibia > Anura > Bufonidae > Bufo > Bufo gargarizans. The sequence goes on from NC_058081.1 coordinate 138,804,273, forward strand.
TTCAGGTCCCCCCAAATAAATTAAGCCTTGCTCAGCCAAATAATTAAAATAAAATTAGCCAGGCTCAATTAAATCATTAGTGGCAGTGGTGCTCAGCGGCGGTGTCATTAACGAAAAAACTCGGACCTCAGCAGACAGGCGGCCCGACTTACCCGTCCAGACGTCAGGCTCCTTCAAGCATAGGCAGTGATAGGACATCACTTCCTGTGCGCGAGGATAAGGGGCCGCTGCCGTTGTGCGGGCGACCCACAATAGGAAGCCTCAGGCGACCCCTTGGAAAGGGCCGATCGACCCCCAAAGGGGTCGCGACCCCTAGGTTCAGAACCACTGCCTTAGAAGGAGAGATGAGAGGGATGGACAATATCAGACTGTGGAAAAGCTGGGTGCAGTAGTAAGCTTCAATGTAGACATACCTGGAGAGGAGAGAATTGGGTCATTTTCTGATGATACATTTCCCTTAAAAAAGTGTTTATGAAATTTTTGTGATTTACAGATAATGTTTATTAGATGAGCGGCACAAAGTGAAAGTAAAAAGTAGGATGCACACAGCTAAACTGTTAACCCTTTGTGACAGAATAGCTTAATATTTTGAATAAAAACCAATTGCAAAAAATAATTTTTAGCCTAAAATGAGTAAAATGCACTCATTAAAAAAAATGTCCCGGAAGGTGTACATAGCCTTTAACCATTTTTTGCAAATGTGTCACTTTATGTGGTGATAACTTTAAAACGCTTTTACTTATCCAAGCCATTCTGACATTGTTTTCTCGTCACATATTGTAGTTCATGACAGTGGTAAATTTGAATCAAAATATTTAATTTTTATTTATAAGAAATAAAAAAAAAATGTACCAAAAATTTGGAAAGATTTGCAACTTTCCAAATTTCTTTTTCTCTGCTTTTAAAACAGATAGTGATACCTCATATAATAGTTATTACTTTAAATTTCCCATATGTCTACTTCATGTTTGGATCATTTTGTGAATGCCATTTTATTTTTTGGGGAAGTTAGAAGGCTAATAAGTTTAGAAGTAAATCTTGAAATTTTTCAGAAAATTTCCAAAACCCACTTTTTAAGGACCAATTCAGGTCTGAAGTCACTTTGTGAGGCTTACATAATAGAAACCACCCAAAAATGACCCCACTTTAAAAAACTACACCGCTCAAGGTATTAAAAACTGATTTTTACAAACGTTCTTAACCTTTTAGGTGTTCCACAAGAATTAATGGAAAATGGAGATGAAATTTCAGAATTTCACTTTTTGGGCAGATTTTCCATTTTAATAATTTTTTTTCTGCTAACAAAGCATAGGTGAACAGCCAATCAAAACTTAATATTTATTGCCCTGATTCTATAGTTTACAGAAACACCCCATATGTGGTCGTAAACTGCTGTACGGGCACACGGCAGGGCGCAGAAGGAAAGGAATGCCATATGGTTTTTGGAAGGCAGATTTTGATGGACTGGTTTTTTGACACCATGTCCCATTTGAAGCCACACTGATGCACCCCTAGAGTAGAAACTCCACAAAATTGACCCCATTTTAGAAACTACACCCCTCAAGGTATTCAAAACTGATTTTGCAAACGTTGTTAACCCTTTAGGTGTTCCACAAGAATTAATTGAAAATGGAGATTACATTTCAGAATTTCACTTTTTTTGGGCAGATTTTCCATTTAAATTTTTTTTTTCCGCTAACAAAGCCAAGATTAACAGCCAAACTAAACGCAATATTTATTGCCCTGATTCTGTAGTTTATAGAAACACCCCATATGTGGTCAAAAACTACTGTATGGGCACACGGCAGGGCGCAGAAGGAAAGGAACGCCATATGGTTTTTGAAGGGCAGATTTCACTGGGATAATTTTAACTTGCCATGTCACATTTAAAGAACCCCTGATGCACCCCTAGAGTAGAAACTACAAAAAAGTTACCCCATTTTGGAAACTACGGGATAAGGTGGCAATTTTGTTGGTATTATTTTAGGGTAAAGATGATTTTTGGTTGCTCTATATAACACTTTTTGTGAGGCAAGGTAACAAAAAAAATTGCTGTTTTGTCATTGTTTTTATGTTTTGTTATTTACAACGTTCATCTGACAGGTTAGATCATGAGCTATTTTTATAGAGCAGGTTGTTATGGACGCGACAATACCAAATGTTTTTTTTGTTTGTTTTAGTTTTACATAATAGAGCATTTTTGAAAAAAAAAAGATATTTTAGTGTCTCCATATTCTGGAAGCCATATATTATTATATTTTTTTGGGCGACTGTCTAATGTAGGGGCTCATTTTTTTCAGTATGAGATGACAATTTGATTGGTACGATTCTGGGGTGCATATAACTTTTTGATCGCTTGTTACTACACTTTTGTGATGTAAGGTGACAAAATGGCTTTTTGACACCGTTTTTAATTTTTTACGGTGTTCACCTGAGGGGTTAAATCATGTGATATGTGATAGAGAAGGCTGTTACAGACGCGGCGATACCTAATATGTATACTTTTTTAATTTATTTAAGTTTTATACACAAAAAAATTTTCAACAAAAAAAAATTATGTTTTTGTGTCACCATAGTCTGAGATCCATATATATATATTTTTTTTGGGCGATTATCTTAGGTAGGGGCTCATTTTTTGCGTGATGAGGTGACGTTAGATGGGTACTATTTTTGGGGGCATACGCCTTTTTGATCTCTTGGTGTTGCACTTTTAGTGATGTAAGGTAACAAAAATGGCATTTTTTTACAGCGTTTTTATTTTTTATGGTGTCTTTCGGATGGGGTGGATCATGTGATATATTTATAGAGCCGGTAGTTGCGGACGCTGCGATACCTAAAATGTGTGTTTTTTCTTTTCTATTTTTTATTATAAAATCATGGGAAAGGGCTGTTTTTTCAGTTACTTGAAACTTTATTTTTTTATTCAAAACACTTTTTTTACTTAAAAAAAAAAAATATCTTTATTTCTGTCCCACTCTGGGACTTCAACTTTTGGAGGTCTGATCCCCTCTGCAATGCTTTACAATACATCCGTATTGTAATGCATTGCTTGTTAGTGTATGACACTAAGTCATACACTAACAGGTTGCCTAGGAGAACCAGCCTGAGGCTGGATCTCCTCGGCACCTGTAGAAGACAGGTCCCGATGCCGTGCAAGGCATTGGGCAGCCTCTGCACGGCATCGGGCTGCCTTCTGACACATCGAGTCCCTGCCACAGCAGCGCGGGGACTCGATGCGCTCCCTCACCCGCCGTTAACAACTTCTATGTCGCAGTCAGCGCGGACCGCTCTGATATTTGCGGACTCTATACTGACAGGGAATGTCCCACAGGATTGGCGCATGGCAAATGTGGTGCCAATATTCAAAAAGGGTCCAAAAACAGAGCCTGTAAACTATAGGCCTGAAAGGTGGAATCTGATTGGTTGCTACGGGAAACTAAGCCAGTTCTACTTTACACCAGTTTTGATAAATCTCACTCTACGTGTCTCCAATAGAGATGAGCGAATTTCATATTTAGAAATTTGTTCACGATTCCGTTACCACGGACCATAAGGCAATTCTATATTGGAATGCATAACAGAATGCCTTTAGAAGTCTATGGCCTACATAACGGATCCGTCCCGTTTCGCAGCCCATAGACTTCTATTATGACAAAATGAATAACGGAATGCCGTTATACATACCTTCATAGAATTGCGTTATGGTCCGTGGTAACAGAATCCATGACGCAATTCTGCTTTTACCAGTAAATGAATCGCAAACGAATTTCATAACCGGAAATTCGCGCATCTCAAGATCACTAATGCCTGTAATCTGGGTAGATGATCAGTTTGAGGGTGGGTTTACCTGTAGGTTTTTCCTGGTGTTCTTGTGCACATTTGTGTTTTTAGCAGTAAAAATGTCAGCTCCAGATATTAGCCAAGGGACGATGGGAAATATGAAACACAAGACACATAAGTGTTTTTGGCTACTGAGGCTTTTGTTCATTAAAAAGTGTGTTTTTTTTCTTTCTGGCTTTTAAAAAAAAAATGCTGGAGCTCTTGCTGTTTTTCCAGGCGGTTTCACATCACCTTCTCTATAAGGTAAAAATACCATGAAGAAAACTCCAGTGATAAGACACACTGTGTGCAAAAAAACATTTAAAACAATATACAAAAAAAAAAAAAAAAAAAGAGATAAATAAATGCACTTTTTTTTTGTATCGCAGGGACCAAAAGGCAGTCTTTCTTCAGGAAATTCACTGATAAACCAGGCACAATGTCATGTAGGACTGGCTCAGTTGAATGTACTGCTACATTTCACTTAGCTATTGCTTCATTCTGGAGAAAAAGTACTTTTAGTTGATGTAAATGAGCAGTTAAGTGCACTAAGGGCAGGACCAAGCCACTATGTGCACCTTTGCTCCACATTCCTCTGTCAGTCCCCCTCTCACTCTTGATTGACAGGGCCAGGCAAGATGACTCTGCAGGAACCTGGCCCTGTCAATAAGAAAGGAGAGGGCGGGGGTGGCAGAGGAAGCAGAAGGAGCAAGGGTGCACAGAGAGGCTTGGTTCCGCCTTCAGTGCACTTAACTGCTCACTTCCATATGGATTAAAAGTACGTTTTCCCCAGGATGTAACAGCAGATCACAAACACAAAGTGAAAGGTATTATTTCAGCTGATCTAGTCTGACAGGGCATTGTGTCTGGTTTATTAGTGAATTTCCTGGTGACAGGTTCCCTTTAATTATAGCCTTCTTCTAACTACACTTAGACCAGGTCTACTCTGGGCAAATGCTGGATTTTTAGCTTCTGCTTTCAGTCCCACATGGAGAATGTTGCTTGGCATCACTATTTGAGCTAGAATGTCACATTATTCTAAAATGTATCTTTTCAAGGCTCCCAATAGTAGTAATAGAAACACCCCAGAAGTAGTGACTGCTAAACATAACATAGAAAAAATGTTAAAAAGGCAATGTGCCTGCTGAATATCACTTTATATGTCCCAAAGATATTTTAAATAATTCATACAATACCTTTTAATGAAAGATTGGTGATATGCATGCTTTGTTTATACACAGGTAAGGCAATGTACAGATAAAATGAACATTACGGAGGTGGCTTGGTGTCACTTTATTATCGGTGGTCAGTTTATTAAAGCATCACAGAGCTTTCAACAAACTCAGCATTAGGCCTCATGCACACGACAGTTTTTTTTCACGGTCCGCAAAAACGGGGTCCGTGGGTCCGTGATCCGTGACCGTTTTTTCGTCCGTGGGTCTTCCTTGATTTTTGGAGGATCCACGGACATGAAAAAAAAGTCGTTTTGGTGTCCGCCTGGCCGTGCGGAGCCAAACGGATCCGTCCTGAATTACAATGCAAGTCAATGGGGACAGATCCGTTTGATGTTGACACAATATGGTGCCATTTCAAACGGATCCGTCCCCATTGACTTTCAATGTAAAGTCTGGAGTTCTTTTATACCATCGGATTGGAGTTTTCTCCAATCCGATGGTATATTTTAACTTGAAGCGTCCCCATCACCATGGGAACGCCTCTATGTTAGAATATACTGTCGGATATGAGCTACTTCGTGAACCTCAGATCCGACAGTATATTCTAACACAGAGGCGTTCCCATGGTGATGGGGACGCTTCAGGTTAGAATACACTACAAACTTTGTGCAAGACTGCCCCCTGCTGCCTGGCAGCACCCGATCTCTTACTGGGGGATATGATAGCACAATTAACCCCTTTAGGTGCGGCACCTAAAGTAGTTAATTGTACTATCATATTCCCCTGTAAGAGATCAGGGCTGCCAGGCAGCAGGGGGCAGCCCCCCCCCTCCCCAGTTTGAATATCGTTGGTGGCACAGTGTGCCCCCACCATCGCCCCCCCCCCTCCCTCCCTCTATTGTATTAAATCGTTGGTGGCACAGTGTGCCAACCACCATCGGCCCCCCTCCCTCCCTCTATTGTATTAAATCGTTGGTGGCACAGTGTGCCAACCACCATCGGCCCCCCTCCCTCCCTCTATTGTATTAAATCGTTGGTGGCACAGTGTGCCAACCACCATCGCCCCCCCCCCTCCCTCTATAGCAGTAACATTGGTGGCAGTGTGCGGTCTCAACAGTAGAAGATTCATACTTACCTGCTTGCTGCTGCGATGTCTGTGTCCGGCCGGGAGCTCCTCCTACTGGTAAGTGAAAGGTCTGTGCGGCGCATTGCTAAAGAACTGTCACTTACCAGTAGGAGGAGCTCCCGGACGTTCACAGACATCGCAGCAGAAAGCAGGTAAGTATGAATCTTCTACTGTTGAGACCGCACACTGCCACCAATGTTACTGCTATAGAGGGAGGGGGGGGGGGGGCGATGGTGGTTGGCACACTGTGCCACCAACGATTTAATACAATAGAGGGAGGGAGGGGGGCCGATGGTGGTTGGCACACTGTGCCACCAACGATTTAATACAATAGAGGGAGGGAGGGGGGGGCGATGGTGGTTGGCACACTGTGCCACCAACGATATTCAAACTGGGGAGGGGGGGGGGTCTGCCCCCCGCTGCCTGGCAGCCCTGATCTCTTACAGGGGAAAATGATAGTACAATTAACCCCTTTAGGTGCCGCACCTGAAGGGGTTAATTGTGCTATCATATCCCCCTGTAAGAGATCGGGTGCTGCCAGGCAGCAGGGGGCAGTCTTGTACAAAGTTTGCAGTGTATTCTAACTAGAAGCGTCCCCATCACCATGGGAACGCTTCTGTGTTAGAATATACTGTCGGAAATGAGTTTTCACGAAGTGAAAACTTAGATCAGAAAAAGCTTTTATGCAGACGGATCTTCGGATCCGTCTGTATGAAAGCAACCTACGGCCACGGATCACGGATGCCAATCTTGTGTGCATCCGTGTTCTTTCACGGACCCATTGACTTGAATGGGTCCGTGAACCGTTGTCCGTCAAAAAAATAGGACAGGTCATATTTTTTTGACGGACAGGATACACGGATCACGGCCTCGGCTGCAAAACGGTGCATTTTCCGATTTTTCCACGGACCCATTGAAAGTCAATGGGTCCGCGAAAAAAAACGGAAAACGGCACAACGGCCACGGATGCACACAACGGTCGTGTGCATGAGGCCTAAATCAGTAGTACAGTGTGCACATGATGAATAACAAGACTTGTGGTCATTATATCACTTGTAGCTGGCATTTTTAGCAGTTTTCTAAAACTGTGGGTGTAGACTAGCTGCCATCCACTGCAAACACAGAAAGTAGAGGAGACTCTCCTTCCTAACTGTCTCACAGTCACTCCACTGTCATCACACTGACATTACAGAGAAGTAGTGACCTGTAATTCTGTGAATGACGCACTTGTGCTAAGCTATAAGCTTGCCTATGTGTGTCTCCTCAGCTCACTCCTCTCCATAGTCTTGCATTGACATGTGTAGTAAAAGTTATTCACCATTTAAATGTTGTACTAACTCCAGTGACAATTTATTGAATTCATCATCTGAGAAGAGATAACTCTTTACAATACTGATAACAGATTCCTCAGTTAGAGAATTGAAATCATCCTCGTTTTTGACGGGCAAGTGTCCCGCAAGTTCACAGAGGGCCACATTGAATGCGGACTCCTCCTTGGCACCAAAACAGGACTGTCTCGCCCATATGACCACTCTGATACCTTCCCTTGACTCCAAGCAACCCCTGCTCTCTGGATTACAACCTCTCGTCATGAACACATTGTGTGCAATATTTTGAGATACAAAATAATCTGTAACTCTGCAAATATTCTGGGAGACGGACATCAAGTCTTTCCCGTCGGTGTGAAAAATAAAGCCTGGAGCTGGGAAATGAGTTAGCTGGTGGAAGTTAATATCGGGGCACAAAGGTTTGCTCTCTGCTGACTCGATCTGCAGCTCTTCATCCAAATAAAATCCATGTAAATGTAAGTGGTTTACAGACGCAAACCCACCAAGGCTGTTAAAACCAACTCTAAACCCTGGGTGACCACTGAGAAGTATGGATTCCAAACCAAGCAATGTTAGATCTGGGGTCAAAATCTGAGTCAAACAAAGGAATGGGTCTGGTATAAATAAAACATGTCCAAATTCAAGAGGGCTAACGTTAATGACCACCAAGGTGTGGTTATGCCTACTGCTGGACAGGGCAGACACATGATTAGGGTTCCTATCCGTAAGGGCTCCACTAGGCACCTCCTCCGGTGGCAACCTGACCATCTTAAACAGAATCTCCTCATGCTTGATCTTATTGAAATTGAATTGGCTTGTGTTGAATTTCTCCTGGATGCTCGCGATGTCCTGCGGCTTTCTCCTCTCTATGCCCCTCTTGACATTAAGCTGTGCCACATACTTCACAGTGCCGGGTAAGATCTTGGTTTGTAAGCTCCACAGTGGATAGCGAAAGAGACCCTGCTCCATCTTCTCTATCCATTTGGACTGCAGTGCTCTATCAAAATCTGAAATAAAACTTTTTTCTTCTGCACATTTTCTCCTCCTCTGCCATGTGATTCCAGGCAGGATAAAGTCTTCTTCTGCATATCTATATTCTTCTACTGTGGCTCCATTGAAACTAGCTGAGTGTGTTAATGCCATGCTTCCATCACCTACGTCCATGTATGTGCCCTGATAAAACAAATAAGAATTAGCATTTCATCAAGTAAGGTATGTTCACACGTGGCAGATATGTTTCGGTCCACAGGGTATTACAGTACATGCGGAAGTACCTGCCCCTCATTTATTGTTACTTTTCTTGTGTGGTTGGAATCAAAAGAATGACACTCACTAGGGCTCCATGTCCGCAATGTGGATCCGGAAAACACGGAAAGCGGCAATGTGCGTTCCGCATTTTGCGGACCGCACATTGCCGGCACTAATAGAATATGCCTATTCTATTTTTAGGACATTTTTTTGCGGAACGGAAGTGCGGATTCGCAATTCCGTGTCCGGTCAGCACATCGTGCTGCCCTCATAGAAATTAATGGGTCCGCAATTCCGTTCTGCAAAATGCGCAACGAAATTGCGGACGTGTGAATGGAGCCTTAGGGCTCTTGCACATGAACGTATTTTCTCTCCATTTCCGTTCTTTTTTCACAGGTCTGTTTATGGAACCATTCACTTCAATGGGTCCACAAAATAAACTGAAATGACTTTGTGTACATTCAGTTTCCGTATCTCCGCACGTCCGTTCCACAAAAAAACAGAATATGTCCTATTCTTGTCCGTTATGCGGACAAGGACAGCCATAGTTACAATGGATCCGCAAAAAAAAAACGGATGCAATACAGATGTCAAACGTTTTTTTTGCGGATCCGTGTTTTGAGGACCACAAAATACATACGGTCGTGTGCATGAGCCCTAAAAGTCAGATTTCTCACCCCCTCCCATAATAATCTTCTGACCATGGGTGTAAGTACCTAAAGCAGTGGCGACTGTCAGGGTGTCTTCAGTCACTGCAGATTTTGTTACATTTTGTGACTAAAATTCAGCTCCACTCATCTGAATGGGGTTGTTCCGGTGTTCCGCTACATTTCCCTACCCCGTGAGATTTCCCTACCCTTGTCACTTCTGGCCGCACTGGACATGACGCGAGGAGGTGTGCCGCGTCGCGCAAACAACGGGGTAGGGAAATTTCACAGCAGAGTGCGCATGCGCCGGGAGCCTCACCAGCAGTTAAGGTAGGGAAAAATTACGGGCCAGTGCGCAGGCGCGGTGATCGGATGGATGTTCTCAGCTGGACACCGGCCGACACTGCGCATGCGCTGGGAGCCTCACCAGCGGTTAGGGAAGGGAAAAATTACGGGCCAGTGCTTTTTTCCTACCCTAACCGCTGGTGAGGCTCCCAGCGCATGCGCAGTGTCGGCCGGTGTCCAGCTGAGAAGATCCATCTGATCACCGCGCCTGTGCACTGGCCAGTAATTTTGCCCTACCCTAACCGCTAGTGAGGCTCCCGGCGCATGCGCACTCTGCTGTGAAATTTCCCTACCCCGTTGTTATGCGCCTGCGCGGCGCACCTCCTCACGTCATGTCCGGTGCGGCTGGAAGTGACGAGGGTAGAGAAATCTCACGAGGTAGGGAAATGTAACGGAACACCGGCGAGAAGAAGATGGATTTGTGTAAGGGCTCATTCAGGTGAATAGAACACATTTTTTGCCTGATGTGAATGGGGCCAAGAGGTTGACGGGACAGAGGTGCGAGAACACTGTACCTCCATGTAGGTAATGACATCATGGTGGTTTACTGCTGTTTCTCATATATGGCACTATTATCCTTACCGTTAGGCCCCATGGACAAGACCGTATCTGTTTTGCAGTCCGCAAGTCGTGGTCCGTGTTGCATTTTTAGAGGACCCCTTGACTTCAAAGGGTCGGAGGTCCTCATTATGCGGATAAGTTCTATCTTTTTGCGGAACGGATATATGGACGCAGAAAGATAATCCGTGTGTCTTCAGCATCCGTATGTCTGTTCTGCATAAAGATTATCGACTATATAGAGTCAGACAATGTATAAGATTTATCAAAACTGATGTCAAGGAAAACTGGCTTAGCTGCCCATGGCAACCAATCAGATTCCACCTTTCATTTTCCAAAGGAGCTCTGAAAAATTAAAGGATTAATCTGATTGGTTGCTATGGGCAACTAAGTCAGTTTTTGCTTGATAAATCTCCCCTCATGTAATGCAAAATGTGGATCACGGACCCGGGTTTTCAATGGGTCCACAAATAAAATGCAGACGGTACGGGGATCTCATCCGTATTTTGCAGATCTGCGATTTGCGCACTGCAAAACGAATACGGTCATGTATGCATGAGGCCTTAAAGAAGTTGTCCCATTATAACAACTTACCTCCTAGCCTCAGGTGGGTGTCCAAACTCTCACAAAAATGGGGAACCCTGAGTCTCGGAAGTGACTGCAACTGACCATTGCTGCATTCACTCAGGATCCCAGTAGTCAGACTCCCATTCATTAGATACTTAGGAAGGTTTTCTGTACGTCCCTCAGTGGCTGCGCTTCTTTCACCAATGAGCATCACCATAGTAAATACTGGGCAGAACTCCGCGCTGCTATAGGCGCCCCACTGACCGCCCATGAGCCTGGCAGGACACAAGTAGCCACCAGCGCCCCACGTACCTGTACGACTCCCACGTCCCATTTATCCCCTGCCTGCCGGTTACATGGGCAATTCCTGCTGCGACCGTACCAACAGGTGAGAACTGCAGGGGTGTAACAGGGCTAACACACTCACCATTCCGTCAATCTGCATACAGCTCTTAGGGTCCATTCACACGTCAGTATTTTTACCTTTCCAGATAAACGTTCCTTTTTTTTTTGCGGATCTGTTTTTCAGTACAACCTTCAGGTTTTTTTACTAAAGTGCTTCCGAATTTGTTCCGTGTTTCCGTGATTCCTTTTTTTTGTTTTTTGTTTCAAAAAGAAAAAAGAGGAGGAGGAATAGATGTTGCTAGGGTACCAAAAAAAACAAACTGGTGAAAACAGAGGACATCTTCTAGAACAGGTGCCATTTTATTGTGCTTTTGGTGTAGTAGGAGCTGTGTAAGAAATCGCTTAGTTTTCTACAGTTATCTCACCGATCGTCATGTCTGAAGACTTGGATAATGTACATGGATCATAGTGATCAATCGGTCCACTTCATATGCCATTTTGCAGGAGAGCAGAAGATGACCTGAACTTCTCTCACCACAGGCACTGAGGGCTGGACTTAATTTTTTATTTTTTTTTGTCAACTGATCAGTTAAAAAACTGATGACATTCGGATGGTTTTGTGCATGTCATCAGTTTTTATGCGGATCCATTGACTTGAATGGACGACAGACCAGAAAAACTGACAGAAAGTAGGACAAGCTTCATTTTTTTTCAGGATCTGCATACTCGAAAATAGGAAAACGGAACGGATTCAATGATTCGGACAGCACTATGATTGGTGTCCGCATTTTTGCTGAGGCAATTGAAATTAATGGATCTGAAAAGACGTTCCGATTTAAAACGGAACGGAAACGGAGTGTTATAACGGACGTGTGAATGGAGCCTCAAGCTAATGGTCATATCATTCTAAGGAAACTACAGCAATACTATATCATGTGATATATATAAGAAAGCTCCCACTTCTTATCTTCTCCAGAGCACGAAGGTCCCATCCTACCGAAGAGAACACGCCTCCTTGCTACCTCATATGTGCTTTTTCTGCTGTTAGTGAAAACTCCATTACAAGATGGCGCTTACAGCTAGATATTTACATAGTTCACATACCACAGTTAGTAAAACAATGCACAATGGGCAGATCCCAAGTGTTATCTCTTTTCATATGTTAGCCAATGTAACAATGCCACATGCCTCACGGGGAATGCCCCTCTGATGACTTTATATACTGCTGTACTTCCTGTAATAAATGAGCATTTGCTTAGACCCCAGTGTGTGTGTCACAGTTATTTTCTTCCGTGCGCGTAAAACCCTTGGGTTACTATTAATTGGTCTTTGAAGGAGAAGAAAATAATAGCGTTGCGGCACTCACCAGGATAAAAATTAGTAACTTTTATTGTGGCTTCCTTGGAAGAAGATACATGTGGGTCCAGGGGCGGATACACTGTTGCGGGCGGCGACGGCCGTTTCGCGCGTAGGATCGCGCTTCCTCAGGCCGCTCAATACGTCATGACGCAAGTGCGTTTTATATAGAGGCGGACAGGGCACGGCCGACGCCGTCATCCACAGCTGTTCGCCCCTGAGAATAATGACATATAAAAACATGCGCACAGCAGTGACATTATAAGTACAATCGAAACACAAATATACAATTAGATATATTCATCTGTCTATGCCCCCGCACCATGGGAGATGTGTGCAGAGGCCCGGATACATAGAGGAGACATATATTGAGACACTATACATTGGATCCCTATACTCAAGGGGTGACAGCGCACAATAGTGGTATAATTGAAAGCGCATATGTATCCATACATTATGTGGACGGAGGGATAGAATATTGCATAGAAAGCACGGATATGCAAGAAAAGAGTTAATAAAAGATAAATACAAATATAAACAAAGTTATAAAAGTAAGAGCCAACATATAGCTAAGCATGAAGGGACAAAGACATATGAATGTAGATGTCAATTCATAGAGCGGGTTGTTGTTTACAGAAAGACAGACATGTCATTTCTGTCGTTCATGCCTGCTGGACCCATAGCGCCTGTCTGAATAATCCACCTTGCCTCCCTCTGCAGCAGTAGGCGATGCCGGTCCCCTCCCCAGGGGGATAGGACGGACATGTTCCACCCCCGCAAAGGAGAGGCAACGCGGATGAGCATCATGGGCGACACGAATATGGTCAATGAGGCGGGGACTGCCTCTCCCTGACCTGATGGAACCAACATGCTCACGTATACGTTCGAAAAGGGGACGTATGGTTTTGCCCACGTAAAAACGTCCACACGGGCAGAAAATCACGTAGACAACATAAGGGGTGCGGCAATTGATAAATTCTCGCACTGTATGTGTAATACCTCCAAAAAATAAATGCTTGCTGCATGTATTGAGTGTACAGAACGAGCAGTGACCGCATTTAAAGTTGCCCTTGGGCTTACCTAGCCATGTCTCGTCCTTGGGTGTGGAAAACACACTACTGACGAGCTTATCTTTTAAAGGGGTTGTCCGGGTTCAGAGCTGAACCCGGACATACCCTTATTTTCACCCCGGCAGCCCCCCTGAGCCTAGCATCGGAGCATCTCATGCTCCGATGCGCTCCCGTGCCCTGCGCTAGATCGCGCAGGGCACAGGGCTCTTGTGTTTACAATAACACACTGCCGGGCGGTAACTTCCGCCCAGCAGTGTGTTCGGTGACGTCACCGGCTCTGAGGGGCGGGCTTTAGCTCTGCCCTAGCCGTTTTACTGGCTAGGGCAGAGCCAAATCCCGCCCATCAGTGCCGGTGACGTCACCGGGGTTCCTGTCAGCCCCATAGAGAGCCCCGGTACGTCACCGGAACTCTGAAAAATGCCTTTGCCCTGCGCGATTTAGCGCAGGGCAAAGGAGAGCATCGGAGCATGAACTGCTCCGATGCTCCTGTCAGGGGGGCTGCCGGGGTGAAAATGGAGGGCTGTCCAGGTTCAGCTCTGAACCTGGACAACCCCTTTAATGTAGGGCATCTCTTAAATGCAATCAGAGGTTTCTCGTCTGTTACACTATCAAGGGAGGAATCTCCTTTTAGTAGGTCCCAATTCTGATTGATCACTTGCTTGACCATGTCTGCCGCAGCACTGTATTGAAAAGAAAATGCAAAACGTGATGGTACAGAACTAACTGTTCTCTCCCTAAGCAGGGAGACACGATCCAATTTAGCCGCCTTACACATGGCTGCTGATACACCTTTAGACGGGTAACCCCTATCCAGGAGTCTTTTACGGAGCTCCGATGCCTGCCTAAAAAAACCTTCATCTGTGTCGTTGATCCTGCGTAGCCGAATAAATTGACTGTAGGGAACGGCACGCTTAACCGAGGGTGGATGAAAGCTGGTCTGGTGGAGGAGGGAGTTGGTGGCGGTGGATTTACGATGGCCACTGGTGTGTATAGTGCCATCTCTAACTGTAACCTGTACATCCAGAAAATCCAAGGATTCACCGCCAAATTTGACGGTGAACCTCATGTTCATCTGGTTATGTGTATTTAAATATTCTACAAAGGCCCAACACAACTCCTCACTCCCCCGCCAGACCAGAAAAATGTCATCCACATACCTCAGGAGAAGGTGGATATGGCGTAAATAGGGGTTGTCCGTCGAAAAGATGTATGTCTCTTCAAATACCGCCAGGTACAGGTTTGCAAATGTGCACGAGACAGGAGTGCCCATCGCAGTACCTAGTACCTGGCGGTACCAGAGACCATCAAATTGAAAAACTTTATTGCTAAGGACTAAGTCCAAAGCCTCATGAACAAAGTCTATGAACATAACACTTTTATCAGTTCTATGTAGGACCGTGTTGATCGCCTGGAGGCCCAAGTCATGTGGAATGCGAGTGTATAAACTCTCGACATCGAGAGAGACAAGGTGAAAGTCTTCCTGCCACTCAAGGTGATTGAGCGCACGGAGAAAATCACCTGTGTCTTTCAAGTAAGTAGGGGTGCTGCTTAACAAAGGCCTCAAGAGCCAGTCCACATAACTGGAAAGGGGTTCCATCACTGAACCGATCCCCGCAATGATGGGACGACCAGGGGGTCGGGTCAGTGATTTATGAACCTTCGGTAAAAAATACCATGTGGGGGTTTTGGGGAACGCTGGTATCAAGCGGTCTATCATATTTTTAGGAAGAAATCCATTAAAAATATAGCGGTTAATAAGAGCATACAATTTTGATGATATATCGGGTATGGGATTACCTTTCAATTTAGAATAAACCGAACAATCACCCAATTGCCGAAACGCTTCCTCCTGGTAATACTCCCTGGGCATCAGGACCACATTCCCTCCCTTGTCGGCCGGCTTGATGACCATACTGGTCTGTTTTCTCAACCACAAAAGAGCCCGAGATTCCTCTATCGAAAGATTAGAGGGTGCTGCCGGATACACCAGCGCACAAATTTCTTTTAATACTCTTTTGTGGAAGAGATCTATAGGAGAGCCGGCCGGCATGGGAGGAAGGAAGGTGGACCTGACGCCCCCTGTGTACTTATTCAAATGGCCCCCCGTAGCCACTGGTTCATCAGATCCAGTGTTGGATAAAAAGTGTATGCATGCAATTTCTTCCTCAGTGAATCTGCCCGACAGATGGAAGTCGGTAAGGGACATGGTTGCCGGGACCTCTCCCTGTAAGGGATTAATGCAGCGGGCAGAGCTCTCAGCAAACATTTTTTTGAGATACAACTTGCGAATTGATAAGAAGAGATCAATCTCAAAATCAACCAGGTTGAACTGCCCAGGTAGGCTGTATCCCAGCCCCCGATTGAGGAGTGGGATACAGCCCGGCGGCAGTTCAGAGCCCGTGAGATTAATGACAATATTGTGAGCAGACGTGCTATTGTGCAATTCATTCTCTTTTATTGCCGCCAAGTCACTTGACGCCTCCTCCTTGTGGACTTTCGGGTCTCTCTTGTTGTTCCTGGAGTGTCGACCACGCCCCCTTCTCGTCCTTTTTCTAAAGGGGCTGTCTCTTCACCCGAATTCACTTCGTTGCCCTCAGATAGACTGGATTCGGAATCATTGGCCCAAAAGTTGTTACGGCCTCTACGAGGTGTGCGCTTGGGGCGGGTCTTTCTTTTGCCCCAATCAAATACGCGGTCTTGATCATAGTCCGTTTTGTCCCGGATAAATTTATCCTTTTTACGGTCTTTGACCTCTGCTTGTGTGGCTAATAATTTTTTGTTTAATCTCCTCTCGAACCCGACCATCTGTGATTCTAGGAGCCGTCTCTGAAGCTCCTCCCGTGCTTTAGCTAGCTCCTCTGTAACTGCCACATATTCCCGCTGGTCGCGGGCTAGAACAAGCTCCATGAGCTCCATAGAAAAACGCTGGTGTGCAGCTTTCCACTCCCCTGTGAATTGGGGATCATCCTCATACTGGACGATGTCTTTGAACAGACGCAAGCCTCTGGGGACTCGTCCGCTTTCTTTGTATGATTTAAGAGACTCAATGGTCCAGAAAAGTCTCACTTCTTTATCCGCTAGTTGAAATATTCTGGTTTCCAAATTCTTCGTGCTAATAGCAAGTACATAGTCCTGCTGGTCGCAAACAGCAAAAAATGTATCCGCCCCTTCGCGACCCTGGATAAGACCACATGCTGTGTCAAGTATATCTAATTGTATATTTGTGTTTCGATTGTACTTATAATGTCACTGCTGTGCGCATGTTTTTATATGTCATTATTCTCAGGGGCGAACAGCTGTGGATGACGGCGTCGGCCGTGCCCTGTCCGCCTCTATATAAAACGCACTTGCGTCATGACGTATTGAGCGGCCTGAGGAAGCGCGATCCTACGCGCGAAACGGCCGTCGCCGCCCGCAACAGTGTATCCGCCCCTGGACCCACATGTATCTTCTTCCAAGGAAGCCACAATAAAAGTTACTAATTTTTATCCTGGTGAGTGCCGCAACGCTATTATTTTCTTCTCCTTCAAAGACTTACTGTTACTTGATGTCACTTTTTGTTGCTGAGCACCGCTCATTGGACTTCTCACACCGCATGCAATTTGCCGACAGCGGTGATATCAGGGGGGGCAGTGCCGCCGCATTTTCTTCTCTCTCTCTTGTTTGATTGTACCACTTCATATATGATGGCAGAGCACGCCGACACCACCCAGACCGCTGACCCGGCATCACCTCCTATACTTGACACAGCATGTGGTCTTATCCAGGGTCGCGAAGGGGCGGATACATTTTTTGCTGTTTGCGACCAGCAGGACTATGTACTTGCTATTAGCACGAAGAATTTGGAAACCAGAATATTTCAACTAGCGGATAAAGAAGTGAGACTTTTCTGGACCATTGAGTCTCTTAAATCATACAAAGAAAGCGGACGAGTCCCCAGAGGCTTGCGTCTGTTCAAAGACATCGTCCAGTATGAGGATGATCCCCAATTCACAGGGGAGTGGAAAGCTGCACACCAGCGTTTTTCTATGGAGCTCATGGAGCTTGTTCTAGCCCGCGACCAGCGGGAATATGTGGCAGTTACAGAGGAGCTAGCTAAAGCACGGGAGGAGCTTCAGAGACGGCTCCTAGAATCACAGATGGTCGGGTTCGAGAGGAGATTAAACAAAAAATTATTAGCCACACAAGCAGAGGTCAAAGACCGTAAAAAGGATAAATTTATCCGGGACAAAACGGACTATGATCAAGACCGCGTATTTGATTGGGGCAAAAGAAAGACCCGCCCCAAGCGCACACCTCGTAGAGGCCGTAACAACTTTTGGGCCACTGATTCCGAATCCAGTCTATCTGAGGGCAACGAAGTGAATTCGGGTGAAGAGACAGCCCCTTTAGAAAAAGGACGAGAAGGGGGCGTGGTCGACACTCCAGGAACAACAAGAGAGACCCGAAAGTCCACAAGGAGGAGGCGTCAAGTGACTTGGCGGCAATAAAAGAGAATGAATTGCACAATAGCACGTCTGCTCACAATATTGTCATTAATCTCACGGGCTCTGAACTGCCGCCGGGCTGTATCCCACTCCTCAATCGGGGGCTGGGATACAGCCTACCTGGGCAGTTCAACCTGGTTGATTTTGAGATTGATCTCTTCTTATCAATTCGCAAGTTGTATCTCAAAAAAATGTTTGCTGAGAGCTCTGCCCGCTGCATTAATCCCTTACAGGGAGAGGTCCCGGCAACCATGTCCCTTACCGACTTCCATCTGTCGGGCAGATTCACTGAGGAAGAAATTGCATGCATACACTTTTTATCCAACACTGGATCTGATGAACCAGTGGCTACGGGGGGCCATTTGAATAAGTACACAGGGGGCGTCAGGTCCACCTTCCTTCCTCCCATGCCGGCCGGCTCTCCTATAGATCTCTTCCACAAAAGAGTATTAAAAGAAATTTGTGCGCTGGTGTATCCGGCAGCACCCTCTAATCTTTCGATAGAGGAATCTCGGGCTCTTTTGTGGTTGAGAAAACAGACCAGTATGGTCATCAAGCCGGCCGACAAGGGAGGGAATGTGGTCCTGATGCCCAGGGAGTATTACCAGGAGGAAGCGTTTCGGCAATTGGGTGATTGTTCGGTTTATTCTAAATTGAAAGGTAATCCCATACCCGATATATCATCAAAATTGTATGCTCTTATTAACCGCTATATTTTTAATGGATTTCTTCCTAAAAATATGATAGACCGCTTGATACCAGCGTTCCCCAAAACCCCCACATGGTATTTTTTACCGAAGGTTCATAAATCACTGACCCGACCCCCTGGTCGTCCCATCATTGCGGGGATCGGTTCAGTGATGGAACCCCTTTCCAGTTATGTGGACTGGCTCTTGAGGCCTTTGTTAAGCAGCACCCCTACTTACTTGAAAGACACAGGTGATTTTCTCCGTGCGCTCAATCACCTTGAGTGGCAGGAAGACTTTCACCTTGTCTCTCTCGATGTCGAGAGTTTATACACTCGCATTCCACATGACTTGGGCCTCCAGGCGATCAACACGGTCCTACATAGAACTGATAAAAGTGTTATGTTCATAGACTTTGTTCATGAGGCTTTGGACTTAGTCCTTAGCAATAAAGTTTTTCAATTTGATGGTCTCTGGTACCGCCAGGTACTAGGTACTGCGATGGGCACTCCTGTCTCGTGCACATTTGCAAACCTGTACCTGGCGGTATTTGAAGAGACATACATCTTTTCGACGGACAACCCCTATTTACGCCATATCCACCTTCTCCTGAGGTATGTGGATGACATTTTTCTGGTCTGGCGGGGGAGTGAGGAGTTGTGTTGGGCCTTTGTAGAATATTTAAATACACATAACCAGATGAACATGAGGTTCACCGTCAAATTTGGCGGTGAATCCTTGGATTTTCTGGATGTACAGGTTACAGTTAGAGATGGCACTATACACACCAGTGGCCATCGTAAATCCACCGCCACCAACTCCCTCCTCCACCAGACCAGCTTTCATCCACCCTCGGTTAAGCGTGCCGTTCCCTACAGTCAATTTATTCGGCTACGCAGGATCAACGACACAGATGAAGGTTTTTTTAGGCAGGCATCGGAGCTCCGTAAAAGACTCCTGGATAGGGGTTACCCGTCTAAAGGTGTATCAGCAGCCATGTGTAAGGCGGCTAAATTGGATCGTGTCTCCCTGCTTAGGGAGAGAACAGTTAGTTCTGTACCATCACGTTTTGCATTTTCTTTTCAATACAGTGCTGCGGCAGACATGGTCAAGCAAGTGATCAATCAGAATTGGGACCTACTAAAAGGAGATTCCTCCCTTGATAGTGTAACAGACGAGAAACCTCTGATTGCATTTAAGAGATGCCCTACATTAAAAGATAAGCTCGTCAGTAGTGTGTTTTCCACACCCAAGGACGAGACGTGGCTAGGTAAGCCCAAGGGCAACTTTAAATGCGGTCACTGCTCGTTCTGTACACTCAATACATGCAGCAAGCATTTATTTTTTGGAGGTATTACACATACAGTGCGAGAATTTATCAATTGCCGCACCCCTTATGTTGTCTACGTGATTTTCTGCCCGTGTGGACGTTTTTACGTGGGCAAAACCATACGTCCCCTTTTCGAACGTATACGTGAGCATGTTGGTTCCATCAGGTCAGGGAGAGGCAGTCTCCGGGCCTCTGCACACATCTCCCATGGTGCGGGGGCATAGACAGATGAATATATCTAATTGTATATTTGTGTTTCGATTGTACTTATAATGTCACTGCTGTGCGCATGTTTTTATATGTCATTATTCTCAGGGGCGAACAGCTGTGGATGACGGCGTCGGCCGTGCCCTGTCCGCCTCTATATAAAACGCACTTGCGTCATGACGTATTGAGCGGCCTGAGGAAGCGCGATCCTACGCGCGAAACGGCCGTCGCCGCCCGCAACAGTGTATCCGCCCCTGGACCCACATGTATCTTCTTCCAAGGAAGCCACAATAAAAGTTACTAATTTTTATCCTGGTGAGTGCCGCAACGCTATTATTTTCTTCTCCTTCAAAGACTTACTGTTACTTGATGTCACTTTTTGTTGCTGAGCACCGCTCATTGGACTTCTCACACCGCATGCAATTTGCCGACAGCGGCGATATCAGGGGGGGCAGTGCCGCCGCATTTTCTTCTCTCTCTCTTGTTTGATTTTACTATTAATTGGAGCAGTAGAGCAAACGTAATCAGCCCCGATTGAGGGCATCTTTATCAGTTGGTGCCCGATACATGGGGCTCAGGAAAAGTAACGTTGCTAGTCAAAGTTTTGGGGTTCCCAGAGCACGGTGGACCACGCTTGAGGAGGAGGACTACAGCCTCAGAGGCAAGGTGATAAAATGTTGGTTCTCTCACCTGCCTCTTTGCTGCTCCACTGTTCTGCTATTGATGTTACGTAGTAGCAACTTCGGTTGATGTAAAATCCTGAGTTCCTAGAATCCGGAAAGTTTGAGTTTGCTCTGCTGTGTGTGTTTGTCTGTGTGGTTTGTGTCAGGCACCTTGACAGTTAACGGTTAGGCAGAGCAAGAGATTTCCCCAGGCAGGGGGGGCTACAGCTGATTTCTGCTGGACCTAGATTGGGGCATCCTTACAGATCTCCCCTTAGGAGGTGGCAGATGGAGTAGCCCAAAGGGAATACGGTAAATATCTGCTGGACCTGGACTGGGGCATCTTAAGTGATCTCCCCTTAGGAGGCGGCAGGTGGATTAGTCCCGGCTGGCGGCCCAGCCGTCTTTTCAGTAAGGTATACCCCTAAGGCCTCATGCACACGACAGTATTTTTTCACGGTCCGCAAAACGGGGTTCCGTTGTTCCGTGATCCATTTCTGTATGTCTTCCTTGATTTTTGGAGGATCACCAGACATGAAAGAAAGTGAAAAAAAAGTCAAGTTTGCCTTGCAAATGATAGGAAAAAAAACGGACACGGACGACAATCTTGTGTGCATCCGTGTTTTTTCACGGACCCATTGACTTGAATGGGTCCGCGAACCGTTGTCCGTGAAAGAAATAGGACAGGTCCTATTTTTTTGACGGACTGAAAACACGGATCACGGACGCGGATGACAAATGGTGCATTATCCGAGTTTTCAACGAATCCATTGAAAGTCAATGGGTCTGCAGAAAATCACAACTGAACAACGGACACGGAACACAACAACGGTCGTGTGCATGAGGCCTAACCGTGAGACAGGCCTTAATCACTATAAGGTCCTTTGTGGGTCAGGCCCTAGGACAGGATTGTATTTCCCACATTGGTTGCATCACTTCCAGATATTAAAAAAAGCACCAGGAACAAGAAACATCCTTTCAAGCTTCACTGATGTGCTTGTGGTCAAGAACACTCGGAATGGACCATCAAACCAGGATTTGAGGACAGGACTTTTCTAATGTGTCTTTTTACCACCATCCAATCTCCAGACACAAGTGGTGGTAAAAAGACACGTTAGAAAAGTCCTGTCCTCAAATCCTGGTTTGATGGTCCATTCCGAGTGTTCTTGACCACAAGCACATCAGTGAAGCTTGAAAGGATGTTTCTTGTTCCCCCTTGTGTGACTGCTGATCCTGACTAAAAGAATATGGATTTTAATCTAATATATAAAGCTGTGTGTATGTGTGTATGTCTGCTAAAGGAATCCGCACCGTCGCATTTACAATCACAAAATTTGGCACACAGGTACATCAGGTGTCCAGGAAAGTTTTAGAACAGGTCTCGGCTCTCTAGGACGTACCGTTCCTGAGATATTCCCCAAAAATGCATTAGCCAATAGAGGCTTGGTCACATGACCATTATCAGCCAATAGAAGCTCGCAGGTCCTACAGCTTCCACATACAATGTTTTACTCCAGGTTTCCATAACAACCCAGCCATTTGTCTTTACTGCTGTAGGAGAGCTTTAAAGGAAATCTGTCACCAGGATAATCGCTATTGAAGTAAAGCCATGGCCTAATAGCACTTAGTACCTTATTTCAAGATGTGCCTTTGTTCCAGCAATAGATGTTTTTATCCTCTGAAAATCCAGTTTATTTGGAATGCAAATGAGCCAGTAAGGTGCCCAGAGGGGCATCACTCTTGCAGGAAGGAGCCCAGACACGCCCCCTGCCGCAATGTGTCCACCCTGAAAAGACTTAAAACCCCTCCCCCAGGTCCCACTAAGCTACGCCTAGATCTGGTTAGGCCCACCCCCTCCACTCCTGAACCAACGGGGATTGGAAAAATTAAGGTAAAAATGAACTTCTGTCAGCTGCAGGGGTGGGAAGGAGGGTGACTTTTCTCCCTGCAGCGCACACTCAGACGTCACAGTGCTGCTGTCTTAAGCTCCATTCACACGTCCGTAGTGCATTGCCGATCCACAATACACCCGTCTGGCACACCCATAAAAATGCCTATTTTTGTCTGCAATTGCGAACAAGAATAGGACATGCTCTGTTTTTTTCCGGAGCTGCGGACCAGAAGATCAGGGCCACGCTCCGAAAATGCAGGTGCGGACAGCACGCTGTGTGGGGTCCGCATCTCGTCCGGCCCCATAGAGAATGAATGGGTCCGCACCTGTTCCACATAATTGCGGAACGGATGCGGACCCATTCTACAGAGGTGTGAATGCACCCCTAGAGTGGGCAGAACGCCGCGCTGCTATAGGCGCCCCACTGACCACCCATGAGCCTGGCAGGACACTCTAGTAGCCACCAGCGCCCCACGTACCTGTACGACCACCACGTCCCATTCATCCCCTGCCTGCCGGTTACACGGGCACTTCCTGCTGCGACCGTACCAACAGGTGAGAACTGCAGGGGTGTACCAGGGCTAATACACTCACCATTCCGCCTCTGCCAATCTGCATACAGCTCTTAAGCTAACGGTCATATCATTCTAAGGAAACTACAGCAATACTATATCTTGTATACCACAGCACAGGTCTCCATAACAGAAAATAAATACTAGTAACCCCCCTCTTTATAGGAGATATGGACACAACCTCCACATCACTAAGTTTCCAGCGGCGCCTCTGGTCTTACTGTATAGATACAACGGCATACTCCTCCCCTGCCACAGCTGACCACGCCCATGTGCGAGCCAGTGGGCGGGGTCACATAAATTATGCAAATCAGGCGTTCCCCAGCGGGTGGTGACGTAGTAGCAGGAAGTTTTAGTGCTGCTTGTAGCGCTGCTGACTCTGAGGGAAAAGTTGGGTTTCGGGGTGTGAGAGTCGGAGGAAGACGTGCTCGTTATGGGGGGAGCGTCCAGCCAGCTGTCCAAACAGTTCCTGAACGAGTATCAGGTAGGTGACCCGTGTGTACTGCAGGGTACGGAGACGGGAAGCAGGGTACATTGTATGGGCTTACTTCCCTGTGGTTAGGTTAAGGAGGCACTCCAGCAATACAGAGCCATGGCTGCAGTGACCTCGTTTGTAAGGCTGAAAGAAGACTTATCCACCCAGTTCAGCCTGATATATAATATATATATTATCTGTCTATATTCCATCTCCGATCCTAGGGATCTACTGGTATTACAGCTTCCACGAGATCCACTGAATGTTCATGTGCTTAAGCCCCATCTCCTAAACCTACTCTAATATGGCAGCCGGAGGTCCCCCATAATACTGCCTCATGTGCCATGTGTTTTGGGGAGGGGGTATGTGCATGGCCAATATTGTAGAGAAGTATCGCTGTCTGTGTTGTGAAATACGTACCTTCCTGTGTAGTGTCTGATTGTGATGTTCCGATGCCTACGGAAAAGTGTGGTCACCTGGGTCATTCTTTTTCTTCTAGGAGCTGACCTACCTGACAAAACAGGAAATCCTGCTGTAAGTACCTGAACGTCCTATACCTTCTATAATGTGCGAGGAACAGAACAATCCCTTAAAGGGGCGTTCACATTACAGATCGTGGTGACCTATCTTAGGGATTTTCTATGGATTTTTGAAGGTTGTCATTTTAACTGCTGGGACCCCCCACTAATCATGACACTAAAGGGGTCCCACTGGCAAATGTCAGTTTTTCCCTGTATTTTTTTGTGATTGGTAAACCCCTTTCGGCGCCATTCACACGTCGGATTGTGATCCAGAGGACAGATCATCAATATTAAAGTCTTGGAAAGCCCGTTTAATGCCCATTTGGTGACGGCGAGTATCGTAGATTGGTGTAATCTGCCCATTTGACTGTTTAGCCACAGCATGTATTAAAGGAGTATTCCCACCACCGGATATCCTTTAAATGTTGGATAGATGCAGGTCCCACCTCTGTGAACTGAAGTTATCTCCAGGGTGCCCCCTACGCCTGTCCCACCAGAGGAGATGGGCAGTGAATGGAGCGGTGGCCACAAATGTGCTCTGCTCTCTCCATTCATGTCTATGGGAGTCATAGAAACGCCTCTTCATTCTCTTCCTGCTCTTCCTGGTGGCCGGTGGCTGCCTCATCAGATGGGACAGGGGTCGGGGACCCTTGTCCTGGACTTGCGCCTATCGGACATTTCTAGCATATGCCATAAACGTCTAAGGTGAGAATACCCCTTTCGAACGGAGTGTAATAAAATGTAATTTACACTCCGCATAAGGCTCTCGCTTGCGGTTCAAGCGGTTTTATAGAGGCCATTGCTTGTGCAGTGCACTATCCAGCTTTGTACTTTGTTTTATGACTGGATCAGATTACTATTCAGTTTCCTTGTTTCCTTCCTATAATACTGGTTGCTCAGCTCTACTAATGTGCTGGGGGGGGGGGGGGGGGGGCGCGAAGCCTAGGAGCCGAGCCACATGCAGGTAGTGGTGTGAGCTCCGCTGAGGATCAGATAGGAACGGGCATCCTAAGCCGTGTAACAAATATGGGCAAGATTAATAAGGAGAAGTCCAGGGACACTGTCAGCGGGACGAGACCAGTGTCGGGGCAAGGAGACCTGGACAGATTTGTGAGGAAGGTGAGTACTCCGCACCTGAGGAATCGGGACAAGATGGCGCCGCGCTCAGAGCTGCAACAACACCACAAGGTTTCAGACTCGGATGACGAGGAGGGCAGCATGGCCGCAGCACCTGCCTCACAGGAGCAACAGCCTGTCTCAAGAGCTTTTATGCGCCAGTTGTTGACCGAGGCATTGGACCCCCTGATGCAGGAACTCTCAGACTTTAAGCAAGACTTAGGCTATTTTCACACTAGCGTTAGTTTGATCCGCCAGGCAGTTCCGTCGTTGGAGCTGCCTGCCGGATCTGCCAATCAGTGTGACAACTGACAGCATTTGTAGACTGATCCGGGTGCGGATCAGTCTATCCGCTTGTCATGCGGATGGACGGATCCATCTTGCAGTCTTTTTCAAAGTGCACATGCGCAGACCGGAAGGACAGATCCGTCCTTCAGTTGTTTTGCAATGCCGTATCCGGCACTAATGCCAGTCAATATGAATTAATGCCGGCATTCCGGCGACTGATCAGGCATTTAGGACGGACCTAATACCGCAGCATGCTGCGGTATTATGTCCGGCCAAAACACCTGACAGTGACTGAACGGAAGGCATGCTGATACAAACTGAACGAATATCCATTCAGAATGCATTGGGATATGCCTGATCAGTTCTTTTCCGGCATAGAGCCCCTGTGACGGAACTCTATGCCGGAAAAGAATAACACTAGTGTGAAAGTACCCTTAAAACAACTTGGCGAGCGAGTAGAATCAATAGAGACTCGACAATCTGCGAGGTGGAATTCGAGACGGCGATATCACACAATATGGACCATACATAAGCACACCTGAATTACCAGTATAGCCAGCTAGAGGACCAGGACAACAGAGGGAGGAGGAACAATTTGAGGCTGAAAGGTTTCCCGGAATCCATACAGGCGGATGCCATTATGCATGTGCTCCGCAACTTTTTCACAGATTTGCTGGGGCAAGGAATTGACAGAGAAGATTATATTAGAAAGAGCGCGCCGTGCACTGAGGCCACCACCAAACCCTGCAGAGCCTCCAAGGGATATTATATGTAAGCTGGCTAGCTTTCAAACTAAGGAATGAATTTTGAAAGCTGCTAGGGCGGCAACATGGCTAAAGTACACCAGCACCCTCGTCTCTATTTACCAAGACCTGTCGCCGATGACCTTAAAGAAAAGGAAAGCGCTGAAACCTCTGGAGGTCCTAAGAGACCGTAAGCTAATATATAGATGGCTGTACTACTTTGGACTTCTCATTACTACGCCAGAGAGGAAAGTGGTGGTGAGAGCCCATGCCGATTTCAATCGGCTATATGAATTTCTTGGCATTGCGGACATACAGATAGACGACTGGAATCCGGTCCAAGAACTTGCCTCACTCCCGATTCTCCCTATGGTTGTGGCGTGGACTTCGGCAGGGAGGAAGTACAGGTCAAGAAGAAAACAAGGTTCTGTTACACCACGCAGGAATGAAACTCCCATTGCATTATTTGAAGGGTTTCTGTTATCCGAAAAATCGTTATGTATCTGGCTGACATTAGCGATGTGCTAATGTCAGCAGAACATAACTGTATGACTTATAACTCCTTGCCTGCCACAGTTCCCTCAAAATAGACTTTGATAATATGCTATTGAGCCTCTAGGTGCTAGTGGGGTGTTGCTGCAGCACCTGTTGTCCCCACTTTTATTTCGTCCTTTCTCTGGAGCCACTTCTCCAGGCCTTCCGGCTAGATACTAGTATACAGCGAATACAGATACAGGGCGAAACACACACACAAGCAGCCTTTGAAGTCGCTACTAGCCCGCACCCCTAAAGTATCCAGTTGTGTATGTCTCCAAGAGAATTATTAAAAAATACTTACTAGATGGTATTACACCCCGGAGAAGCTACACAAGCTTTTTCCTACAACGTCGCCGATGTGCTGGAGATGCCTCCAGAGCACAGGTACTTTCCTCCACATTTGGTGGACATGTCCCTTGGGTGTCCCTTTCTGCACTAGTGTCTGTGAGGCACTGACTAAGACTAGTCATAAGAAGGTATGCCAAACGCCTCAATTCTGCTTTTAGGAATGATCCCAATAACCACTAATGCCAGACTAGAAGAACGCCTGCAACAGCATTTGTTAGCGGCAGCACGTTTAATAGTCGCAACAAACTGGAAGGATGCGTCGCCCCCAGCAATCTCACAATGGCTCGCCAAATGTGACCAGGCTTATAGAATGGAGAAACTAGCACATTAGGAATTGAACACTGCTTATTTGTTTGAACGTATTTGGGGTGATTGGAAGAAATTTAGAAAACTCAGTTAGCCAACTGGTTTTAGGGTACTTTCACACTTGCGGCAGGACGGATCCGACAGGCTGTTCACCATGTCGGATCATACTCCTTCATAAAACTCAGCTTTATCTGTACTTTTAGCTATGTCATTATAGTGTGTTCCTTTAAGACTAAACATTTCTATTAAAAACAAAAGTTTTCATTGTCATTATGGTGCATAATATAAACAATCTTCTGTAAAACAATGTTGTTTGATGGATACATGTCTAGATGGTCCAATTTGTTTCTATGTACCTATTTCATGACAACTTGTATGGTGTTATTACTTACAAAAGTCAATAAAAATGTTTTTAAAACCTAAACTACTATTGTACTGGGATTGTTTCGGTCGCTAAGCAGTGCTGAGTGTGTATTGTCCGCAGCTTTATAGCATGCCCTGCACTAGACATAAACCCCAATTATAGTAAATTCTACACAGTCGTCAGCAACTCGTGTATTATGACTGTGTACATTTATGGCCAGGTAATGGCACCGACATTGAGTGTTATTAAAGGGGCACTCAGCTGATTATCTCCGGTTCCTATCCTGGCACCTCCTAATAAGTTAATCATGGGGTGTCCCGCTAATGGGGTCATCAGGATACAGATTCCTTGCGGCGCCCCCACAAGGGGGTGAAGCATTACATACCACTCATTGAAGTCCATGGATTGCCCATGCAATGCATAACAATGCCTTGTCCTCCAGAAGAAAAGATGCCCTTTTTTATCCCCGCTATTATCTCTGACATCCTTTCAGTAACCCAGCTGCTTAGGCAGGGTGCTGACCCTCCTTAAGGAGACCAGCTGTGTGAGACCTATTGACAATGCTTCATGGGAAAATAATATGCAAAGGGTTATCTCCCAAGGAAAGAGAACCATCTCACTAATGCCACCTTGTAGCAGTGGCTCCCTCTGAGTCAAAATATTACATTTTAACAAGTGTTTGGGACTGGACAAGTAAAAATAGCCAGGCCAGATATCCATCCATAGACTAAAGCTGTTTCGGGGTGCTGGCCCCTCATCAGCACGGAGTAGGATTCTGGCTGGCTGAGTGCAATGCCTTAACCTACCTGAGAAGGACAGTGGGGTCATTTACATGCCAGACTTGGTAAAAACCCCACTGGTGCAAGATTTAACCAATTTAAGAGGTATATGCTGCTTAGGGCTCATGTACACGACTGTATATATTTTGCAGTCCACAAAAAATGGATCCGCAAAAAATATGGATGACGTCCGTTTGCATTCCGTATTTTGTGGAAAGGAACAGCTGGCCCCTAATAGAACAGTCCTATCCTTTTCCGTTATGCGGACAATAATGGGACAAGTTCTATATATCTTTTATTTTATTTTTTTTGCAGAATGGAAATATGGACATACGCAAACGGAATGCACACAGAGTAACTTCCGTTTTTTTTGCGGACCCATGGTTCCGCATACAGTCTGCAAAAAACCCCGGAATGAACATGGAAAGAAAATATGTTTGTGTGCATGAGCCCTAAGGCTGAGTTTGCACTTCAGTTATTTGGTCATTTATTTCCACCAGTTAGGGTCCATTCACACATCCCCAAAGTGGGTCTGCATCTGTTCCGCAATTTTGCGGAACAGGTGCGGGCCTATTTATTTTCAATGAGGCCAGAATGTGCTGTCCGCATCCGCATTTGCGGATCCGCACTTTCATTCCGCCAAAAAATAGAACATGTCCTATTCTTGTCTGCAATTGCAAACTGCATTTTCTATGAGAGTGCCGGCAATGTGCAGTCCGCAAAATGCAGAACGCTCATTGCCGGTGTCCGTGTTTTGCGATCAACAAAACACATACGGACGTGTGAATGGACCTTTTTATTGTGAGCTAATACCAGTAGTGAAGCTCACTCGGAGATCAGGTGGAATGATTTGATTTGCACCTATTCTGTATTTTTTGACCCACGCTTGGTTTTGGCTCACAATAACTGATCTGTGTGAACGAGGCCTTATTGTGTTGGCACTGCACCTTCTCCTAAGCTCTGCCCGCCATTTTTGACTTCTATTTATTGGTGGTCTCCATTTTACCTTTTGGGAGAATCGTTTCATTATCTGTAGAATAGTGCATGAGCCAAGTGGGGGTCTGACACAAGGGACCACTGCCGATGAGCTGTTTGAGAAGACAGCGGCCTTCTTGCTGCTTGTCCTAGGCCAGTGACGACACGTTTATTGGTCACATGGCCAGAGGCAGCTCAGCCCCCTAGAAGTGAATGGGGCTGAGTGCAAAACCAAGCACAGCCGCTATACGGCGCTTAGCTGCCTTCTCAAACAGCTGATCTGCGGGGGTCCTGGATGTCTGACCCCCCCCCCCCCCCCCCCACCATTCAGATACTGATGACCTGTCCTGAGGATAGCTCATCAGTTGTAAAGGCTTGGAAATGCCCTATAAGCCTGGTCTTTGGTATGCACGGAGCAGTGCTGCGGCACATTACATATCTGACGTGACTATTGGAAGGTTCTGCTCTGGAATTCAACTTCATCCTATTTCCGCAAAACAACAAAAATGGTATTTCACAAATCTATCAGGCTCTCCCAGGTTTATATTATTTATAACGCTTGATAATTACATCCTGTGTTTCCATTTCATCCTAAAGTGCTCATAAAAGATTCAGTGAAATTATACAGAAAGAATACAGAAGCAACATTGAAGCTGCCCGAGTCCCCAAGGAGAGGTTTCTCACTTTGCCTGAATTAAAGGTAATTGTGTTTCCTGTTAAAGTAAATGCTGTCTGATCATGAAACCCATGCTTTACTATCCTGGAGGACATAATTCATCTCCCCTAAAATGTGCTCAAGTGCATTCAGCAATTTGCCCGACTGTGAAAACAATGGCAGGACATTGGAGAGGATCACTCATGGTCTACTCTAGACTCCTAGGTAACGTAGGCTGAAAAAGACACGCGTCCATCCAGTTGAGCCTGTTATCAGACAGTGCTGTGCTGTCAGTGCTCAGAGCTGCAGTGAAATACAGTCAGGACTACTGTGCTGTTCTGCCATAATGAGGAGGACTCATGTGCGCATGCACAGTAGTCCTGACAATGTATTTCAATTCAGCTCTGAGTGCTGGCAGTGGGGGCAGTACGAAAATAAGTGATCTGGGCTCCTTATCTGCAGTACTACTTGTGTATGACTGTAGATAATAGTCCAAAATTGGGGTGACAGATTCCCCTTAATCATATGAGGATATAGAGTAGTCGCCATCTTCTAGGATACAAGCGGCTCCCAGAAGTTGTTCTAGAGTCCCGGCAGCATCAGCAGTGTGTTAAAATATCAAAGCCAATCTATTGAGACTATCTTCTTGTGTGAGAGCAGAATGTGTACAGGATGTCATTGATTCACACTGATGGAAACTTTTCGGATACAATATTTTCCTTATTACTCTTCATTACTTAAAGGGGTTGTCCGGGTTCAGAGCTGAACCCGGACATGCCTCCGTGTTCACCCCGGCAGCCCCCCTGACTTGAGCATCGGAGCAGTTCATGCTCCGATGCTCTCCTTTGCCCTGCGCTCAGCGCTGCAAAGGCATTTTCAGGAGTTCCGGTGATGAACCAGGCTCTCCATGGGGTTGCCAGGAAGCCCGGTGACGTCGCCAGCACTGATGGGCGGGCTTTAGTGCTGCCCTAGCCAGTAAAACAGCTAGGGCAGCGCTAAAGCACGCCCATCACAACTGGTGACGTCACCGAACACCCTGCCAGGCGGAAGTTTCCGCCCGGCAGTGTGTGATTGTAAACAAAAGAGCCCTTGCCCTGCGCGATCTAGCGGAGGGCAAAGGAGAGCATCGGAGCCTGAACTGCTCCGATGCTCAAGTCAGGGGGCTGCCTGGGTGAAAATATCGGTATGTCTGGGTTCAGCTCTGAACCTGGACAACCCCTTTAAGTTGCCTTTACACGAGGCAATGATCGGTACGGTTGAGCAACAAACGAGTTGTTTTTTGGTGTAGTGAACGTTTCGACAATGACCCTTTAGACACGCCGATTATCCGATTTATCATTTGTAATTTCGATCGCACATTCCATAGTTTGTAAAGCAGACTGTTCCATTTATCACAATGCAAAATTTTTGTGGCGTGTATCTTTTCTGCTGTCCCCTGGGGAAGGGGGTGTATCCTTTCTGCTGCTGGGGGGGGGGGGGGGGGGGCGGTAGCTCTCTCTCTATCACAACTCAGAAGGCAGTAGAAGGATGGAACTGTGATTCAGTAAATTATCTTTAGAATAAATAATTCTCCAGACTCCTTTTCATGTCCACCTTTTGCTCCTCACAGGCAAACCCCTTTAAGCATCGCATTTGCCACGTCTTCTCTACCTCGGAACAAGCTGACGACAGCATGTCCTTTGAAGACTTCCTTGACATGCTGAGTGCTTTCAGTGACTCTGCTTCACTTGAAGTTAAGTCTCATTACGCCTTCAGAATCTTTGGTAAGAAAGTTCACAGCTTTATTACAAATTTCTTCTAAAACGTGGAGGTTGCTCAGTATATTCCTATTATTCCTATCAATTTATTCATTTTACACATTTTATATAGCGCTACTATATTCTGCAGCGCTTTACAGACATTAGCATCTCACTGTCCCCAATGGGGCTCACAATCTAAGGTCCCTATCAGTAGGTCTTTGGAGTGTGGGAGGAAACCAGAGGAAACACATGCAAACATGGTGAGAACATACAAACTCCATGCAGATGTTGTCCTTGGTCGGATTTGAACCCATGACCTCAGCACTGCAAGGCACCAGTCCTAACCACTGAGCAACCGTGCTGCCCAATTAAAAAAGTTGTTTGGGGGGGGGGGGGGGGGGTTCATTGAAATCCCTGTTCTTGCCGCCCAACCCTCTTCAGATGAATGGAATTGATTTTTGGCCATTTCTGCTGCATGTGAATTCACCCTAAGGATTATTTTGCCTGTATGCCTTTGTCCAGATTCTCTTTAAAGGGGTTCTCTTCTTTGAAGGAGAAGGTAGACCGGCCGCACAGACTAAATCTGTGGAACTGTTTTAGGCAGGAAAGCCATGCTTGTGATCGGTCAAATGTGACTTCCATGGAATTCGGGAACCCTTGCTCGGATCTGGGTGATTTCTGGATATGTTGTTCGCCCAGATCAGAGCTATCCATGGATGTATCAATTATGGGGATATGTGGGGCTTTGGGGTGTTTTCTGTGTTTTGGGAAAAAATTGCGTTTTCTGCCTGGGAGTAATTAAGAGATCATTGTGTTTGTCAATTATATCACAGGCAGAGCCATTGTGTTTGGTTATTGTATCACAGGCAGAGGGGGTTTGTGTACAAGTGCTGGGAGTGTTTACATACTGTAAATACACGTGATTGGCTAATGTAAAAACTGTCTCAGTCTTCCACAAGGTTCCCAGTGGAGTGTCTCTTGCTGGAAGACCTGTATAAAAGTCTGACATGTAGCCCCATTAAAGTGTTCCTGCTTACCCTCAACATTGAGCCTCGTCTCATGTGTGTGGGGGAAAAGGCTGCATCTACACTGGGGAATGCTATACGCTGTATACTCCCCTGGCTATAATCTCTGAGCTCTTTTTAGAGCTTGTTCCTGCATCGCTCTCTGAAGGAAGAGGGGGTCACCCACTGGAACCTTGAAACCTTGTCGTAGGTCCAGGGTGGGTAGAAGACTGCGAGATCCCAACCAAACTACGGCGGTTTGTGGGGTTCGCAGTGCTTACGGTGTCAAGCTGAGTGCTTGGAGCCCTCGGGAAGCACTAGGAGCATCCATCAACGGAGGTACCAAGTCGGGGTGCCAGGAGATCCATTACAACAGTGACCTCCACTGTACCCTGCTCCCTTAACAGTGACCTCCACTGGTGAAGAAAAATGGCTGGGTTGTTATGGCAACCTGGTGTAAAACTGTGTGTATGGGGAGACTAAGGGCCTGCAAGCTTCTATTGGCTGATAAGGGTCATGTGACTGTTTGTATGGCAGTTGGGATATGAGAAAAAAAGACCTGCAGGCTTCTAGTGGCTAATGTAGGTCATGTGATGGTGCCATATTTGCATTTTCTGGGAATATCTCAGGAACGGTACGTGCTAGAGAGCTGAGGCATGGTCTAAAACCTTTCCGCACACCTGATGTACCTGTTTGCCAAACTTCATGATTGTAAATGCGACGGTGCAGATTCCTTTAGCGGACATATACATACATACATACATACATACATACATACATACATACATACATACACTCAGCTTTATATATTAGATATTTTGTCTTGCTGACAAATCACCGTTTTATGTCTTTTAATAGATTTTGATGGAGATGGAGCCCTAAATGAAAGCGATCTAGAGACGCTGGTGAATCATCTGACAGGGGAAGAAGAGGACTCAAAACTAAGTAACAATGAGATGCGGCAGCTTATTGCAAATGTGAGTCCAGTTCTATTAGACTGATATCACTGCAGAGATGTAATAACATTTATTTTATTGCTTTTTTTTTTTCTTATATGCAGCTTAAAGAGTAACTAAGAGACGTCATAAGTTTTTATCGACAGGGCTCCAGCTTTGGAGTAGCTATCCTTAAAGCAGACCTAAGTTTTCAAGAAAGTTTGCATAGTGGCTGTTCTTTGTAAATCATAACTGTGAAGGAACTGATCTTTTTTGGGCTTCCTTTGTCTTTTTCATCCCCATTATTCCCCTATTCAGCTGCACAGATAGATGTATTTCTCTCACAAGCAGGGAGTGTCTCCCCTCTGTGGAATCTGCCTGCACTTTACTGCTGTGACATATTTTTCCTTGCTTCCCACTATGTTTGTTTTTAGCTCTGAATACATAGAGGTGGAAAGCACACTTACAGACACACAGGAGGCTCCTATTATCCTTAAAAGCTGTGTAGATGCAGGTTTACTTTTATCGGGCTCCAGGATCTCAGCTAGCTCTGACACGCTCCCACTTCCTCTCCGCCATCTTCTGTGTTACCAGGGATAGATCTTGCTTGACAAGCGGGTCCCACCTCTAGCGATTTCCCCCCAATGTCTAAGATGAGACAACCGTTTTAATATCGTGTCTACCCGTTTATCTTTAGTTAATGATTGGTAGAAGAGTAGGGTGACTTATTTTTGCCTCAGGTGGCAAGGTGTTTGAGAATACAAGACAATTACAAGGTAATTATATGATGCTCTGTCTAAAATGTGTAGTGTACAGACAGGTAACCTGACTCCTGGAGCGTAACATAACCAGCACTGTTGTAGAGAAATATAGTGTCTGTAATCAGGGGGCATTGTTACAGCGAGTCTACCATGAATCCATACGGTAAAGAGAAGACGACGGTGAGCTATATTTCTGTATAAACGCCTGCTCAGTGCTTTTATTGTGCATCTGAAACACCAAGCGTTTAACCTCTTAAAGGGATTGACTCGGCAACAATAACACACAATGCAACAGCACTCTGCAAACATTGGATTTATGAATCCATATATTCCATATCTTGGGGATACGCGGTTAGTTCTCCAAGATGTTTGGAACAACCTCCCTGCTAAGGTCCTCCAAAAAACTGTGTGCAAGTGTGCCTAGAAGAACGGATGCTGTTTAAAGGCAAGGGGTGGTCACACCAAATATTGATTACATTTTTTTATTTATTGTCCTTATGTTGATTCACTTTGCGTTTTGTGAAATGAATGAGACTGGATTTTTCCATACCTGAAACTTTTGCACAGTGCTGTATTTACTATATAAATGAATATCGGATACTGGACAAATATATGTTGCTCAAAATCATTTGTACCAATCCACCACAACCTCTTTTTAGATGCGACTCTGTTCTATAAAGACTATATACTGCACTAATTAAAGATGGGTGGTTGAGCGCACGACCAAACTGTAAGCAGCCACACTTCCAAATTAGAGATGAGCAAATAGATTCATCTCAACAACTAGAGATCCTCACCTGTTGGGAGGCTGTCCCTGCTGCTTGATTGACAAGGCTAGACATCTCGCCGTGCCTGTGCTGCTGCTCCAAGCGCAGTGGCTCTGCTTCCCCTTCTGGAGCAGTGACAGTTCATGCACTGCTACCCAGAATGGATATGCTCATCTCTACTCCAAATGCATACTGCAAAGACAAAATGCAAAGTCCTATAGAATATAATTCACATGTGAACGTCACTATGGCTAAAATACCAAAGAGATGCAAATACAATGCGACACTGCCCTGCAAACATTGAGTATGTTGATTTGTAATTTTTACTAATGCTATACACACTATAGGAATTAATATTACAAGGAGAGTAGCCATTATAGAGTAGGGTCCCATCTAAAAGAGGCCACCTTGCCATGCTGGATAGGCACAAATGATTTTGCTCAAAATGTATCTGCTAAGTACCTCCTATCCATTTTATATAGTGACTATAGCATTAGTAACACTTACAGTCTATATATTTCATGTTTGCAGAGTACTTTCAGCTACAGTGATGTGCACCTGCGCATTTACTTCATTTTATAGGATGTGCTAGGACCACATCCTGATTTTCACTGACAAGTATAGGACATGTTTTATTGACGGCTATCTCAGCACACAGTGTGCTGTCTGCATCTTTTGTGGCCCCAATAGAAGTGAATGGGTCCACATCTAGATCTGATGCGGAAAGCAACATACGACGGTCTGAATGAGCCCTAACTTTTGTTTTTGCAGTATTTATGACGTATCTAAACGATAAGTGATAAATGTATGACCGCTGGGGGTCCAAGATGAAAACTGGAGTCCCTGAGGCCCCTGTGTGAAGGGAGCGGTAGTGCACTCTCACTTGTACGAGGCTACTGGAGATAAACAAGCCCCTTTTTCCTCAAAAAACCTTATTTGGGGAATCATCGGATTAAAGGGAAGCTTTTACGGAACCCGTACACAGGATCTGTATGCAAATTACCGCAAATTGTTGGCCTGTGCTTGCTGCTTGAAACAATAGCAAGTACAGGTGGAGCCCGGACAGAACAGGCCGCTCCAGGCCACACAGTGTGCGAGCGCCCTTAATGCATGAATCAGGGATTCCACGAACAGCAAAGACAGAAGTCGTGCACCGCTCCTTCACACTGCTACAGGCATAACACAAAATCGGGTTTTTCCAGGAGTGTTAATTTGATGATACCATATTTTCTACCTCCCATTTTCAAGTTCATTATCTCTGCACATGCTTTAAATATCGGTTACATCTGGGCTTTTTTTTCCCCCCAGATTCTTGACGAGTCCGACATTGATAAGGATGGCACAATAAACCACTCTGAATTCCAGCATGTCATCTCCAGATCTCCTGACTTTGTCAGGTACGTATTTCCAAAAAATAACATTAGTCATTGTCCAGGTCTGTTACTGAGGAAGAAATGTTTGCTCTACTTGCATAGTCGAGGTTTCTGGAAAGTATTTGTGGTCATTGATGGCAGGGAAAGGTTCATTCCCTTCAACAGTTTCAGGACTTACAATTTCATTTAGATGTTCTTGTCTGTTTCACCAGTAGCCTATATTAAAGCGAACCTCTCACCATGAAATTATCCATTCTGCCGACACCCTGTTATAGAGCAGGACGAGCTGAGCAAATTAGTATATAGTCTTATGGGAAAACATTCAGTAAAACTCCTTATTCACATGTCAGTGAATGGCATGTGCTCCATGGACAGCACACACATATACATTGATTTTAATGTGTTTAGTCACACATCCTTGTTGCAGACCAAGCACGCCCATTGGAGTCTGTGGGTCCATGAAAACCAAGGGCATCTGTGTTCTGTCAGCGCAATTCATGCGCTTTCCTTCTTCTTTGTGTGGTGCCAAATCAATGAGAAGTATTAGTATGTGTACACCATACTGCTTTATAATGAGACCAGACACACTAGGTGGTTTCATGAAAGCATCCTCTCTCTTCCCTGAGTCATGGTAGAAGAGACGCGCCCCTTTATTCACATTACATTGACTTAAATAGCAGACATGACATCACAAAAGGGGTGTTCCTTAAGAAGAGACTATTGGCTCCTTAACCTGATAGGAGTGGTTTCAGCAACTACAACTGTGTTCATAGGTAGATTTGAAAACTGTAATGTAATCCCCTCTTCCCCCTACCTTATTTACCTTAAACAAAAGAATGCACACATGGCTCAAACATCTGGCTTTCGGCCATCTTGTGGACAAAAATGTGTACTACAGAATAATGTTTCAAACCAGATACACGTCTCTCACAGTTCGGTCAGTGGTTTTCACTGGCATTTAGTAGGAGATGCACAGAAGTAGGAGTGTGTATGGTTTATATTGGTTGTATAGCTATAGGACCCCCCCCTTCCCCACTGGACTGTGAAATATGGGCAGTCTGACGGCCCCATATACTGGACCAACTACAGCTCATGTGAGCCGACCTCACAGTATCATAGATCACTAGGACGCTGTGAGTTTCGGCCCATCCTTGGGTCTCTTGTCCTGCGTCCAAATAATGCTGTGTGTACGAGACATTAGACCCGCAGATGGCCTGGAATTCACAGCATCTTAGATCACTATGATGCAGTGAGTTTGCCGCACATGGGCCACGGTTGGTCTGGGAAATGTGGCCACAACACGGACCGTGTTTCATGGACTGCACACAGCCATGTGAATGCAGCCTAACCCTGGTGCTCTTATTCTACTGCACACTCATGTGATTGGTGCCCAATAAGTGCCCCTTCCTGCTCAATTTACTTCCCTGTACTAGACGATGCTGATGGCTGGTATTGGCACAATAGGAGTCCATTACCGTCTGGTGGGAGTCCTACGGGTGAAAGCATCTATGGTTTCTTCAGCACAGCAGTATTTGTGACCTTGTGCTGTACCGAACTGGAAATTGGCCTTATTCAAGGAACTGATGTGTTTTTTTAAAATTTTTTGTTTATTAAAACATTTACTTTTTTTACTGGAAGACAAAAATATTTGTTTTCTACCAAGTTTTTTAAATTTTTTTATTTACAAGTCCTGTATAATGAGCATTTCTTATTCTGTGTATGCAGAATATTGTGTAGGATACAGAGTAGAATTGATATGTAGGACACATAAATCACAAGTACTAATGGCACTAAATGAGACTCTCATGGACTCTTCTAACATCAGAACTACAGTTGGTTAGACTAGTTACTAGGGTTTAAAGGGAACCTGTCATGTTGAACACAGTGAATGAGCTATAGAGCAGGAGGAGCTGAGCAGGTTGATGTATAATTTTGTGGTAAAATATTCAGTATAAAGGTGCATTCACATGACGTGTTTTGTGGTACGCAAAGCGCAGATCCGCCAAAAATATGGATGACTTCTATGTTGCATCCACTTTTGGGGAACCATTGTAACAATGTCTATTCTTGTCCGCTAAATGGACAAGGATAGGACATGTTTTATCTTTTTTGCGGGGCTGTGGAATGGACATATGGATGTGGAGAGCACCAAAGGGTCCGCATCTGATCTGAAAAAAATGCGGATCAGAGGAACAAAAATACGGTTGTTTGAATGGGGCCTCACTTGTATTTCATTCATTAAATTGAAATCCAGGAGGCGGTCCTATCAGTGATTGACAGCTATCTCTGTATATACAGACATAGAGGGAAGGCTATCAATCACTGATAGGACCTTCCCTCTATGACTGTGTATACAGAGATGGCTGTCAGTCACTGATAGGACCTTCCCTCTATGACTGTGTATATACAGATAGGACCTTCCCTCTGACTGTGTATACAGAGATAGCTGTCAGTCACTGATAGGACCTTCCCTCTATGACTGTGTATACAGAGATAGCTGTCAGTCACTGATAGGACCTTCCCTCTATGACTGTGTATACAGAGATAGCTGTCAGTCACTGATAGCACCTTCCCTCTATGACTGTGTATACAGAGATAGCTGTCAGTCACTGATAGGACCTCCTCCTGGACTTCAGAGCCCAGAATGAGCAGGAATGTAAATTAATTATGTTATACTGAATCTTTTCCCAGAAAATGATATGTCCATCTGCTCAGCTCCTCCTGCTCTATAACCTGCTGCCTGCAGATTACACTGCGTTTTCATGGTGACATGTTCTCTTTAAAGAGGACCTTTCACCAGAATAAAACTTCTAAAGTAACTATACAGGCATGTAGAGCGGCTCCCAGGGACCCCCCTGCACTTACTGTTATACCTGGGCGCCGCTCCGTTCTCCCGTTATTGCCTCCGGTATCTTTACAGTTAGGCTCCACCCAGGGGAACCTGCTGGTGCCGCCTTCTCCCATGCTGCAGCGCTGGCCAATCACAGTGCTCAGCTCATAGCCTGAGAGGCTTTTTTCTCTCTCAGGCGATGAGCTGAGCGCTGTGATTGGCCAGCGCTACAGCATGGGAGAATGAGCCGACGGCAGGTTCCCCTGGGTGGAGCCTAACTGTAAAGATACCGGAGGCAATAACGGGAGAACGGAGCGGCGCCCAGGTATAACAGTAAGTGCAGGGGGGTCCCTGGGAGCCGCTCTACATGCCTGTATAGTTACTTTAGAAGTTTTATTCTGGTGAAAGGTCCTCTTTAAATTACATTTGTCAGCAGATTTGTACCTATGAAACTGGCTGACCTATTACATGTGCTTTTAGCAGCTGAATGCATCTGTGTTGGTCCCATGTTCATATGTGTCTGCATTGCTAAGAAAAATGATGTTTTAATATATGCAAATAAGCCTCTAGGAGCAACGGGGGCGCTGCCGTTACACCTAGATGCTCTGCAGCTGCTGCCCCCTCTTCTCTTTGATTGGCAGGGCCAGATATGATCACGTTTTCACTACCTGGCCCTGTCAATCAAAGGTCAGAGGGTGCTGAAGTTGTAGAGAGACCAGAGCCTTTAGGAGTAATGGCAACGCCCCTGTTGCTCCTAGATGCTTATTTGCATATATTAAAACTTCATTTTTCTCAGCAATGCGGGCACATATGAACATGGGACGAACACAGATGTCTTCAGCTGCCAAGTGCACATGTAACAGGTCAGCCAGTGTCATAGGTACAAATCTGCTGACAGCTGCCCTTTAAGGTTTGTCATGGTGAGTAAAGATCATACATTGGTTTCCGATAACATAATTAAAGTTGTCAGAATTTTCAGTGCAGTTCTGTTCGGAAGTAAAAGGTGTGTTTTTTTTTTTTTTCAGCTCCTTCAAAATTATTCTATGAGTCTTGCTGCAGTCTGTCTTCAAGTGAACAACAGGCTTATTGCTGGAATGAAGCTGTCAGCTGTGATTACAATTGGAAGTACTGTTCTGTGCCGGGCAGCTGGTGTGGTAATCCCTCCGGTAGTAACAGGCTGACTGATGATGGTGCATGTAACTACTGTTGGTCATATACCCTTCAGCGATGTCTATACACTGGGCAACCTGAAACCATTTCTACAGAGGTGGCATTGTACAACATTACTTTTCAGTTTAAAGGGCATCTGTCAGCAGATGTGTCCCTATGAAACTGACCTGTTACGTGTGCGCTTGGCAGCTGGAGGAATCTGTGTTGGTCCCATGTTCATATGTGCCCGCATTGCTAAGAAACCTGTTTTAATATAGGTGCAACGAGGGCGTTGCTGTTACACCTAGAGGCTCTACTTTGTCTGCAGCTGCAGCTCTGCACTTTGA
Source organism: Bufo gargarizans (assembly GCF_014858855.1). NCBI lineage: Eukaryota > Metazoa > Chordata > Amphibia > Anura > Bufonidae > Bufo > Bufo gargarizans. The sequence goes on from NC_058081.1 coordinate 138,845,703, forward strand.
CAGGTCCAGGCAGGTGTGATCAAGTCTACACTGACTTGTCAATCAAAGTGCAGAGGGCACAGCAGTTGCAGAGAGAGAAGAGCTTCTAGGTGTAACGGTAACGCTCCCGTTGCTCCTAGAGGCTCATTAACATACATTAAAACTTTATTTTTCTCAGCAATGCAAACAAATATGAACATGGGACCAACACAGACGTCTTCAGCTGCCAAGTGCACATGTAACAGGTCAGCCAGTGTCATAGGTACAAATCTGCTGACAGCTGCCCTTTAAGATAGAATCTGTAGTCTTAGTCTACCCTTCACATGTGTGTTTTTTTAGTAAAATATTTTAAAATGTATGCATTTTATGTATTCAAAGATCTATGAAGTATCTGTCCTCTTTTCTATAGTGATTAGAAATATTCAATTATTTTCTACTTTCACTATGACTATACGTATTCCAGTTTTCCTGAAAAATTCTAATGTTGTAAATGTTGCTGTTTTATAGTGATTGAAGAAATGATTTATTAATGGTTTTATTTTTATGTGTAACACACTGTATCGCTTATCGTTTAAAGTCCCCCCCCCCCCCCCCCCCCACACACATACACCAAGAGACCTTTCATGCAGCCCCCTCCTTCCACCAACAGAATGGTCGGAGCTGAGGAGGTAATCGTACTTACCGGCTCATTCACTTCACTTCAATAGCAGATCTCGGGTCTCCCCAGCATCAGGATCCGCAGCAGTGACTGTTCCCTTATGTATCGTCTGACCCAGTGACTTTACGCATGAGGGACATGTCCCTGCTTCAGCCAATCATTGGCTGTAGCTGCCACGTGACCCACGTCAAACCAGATGTTGATGCAAGGAGACTCGAGATCTGCGGTAGCGGCAGGGGAGTGAAGCCAGTGGCTGGGATCAGTAGAATGATTTACCATTTGTGCGAGTCTGACAGCACAATGGCCTTTGTTCTATCAGGCCAGCCCCTCGTGCCACACGTTAAAGGGTTGTACCCATCTCACACATTCATGGCATATCACTAGGATATTCCATCAATATCAGATAATGTCCCACCTCTGGGACCCACTCCTATCTCCTGAACAGGGCCCTCAAAGTGAAGTAGAGCGCACGGCCTATGTGCTGTCCATTCACTTCTATAATATTTCCAAAAGTTGCTGAGCGAGCGCGCCTGGCTTTTTTCGGAAGTACTATGTTGGTGAATTTAGAGAGCATGCCTGGCCACCTTTCCATTTACCACTATTTTTCAGAAATCCCATAGCGGTGAGTGGAGGGTGGCTACACTTATGGGATGCGCTCTTTTTCACTCTGGGGGGGGGGGGGGGCTCATTCTGGACATAGGTGCTGTCCCAGCTCTTATCTCAAGTTGATGGCATATCCTAGGCATTGGGAATACCCCTTTTAATCAGTGGATGTTTTGGGTGTTAATTTTTCAATAAGCAGCATGTTGTAGGTATGAATGTGTGTGTGTGTTTTTTTTTTTTTTTTTTTTTGTCATTTCCTATACTCCTTTTATAGGGGAAAAAAAAATCACATGAAATATTGTGGCAATTTTTAACAGGCACACAAAGTATGTGCGAAGAAAGCTGTAGGGTTTTGCTTTTCAATTTTATAACATTTCTCAACGGAATCTAATTATTAGTACAACATTTTTCTTTAAGTGTAACCCATCTTAAATGACTACTATGTTTTATCCTGAATCTGTTTTTTTTTTTGTGGCATTTTAATAATATTATTAAACTACCGTATGTAATGATATGACCTGTAAATATGCAATAAATGTGAATTCTGCATTAAAAGTTTAGTTATTGCCTCCATGGTCTTCTTTTATTCGCCAGTTTTCTTATTAGCTACCGTCTTTATTACTTATGTATGAGGATAGGAAACTTTGGAAAATAAATTCCAGTAAACATTCAGGCAGTAAAACTGCTCCAAATATTTATATCGCGTACATGTATAATCATGAGAGAAGGATCCTGCCCATGATTTATATTAATAGTCTGATAATTAGATTTTGTGAATTTTGATGTCCAGAAAGATCGGCTATAAATCTTCTCTGTTCAGTCCTGTTGTTGCTTTAGATTTACACGTTTTATTCTGCTAGATGTGCGTAGAGTGGCTCTCCCACTAATTGATATGGACTGGGTGCACTATTTTGATTGACTCACTCTGTCTTATGACTTTATACAAGAAAATGTGTGATAAAATAGGCACTCTTGATAAATGTCCCCCAAGGTGTTTTGACCAGTACTAGGAAGGGCAAGGTGTTCTCTTGTACATTTCAGTTAGTAATTAGCAGTAATCATCCTGACGATAGGTAGAATGACCTGATACATTGGAATCCGAGATCTATGAATTTAAGACACGTAGAGATGCAGGCCATTCTAGGAAGAAAATGTACTCATCGGTATCGGCTATTGTGAAAGCCACGTGAAAATGTAATTGCACTGTCACCAGCAGCTGGATGATACATAGTGAATAGATTTTAATTAGGACCAGGCAGGCTGCAGCGGTTTCCATCTCTGCTGTTTACTGTGTGTGATCTCGCATTTGACATCCGTTGGAAAACTGCATATTAGAATTTGTGGTGGTGAGGCCTATTATTGTAGAAAAAAAGAAGAACATCTCCTATAATGCAAAAAAGTGACTGCTGCAAACTTATTCCATCTGTTAGGTGTGGTAGTGCAGCTTTGAGCAGTGCCATTACTACAAAGTTTGAACCCCCCCGGGGTCTATATATTCTTATACATTTGTTGCTTCCTTAAAGAGGACATGTCACCTCCCCAGATATGTCTGTTTTAGTAACTACTTGCATTCCCCATGTAATATGAACGAATTAGCAGCAGCTTGTAGTAAGGTAAAATGACCTGGGTGCTGCCAGTCGGGATGGTGGGGGCGTTCTGCACCGGCTGACATCAGCAGCACTGATTGGACAGTCAGGCACATCCGCTACCGGTAACACCCATCTGTACCTGGCAATAGTAACATATGGTAGTTTATAAGGCTGAAAAAAAAGACATTTGTCCATCCAGTTCGCCCTGTTATCCTGCAAGTTGATTCAGAGGAAGGCAAAAAAAAAAGCAAATTTTCCCCACTTAAGGGGAAAAAAAAATTCCTTCCAGACTCCAATCAGAATAACTCCCTGGATCAACGACCCCTCTCTAGTAGCTATAGCCTGTAATATTATTACGCTCCAGAAATACATCCAGGCCCCTCTTGAATTCCTTTATTGTACTCACCATCACAACCTCCTCATGCAGAGAGTTCCATAGTCTCACTTCTCTTACCATAAAGAATCCTCTTCTATGTTTGTGTACAAACCTTCTTTCCTCCAGACGCAGAGGATGTCCCCTCGTCACAGTCACAGTCCTGGGAATGAATAGATGATGGGATAGATCTCTGTACTGTCCCCGATATACAGTCAGGTCCATAAATATTGGGACATCGACACAATTCTAACATTTTTGGCTCTATACACCACCACAATGGATTTGAAAAGAAATAGATGCTACCAGATGATTGAATATGGGGGTCCCTGCAGCAACTTTGAGAAGGTAGGTCCTGGGGAGAAGAGGACACTGGCAGCTTTCCTCTATACCTAGAACAGCAATTTTGGCGGGATAAACGAGAGACAAGGCGCTCATAGGGTAGTATTGTTTGGTAAAACGTTTTAGAGAGAGTGCTGTATCAGTAGTTGTACTCACCTTCTGGTGTTATGCTTATATAAGCACAGCACTTGCAAAGGCGGGAGGAATAGGGGTACAATCCGGATGAGGTGTGCTGCCGGAATCTTTCTCAATCCTAGGAGTTGCCAATACTCCAAAGGAGTGATGTAGAATACTGTGAAAGGGCTGTGTACTGGCTTTTACACACTATGATACCTTTTGGCGCAAAACCACAATAGCAAATGTCGTCTTTTAAGAGATATTTATTTGTTCAGATGACAACGCGTTTCGGAGTGACAATACTCCTTTATCAAGTCTTTAGGACCGGGTATACACGGTTGGCAGGGCTGGTCCAGTTGCTGGTGCCGGGTCCTGTCTGTGTATAGCGCGGCTCGGTCATCTCATCTCTGATTGTGTCTATAATAATAAACTGGGGAGTTTCTTTAATAATCAATCAAGTGTTTTCTATGAACATAGGCTGGTTGAGGTGCTGTACATTGAATATATGTATGTAGTGCAGAAAGTCTACTGTGTTATGTGCCACTTGTGCAGGGAATGGGAAACTAGGGGCCACCTTGCTCAGGGGCCCACCAGGGGATTCACCTGTAACCCTATGGGCCAGTCCGAGCCTGGGACTATGCATGGGGTGCAGTGTAAAATACAGGACTATACATGTGGTGCAGTGTAATATACAGGACTATACATGGGGTGCAGTGTAATATACAGGACTATACAAAGGGTGCAATGTAATATACAGGACTATACATGGGGTGCAGTATAATATACAGGACTATACATGGGGTGCAGTATAATATACAGGACTATACATGGGGTGCAGTATAATATACAGGACTATACATGGGGTGCAGTATAATATACAGGACTATACATGGGGTGCAGTATAATATACAGGACTATACTTAGGTGAGGTGCAATATGCAGGACTATAATTGACGTGCAGTGTAATATACATGGATTGCAGTGCAATATACAAGACTATACATGAGGTGCAGTATAATATACAGGACTATACATGGGGTGCAGTATAATATACAGGACTATACATGGGGTGCAGTGTAATATACAGGACTGGACATGGGTGCAGTGTAATATACAGGACTGGACATGGGTGCAGTGTAATATACAGAACTATACAAGGGGTGCAGTGTAATATACAGGACTACAGTTGTGTTCAAAATTATTTAACCCCCAATGCTGTAAAGGGTTTTAGGGAATTTAGTGTACATTTGCAATGGTGTTCAGAATGAAATCTTACAAGGACTTTTTAAAGAACCAAATGCAACTAAAATGACATCAATTGTTTTTGTAATACAGTATTAAATGTTTTTCTTGTGATTTCTTCATTGACACAATTATTCAACCCCTTAAAGACTACCACTCTTAGGCCTCCTGCACACGACAGTATTTTTTAACGGCCCGCAAAACGTGGTTCCATTGTTCCGTGATCCGTGCCCGTTTTTTCTTCCGTTGTGCTTCCGTGTGTCCGTGTTACCATTTTTTTTGCGGACCGTCTGAAAACTTGGTCTGGTGAAAAAAATGTAATTTTAATAACTCCACCCAGGATACTGGTATAAATCAAGGGCACCTGAGTATGCATTTGTGGCCATTTTCTGTAGTCTTTCCAGAGTACAGAGGTTATTTTGGCTGCTTCTCTTTGCTCTTTCACCATGTCTGATTCAGAGGAAGAGGTCTTACTGCATTGGCTGGTTTCTTGGCAATGGGGTCCGCACCCTCCTTTGTTGACTGAGGAACCGAGTAGAAGGCGACGATTTTGGGTCCATCCGATAGTTTCCCAACGGTACCAGAAAGGACACTTCCATACCCTCTACGAAGATCTGCGCCTGCATCCTGCGAAGTTCTATTCCTTCTGTCGGATGTCAGTGCCTACATTTGATCGATTGCTGTTGTCTCTACGTACTGTCCTTACCTTTATGGACACCAATATGAGGCGCAGAATTTCACCTGAGGAAAGGCTCATCGTCACGTTGAGGTAAGCAGTATAGTACTTGTAAAGTTTCACCAGTAATGTGCACGGCTTGTGTCAGGAGTAACATGTGCTAGAAAATGGCTGCTGAGAGACATGTGCTACTGTTTGCAGAACTTACGTGTCTTTCTCCTTCTCTTTTTTTATTTCATTTGTTTGTGGGTGTTTTGTTAGCCCGTTAATCCCTGGCACAGAACATGCGTTAATTTTTTATTTGGGCTTGCTTTTGGGCAAGTTTCAAACTTGTGTTTAGCTCTCTGCCTCCAGAGAATCCATGAAGACTCTGCACTCGCCAGTAGTTTGTTTAAAATGTTGTTTGATTCAGTCAGTCAGCCATGTTACTGCAAGCTGTGACCTGCCTGTCTGAGTGATTAATTTCCTATCTTTCTGGATTTTCTGGCCTTTTTTTTTTTGGATTGTAAAGAATTTGGACCCTCAGTCAGGATCTCTATCTGCGTGCCCCACCCTGAGCAAAGTCTATATACCGATCTGTACCCTATTTCATAGGATTGTGCTGCTGCGAACCCCTGCGATGTCCAGCTAACCTTTTCATTCTGCCTAATGTTCACAATATTTCGAACCGCCACAACACTCTCCGCATTTATAAAGGGGCTAAACACAGTTTATGTAACTTAGTTGTGGGAGTACTGGCCACAGCCCAATAGCTGTTAGTGTTTAGCTCAGATACTCCTTTTTATTTCGGGGTATTACTTAACCAAGGACATAGGGCAGTGATGGCGAGGCGTTATCAGACTGAGTTGGCAATGTTCTAGCCAGTTCTGTTGCTTTTTTGTCGACCTTTCTACTCAGCAAATTTGCATGAATACTGTACTACAATATAGTTTAACGGCATCATAGGCGTGCGCAGCCTATTGCATTAGGGTGTGCACCCTAAAGCACAAACACAGACGCAGCACGCGCACGTGTGTATGTATATATATATATATTATATACACACACATATATCTACACAAATACACTCTGTATACATACATACAGACTTTCACTATTAATATAATGAAGGGAGAAGAAATCATTTTTAAACTTACCATATTTTTCGCCCTATAAGACGCTCCTGCCCATAAGACGCACCTAGGTTTTAGAGAGGGACAATGATAATAAAATAAAAAAATCATTACACCTCAGGTCAGACCACCAATCAGACTCCCAATGTCAATAAGACCCCAATAAGACCTCAGATCAGACCCCAATTTAAATTATCTCCAATCAGACCTCAGATAAGAGCCCCAGTGCCTCATATCAGCCCCTAGTGCCCCCATATAAAATAAAAAAAAACACCTTTCCTGCTCCAGACGCTGCACTCTGCTGTGTGGGCGTGCACAGAGTGAGGTCACAGCGTGGCCTCACACTTTGCGCAGCCTTCACAGTGGAGCACATGAGGACCAGGAAGAGGTGAGTATAGCGCTTTCAGCGCTTCCTGGCCCTCTGGTACTAAGCAGTGCAGCACAGGGTTGACAGAACCAGTGTTCCCTCTAAGCCTTGGCAGCTGCTGAGCGGGATCGGCTCAGAGCTGGGTACAGCGCCATCAAAGGTGGGTGATAGGAAAACCTAACATAATTGTCACATCAAAGAGCATACAAACCACTGCGCCATCCCATATAATACAGTATAACACCTGCACCATCCCGTACAATATACATATCTTACATAGAAAAACTAATAACCAAGAGGCTAAACAAAACTCTGTTTCTGACCCTTATGTTAAAACATAACTTTCATTAAATTGCTCTAACACCTAAACAACTAAAGGAAAAATAAAGAATTTTAAAAAAACCTGCTTTTTCTCTAGGTGACCTTATGTTAATAGTAGTGTTAATAGAGTCTCAAAGGTCTGTAAAAATAGTGTAGCTGTTTTTAAAGAACCCTTGAGACTCTATTGCCACTACTTTAAGGTCATCAAGAGAAACAACAGGTTTTTTAAATTATTTTTTTCCTTTAGGCAATCAAATGAAAGTTATGTTTTAACATAAGGGTCAGAAGCACTATTAGTTTTTCCATTCATAAAGCTCCACATTGAGCTCCCACCCAGCAGTAGATAGAAGCCTGCAGGACACTTCACCTTGTCACATCACCTGGGCACATGGTGATGGCTCCATTCCTATGCTGTCCCTGGCACTTCAGCAGCAGGGGTGGCGCGCTTCCTGTTTTCATAACTGAAAAGGAAGCTACTGCTGCTGCTGTGTTCAGCTCCCGAGAGAAGGGGGTGTGAGAGAATCAGCCAATGGCAGGGCAGCCAGCTGATACTGGCCAATCAGCAGCCTCCTCCCTAATAACAAAGCTCTGTAATGTACAGAGCTCTGTTATTGGAGAATTCAGGCATCAGCTGTATTGCTCTGCTGCCTGCAGTGCCGTTCACAGCGCTCAGTGCGCTAATGAACAGTGAAATCGGCGGCTCAGCGCACATTGTAAACCTCAAGTCGGCTTGATTAGGATGTGCCCAGGCACACCCGGCACACCCCGTGCGCACGCCTATGAACGGCATTGCAGTGTAGCATTTTACTTTAAGTGCAGGCTTCCAATCAGTGCTGCCGGTAGTAAGCATAGTGTGCCCTGTTCTGATGAATGCTTTGTAAACTCAATGGTGTATAGTTGTAAACCAAAGTCTTTTCAATGGGTGTGGGTGCCCACGCAGTGGGCCTTGAGTCCCGCCTCTGGCAGCCGTCCCATAGGTTCACCACCACTAGACATAGGGTGTTTACAATCATGGTGTGTATACAACATTATGCTTGAATCTTCAATCTGTTTTCCCTTATTGTCACAGTTTACTGATTTTTTATTTTTTTTCCTCAACAGATTCCTTGCAAGTGGGAACTCATTTGCATCCCTGCATTTTGAGTTTCTGTTAGGAACCTCGACGATCTCGAGTATTGTACGACACACTTGCCATGTCATGTGGCAGCAACTCCGAGAGACGGTGATGCCGCAGCCCAAGGTGGACGATTGGGTTCGGATCGCTGAGGGCTTCCAAAATTCGGCGCAGTTTCCTAACTGCATCGGGGCAATGGATGGCAAGCACATCCGTGTGAAGAAGCCGCCACACTCAGGGAGCCGTTTCTTCAATTATAAACAGTATTTTTCGGTAGTGCTGATGGCTGTTGCTGACAGTAACTACCGGTTTATAATGGTTGATATCGGGGCCTATGGAAGCACTGCGGATGCTCGCATCTTTAGTGCTTCTAGAATGGGTGAGCAACTTCGTGCCAACCAGCTTGCCCTGCCCGAGTCCAGAAGACTGCCCGGATATGCAGGTCCGCCGACGCCATTTGTCATCGTGGCGGATGAAGGGTTTGCATTGACTCCACATGTTATGCGGCCCTTTCCAAAGCGTGGTTTGGATGTCAGGAGGCTTATATTCAACTACCGGTTGACTCGTGCCCGTCGGTATGTTGAGTGCGCTTTTGGAATACTCTCCAGCAAGTGGAGGGTGTTTTTGTCATCCATACAGATGGCTCCGGAGAATGCTACCCTGGTGATTCAAGCTTGTGTGGTTCTACACAACTTCACCAGGATTCACAAGGCTTCCTCTTCTGTTGACATGGAAGATCTTCCTACGTCTACAGATTTGGGTTTGGAAAGGACCCTGCATAGACGACCTGGGACTGCAGGGATTGCAGTTCGGGAACTTTATGCAGACTACTTTTCAAGTCCAGAGGGGTCCGTGCCGTGGCAGAGGGACGCTATTCGTGGCAATTTTTGAAATCTTCTGGGCTCTTTAGTTTTTTTTTATTTTCTAGATAGATTCCTGAAATTTAGTGTTGTAGTTGAGTGTAGGGACTCGCAAGATTATGAGGACCCTTGACGTGGGCTTGCGGGCTGAGATTTTTTGGACATGCCATATTTTAATCAGCATATCAACAAATATTAATGATGAGTTTGTCTAAATTTGAATTGACTTTTTCATCATTATATTAATATTATATAGTCCCAAAAAATTTCTAATACCTCTAATTGAAAAGATCCTATAATAAAGATGTTGTTATTCAAAATAAAGTGTTGCTTTTGGCGTTATAGTGAGTTTTGGTGGTTTCTTACATTTCAATAAATTTTCACTTTTAATGTTTAGTGGAGTGTGCTTTAAAAACAACAGACAACTGGTTTTCTCCCAAATCAGATTTTATGTTAATAAATGGGAGCAACATTGTATTCATGAAGAGAAAAAAACCAACAATTTGGAATCAACATATTAAGTGCACCAAACATAAACAGAATACTAAATTATAAATTAGTATAAGACCAATATAAGACAAGTTTTATGGCACATATTTTTGTGCTCAAAAAGCCCCCTCGTCTTATACTCGAGTCTACTATCTTACTTTGTCTTTGCTCCGGTAATAGCAGGCAGTGCGGGGGGCGGCGCTCACTCACTGACGTCACACGCCTGCGCCGCCTAGTGGGAGCAGGCGCGTGACGTCAGTGAGTGAGCGCCGCTCCCCGCACTGCCTGCTATTACCGGAGCAAAGACAAAGTAAGATATCCAAAGTTAAAGGTTACTGATAAATACTACTTTATAAATATACTGCTGTGAGCGTCGGGGAGGGGGATCTGTGGATGGCAGTGCCATCCACAGATCCCCCCTCCCCTAAACAGTGCCATCATGGCACTGTTTAGGGGAGGGGGGATCTGTGGATGGCACTGTTTAGGGGGGATCTGTGGATGGCACTGTTTAGGGGGCATCTGTGGATGGCACTGTTTAGGGGGGATCTGTGGATGGCACTGTTTAGGGGGGATCTGTGGATGGCACTGTTTAGGGGGGAGATCTGTGGATGGCTCCCTGTATTTAATGCAGTGTGTGTGTGTATATAATGCACACACTCTGCATTAAATACAGGGAGTCAGAGTCAGACTCCCATCAATCTGAATCACCCTCTTGCAGATGTGTGTATATAATGTAGAGTGTGTGCATTATATACACATACACTCTGCATTATAGCTGCATTTCCCACCCTAGTCTTATACTCGAGTCACTAATTTTTCCCATTTTTTTGGGGTAAAATTAGGGGCCTCGGCTTATACTCGGGTCGGCTTATACTCGGGTCGGCTTATACTCGAGTATATACGGTAGGTCCTGGGTGAAAGAACCCGGGCCAAACGAGGACTGTGGCCTTACATGTGCCTGTTGTTGGGGCACAGTTGGCAACCTGGGCGGGTATAGGGGCTGTCCCGCCTGCTGCATTGGGCCCTGGGGTAGGCCGTACAGGGGTTGAGTTGGGTATGAAGGCCCTTGTGTGGTTTGGGGTGGAAACTGGAAGGAGCCAGGCCTTGGCTGCTGCGCGGCATTCTCCAACTCCAGCTTCATTGTATTCAGACGCCCCAGAATGTCACCGTGATTGGGGATGGCGAACATTTTAATCACGACCGCTACTGAAGCAATTCACTCGTGATTCTCCAAAGGATCCACATGCTTCAGTAGCGGTCCCAATCCACGGAGCATCTTCTCCTCCACGCCATCACTCCTCCTCTGGGCCAGAAAATCGATGACTCGGGCATCAATTACTTCCCGACTCTCTGGCACAGAGGTAGAGGGAGGGACGTGGCAGCGACGTCTGGGCTGGGGTTGAACAATCCGCGGTGGACTGGCTAGTGGTTGGGGGGGCTTGGCTCTGGGTGGAGTCCTCGGGGTCCTCAGCCGGCGTGGGAGCAGGACTTGTGGCGGGGGAGAAAACCGCAGGAGTCTCACTCCCAGACGTCTCCGAATCTGCCGAGGGATCCAGACTGTCCACAGTACTGAAATGGAATTACCAAAAAAAAGTACATTAGATTTTGGGCTTTATTACATTTATAAATACACAGACTATATTAGTTAGAATCTGGCGTGTGTCTCCAAATTAGATACAGAGTGGTAGCACAGATCAGACATTTGATTTTAATTACTCACTACTAGCTTAGAGGTGAACAGTGCAAAATCGAAAATAATAGCATTTTACATCTAACGCTAGCAGAAGTCTTGTAAAGGCATAATGTTACTGAAAATGGAAAACATTGTTTGCCGTTTGGAGCTGTCCAACAACAGAAGAGGATTCAACATTCAAGGGCCAAAACCAGTGCCAACGGCATCTCGTCTGTATGTGACCCGCTACCACCATCCACAGTATCAAGTGGAAAATAGATCATTTACTAAGAATGAACATGTACCAGCCCTCAATTGACCATGGTGAGAGTATTACTTTTAATCCTGCTGGTCAACTGTAGTTGGAACATCATTATAATCCATTTTCTATGGATCCCGTTTTTTTACATTTTCTATGTGCAAGGAAAGGAATCAATGTTGGCTTTGGTTCAGTACCATTTAAGCAATATAAATGACAATACCAATACCTAAGGAGTTCCATTTTCAAATACATACCAAAGTAAGGGAATCGGTCTGTATTAATCGCATTGTCCCAAATCCAAAATCTGAAATACATATTCTGCCCTCCTATTCCAAGAGGAGGCTTTTTGCAAGCTAGGGTAAATAGTAAACCAATCCTTGGAATAGGTTCAAACCAATCGATTGGTGTGTGACTTATAGCCAGCAAACTTGATGATCTACTGTATGAGGAACTAATGCGTGCAGTGTGCACGTGTCATCTGCCTTCTCCTATATCTCGTTCATATTGCAAACATCTATGTCCCTAGACGGACAATAAATTGATTGTACACAAACAAAACAGAGAGGGGAGGCGCAATCTGCACACTACACGTGTCGTTTCATCATACAGATCATAAGCGGTGGGCCCTGGTTTAACCACACCCCAAAAATAATGTAGACAAACAACACCAGGCATGTACAAACTGTTGCCCACCAGCTGATGCACAAGTACAACTCCAAACAGGACTGGTTAGTTTACAGCTAGTCTGACATGCTGCGAGTTTGCGTTGTTATACAGCTGGATGTAGTCAGTTATGATATGGCTGCACTAGAGAAAGTATAGATCAACAATACAAGAACACAACTGGATCCTTTAAATTCTGGTTCAGTTTTACCCGTCTACATACTACCGAAAGTGTGCCCTTTAAATACATTCATAGTAAAAACAGAAAACTACTTACGGCCTCAAATCCATTACTGGCCTTAAGAACTGCAGCTGGGCAGTGTATATATAGGCCCGTTTTTTGGAGGTTCCCTCCCCACTCCGGCCTTTGCTGGTAACCTCCCGCCGGAATTGGTCCCGGCAACTCGCCCATCTGGTTTTGGTTTGCTTGACTGTTTAAAAATGAAATTAAAGACAATTGTGAGGATCTACATTTTTATTGGGAAAATAAATTTTGAAGAAAAAAAAAAACATTAAAAAGGGAAAAGGAAAATGCGCAAAATAAGCAATAATGGAAAAAGCACATGATACAGTCCAGCAGGTGTGTGGATGCAAGCCATTAGGACTAATAAACTTTACAATATGTGAAGGTGACAACTGTAAGATGCGCAACTGTAAGATGACACACGGGTGTGCAAACGCGTTTTTCACGGCCCCATTGACTTGAATGGGGCCGCGAACCGTCAGCCGTGAAAAAAATAGGACAGGTTATATTTTTTCACGGGCACGAAACACGGGTCACGGGTGCGGGTGAAAAAACGGTGCAGTAGCCGAGTTTTCAACGGACCCATTGAAAGTCAATGGGACCGCAGAAAAAAACGTTCGACGGAACAACGGCCACGGGTGCACACAACGGTCGTGTGCATGAGGCCTTAAGAACAGAGGTTCATTCAAGTGTTTTCGATCAGGTATTGAAAACACCTGTGGATGTCAAGAAGCAGCAATCAAGCATAATAAGCACTAATTAGGCAAATTTAAAAGGACTGTGATACTCAGCTCCTTCTAGACATTTACTGGTGTGTTTACAAACATGGTGAAGTCAAGAGAATGGTCCAGGAAGACAAGAGAAGAGGTGATTTCTCTTCACAGGACGGGCAATGGCTATAAGAAGATTGCAAAGATGTTAAACATACCATCATTCATCATCATACCATCAGGAAGCATCATTCGCAAATTCAAGGCAAAGGGCACTGTTGAAACGCTACCTGGTCGTGGCAGAAAGAAGATGCTGACTTCGACTGCTGTGCGCTACCTGAAGCGCAAAGTGGAGAAAAGTCCCCGTGTGACTGCTGAGGAACTGAAAAAAGATTTGTCAGATGTGGGTACTGAAGTTTCAGCTCAGACAATAAGGCGCACACTGCGTAATGAAGGCCTCTATGCCAGAACTCCCAGGCGCACCCCCTTGCTGTCTCCAAAGAATAAGAAGAGTTTACTGCAGTATGCCAAAAGTCATGTGGACAAACCACAAAAGTTTTGGGATAGTGTTCTGTGGACTGATGAAACAAAATTAGAACTGTTTGGGCCCATGGATCAACGCTATGTTTGGAGGAGGAAGAACAAGGCCTATGAAGAAAAGAACACCTTGCCTACTGTGAAGCATGGCGGGGCGTCAATCATGCTTTGGGGCTGTTTTGCTTCTACAGGTACAGGGAAGCTTCAGCGTGTGCAAGGTACCATGAATTCTCTTCAGTACCAGGAGATATTGGATGAAAATGTGATGCAGTCCGTTACAAACCTGAGGCTTGGGAGACGTTGGACCTTTCAACAGGACAATGATCCCAAGCATACCTCCAAGTCCACTAGAGCATGGTTGCAGATTAAAGGCTGGAACATTTGAAGTGGCCATCGCAGTCACCAGACTTAAATCCGATTGAGAACCTCTGGTGGGACTTAAAGAAAGCAGTTGCAGCGCGCAAGCCTAAGAATGTGACTGAACTGGAGGCTTTTGCCCATGAAGAATGGGCGAAGATACCCGTAGATCGCTGCAAGACACTTGTGTCAAGCTATGCTTCACGTTTAAAAGCTGTTATAACTGGAAAAGGATGTTGTACTAAGTACTAAGATTGAATGTCACTTGGGGGTTGAATAAAACTGATAATGATGTGAGCACAGAAAAGACATTTGTGGTTATTTCATTATAAATCTTATGTTATATTTGTCTGACTTACAAGTGCCTCTTTGATTTAATTGTAAACAAGATGACTGAAATGATCAAAATCAATGTCAAACTGGCCAAAACACTCAATTTCAGTGGGGGTTGAATAATTTTGAACACAACTGTATACAGGGGGTGCAGTATAATATACAGGACTATACATAGGGTGCAGTATAATATGGAATATACATGAGGTGCAGTGTAATATACAGGACTATACATGGGGCAGTGTAATATACAGGACTATACATGGGGTTCAGTGTAATATACAGGACTATAAAAGGGGTGCCGTATAATATACAGGACTATACATGAGGTGCAGTATAATATACAGGACTATACATGAGGTGCAGTATAATATACAGGACTATACATGCGGTGCAATGTAATATACAGGACTATACATGGGGTGCAGTATAATATGGAATATACATGAGGTGCAGTATAATATGCAGGACTATACATGCGGTGCAATGTAATATACAGGACTGGACATGGGTGCAGTGTAATGTACAGGATTATACACGGGGTGCAGTATAATATACAGGACTATACATGGGGTGCAGTATAATATGGAATATACATGAGGTGCAGTGTAATATACAGAACTATACAAGGGGTGCAGTGTAATATACAGGACTATACATGGGGTGCAGTGTAATATACAGGACTATGCATGGGGTGCAGTGTAATATACAGGACTATATTACACTGCACCCCATGTATAGTATACAGGACTATACATGGGGTGCAGTGTAATATACAGGACTATACATGGGGTGCAGTGTAATATATAGGACTATACATGGGGTGCAGTATAATATACAGGACTATAAATGGGGTGCAGTGTAATATACAGGACTATACATGGGGTGCAGTGTAATATACAGGACTATACATGGGGTACAGTGTAATATACAGGACTATACATGGGGTGCAGTGTAATATACACGACTATACATGTGGTGCAGTGTAATATACAGGACTATACAAGGGGTGCAGTGTAATATACAGGACTATACATGTGGTGCAGTGTAATATACAGGACTATACAAGGGGTGCAGTGTAATATACAGGACTATACATGGGGTGCAGGGTAATATACAGGACTATACATGGGGTGCAGTATAATATACAGGACTATAAATGGGGTGCAGTGTAATATACACGACTATACATGGGGTGCAGTGTAATATACAGGACTATACATGGGGTGCAGTGTAACATACAGGACTGGACATGGG
Organism: Bufo gargarizans; assembly: GCF_014858855.1. Lineage (NCBI taxonomy): Eukaryota > Metazoa > Chordata > Amphibia > Anura > Bufonidae > Bufo > Bufo gargarizans. Next base: position 138,861,580 of record NC_058081.1, read on the forward strand.
GTGCAGTGTAATATACAGGACTGTTGCAGATGGTTACACTAATATGAGGACACTAAGGAGGCATAAATACTATGGGGGGCATTAAGGGGGAAATTATACTGTGTAGGGTCAATAAGACGTTCTACTGTGTGGGGGCACTAAGGAGGCAGAAAAACGATGTGGGGGGCACTAAGGGTGCATTATACTGTGTAGGTGTAAATATAGGCATTGGTCGCAGTTAGAGGTAAGACTTTAGTGTAAAACACATTTCTCATGCTAATATTCTCCCTGCTTGGGCTTTATAAAAGTCGGGAGGTATGCAATAATAATCCACCCTTGTGCAGAATGAAATAATGATGTCTTCTTTTGTACACAAAAGCAAAAATTACGTCCCTTTTGTGCCTTCATGCAGGAATAATACCCCCTTCATGCACAATAATAATTTCCCCCTAAGTGCCCCCATACAATAACAATGTCCTCCTTTGTGCCCCATGCAATTCGGCAGCATGAGTTCCCATTGAAAACTTTGAAAGGTGGATTTCAGTTGGATTTTGCAACGTAATACATGTCAAATATATAGTTTATGTGTAAAAAAGGCCGTGTTCACATATCCTTAAGGGTGGGAGATATCACTAGTGGATGGATAACTACCTAATTGGAGGATTTATTTTGAGACTTGTACTAGTTTTCTGGCATACTTAGAGTCACAAACTTTGACGCAAGCAGGTTTTATGCGAAAATTTGTCATTTTACACTTAACGCTTCTCAATGGGACCGTTTTCAATGGTTGCTTAGACAAGAGTGCACCTGTCTAATGGCCGTTAGAAATGGGTAGTCTAGTGCAATATGGTTATGGAGTAAAAAAAACAAACACTCACCTCATCGACTTGCACTCACAGAGGCAGTCGCTCTTCTCTTGATTGAAAAGGACCTGCCGAAGGATCATGTGCTCAGCGTTAGACGTCACAACGTGATCAATCTGGGATTGTGCAGTGATGTGACCACACTTAGTGCAGGTCCTTCACAATCAAGAGAGGAGCAACTACCTCTGCATATGCAAATGGAGTGAGGTGAGTGATTTTTTTATTTTAAAGACTGATGACCATGATGCAAAAATGGTTGGAAAATGGCCAGTGTGTTTTAATGGCAGTTTTTTTTTTTCATTGTCATGTGCATGTAGCCTCATATTCTCTAGCAGATGACATCACAAATAGTGTTTCTAAGGAAACAAAAGTGACCATGCCAGTATTCTAATGATGACACCACAAGAAGTGTAACCATGTTAGGATTCTAATGATGACATCACAAATGGTGCCTTAGCATGAGAGCGGCCATATTGAATGTACTGGGCTCACACTTTGTGAACATACCGTTAAGGGAGATATCACTAGTGCATAAAGTATTACCTGGGGGGATAATTTATTTTGAAACTTGTGTTCGTTTTCTGGCATAGTATAAGGCACAAACAAAAATTTGTGAGCTTACATAATACACTTTTGAAAATTCTTAACTCACCTCTTCAGGCTCCAGCTATGAACCGATGCCCTTAGGATACCCATAGAAAATAGGGCTGAGTACAATTTGTGCAATTTGATAATTAAGATAAATAAAAATACATTTTTTATTTTAAAAGAAACTATATTTATTATAAAACAGTTTAGATTTTTAGTGCATTTTCTGAGGCGGCTCTTTAAGGGAAGCAGCGGCTCGGTCACTAGGATTGGCTAGATTCAGGTCTGCTAACTTGTAAAGAGGAGGTTGGGGGTCAAACTTCTGGCAGATTTTCAGGGACGGAATAGGGTCACGAGAGGTTCCTCATGTTGTTTTGTAGTCAGATCTTAGAAGAGAAAATATCCAAATAAGAAAAACAGTTTGCAAAAAAACAAGAAGACGGAGGGAAATGGCCAAACTTACCAGGCCTGGTGGTGCTCTTCTCATCTTCATGGGAATTTCAGATGGTTTGGATGGTAAAAACCATCTGTAGATGGTAAGTGGGCCCCAAGGGGTAGATGGTAAATGGGCCACAAGCTGCAGATGGTAAATGGCCCCAAGCCGCAGATGGTAAATGGCCCTAGGCGGCAGATAGTAAATGGGAACCAAGCAGCAGATGTTATTTTTATGGCCCAGGGGCAGATGTTATTTTGAGGGCCTATCGGCAGATGTTATGGCCGGCGGCAGATGGAACAAGATGGCCGCTTTCTCTTCCGGGGGTAAGAGGCCCTGATGTTGGTGGTGACCCCCTGAAGATCCTCCATCTCGACATCATCAGGATACTGGCGAGGGCCAATATCCATCTTGTCGTCATCGCTAGTAACAGATTTCATTTCTTCATCATCTGGATATTGGCGAGGGCCGACATCCATGCTCTCTACAGCATTCACCACAGGAACAGTCTTTGGAACCAACCTCCTCCTCTTCCTAGATTTCCCCATGGTGACAGACAGCTAGAGAAACTGACACTGCTGTCAGGGTGTGACCCCGATTTATAGGATTAGACCACATCCCCTGATTATTATGTCATAAGTAGGTGAGTCATGCCCCTATTATGACATCACAAGTAAAGGTGTCATAGCAAGTGTGGGGGGGGGGGGGGATTAAGCACGCCCATGCCATTCTAATGATGACATCACAAGAAGTGCCTTAGCATGAGAGTGGCCCTATTGAATGTAATGGGGTCACACTTTGCACTGAGGGGTGTTCTTGGGATAATTTTTTTTATAACACAGCATCTATATACATGTCTAAAAGTAGAACTTTGGTCCTTGTAGCAGCCAATAACAGTGCAGGTTTAATTTCATATTCTGCTCTTGGAAGATAAAATCTGCGCTGCCATTGGTTGCAACAAAAAACTTTTTTATTTTTGCCCACTTCACCACATCTGCCCCATTGTTACAGTCCTGATCAAAAGTTTAAGACCACTTGAAAAATGGCAAAAAATCATATTCTACATTGTTGGATCTTAACAAGGTTCCACATGCAACAAGAAGAAATGGGAGTGAGACAAAACATTTTTTGAGCATTCAATTAATTGAAAATAACGATTAAACTGAAATGGGCTGTTTTTCAGCTGATCAAAATTTTAGGACCACATGCCTTCAAAAGGCCAAATCTGTGCAAAGATGTGGATTAATTGTCATTTTCTGTCAGGTAGTCCCACGTTGTGATGGCAAAGGCAAAAAAACTCTCCCTTTTTGGACGTGGTCGGGTTTCTGAACTGCATAAGCAGGGTCTCTCACAGTGTGCCATCGCTGCTGAGGTGGGACGCAGTAAGACAGTCATTTGGAATTTCTTAAATGATCCTGAGGGTTATGGAACAAAAAAGTCAAGTAGAAGACCCAAAAAAATGTCATCAGCACTGAGCCGGAGGATCCAATTGGCTGTCCGTTAAGACACTGGACGATCCTCGACCCAAATTAAGGCCCTTACTGGTGCTGACTGCAGCCCCACAACCATCAGACGGCATCTGAGACTGAAGGGCTTCAAAACAAAAAACGTCTTCAAAGACCTTGTCTCCTTGAACGCCACAGAACTGCTTGTTTGGACTTTGCAAGAGAGCACCAAACATGGGACATTCAAAGGTGGAAGAAAGTTTTATTCTCTGATGAGAAAAAATTTAACCTTGATGGTCCTGATGGTTTCCAACGTTACTGGCATGACAAGCAGATCCCACCTGAGATGTTTTCTACGCGCCACAGTGGAGGGGGCGCCATAATGGTCTGGGGTGCTTTTTACTTCAGTGGAACAATGGAGCTTCAGGAAGTGCAGGGGCGTCAAACGGCCGCTGGCTATGTCCAGATGTTGCAGAGAGCATTTCTCATGACTGAGGGCCCTCGTCTGTGTGGTAACGACTGGGTTTTTCAACAGGACAACGCTACAGTACACAATGCCCGCAGGACAAGGGACTTCTTCCAGAAGAATAACATCACTCTTTTGGCCCATCCTGCGTGTTCCCCTGATCTAAATCCAATTGAGAACCTTTGGGGATGGACGGCAAGGGAAGTTTACAAAAATAGACAACAGTTCCGTCTTCACCAGGTGCCAGTAATAACTGGCACCTGGGGAGAAATGTTCCCACTCACCTCATGGAATCGCTTGCATCAAGCATGCCGAAACAAATTTTGGTAGTGATAAACAGTAACGGCGGAGCTACTCATTACTGAGTTCAAGTTTGGAAGTTGGATTTCTGTTTTGGGGGGGGGGGGGGGTTAGTTTTTTTTTGGAGTTGTGGTCCTAAACTTTCGATCAGCTGAAAAACAACCTGTTTCAGGTTATTCGTTGTTTTCATTAAATTGAATGCTCAAAAAATGTTTCCCATTTCTTATTGTTGCATGTTGAAGCTCTACTTGGAACCTTGTTAAGATCCAGCCATGCTAAATATGATTTTTTGACATTTTTCAAGTGGTCTTAAACTTTTGATCAGGACTGTATGTAAATCTCTTAACCTCTCAGTTTTCATTTTTAAAATTGCTTTAGAAAAATGAAAGCAGTTCTGTGATTGGATGCTAGGGGCAACAAGGACCGTTGATCTGACCCAATGTGCGAGATGATGGGAGAAATACATTGTGCAATGATGGTTTCTAATATATTGTGTATGAGATGGAGATGGTGGGAGTGACAAATTATGTATAAGATGGAAGAGATGCATTGTGTGTGACATGATGGGAAAAAAATACATTGTGTGTGACATGATGGGAGTAATAAACTGTGAGATGATTGGAGTGCTTACAGATAGTTATCTATAATGTTACATTTTCACAATAAAACATTTTAAAGATATTTCCGATAGTTTACAGTGGATTATTGTGCTATATACAGGACTATACATGGGTTATAGTGTAATATATAGGACTATTCATGGTATGTAGTGTAATATACAGTACTATAAATAAGGTGCAGTGTAATATACAGTACTATACATGGGGTGCAGTGCAATGTACAGGACTATACATGGGGTACAGTGCAATGTACAGGACTATACATGAGGTGCAGTGTAAAATACAGGACTATACATTTGGGTGCAGTGTAATATACAGGACTATACATGGGGTGCAGTATAATATACAGGACGATACATGGGGTGCAGTGTAATATACAGGACTATACCTGGGGTGTAGTGTAATATACAGTACTATACATGGGGACAGTGTAATATACAGGACTATACATGAGGGGCAGTCTAATATACAGGACTATACATGAGGGGCAGTGTAATATACAGGACTATACATGGGAGGCAGTGTAATATACAGTACTATACATGGGGACAGTGTAATATACAGGACTATACATGAGGGGCAGTCTAATATACAGGACTATACATGAGGGGCAGTGTAATATACAGGACTATACATGGGAGGCAGTGTAATATACAGGACTATACATGGGAGGCAGTGTAATATACAAGACTATACATGAGGGGCAGTGTAATATACAGGACTATACATGGGAGGCAGTGTAATATACAGGACTATACATGGGAGGCAGTGTAATATACAGGACTATACATGGGGGGCAGTGTAATATACAAGACTATACATGAGGGGCAGTGTAATATACAGGACTATACATGAGAGGCAGTCTAATATACAGGACTATACATGGGGGGCAGTTTAATATACAGGACTATACATGGGGGGCAGTGTAATATAGTGAAAATTTATTACCTGGAATTTTGCTTTCCATGAGTCCGAAGGCAGCACATGAAGGGGTTAACGGAGTCCTATTCTCGCCCCAGGACCGCCCACCTAGATAACAAACAAGATGATTGATTAATTAATGATTCTGTAGGTTCCTATAAAACACCCCCTCTGGCAGACCTCCAATGTGTATAAAAAATAGATTCAGGCAAAATGCGAAACAAAAGGATTTATTAGGGAGGGTATGTATGTGCTGCCTTCGGACTCATGGAAAGCAAAATTCCAGGTAATACATTTTCACTTTCCCCTGACGTCCACGGCAGCACATGAAGGGATATGCATAGATACTGAAGGGAGGGAATTACTGAACGGCTGCACTCAACACCGCGGTGCCAAAGGCTGAGCTCTTATTATCTATGTCCAGCCGGTAGTGCTTCATGAAGGTAGATGGCATAGACCATGATGTAGCTCTACAGATTTCTTCTAGGGAGACATGCGCTTGTTCAGCCCAAGATGTTGCTGTGGCCCTAGTTGAGTGGGCTCTAATCGGAGAAGGAGGAGAAATGCCCTCTATGGTGTATGCCTCCAAAATGATAGACTTGATCCATCTTGCCAGGGAAACCTTAGATGCCTTGTGACCTTTATTAGGACCGGAGTATAGCAAAAACTGATTTTCATCTAGTCTAAAATTCTCTGTTTTCTGAAGGTAGATCTCTACTGCTCTCTTGACATCTAGGGTGTGCCAGCGGGCTTGTTCTTCATCTGAGGGGTCTGGGAAAAAAACTGGTAGAAACGCTTCTCGGTTGACGTTAGCAGAAGAAGGAACTTTAGGCATAAAGGAAGGTAGAGTGCGCAGCAAAACTCCATCCAGCAGGATTCTTAAATATGGTGTCTTGACCGAAAGTGCTTGCAATTCTCCGAGTCTCTTAGCTGAAGTGATGGCAATAATAAAGAGAACTTTGCAGGAGAGCCATTTAAGATCTGCGTCTACTAAGGGCTCAAAGGGGGGTTCAGTCAACCTTCTGAGGACCAATGACAGATCCCAAATAGGCATAGGGTGTCTCCAGTGGCGGATCCAGGGGGGGGGGGCAACGGGGCAATTGCCCCCCGCGAGCTGGCGGCGGGTGGCGGCTGGGCACAGGGAGATGAGCGTTTCCATTGTGGAAGCGCTCATCTCCAGTCATCTGTATCGCCGTCCTCAGGACAGCGATACAGATGCCTGCCTGTGCTGCGGTAGGGGAGGGAGAGGCGTGTCCCTTTCCCTTCCTCTGATAGGCTGCCGGCCTAGTGCCTGCAGCCTATCAGAGGCCGGCGCAGGCAGCGCAATGACGTCATCGCGCTGCCTGAGCCATACAGCGTGGGACACAGGCCAGAAGAGACCTGCATCGCATCACTGACATGGAGGTAAGTGTGTGTTTTTTTAATTTTATTATATACAATACTTTTACTGGCGGGGGGCTGTTATTACTGGCACCTGGGGGCTGTTATTACTGGCGGGGGGCTGTTATTACTGGCACCTGGGGGCTGTTATTACTGGCACCTGGGGGCTGTTATTAGTGGCAAAGGGGGGCTGTTATTTCTGGCAAAGGAGGGCTGTTATTACTGGCACCTGGGGGCTGTTATTACTGGCGGGGGGCTGTTATTACTGGCACCTGGGGGCTGTTATTACTGGTGGGGGGCTGTTATTACTGGCAAAGGGGGGCTGTTATTACTGGCAGGGGCTGTTATTACTGGCTAAGGGGTTCTTTTATTACTGGGGGCTGTTATTACTGGCAAAGGGGGGCTGTTATTACTGGGGGCTGTTATTACTGGCAAAGGGGGGCTGTTATTACTGGCAAAGGGGGGCTGTTATTACTGGGGGCTGTTATTACTGGCACAGAGGGGCTGTTATTACTGGCACAGAGGGGCTCTTATTACTGGGGGCTGTTATTACTGACACAGAGGGGCTCTTATTACTAGGGGCTGTTATTACTGGCACAGAGGGGCTCTTATTACTGGGGGCTGTATTTACTGGGGGCTGCTATTACTGGCATAGGGGGCTATTATTACTGGCAGGGGGGGCTGTTAATACTGGCACATGATTGGGGGCACTATAGGGGCATCTACTGAAGGGGTATTTTATATGGGCTCTCTGTACAGTACAATTTTATACTGGGACACATTATGGTGGGTACTATGGGGAAGGGGGAGAGGAGTACTATGGGGTCATCTACGGGGGCACTAAGAAGGGGTATTTTATACTTGCAAATTATGGGGGACACTGAGGGCATCTACTGGAGCATTTTATACTGGTACATTATGGGGGGCACTAGGAGGAAGGAGGGTGTGGAGCACTATGGGGTCATTTACTATGGGCACTATATAGGGGTATTTTATAGTGGTACATTATGGGGGCACTATGGGGACATTAGCTCAACTGGGGTTATTACAAGGGGGTATTTTTTGCACTGTCACATTATAAGGAGAATTATTACTACTGGGGGGGGGGGGGGCATTATGGTGGGCTTTATTACTCCCACATGGTATGACCCCCTAGTAGCAGCACCAGCCTCTCCCTGCTCTGCTATCCCTCTGCCCCTTCTCCAAATCCTTATTATGAAATCTTTCTCATTAGGATAAAACAGAACATCAGCTCCGCCGAGCCCCCGGCCAAAGTGTGGAAGTGGCGTCCGAGATCCCCAAGGGCCAAGCCAAGTAACTGTAAGTTTTCATGTGAAATATGTTTGTTATACACATATATCCTACACTGTGGAGTCTGTTCTATAAGCACCATTGTTTTGTGGCGGCGGACAGAAAATAATCTGAAAGTGCCCCTCCCGAGACCAGGCTCTGGATCCGCCATTGGGTGTCTCAGGACCGGCCTAAGCTTTTTAATGGCTTTGAAAAAGCCATTAATTAAGAGATGATGTCCGAACTTGCCCTCCGTCATCGCATTAATGGCTGTCATGTGCACTTTCAAGGTGTTTGGAGTAAGACCTTTCTGGAATCCATCTTGCAAGAACTGGAGGATAACAGGGACTGTAATATCTGAACATTCATTCTCTGACATCCAGGATGAAAATTTCCTCCATATCTTTTCATACTTGATATTTGTAGAAGCTTTCCGGGAGGAGAGTAGGGTATTGATGACAGGGACAGACAGACCTTTTCCTTCTAGTCTGGACCTCTCAGTCTCCAAGCTGTGAGATGAAGTTTGTTCAGATGCTGATGAAAGAGGCCGTTCTAAACTAGTAAGTCAGGATCAGATGGAAGCTTCCAGTAGACTCCTTTGGATAACTGGAGTAGAAGTGGGAACCATGGCCTGCGTGGCCAAAAAGGAGTAATCAATATAGCTCGAGGTTTCTCTAATAGAATCTTCTGCAGGACTCTTAAGATGAGAGGCACCGGAGGAAAGATATAAACATATTGGTCTTTCCAAGTTATAGAAAAAGCATCCACCGCTGCCGGATTCTGGAATCTGTTCAGAGAACAGAACTTGGGAAGTTTGCTGTTTTCCTTGGAGGCCATCAGATCTATAGACGGAGTACCCCATCTGGCTGTAATCTGCAGGAAGTATTTCTGGTTCAGCTCCCACTTGGTTTGTCTGATCTTCCTCCGACTCAGAAGATCCGCCTGAGTATTCAACGAGCCTTTGATGTGTACCACCCTTAGACTTTGTATGTGCCTCTCTGCCCATGCAAAGATCTTCATGCATAACGCAAGGAGTAAACGGCTCCGGGTGCCTCCCTGTTTGTTTATGTAAAAAACTGCAGGGAGATTGTCCGTCTGAATTAGGACTGACTGGTCTTCCAAATCTGTCCAAAAGTGTTGTAATGCCAGCTTGATGGCCTTCAACTCCCTGAAGTTCAAGGACAGCTGTTGTTCTGTGCAGGACCAAGAACCTTGAACCCAACTGCTTCCGGGATGGGCTCCCCAGCCCCGGGAGGAAGCGTCCGTTGTAACAGTCACTGTAGGTGTTAGCTGGAAGGGTTTGCCCCTGGATAAATTCCTTCCTCTTAACCACCATTTCAGCTCCGCGATTGTAGAAGGTCTCAACCTGACACGGGCTGAAAGATTGTGGTTGTGCTTCCAAACCTGAAGCAAGTCCTGTTGTAATTCTCTTATGTGGGCCTGAGCCCATGGAACGGCATCTATTACTGATGTCATATGACCCAGGGTTTTCATCACCTTGTGGACTGTAGGTCTTCGGCCCGTAATTAAGGCCCTTATTGATGATGTGACAGAGTTTATCCTGGAGGTTGGGAGATACAGGGTCATGGTGCAAGTGTCTATCCTGAAGCCTAGAAACGTTTTGGATGTTGCTGGCTGGATGTCGGATTTGTCCCAATTGATAAAAAAAACCCAGAGACTGAAGCAGCTTGATGACTTTCAGGAGATGAGAATTCAGCAAGCCCCTGGTGGGTGCCACTACAAGCCAGTCGTCCAGGTACGGAAACCCCTGCAAGGCTTGTAGGCGTAAACTTGCAACGGCGATCACTGCCAATTTCGTGCAGGGTGCTGATTCTGGGTGCTGATGAGAGACTGAAGGGCAGGGCTTTGAATTGAAGATGTTTTATCTTTCCTCCCATGACAATTGCAATCCTCAGAAAGCGTCTGGACGAGTTCTTTATTGGGACATGGAGATAAGCATCGCTCAGGTCGATGGAAGCCAAGAAGTGACCTTCCTGAAACAAAGACGTGATCGATCTTATGTTTTCCATCTTGAAATGATTTTTTTTTATAAATTGGTTCACGTAGTGAAGGTCTATAATTAGACGCCACTTTCCCTCTGGCTTGGGGACTGGAAACACTCTGAAATACACTCCTGTTCCTTCTTGCTGTCTTGGAACAGGTTCCAGAGCACCCTTTAGAATGAATTATTTTACGAGGTCTATGACCCGAAAGTCTTCTCTTTGATTTAAGAGAAAACAGTCTCTTGGACGGCGGATAAACTCCAGTGAGTAGCCTTCTTTTACAAACTTGCCATGCTGCGTAGAATTGAGTAAGCCGTCCTCCTACTCTCTGGCTTCTGGCGTCAGAAACCCTCTTTGGAGGGTTTATCTTCTGGTCTCTTCCTACTCTTATCCGATGTCCCGGCAAAAAATCTTCGGTCAGATCCTTTCCTATCAGAACGCCCGCGAAAATCAGATCTCTGAAAGCGTTGTCTTCTAAAGGGCCGAAAACTTCTGGATTGAAATCTACGCCTAGAACGAGGAAATTCCAGAGCTTTATCCTCTTTACTGGTTTCCAAAAGAGTGTCTAACTGTGAGCCGAACAGACGCCCAGGTTCAAACGGAAGAGAGCAAAGGTTGTTCTTGGAGGGGGCATCACCCGACCACAACTTCAACCAGATCGACCTCCTGATAGAGTTGGAGAGGGACATATTTTGGGCCAGGCCTTTCAGGGTATCTACGGGAAAGTCACATAGGAACTCTGCCGCGATCTTCAAGGAAGGAAGCTGCTGAAGTAGATCCTCTCTATTAACACCATATTCAATATCCCTTCCCAGTTGACTCAACCATACCCTCAGGGCAGGGGCTACAGGCACTGCTGCCATGGACGCCTTCTTCAGGGAGGCTATATAAGAATGAAGCCACTTCAGGAGATTATCTGCCTTCTTATCCATAGGATCCTTCAACAACGTGGAGTCATCAGACGGAAAAAAGGACCTCTTCGCTAGTCTGGCCACTGCAGGATCGACCTTGGAAGGAGCCCCCCACTTTTCACATTCAGCAGGGTCTATTCTGTACATAGCCTTCGCTCTTCTTCCTGAATCCATTTTCCTTAAAGGATATTTCCATTCCTTCTGGATGATGGATTCAAGCACCGGATGACTGGGAAAGACCCACGCTTTCTTCCTAGGAAAGTAAAACAGGCTCCCCTCATCTTGGTCGGTGCGCGTCTCCGTCTTGGATTCAATTATATGCTTGACATCCTTGATGAGACGGTTAATATCTTCTTTCCTAAACAAAAAAATTCTCCTCTGTGGCCGCTTCTGGATCTGAGCTAGAGCCAGAAGACACCTCCCCTTCCGAGTGAGAAGACCTCTCGGCAGACGTAGAAGGGCTAGGGTCAACCCGTTTCCTCTTATGCGTCTTCTGTCTCTTAGATTGAGACAGAAAGGATTCAAGTAGAGAAATCAATTTTTTAGTATTGTCTTCAGAGATGACCTCCGGCTGGGTACAGGCTGCGCAAATGTTAGATGTATAACCCTCAGGAAGCGGTTTAATACAAGTGATACATAAGGGCTGCTTTTTCTTTTGTCTCTTTATACGCCTGGGTGAGGATTCCGGGGAATGGGAAAATGCCTCTAGTCTGCAGCTTCCACAATAATCATCCTGGTGGTCATCAGGGAGAGGTTGGTCGCAGGATTGGCACAGCCTGTGCCTGTGCTTCCTGGATCTCTTTCCTCCTAGGCTGGACATCTGAAGAAAAGAATAGACTAATTTTAATTGACATAAAATGACATAAAGCCATAATAATTGGCTGAGATCAGCTAAGAAGGAGCCAGGACCAGGGGTACCTCAAAGATAAAAGAGCTCGGCTGCCAAAGCACCAGGGCAGCAAGAGCCAGGAAAATACCACCTTAAAACATTTGAATTTGCCGCCAGAAACTCCGGGGGCGGCGGCCGCTGATGACGTCAGACGCCGCCGAACGCTGCGTTCCACCGTGTGTTCCACAAGCGCCGCCATTGCCGCCCAGAGAAGAAACAGCGCTGGAGCGACATGAGAGTACAGGCGAACCTCCCAGCAGAGCGGCCATTCCAGGTAGAAGGGAGGGATTATACAGAGCAGCGCCAAGGCACCCCCATGGCTAGTTGAACTCTGAGCCAAAAACCTGGGACACCCCCCAGACATGAGGGCTTACAGGAGAGGTGGGCAATGGACCTGTCCAGAATGAGGACACAAAAAAGGACGTCAGGGGAAAGAGGACTATACATGAGGGGCAGTGTAATATACAGGACTATACATGGGAGGCAGTGTAATATACAGGACTATACATGAGGGGCAGTGTAATATGCAGGACTATACATGGGAGGCAGTGTAATATACAGAACTATACAGTGTTGGACTAGAGTGCCTAGGGCCCACCAGTAAAATGTATTTTGGGGGCCCACCATATGGATACATTCAAATATTTCCTGCTCACACAGCAGCAAGATGCTACCAGATGATTGAATATGGGGGTCCCTGCAGCAACTTTGAGAAGGTAGGTCCTGGGGAGAAGAGGACACTGGCAGCTTTCCTCTATACCTAGAAGTCATCTCATCTCTGATTGTGTCTATAATAATAAACTGGGGAGTTTCTTTAATAATCTATCAAGTGTTTTCTATGAACATAGGCTGGTTGAGGTGCTGTACATTGAATATATGTATGTAGTGCAGTAAGTCTACAGTGTTATGTGCCACTTGTGCAGGGAATGGGAAACTAGGGGCCACCTTGCTCAGGGGCCCACCGGGGGATTCACCTGTAACCTTGTGGTTATATACTATGTTCCGATATCCCTAGGTATTTGGAGAAATTCAGAATGAGCATTTTTCCAATGTGTTTAGCTTTCTGAGTCAGAAAGCCCGCAACTTGCAAACTCAATATATACATAATATGATGTAAGTGGATTGTGTAGATTTTATGTTCTAAATAATAAAGAAAAGTGTGGCTGTGTATTCACCATTTGTGAAAACTGAACTTTTTATGTTTTAAAAATGTAATTGAGGATACAGAGAATAAGTCCAATTGTACTTCTTCCTGGTTCAGACAGGGCACTTTTAATGGGGAATTTACTTTTAAATTCAGAATTTCATCTGACAGTTTATTTTCTTCAGTGAATACAGTGGAGAAAAACATATTTAATAGCTTTGCTTTCTCCTCATTGCTCTCTGCAACTCCCCCCTCATCACTCTGTAAAGGGCCGATACCTTCAGATTTATACTTTTTGCCATTAGGATAATTGAAGAACATTATTTTTACTCTCTTTGGCAATTAATCTGTCGGTATCACAGGTGGCAGGAGATTGGTGAGACTGGCAACACGTGGTTTTATCTGACAGGTTTTCCCTTTGGATCAATAGGCGTCTTGTATTGTTTCTGGTATGGCCACACCCCTTGCCTCAGGTGTTGCTAATGTGGTCATTTAAACTTCCTTATTTATAGTTGCTTCTCCCACTATGCTGTGCGGTTTATAGTTTCAGTTGTGGATTGCTAGTGTGTGGATCTCGGCGGAGGTCCTGTTGCTTCCATAGCTCCTTTGAAGTTAAGTCTTTCCTTTCCCTTCTTGTATTTTGTTTGGGTTCTGTGTGTTGCTTTTTCCTATTGTTTGTATTAGGCCTGAAGGAGACACCTGTTCATTCTTCCATTTGGAGGAATCAATTTTCTTGTTCCTTAACCTTTTATTGCCATAAGGTATGCAGCTCTCACAATTAGATTTTAGAATGCTTTCAAAAATATCCAATTTTGTGGCTATATTTTTATTTTTGAGGACTTTGTCCCAGTGTGTTAGGCTTATGGCCTCTCTTAGTTGGCTAAATGTAGCTTTTTTGAACTTTGGTATTTTTGTTCCTCCCTGAACAAATACTCTTTTGAATGACAAATGGAATGTTATTACTTTATGGTCACTACTTCCCAGCTCTCCCCCAACCTGCACGTCTGTTGTTCTGTCAGGTCTATTGGTTAATACTAAGTCCAGTATGTGCAGCGTCCCACTACGTGTGTGTGGGCACTGCTTCAAAGCATTTTTTACTTTATTAAAAGCACTAGGTTGTAATGTATGATTTTGTATGTATGTATCTGCAAAATCCCTGTTAACAGGCCTATTAGGTGTAATTTATACATCCCACCACTAGATGGGGATAAAGTTCAGGTCCTAAATATATCCTAGGCCAGTTGTTGTGGAGATGAGAGGAGATTAGGCAGTTGAAAATGTAGTTCAGAAGAGAGCAGATCTGAGGTAGTCAGATCAAATTAGTGGGAGGAAAGATAGAGTGAAGACTTCGCAACACAGATTAGTGAGTGGAGCCAACTTCGCTAGGAGGTGATACTCAGATGTTAGGCGCAGAAGAGCGTTTTCCTTCTGTAGCTGGACTATAGACTTGCATCCCTGACCAGTAGGAGAAGAGTTTGTCTCCCTGGAAAAGCTTTCCTAGGAATTCATCGGTGATAAGAGCCATTATTGAGGGCCACAGACACCTTTGCATGGTGGAGGTTTTATAGCTTCAGGCAGCCACACCAACCTTCTAAGAGACAGTTTAGTTTTCCTGTCTAAAAATATTCAGCTTGTAGGGAAAGTCAAGGAATAGGATCCAACACATCTAAAGGAACCAGGTACACCTAACCCACTGCTCCAACGCCACAAAACCTAAACAGCCTAAAACAGTGGATTTGCAGCATTAAATCTGTACCATCTAGAGACTGCATAATTGTACTGCTGCAACCAAGAGACATCCAAAGTAAAAGTTGTGAGTTGCATCTTACCACTGTCTACCTCATTATTACTACCTATGGTTGTACCACCATTAACGGTACTGGCGTCACGACAAAAAACACCAAGGGACTCAGCCGCAACAAGCACCCTAAGCACCCCTAACATCAAGGGCACCTCAACCACCATATTGGCTGATGCTTCCTACCACAGAGAGTGCCCCGGAGGATTTTGTGCTGTCCACCTCAACACTGTGCTGCCAGCCCAGGGAGGCTATCTACTAACCGTGAGTAAACTGATGAACTGTGTGTTATATTATTTGGCCCCTCATCGGTCCACCGTGCACCGCACGTGTTGCCCCTGCGACTGGCTGGCTGCATATGGCCGTTCCTCTAGTCAGGTCCTGAACCAGTTGGGAGAGGTAATTGTCTTTGGTTACTGCCAAGAACCTGTTTGTAATTTATTTGTAAACTTCTAGCAGGAATAATACAGGAATGGCACAGCAGAGAGTCATAAGAATAGATGCTCCAGAATTATTATTACATGGGGGGATGCAAGTAGTTACTACAGCTGACATGTCAGGAGGAGTGACCGATCCTCTATAACCCATTAAGGACTATTTCACCTTAAGGACTTGGCCATTTTTTGAAAATCTGACCAGTGTCACTTTAAGTGCTGATAACTTTAAAATGCTTTGACTTATCCTAGCTATTCTGAGATAGTTTTTTTTCGTCACATATTGTACTTCATGACACTGGTAAAATTAAGTAAAAAAAACAACATTTTTATTTATAAACAAATGCCAAATTTAGCAAAAATTTGTAAAAAAATTGCAAATTTCCAAGTTTCAATTTCTCTACTTCTATAATACATAGTAATACCTCCAAAAATAGTTATTACTTTACATTCCCCATATGTCTACTTCATGTTTGGATCATTTTGGGAATGATATTTTATTTTTGGGGGATGTTACAAAGGCTTCAAAGTTTAGAAGCAAATCTTGAAATTTTTCAGAAATTTTCAAAAACCCAATTTTTAGGGACCAGTTCAGGTCTGAAGTCACTTTGCGAGGCTTACATAATAGGAACCACCCAGAAATTACCCCATTGTATAAACTACACCCCTCAAGGTATTCAAAACTGATTTTACAAACTTTGCTAACCCTTTAGGTGTTCCACAAGAATTAATGGAAAATAGAGATACAATTTCAAAGCAAGGGTTAACAGCCAAACCAAACACAATATTTATGGCCCTGATTCTGTAGTTTACAGAAACACCCCATATGTGCCACCCTGTGCCACCAATATGTGCCACACTGTGCCACCAATGATATAAATACAATAGAGGGAGGGGGGGCCGCACACTGTGCCACCAATGATATAAATACAATAGAGGGAGGGTGGGCTGGGGGGGCCGCACACTGTGCCACCAATGATATAAATACAATAGAGGGAGGGAGGGGGGGCCGGGCGGGCTGCACACTGTGCCACCAATGATATAAATACAATAGAGGGAGGGAGGGGGGGCCGCACACTGTGCCACCAATGATATAAATACAATAGAGGGAAGGAGGGGGGCCGGGGAGCTCCTCCTACTGGTAAGTGAAAGGTCTGTGCGGCGCATTGCCTATAGCACAGACCTGTCACTTACCAGTAGGAGGAGCTCCCGGACGGTCACAGACATCGCTGCTCGCAGGTAAGTATGAAGCTTCTACAAATTGCTAAGCAACCATGGCAACCGGGACTGCAGTAGCATCCCGGTTGCCATGGTTACCGATCGGAGCCCCAGAATTTACACTGGGACTCCGATCGGTACTCTCCACTGCCACCAATGATAGGGGGGGCGATTTTAATTAGGAGGGGGAGGGAGGGGAGAGGGCCCACTGGCCACCGAGTTATCTACAGCGGAGGGAGGGGGGGCCCACTGGACACCAATAAGTTAACTACAGGGGAGGGAGGGGGGCCCACTGGACACCAATGAGTTAACTACAGGGGAGGGAGGGGGGGCCCACTGGACACCAATGAGTTAACTACAGGGGAGGGAGGGGGGCCCACTGGACACCAATGAGTTAACTACAGGGGAGGGAGGGGGGGCCCACTGGACACCAATGAGTTAACTACAGGGGAGGGAGGGGGGGGGGCGGCTGCACTGGCCACCAATGAGTTAAAAACAGGGGGGGGGGGGGTCTGCCCCCTGCTGCCTGGCAGCACCTGCCAGGCAGCAGGGGGCAGTCATGTACACAGTTTTTCAGTATATTCTAACCTGAAGCGTCCCCATCACCATGAGAACGCCTCTGTGTTAGAATATACTGTCGGATCTGAGTTTTCACAAAGTGAAAACTCACCTCTGAAAAAGCTTTTATGCAGACGGATCTTCGGATCCGTCTGTATGAAAGTAACCTACGGCCACGGATCACGGACACGGATGCCAATCTTGTGTGCATCCGTGTTCTTTCACGGACCCATTGATTTGAATGTGTCCGTGAACCGTTGTCCGTCAAAAAAATAGGACAGGTCATATTTTTTGGACGGACAGGAAACACGGATCATGGTCTCGGCTGCAAAACGGTGCATTTTCCGATTTTTCCACAGACCCATTGAAAGTCAATGGGTCCGCGAAAAAAAACGGAAAACGGTACAACGGCCACGGATGCACACAACGGTCGTGTGCATGAGGCCTAAGTCAGGGAGAGCTGTGCTGATGAAGGGACAGACAGTGTAGGGAGTGATTTAAGAATATTTTTACCACCAAAACTTTTCAGAGACCCAAAAGTCCTTTTAAGGACTATTGTGTGTGGCAGCAGCAATCTATATTTTTAGCGCAACCTGTGCTAAATTGCTAAAATTTTACAGACCCAAAAGTCCTTCTAAGGACTATTGTGTGTGGCAGCAATATCTATATTTTTAGCACATCCTGCGCTAAATAGTGTACAATAGGCCACTGCAGACAGCGACATTAGCTGCGCCACATCTCCAGTGTAAAGTGTGCGCATCCCAAAAATATATCTGACATACAGTGTACTTTTTGCGTAGACTGTGTCCGCTGCGGACAATGACATTAGCTGCGCCACATCTCCAGTGTAAAGTGTGCGCATTCCAAAAATATCTGTGATATACAGTGTCCACTGCGGACAGTGACATTAGCTGCGCCACATCTCCTGTGTAAAGTGTGCGCATCCCAAAAATATCTGTGACATCCAGTGTACTTTGTCAATAGACGCGGTCCGCTTCTGACAGTGACATTACCAGGGCCACATCTGCAGTGTAACGTCATCGACAGCTTCAGCCGGTCTGTCAACACTGCAGCAGCGCTTGAAATTGTCAGCCCACTGGCTGTTGTGCGACGTTCCACATGTTGGCCAGGCTTTGTGAGCAGCAGAGGGCAGCAGTGGAATACCAGCTGCAACATGGTCGTCGCCTTTCCAGTCAGCTTCCTCTATTCACAAGCGAGGAGTGGGCATGGATGTCTGAACTCTGTGAGGTTTTAAGAAACTTTGAGGAATCAACACAGATGGTGAGCAGTGATAACGCTATTATCAGCGTAACCATCTCACTTCTATGCGTACTTAAACGCTCGCTGCTCACAATTAAGGACAACGCTTTGCATGTGGAAGAGGTGGAAATGGGGGAAGACATTACACAGGGTGATAGCCAGACCACCCGCAGTTCGTCTTCTCAGCGCAAATTGGACGATGAAGAGGAGGAGGAGAAGCAGATGGTTGCCTCCGCTACAGAGGGTAGTACCCATGGAAGTTTAATTTAACCTGTTCTGGGTGGGTAGACAGAAGAGGAGGAAGACGATGAGGAGACTGAGAGTGATCCTCATAATGACGACAGCTAAGTCTTGCCCATTGGTACTCTGGCACACATGGCTGACTTCATGTTAGGCTGCCTTTTCTGCGACCTGCGTGTTATACGCATTTTAGACACCACGGATTACTGGTTGTTCACCCTTCTCGACCCCCGCTACAAAGAGAACTTCTCATCTCTCATTTCTCTGGTGGAGAGGACTATCAAAACAGTGCAATACCAGAAGAAGTCCGTAGTTCCTTGGCCAACCGAGCAGGGGAGACAAGGGGAACACACAGCAGTTCCAACAGATGCAGAGCAACACTCTCCAAACCCTTGGACAGTTTATGACACCCCGCCAGCACCCTCACCCTGATACGCGGCCTAGTGTCACAAGGAGGGAAAAATTTGGGAAGATGGTGGAATACATAGCAGACCGTGTCAGCGTCCTCAATGATCCCTCAGTGCCTTACAACTACTGGGTGTCCAAGCTGGACACGTGGCACGAACTGGCGCTCTACGCCTTGGAGGTGCTGGCCTGCCCTGCCACCAGCGTTTTGTCCAAGCGGGTAATTACTGCTGCTGGTGGCATTATAACAGATAAGATTATCCGCCTGTCAACTGAAAATGCTGACAGGTTGACTTATAAAAATGAAAACGGCCTGGATTGACCATGACTTCTCGACTCCACCAGAGGAAAGCTGATGAACATAAAGGCACTTTAAATATGTTGTTTAAAAAGGAAGGAATACACTGTATTCCCATGCACCCCTTCCACCACAAACAAGGGTATATGGTTGAATCTTCCTCCTTCTCCTCTTCCATCATATCAACATGCTTATTTGTCGCATATAATGCCCTCACATATATGCCCTTCGCATATAATGTTTTACAGGGTCAGATCAGCTGCAGGCCCTCGTATATAATTTTTTAGAGGGTCAGCTCACCAGCAGGCCCTCGCATATAATGTTTTACAGGGTAAGCTCACCAGCAGGCCCTCTCATATAATTTTTTACAAGGTCATCTCACCTGAAGGCCCTCACATATAATTTTTTTAGAGGGTCAGCTCACCTGCAGGCCCTAACCTACAACCTTTTAGAGGGTCAGCTCACCAGCAGGCCCTCGCATATAATTTTTTACAGGGTCAGCTCACCAGCAGGCCCTCACCTACAATCTTTTACACAGTCAGCTCACTAACAGGCCCGCACCTAAAATCTTTTACAGGGTCAGCTCACCAGCAGGCCCGCACCTAAAATCTTTTATCGAGTCAGCTCACCTGCAGGCCCTCACCTAATTCTACCTAAAAGGTAATTTGCGCGCATGCTGCCTTGCTTGAATGTGGTAGACGTAGCTGTTTCTCAGGCTCCCTCTCCGGAATCGAACACTGATTCACCGTTACCCGTGGTCACCATGGTTTGCTCTGAAAATAACATTGAAAGTTGATAGGGCAGACATCCGAATGGATTGTTGCCGTCACAGGGACGTGCAATCGGCCCCAGGTTATCTAGAGTCACCAAAGCGGCAGCAGGCCCTCACACATAATGTTTTAGATGGTCAGATCAGCAGGCCCTTGCTCCAAATGTTTTTGAGGGTCACCAGCAGGCCATCAATCATAATTTTTCAAGGCTGTGTATGATGCCTTCCTTTATGTGTAACAAAGGGTGTATTGGAGTGCCGGTTCCTTGTAATTTTTGGCAGCCCTTTCACTTAGTGCATAGGCTTTATGAGTGTAGGAGTCCCACTTCATTAACAATTGTACCACAATGTAAATGAGGCCCTCCTTTATGCGATATACAGGTTGTATCGGAGTGCCTCTTCCTTGTAATTTTTGGTAGCACTTGCACTTTATATACAAGTAAATATACAGGAAAGAATGTTTCCTAACAATTTTTCCTCTAAAAGCGATGTTATCTTCGGTTTTGTGCGTATTATTGTCAGTCTGTAAAAGTGTCGTACTACTGTAATATGTCTCTTTATGTAAAATATTTATGTATGAAAAATGTATCAACCTGATTTGGTAATCCTCTCCAATTTTAGTGTATGCTTATTTGGAGTAAAGAACACCTGGTGTACTCATCACCAGGATTCAACAAGAGTTATATAAAAAATGAATGATGTGATTTATTTTCAGTCTTCATAAGAGTTGATTACTTACAGAAATAGGTTAGGAAAAGTCTTAATCTATTGTCCATGAGTAAATGTTGGTAGTCCTTGAAGTATTATTGTTGAAGGTCAGGAACCCTCTTCTCAAGCTCCATGTGTCTTCCCTTCATCTTCTCCAGCAACCAACAACAGACTTGAGAGTCATTGTAAGACCACCCCTTGTCTGTCCCTGTCAGTCATTTATACCATAGATACAGGCCTGTCTTTACTAATGTCATATATGGTAGACTTCAAATATAGTTCTTGATGTTCCCATACAGACTTCTCATCACCCTTGTGTATCACTATAAATGGTGTCACTGTGTAGTGTAATACATACTTTATATTAAATATCAATTAATATTATATCACATATTATTTAACAACTACTCGGACAACATCGTTCCCAGCAGTGACCTGGGAGTCCAAGATGCATCCAGACATCCTCCCCATGCTGTTCCTGAACCATTTTGGTGGCGTTTCCATCAATTTCTGACCTCTTCCTATGAACCAGGCACCCTCCCCTCTTCAGAGCAGGGGGTGTCTGGTTTAATGCTAGGGTTCTCCCATTGACTTCCATTATAGCATCCCGATTTGTTCGGCCAGAGCACCCGAGCACTTTGGTGCTTGATAAACACTAGACTAAACCACTGGCAACATAAGCTAGTAAGCCCCTAATTGAAAATGGCCAAATTGTGCCCAAAGCGTCAATGTTTTGTGTGGCCACCATTATTTTCCAGCACTGTTTGTTGGCATCATCTTTAGAAGAGGCTTCCTTCTGGGACAAGAGCCATGTGATGCAGTGTGCGGTGTACGGTCTGAGCACTGACATGCAAACCCCCACCCCTGTAACCTCTGCAGCAATGCTGGCAGCACTCATACGTCTATTTTGAAAAGACAACCTCTGGATATGACGCTGAGAATGTGCACTCAACTTCTTTGGTCGACCATGGCGAGGCCTGTTCTGAGTGGAAGCTGTCTTGTTAAACTGCTGTATGATCTTGGCCACCGTGCTGCAGCTCAGTTTCAGGGCGTTGGCAATCTTCTTATAGCCTAGGCCAGTGATGGCTAACCTTGGCACTCCAGCTGTGGTGAAACTACGACTCCCAGCATGCTCCATTTATTTCTATAGAGTTCTGAGAGCAGCCAAGCAAGGGGGGCATCTTGGCAGTTGTAGTTTTACCACAGCTGGAGTGCCAAGGTTAGCCATCACTGGCCTAGGCCTTCTTTATGTAGAGCAACAATTCTTTTTTTCAGATCCTCAGAGAGTTCTTTGCCATGAGGTGCTATGTTGAACTTCCAGTGACCAGTGTAAGAGAGTGCGAGAGCGATAACACCAAATTTAAAAGACCTGCTAACCATTCACATCTGAGACCTTAAAAGACAAAACATGTAATGCGACAACTCACTGCAATATTAGAGTACAAAATTGCATAATAATTACAAGTGCTACACTATAAGTGAGAGATACTTGGCAAATCGTTTTGTACAAAATTATTTGAGCCCATCTGCCGCACGTCAAGGCGATCTCTGTTAGACGGGTTCCTAACACTAAATTCTACCTGTTAAGTGCCATGACGGCTACCATACACTTCAGGGAGTGTAGGTTCCACATGCATGCTGGGTCTGCTTCAATAACTGTCATTTTGGGTGCCAAAATGGCCTCCACTGTATCCAATGAGTGCAGGTACCAACATGCATGCAGGCCCACTCCACTCCCTGAAGTGTATGGTAGCCATCATGGCACTTAACAGGTAGAATTTAGTGTTAGGAACCCGTCTAACAGAGATCGTCTTGACGTGCGGCAGACCGGCTCAAATAATTTTGTACAAAACGATTTGCCAAGTATCTCTCACTTATAGTGTAGCACTTGTAATTATTATGCAATTTTGTACTCTATATTGCAGTGAGTTGTCGCATTGCATGTTTTGTCTTTTAATGTTGTTCCCTGCCATAGCAATGTGCTCCTGCAGTTTGGTATGTGCTGACTGACCCCCTTTTTTGTCTTTCTTTACATCTGAGACCTTGTAATACTAATGAGTCACGTGACACCAGGGAGGGAAAATGGCTAATTGGGCACAATTTGGCCATTTTCACTTAGGGGTGTACTCACTTTTGTTGCCAGCGGTTTAGACATTAATGGCTGTGTGTGGAGTTATTTTGAGCACACACCAGTATTACACTGTTATACAAGCTGTACACTGACTACCATACATTGTATCAAAGTGTCATATCTTCAGTGTTGTCTTATGAAAAGATGAAATAAAATGTTTACAAAAATGTAAGGGGTGTACTAACTTTTGTGAGATATCGTATATTATTTGGCACATTATATTTAGTATGGTTTTTGTCCTTTGATTTCTGGTTGTGCACCCACAATACTGTCACATCCTTATGTCTCTTTATTAAAAATGATAGAGACTTGGCTATGTTTAGCTGCAGTACCAGATACAGCCTATAGGTAACACTGGAGCTGTTTCTGGGGAGTCCCTTTTTTTCCCCCTTTTCTAATCACAACCAGTTTATGTTATCTTTTACCTGCATCAGCTGAAGCTCAAACAATCCCCACCCCACAACTGACCCAAATTCAACTCTCCTGCTTGGCACAATCATCCAGGTATCAGTGTACATGATAAATTCAGAATGGTGAATGGATTTCACATGTTATTTTACACAGTTGGTCCCTTGCACAAAATGTTTGGGAAATTGGTTCCCACGGGATATCTTTTTCGATCGAAAAGAGGGGAGGAAACCTTCCCTAATATTCCCTTGGTGAATGTTTCCCCTTTCTCTTTGGTCAAGACATGAGCCTCCTCAAGAAAGATGTGCTGGAGAGTGGATTTTCTTAAAAGGGTTTTACAAGATTTTTTATAGGTCATCCATATTTGAAACCGGATCCCGTGGATCAGCTGTTTGAGAAGGCAGTGGTGCTCGCAGTAGTGCCGCCACCTTCTCACAGCTTAGTGCAGGTGACTTCACGTTCATTGGTCTCAAGTGCAATGTAAAATGTTCTGTAATAGATCTAGCAAAAATGCAAAATGTTACAATGCAAGTTTTCCAGAAAAAAATGAGAGTGCATATATTCCACATTTTATTAAAAATAAAGTGCTGTAATAAAAAATGTCCAGAAACTGCAAATCAACAGAGGGAAGCAGACTGTACAATAGGACTCACCAACACCACCTACTGACAAAACATTTGGCACAGAAAAGCGGCACATATACAGTATATTTACAACAGATGGGACGTTTCCATGCATGGGTTGTGATAAGGTGCGCGTTTCTATTGTTTTGCAACACAGGTAAAATTACGTCAGAGTCCTAGTGGTCTTCTATATTCAGTGTAGTACCGGTAAATATCCCTGTCGAGCAGCAGCTGGTTCACAGCATTGTAGATCTGGTAATTAGCATGCATGCTACAGATAGTCACTGATTTATGCATGTAGAATTGGCTACGGGAGTCGTATTATGTGGGAATGTGCTTTAGATCAGATGCTACTGACTCAATACTGTACATTCAAAGACTTAAAGAAGTTTTATCCAAATCAACATTGATCAATGCTCCTTCCATAAAATGAAAATTTCCATAAAGGTCTATGGACTATTGTTCTGTAACATGAATAGGAAAGTTGGAGCTTGATTACAGCTGAGGTACGTGTGCTTTGTAAAGAAGTAGCTAGACTACAGCCCAGCCCTTTAGTGCCATTCTCGTGGAGAGCTTGAAGCTCTCCTTGTGTATAAAAATGCTGCTTGCCTGGATGACCCTACATAGAGATCCTCGCAGCCTTATCTGCACAAAAGTACTTTGTGCAAGTCTATACAACATCTAATAGTACTCCAACTACTTTGGTATTTTAAACACTGCTCAGAGCAGACATTTATGGCACTCTAGGAGCGAAGAGCATGTGCTTGCATTCTACTCTCAGACACCCCACAATCAGTATCTTGTGTTAGCCAAGGAAGAGTGTGCCTACAGCTTCCATAACCTCTTTCATCTTATAGGTTACACCAATGACACAATGAGCCCAAGATGCATGACCATTCAAGCTTGTGTATGTCAACACAGTCCCACATTATGAAGGCACTGGAAAAAGTGTGACCGGCCAGATTCAGACATTTCACGAAGAATGAAATTCTGTTTCCCTACTGGTCACTTGGAATAATGGCATACAGAAAACATCCCATTTACACACACGTTCTCAGAAAACAAACGCAAATAAAAACCCATGACAAATACACAGTATTTACACCCCCCTCCCCCAAACAAAAAAAAACCCTATGTGTTGTAATTTCTAACAGATAAATTAAAGAATCCGTGTGTGTACCTTTTATACTTTAGGCAGATTATAGCTGGTTGTTGGTGCCATAACACCATTTCCTGGTTTCACATTTTTTTTAACAAAGCAAAAAGGTAATGAAAAAAATAAAATAAAAAAACATAATAAAAACACAATTAATATTAACAGAGGATCTAGTATATGGATGATCATCAGCAGTAGGTGCAACAAGTGCTCGTGATGATGATTGCTTGGACGATGTGGCAAATATCTGACAATTCCTCCGTCGAACAGGAGGGTTTCCTACACTTCTGTTGTGAGGCGTTTTGCAGTAGAATATTGCTACCAGTTGACAAGGTACCCGACTATTTTTGAACACCGTTTTCATGGCTAGTGCCAGACTCATTGTGCTTCTCGTAAAAATAAAACCTGTCAACACTGACACCATGTCCATTTGTTTTCCAGAATTACAAAGTCCAAATGCTCAGTGATCTACAAAATATTCACAGGTACAACGTTCTTGGTGATCTTCAAACATGGCAAGGCCTTGTGGATCTCCAATGACATTTGGTTTTCTCCTTTTTCTCCATAACTGATTCTCAATACCAGCCATAGTGGAGGAATAACACTAGTACTCCAACTTTCTACTAACCATGTGCAAATTACTCAAAGATGGTCCTTGTACACGGCTTATCAGATGAGTGTTGAAATGGAAATGTGCTACCTGGAAGCCAAGTGTGCACATGCTTCTAAACACAATTGTCCTTCTGTGTCTAGAAACCATGATGATGATGATTGTAACAGAAGATGATGTGCTGTCTTTCCACAATGTACACTTGTATACTTTCTGCAGTGAAGCTTTCCATATGTAGGTAGCCTGGGTTGACAATCAAGTTTTGACCATCATCATAAAGTTGCATGCACACACATAGAATACTTGTGGATCACAAAGCCTTGTTGAACAGGTGCCTGTGATCCCTTAAGTGGTTTGTGGCTACAGGAATGTCTTTTGTTTTAGTCTCTCATACCACAGAATCTCTTATTTCTGAGCCCAGTCGTACTCTTGGTCTTGGGCAGGTTGGAGATACCTCCACAAGAGTGTCCTTGACATTCAGAGGTCTTTTCTCTGATTCTGAAACTATTTTACTAGCAATCAAAGAGTCGTGAACAGGAGTGCTGATTATATAGTTGTCATTTAGAGTCTGATAACCTTTATGGTCAGCTTGTGGGATAGGAACACTGTTCCCATTTAGAGGAACATTTTCAGCATTTTTACTTGGCTTCTTGTTGGAATTTTCTACTGGTTTCAGAATTGATTTCATTCCACTGCGATGTTTATACAGAAGGCAAAATATCATGATGACTACTACCACTCCAAAAAGTATAGTCATTATTAAAAATTCATTCCAGTAAGATTTCCCTAATAGCTGGGCAGAGCTACTCCCCGAGGAAGAGGAAAGAAGATATTTTGAGGAGTTGACATCCTTGTCAATGGCACTAACGTGGTGAAAGATCATTTCTGTTTGGGTCCTTTGAGTGGTTGTCTTTATTGTACTGTCTGTTTGAACACAGTACTTTACCATCAGCTTTTTGAAATCCTTTTCTACTGACCAGCATTCAAATGTTCCCAGTCTTTCAGGGCTGTTCACAAGAATCAGGTCTCCCGTTTCGAATACAAAATATGAGGCATCAATAGGTTTCTCATTGTGAACCCACTGACGAGAGGCTAAGTTGGATAACAAGTTGCAAGGCAGAGTAGTAGCATTATTCGGTTTTAGCACAATCTTCTTACACTCAGGCTCTTCTGTGGATAAACCGTCAATGGATTAATAACCAATTCTACTGACTGTAATAATAAGCATCTATCTAGCTATCCATCCAATATCTATCTATTTTCTAATATCTATCTATTGTTTCCCATATCTATCTAATTATGTATCCAATATCCATCTCTCTTTCTAACTATCTTTCTAATATCTACCTATTCTATCTATCCATCAAATACCTATCTGTATATCTATCTTTCTATGATCTATCTAATTATGTATCCAATATCTATTTATTTAATATCTATCCATCTGTCTAATATATCTATTTATTTTCTAATATCTATCTATCTATCATCTATCTAATATCTAAATATCTCTCATGTAGTGTGTACACATTGTGGTGACGTGTACGGTGCAGTACGAGAGGCAGTGGGAACCTGCCAGTCCACACCCTTATTCCACATGGCCCGAGGTAATCTCAGCTGAGGCCAGCTGGGATAATCATTGGGGGATAAAGCAGACCTCAGTGTGTCAGTTAGGCCTCATGCACACGACCATTCCGTTTTTTGCCGTCTGCAAATTGCGGATCTGCAAAACACGGAAGCCGCCCGTGTGCCTTGCGCAATTTGCGGAACGGAACGGGCGGCCCATTGTAGAAATGCCTATTCTTGTCTGCAAAACGGACAAGAATAGGACATGTTATATTTTGTTTGCAGGGCTACGGAACGGAGCAACGGATGCGAACAGCACACGGAGTGCTGTCCGCATATTTTGTGGCCCCATTGAAGTGAATGGGTCCGCATCCGAGCCGCAGATGCGGACAAAAACAACGGCCGTGTGCATGAGGCCTTAGGGGGGAGAGAAGGAAGCCTGCAAAGGGTTTGTGTGGTCCCAGCTAGGAGGGCTGGGGGGGTGCCTGGTGACATCTGGAGAAGAGGGATGTCACATGGTCAGAGTCGGGAGGACTGCTGGACCGTATACCCCCAATGTATTGCATGGTCACTCCCAGGAGGACTGGTGGACCAAGCTAGGAAGCTGTCTGACCTCATGGCTGAGTGAAGCCGAATACCGCAGTGTGAACACTGACCTAGAGGTGAGTTAGGGAAAACCGCTGTATAGAGAGTGCCTAGCCGGGCAAGGATTTATTGTTTTGTGTTGATGTAAGACGTTGTGATGTGAAGCTGCGACTTCATTGTGCCAAGTGATGCAAAACTTGAAATAAAGCACTGTTTGAGCTTGAAAACCCTTGTGTTTGATGAGAAGTCCGTCATGGCCGCTCCAGTCAGAGAGAGCGATCCTTACAACATTTATCTTCTATCTATTATCTATCTCATATCCATCTACTATCTATTGATCTACTATCTAATTATCTCTATAACATCTCATATCCATCTACACAAACATTTGTTATTATTACACCAGATTTCATATTATTACACATCTCAGTCCTTCAGTGACTTACCAATTGATACAATAACCCGTCCTGAAGGTGCTGAGCTATTGGTCTGCTGGCAAAGTTTTTCAGTATCTGCATTTTCAATATCTTGCAGCCAGTGCCTGGAGAAATACAGAAAATAACAGTAAATAAAAAATCAATATGTACAGCCTGCACTGCGGAAAGGGACACCACAGGGACCACTTACTGGATGTTTGGATCATGTGAATGGTGGTGGACGCTGCGACAGCCTCTCTTGCTCCATGCACAATAGGGATCACGAGAGAGGATGCATTCCCCACAGCTCATGTACATACTGCAGTTTGAGACTGGAACTTGTACCACCATGGAACGAGACGAGGCGTAAACCAGGTTCTGTACAGGACACAACAACGTATGAGTTTGCAAGGTGACAAATGGAGAATCAAGGCGCGAGCAGTCAGTATATCTCTTCACACTGGTTAATAAGACTTAGATATTGATTTTTACAGAAAATGCCTGTTAATTAGTAACATAATTGTAAACGGCATGTGAGATACACATTGCCTAGCTGTCAGAAAAACTAATTGGCCTTCAGAAAAGGTGAAAGTGTACATGTGGATCTGTAAGAAAAAGAAAATCAATAGCACCATGCATGGTGGCACAGTGGTTGGCACTGTTGTCCTACAGCATTGTGCATCCTGGGTTACAATACAACTAGAGCAGGGATGCCCAACTTGCGGCCCTCCAGCTGTTGCAAAACTACAACTCCGAGCATGCCTGGACTTCCTACAGCTATTAGGGCATACTGGGAGTTTTGCAACAGCTGGAGGGCGGCAGGTTGTGAATCCCTGAACTAGAACACTCATCAATAGCTAATAGCTATGGCAATTCTGTTTAAGGCCCAAAATGATTCAGGATATAAAAAATAACCTTTATTAATTTTCTTTAAAAGAAACTGAATTACACTAATCTCTCTCATCGTGTGACATGTTTATTCTTTATCTGTGTTACATTCTCAAATAAAGCCTCTGGTGATATTAAAAAACAAAAAAACTATCAGTGTTATTGTTTTTCTTTTTTAGATTTTTTTCAATATATTGGTAATATTGGTAGCTGGTGTAGGAAAGCGCAAGGGCCCGTCATTGACGGAAGATATGTGTCACCGAGGTTCCTGGCCTCTGTGAGGTAAGAGCCGGTATTTTTAAGTGCCAGCGGCAGCTAGTGATGACTGATACTGTTGGTTATTTAGTGTGGCTGTAAAGTCGATCCGGGCCTGCTCTTACTTGGAGGGTGGCTGTTCCCCACATTCCAGGCCGGGTTTTGGTGAGGGATATAAAACCCAGCCAGCAGTCTCAGCTGGGCAGATTATCATCCATTTCACAGTGAATCTCTGTGGTTTGGGATCTGCATAATGTGTGCTGTACTAAAGGGCTGAGAGCTGCATTGCTGGGAAGCAGGCCCTAAAGCCAGTTGGGGACTGCTACTGCCAAAACCGCTGACAAGGTGAATGCTTTTTGTTCTGTGGACTTGCCATGGTGTGAATGAACACCAAGACGACAAACTGTCATTTTTGTTTGTGTGAATAAACACTGCACTGTTTAAGGCCTCATGCACATGGCCGTTGTTTTGGTCCGCATCCGAGCTGCCGTTTTTAAAGGCTCGGATGCGGACCCATTCACTTCAATGGGGCCGCAAAAGATGCGGACAGCACTCCGTGTGCTGTTCGCATCCGTTGCTCCGTTCCATGGCCCCGCAAAAAAAAAAAAATAACATGTCCTATTCTTGTCCGCGCTTTGCGGACAAGAATAGGCAGTTATATGTAAAGGCTGTCCGTGCCGTCCCGCAAATTGCGGAACGTGCACGGACGCCATCCGTGGTTTGAGGATCCACAACTAGCGGACCGCAAAACACACCACGGTCGTTTGCATGTGGCCTTAGTCAAACACTTTGTTTTTGCCCCTGTACTGCATCCGCTAATCTGCCTACCAGAGCGAATACCCACACTGGGTACGGATTTTATAATTATGACGGTGGTTATGTTGACTCACACACACCACCACTATATAGTATCAAATTGCAATGGTTGCTGTATACTGAGAATTAATAACTTATCTTTAGTAACACTCTTGTTACCAGTGTAGCAACTTGTTTCAGTTCCTGTTTGCTATGTATCAACTATCTTTCTCAGTATTAGGGCTCATGCACACGACAGTGTGCCCCCGTGGCCGTATTGCAGCCCTCATACAGCGAGTCCGCAATACACGGGCACTGGCTGTGTGCATTCCGCATCATGGATCGCGGACCCATTCACTTGAATGAGTCCGCAATCACGGAGATGCGGAACGGAGGCACGGATCGGAACTCCACGGAAGCACTACGGAGTGCTTCCGTGGTGTTTCTGGCCGTGCCTCCGCACCGCAAAAAAGTAGTGCATGCACTACTTTTTTGCGGTGCGGACCATCGCATGCTGATCGCGGACCCCATTCAAATGAATGGGTCCGTGATCCACATGCGGCTGCTCCACGGTCTGTGCCCGTGCATTGTGGACCGCAATTTGCGGTCCACAGCACGGGCACGAAGCCATTACGTTCGTGGGCATGAGCCCTTACTGAAATGCCAATGGTCGGGGAAATGCCAAAGATAACAGCAGACCCATTACTCACCTGATAAATTCCCTTCCGCCATTGTTTTGTGTGCCGCAGCCATGGAGTGCCCCATTGCCTATGTAACAGCTGGAACCAATAACTGGCCTCAGCGGCCTCTTGCCGTACACAGTTGAGGCCAATGACTAGCTTCAGCGATCATGTGGGTAGTCGGGCACGTCAGGACTGCAGCACAAAGACCAGAAGGGAGTGGGTGAGCGGTGGCACGGTCATGTTTGGGGATTTATCATCCTTATTATTACGCCATACCCATTCCCGTTGGCCAATTTTTTTTCATGGCGTGCATGAATTGATTCTGAGCGCAGCACTGGGATATACGCTGACACTTTATAAATGATGTAAACCTATTTTAACCATTTTGTAGCCTATTGCAAAATCAGCCAGCGTCCTTACCTTGCTGTGATCTATCAGTAGCTCCTGGACTGGATCTGCACTTGGAAACAGTTTAATTTCCTCAATAACGTGGACTTTCTTATTCACATGGACAGCTTTGTGCAGCCGACCATCATCTGTGGAATGGAAAGTAATATTACCACTGAACCCACTGTAATAAACTGGGATAGAATGGTCCGTGGAGTCCGGCCGCCATTACCTGTCCCCAGGAACATGACATCATAGGTTTTCTTCAGCCCCTTGACCCTCTGCACGCTGATCTGCTGGTAGATCATCTGTGACTGCAGCAGCAGAGGCTGGCTCCGCACAGGACTGTCCATCAAGAAGTGGTCTTTGATGAAGTTCAGTACTCTGTCCGGCATTTGCAGGGAGGAATTGATTTTCATGTTTCTTGCTTTATTAGTAATGCACTGTGGGGATAAATAAATGAAAAAATATGAACAAACTGTATAGTCGTAGCCAAGAAGCACCAATGAGCTGTGTGCCAACTGATATACAGATCGATCAATAGAACTGCAGAACAGATCATCTTCCACTTCTAATTGGCGCTAGTAAATATTAATAATAACAAAAGGACAATGCGTGCCTCAAATACAAATTCTGTGGAATAGGAATTAACAGGATTGTACATTTTAAAGAAACATGCTAAGATTAACGGGCTTTTTCTATAAACGGTCACAGACTGTGTGCAAGTCCTCAACATAGAAAAATGTAGATTGTAAACCCTACAGGGAGACGGATTCGGTGTAGAGCACTGTAGAATATGTTGGTGCTATATACTGTAAATAACAGAATATAAATAACGAGTGTAAAAAACTGCAAGAGCGGCAAGACGCTACCTGTCAAAATTCGGCAGGGTGTATACAGTTTGTCCACAAGGGGGCACTGTTGACACACATTATCCAATATAATGACAACTGCTTCTGAA
Source organism: Bufo gargarizans (assembly GCF_014858855.1). NCBI lineage: Eukaryota > Metazoa > Chordata > Amphibia > Anura > Bufonidae > Bufo > Bufo gargarizans. The sequence goes on from NC_058081.1 coordinate 138,893,964, forward strand.
CTTTTATGTAGCACAAAGGATAATGGGGAGAAACAGGAACCGGGTCTGATCATCTGTAATTACTTAAAGCTCCATACATGGCTTTCTAGAACTTGCTGTGGTTTCAGATATACTCTTAGCCAGGTACATAATGGAATCTGCTAGTGCAGGAAGCTGCACTGATAACCATAGGATGAAAGATTATATTTTTCCTGGTCTAAAATATACTGTGAGGCACATGCGATACTTACAGCTCCAGGTCGTGGTTCCGGTACAGAATCGGTGTATGTACTCCACTGCTGAGACTCGCGGTTCACTTCCTTGTAGAGGCCACTGAACGCTTTCTGCACATCGCTCATTGGAAAGGCACATACAGCTGAACTCCCAACACCTCCCTTGTTCCTGGAGGGAAAAATACATTTCTCGAATTAAGTGGTGCGATTGCATCTACAACTCCCAGACCATTTATCAAATTACTACAGATATTATATAGGTTCCATATGTGTTTAATTATAGTGATCAGAAGTGATCCTGTAAACGCCATGCCGTTTTAACGGTCACATGAACAAGCTTTTGGAACTGAGAAGTAGGACAAAGTAGCAATTATAAAACAAAGGAAAGGCTGCGATGTAGTCCACAATACAAGGCTGTAATGAACTTTAAAAACAGCAATCACAGCTAAGGCTACTTTCACATTCACATTTTGGCTTTCCGTTTGTGAGATCCGTTCAGGGCTCTCACAGGTGGTCTAAAACGGATCAGTTTTGCCCTAATTCATTCTGAATGGAATGGGAACCACTCAGAATGCATCAGTTTGCCTCCGATCAGTCTCCATTCCGCTCTGGAGGCGGACACCAAAACGCTGCCTTCAGCGTTTTGCTGTCCGCTTGACAAAACTGAGCCAAACGTTTTCTCTGACACAATCTGGCACAATAGAAAACGGATCAGTCTTCCATTGACTTTCAATAGAGTTCATGACGGATCCGTCTTGGCTATGTTACAGATAATACAAGCTGATCCGTTTATGACGGATACATGCGGTTGTATTATTGTAACGGATCAGTTTTTGCAGATCCATGACGGATCAGCCCAAAACACGAGTGTGAAAGTAGCCTAAATCGCAGCATGGGACTTATAAAAGGAAAGCCAAAAATCTTGGGTGTTCCTCAAATTCACACATAGATCGAATGCCAATAACATTCTGCTTACCACTGCGAAGTAAAGACCCCATAAAACATGGTGTTCTTCCAATGTTCCTCTCCTGGAGTGAGAACAAACATGTCCTTCAAAACATTAAACGGGAAACCATCTTCTGGGCGAGTGCATAGAAGCTGGGCCTTCAAGAACGTAGTCCACTTCTTCTGTAGGACACGCTCGCCACCAAGGTCACCCTAGGAGAAGGACAATATAATGGTGTTAAAGGAGTCATTAAAAAAACAAAAATTGTTAGAGAATTAATACCGTGTTGGTGGTTAGGTTTTGGGATCTGAGAATTCATTGACTTTATAGACAAAGTCAGATATCATCATGACAAAAAGTGCATACAGTAGGATTTGCATGCCATTGATGTAGCCTCTGTGGCTCCTACAGGGTGGATGGCATCCGGGTCAACAGCTCAGATTGGCCCCATTCTCATTGTCCAGAGCTCCTGCACTATAACATAAGCAAAAGGTGGTGCACGATCCCTGGGATAAGACCACCCTGCAACTTGAAAAGGCCTTGGGGGTGAAGGGGAATGAGTGATGGTCTCAAAAGTCCAATGTATTGGTGTAGGGAGAACTAATTTTGAATGATGTTATACACACAACCTGCAATAAAGAAAGTCAAATCTGACAGTAGTTTATCTCCCCTGAGAGAGAAAATATTGGACATGTTGAAATCCAAATGGGCAATCCTTCTTTTCCATAATATCTGCTGTCTGGAAAGAGTCAGGAGACCTCCATAGGCTGACATTCATCTAATGTGAATTCATGCTATTTCCTACTATCCAAATCATCGGACATGGTTTCTTGAATGGCATGTGTTTCTAAATAGTGTTTTGCATTGTAGCCATAAGTGGGAATTTAAGGGCCTTTGAAGGACCAGAAAAATTGAATTGGTAATGCAGATGTGATCTCAGCCTATGAAATTTTAGAGAGGTCTTCTTGCAATCATATACTGTAGTATGAAGTCACTGAACAGAGGTCTTCAGCTGGTGCAGAGCTAACAGACTTTCTTCACTTTCAGCCCTTATACCACATTAAAGGGCTTGTCCACCATTTAGATACTAATGACCTTTTATTTCAGACAGGTCATCATTATCAGATCACCTCCACTGATGAGCTACCGATAAAGCCAGTAACATAACAGCGGATGGATGTGGGAGCAGAAGGTTCGGTTCACTGAGTTGTAGTCGTACTAGCATACTGCAGTATTAAACTTAATGGAAGCTGAGCTACAGTACCCCGGTCATGGTCACTACACAGTGGACTGAGCCTTCTGCTTCTGGCTCCATCCACTGGTATGTTTCCAGCGCCTGCTGCAAACAGCTAGTCTTTGGGGTGCTGGTTGTTGTACCCCCACTGATCTGATATTGATGATGTATTTATAGGCTGGGACATGTTAAGCTTGTTTCACATATGCATGAAACAGATCTGGCAGGCTGTTCTGGCTGGAAACGGCCTGTCGGAGCCTTCTCTGCCAGGTGCAACCGTGCACTGCTGGAATCCCGTATGGCCCCATTCACTATAATAGTGGTCGGGGGTATTCCGGCAATGCAGGGATGGATCTGACAGGCTATTCCCGGCTGGAACAGCCTGCCGGATCTGTTTCATGCATATGTGAAACAAGCCTTATACAGAAATGAAGTTTTTCAATACTCTTACCTTACATACTCGAGCAATCCGAGACACAATAGGGTTCTCAAAAAAATCAAACTCTTTTCCCGTCTCCGTAAAGAAGAAATAAATCTTATCATCGTCACCTATGGGGTTCCCTTCGGGAAGGTTCTCTGGAATATGAGCTGAGCCAACAAAAGCTGGATCTGCAATAACAAAGCAGAGGATAATGAGTTTAATGGCAGGTCCAGGGCACAGTTGATCACAGTGTCTGCAGCATCCCACATATGTGTGTGAAAGGGACACTTTAAATATCTGCCTATGTATTTGCATTGTATGGTATTTTCTATTATCAGGCTGGCATTGTCATTTCACCCATTCGCCCCTAGGTGATGCTGGTACCACATATATATATCTTGGGTGTGTTTAGTACAGGAAGTGAAGTTAGTTACTACAGAGTGTATGGAGGGGAGGAACAGGCATCGTCCACCATTTAGTCTGTCTGCTATTCCTACCCCTTGGTCATGGCCAGGCTAAGGGAGTACTGCAAACATTTATCTACAGCAGCCAAGCACAAGACCATAGGTCTATGTCTAAATATGAAGCAAGCCTAGTGAGGGTTACAGCTGAGTCTAGCCTATGGACCTCATCAGCACAAGTGCCTAAAAGCGACTTTCCAAGTGCAGGGACACAAATGGATAATTAGTGCACAGAATTGTCCTTATTCACTAGAAGCCTTCCGGGATATAGTGGAAACCTAAAAACCTGAATACTTCAGGAGAGCATCCTGCAAATAATGTAGCAGAAGACTGATGCCTGCCACGAGGGAGAACGCCTTTATTGGATAGATCAAGATAAGTGGAAAACAGCATATTTAGTACCAGAGTGCTATTGTTGGGACTTGAAGTAAATATACTCAGTCTTTGCCCGTCAAGTAACAGCATTAGAAAATCCCTCCATTGACAATTGCCTAAACCTGATATAAGGTTACAATTACCTTAACATCTGAATGATTACTGGTGCCATACGAATGCACTTTATTAATGGACTGTAACATCTGCCTTGAGATTATTGATTCAAATAAACGTTCAATTGTTTTACAACAACTGACTCTTCATTACCACTACTACACTCAACATTTGCACCTTACGGTGCTGGCGTCACGAACACAGGTGCCCAGCCACCAAAGCACCCTAAGCATACCCATTACCATTAGGGCACCTCAACTTCCATCTGGCTGGTGTTCCCTGCAATAGAGAGTGCCCCGGAGGATTTAGTGCCGTCTTCCCATCCACTGCACTGCTGGCACAGGGGGGCTCTGCTAACAGTGAGTAAATGAACTACTACCCCCATCGGCCCACCGTAACCTAACATGTTTCCCCTGCGGACCCGGCACGTTGCATGTCTACACACACACACACACACACACATCCCAGTCGGATTAGTATTCTTGCTATGCTCTTATTTACACCTAGAAAGTACTCATCCCCAATAATCTCCAAATATGCCTCCATTGTTGCTTTCTCTAAATTATACTGATACAGCCATATCCTCCTTGAATATAGTAACTTAAATGGTCGGTTCTTTCTGGGATTATGAGCAGAGGAATAGTAATCCCCAACAAGGAGTTCCTGCTAGTTCAGCTATAGAGAACAGTTGGATTACAGGCAAATATTTGCAATTCAGGAAGGTTCTGCATACATCAAACACAGTCCCTGATCTCTATCAAAAGCCATGTTATGTCTGAACACATTCTTATCAAAGACGTAAATCAAAGGTCAACCTTGGAGCCAGTTCAAGGAGGTCTCAGTCTTCAGAGTAATCTTGTTGTCTTCACTCTTGTAGATAATGGGCTCATTTCCTTGGAAGGTACTGACAGTGCCTCCATACAGGTCCCCATCTGGCACCAAGACAGAAGAATTGAGTAAGCAGTGTACAGTATGTAAAATCGTGAAACTATGACTGAGGAAACTATGCTAATCTCTTGGAGGAGCTCTACTTACCAACCATTATGGCTGAGGACTTATACTCTGGATCAAACGGGCATCGGCCCTTTCCATCTTCCATGACAGGATTACCATTTGAATCTGTTTCCAAAGTAAAATCATCGATTTTCTACAATGAAAAAAAAAAAGAAATGTTTGATCAGTTGGTGAATTGTTAAAAGTAAAGTACAAGAAAACATGTCAGCAAGAAGATACCTAAAACTCCACGCAGATCTTACCTCCATTATATTTGAATCTACTGTAGGACCCCAACTAAACACACAGGTTTCAGTAGGACCTCATCTAAAATGTATGGGGACAAGTAATGCAGAAATACTAGATACTCTACTAGATGTCCAATTAAATTAGTTAGGGAGGAGAGGAAAAAGAATGTCCAACCTTAGGGTATTTTTTCGTAATAAATAAAATAATTTGTAAGGTACACCGATATGATATTATCACTCATTATCACATATTTACCATTAAAGTCAATAGTAACGGAGTAAAAAAACTGCCACGCTGATCTCATCAGTTGTTTAACCCATGGACTGAACCAGTTTTTAATAGGACCAGTTCACCAACATGAATTCATTTTGATATTTGGTCTATATGACTTTCACACTAGCGTTACTCTTTTCCGGCATAGAGTTCCGTCAAAAGGGCTCTATGCCGGAAAAGAACTGATCAGGCGTATCTCAATGCATTCTGAATGGATAGAAATCCATTCAGTTTGCATCGGTATGCCTTTCGTTCAGTCACTGTCAGGCGTTTTGGCCGGACATAATACCGCAGCATGCTGCGGTATTATGTCCGTCCAAAATGCCTGATCAGTCGCTGAAATGCATTAATTCCCATTGACTTGTATTAGTGCTGGATCCGGCATTGCAAAACAACTGAAGGACGGATCCGTCCTTCCGGTCTGTGCATGGCAAGCAGAGAGACGGATCCGTTCTTGCAAAGCATTTGTAGACGGATCTGCACCTGGATCCGTCTACAAATGCTGTCAGTTGTCACACTGATCGGTGGATCCGGCATGCAGCTCCGACGACGGATCTGCCTGCCGGATCACACTAACGCTAGTGTGAAAGTAGCCCAAGGCTACTTTCACACTAGCGTTTTTCTTTTCCGGCACCGATTTCCATCAAAAGGGCTCAATGCCAGAAAAGAACTGATCAGGCATATCCCCATGCATTCTGAATGGAGAGTAATCCGTTCAGGATGCATCAGGATGTCTTCAGTTCAGTCATTTTGACTGATCAGGCAAAAGAGAAAACCGCAGCATGCTACGGTTTTATCTCTGGTGAAAAAAAAACAACAGAGACTTGCCTGAATGCCGGAATTTTTTTCCATATGAATGTATTAGTGCCGGATCTGGCATTCAAAACACCGGAATGCCGGATCCGTCCTTCCGGTCTGCGCATGCAGACTGAAAAAAAAGGTGGAAAAAATAAATACCGGATCCGTTTTGCCAGATGACACCAGAAATGCATTTCAATAAATTTTTCAGACTGATCAGGCATTTTTAAGACTGATTAGGATCCTGATCAGTCTTACAAATGCCATCAGTTGGCATACGTATGCTGCAGCGACTGAACTGCTTGCCGGATCTCTCTGCCGCAAGTGTTAAAATAGCCTCAGGCTGCTTTAACAGTCAGTGTTTGTTCAGTGATATCCATCAGTGACTGTGAGCGAAAACAAAGGTCAAAAACACAGAACAGACGCAAATCTTTCCATATAGCTTATCTGTGTGTAGAATCTACTTCTGGTTTAGTCTTGTGAAAGCGGCCTAAGGCCCCATGCACAGGGCCGTATCTGTTTTGCCGTTTGCGTCCAGCACTTTCTGTGTGCCCCACTGTCAAAATGCCTATTCTTGTTCCCAAATGGACAAGAATAGGACTTGTTCTATCATTTGCAGCACAGCCATAAGGATGCGGACAGCACACGTCTGCAATTTTTGGATGCCCAATAAAGATGAATGGGTCTGCGTGCGATAAGCAGAAAATGCGGATCGGATGCGGACCAAAAATACAGTCATGTGAATGAGGCCTAAAGCTGAAGCTGCATGGGGATCTTAGCTGTGACACTCACGGTGCAGCCACTGAACAGAAAGGGGTCGCAGAATGGCTCCAGCAGTGTCGGATTTTTACGAATCTGGGGTTGCGGTTGTGGCAACTTGTGAGATGCACTATGATCACATTTACAGCTGCAGCGCTAGACAGTGATCTTTGGTTGTAACCAAGCCTTTCATTCCAGGTCTTCATCACTTGGCTGGAATAGAGAGGCTCTAAAGACCGTATCTCACTCTGAAGGACCCAAAATGTTCATGCATTACATGCACAGTCCATTGACTTCAATGGGCTCTGGGTAATGCTTCCTTTTCCTTGGTGCTGCAGGAGAATTGACCACTTGCTCACAGTTCACTCAGATTGAAGCCGATTACTGGGGTCCCATCAGTAGAAAACGTTATGGGAACCTTCTAACAACAAGAAATTGTCCAAACTGGACAATCCCTTTAAGGGTGTGTTCACATGGCAAATTTTCCACTGTAAAAATCTATCACAGTATCTGGGGAAGAAATCAAAGACTGACCATCCTTCTGCAGATCTGCACTAACAACTGCTGTGGGTCTCCACGTGGCTTAGCGCCATTCAATGGTGCTACTCCGCATGCGACTGAACTGCTGCGTTTTCCATACAGAAACTGCATGAAGAGGTGACATGTCACTTCCTGATGCGGATTCCAAATCTGTGTTGGGATAATCCTCAGACACATGAATGGCAAAGCGGGTTTCCATCAGAAACTCAGAACCTTAACCAAAACCATAAACTGGAACCTTATGGTATGACCATACGATGCGGTCGTGTCGAGTACTGCGCAGCCGCAGCGGGTTCTAATTAAAATAATGAAGTCCGCACTGTTTAGTTGGTCTGCATTGTTAATGATCGCGCGGTATTATGACTGCGCCGTGTGATCGCACCCTTGCTGCTCGCCAGATACATGGCATCTGCTCTTATTTTGTGCTACTTTTATATACCGGACCTCGCGCTCCACATACCTTAAGCTCTTCCTGCAGCAGATGTACAGATGTGTGTCAGTGGCATGGGATTTTATAATTGCCTTCACAGCGAGGGAGGCAATGAAGCAGGCAGGATTTGTTTGCGTGTGCCTGTTTACACTGATTCCCTGCTAGCACGGATGCCCATGTGCATCAATGCATCTGTGCAGAGACAATCCCAGCTATGCTTTAGTCAGCAGTAGTTGGCATATGGATAAATATTGATATCGTTAATAATCCTCAGGTATTTTAGAGATCCATGCGTCTTCTGTTACTTTAATCTGATGATCGGTAACTGCTTAGATGCCACTTCCCAGTAATGACGTGCTGAATTAGGTTTGTTGTGGGTGTAGTCGCATAAGATGTAGGTGTGAAGGGTGTCAGTATGGGTGACACAGGCATGGATTGCCATCTTGGCTGGTATCAGACATCGATACAAGTGAAGTCACCACCAGAAATAACAGTGGGCAGACTCTATACACAGAACCAGTTTCAGCCTATGGCCTACATACAGTACATAATAATGCCTCATTCATGGGACCAGACAAAGTCCTGGAATGTGACTAACCATACACTTAATATATGAGGATTATACAACCTGGGGGCCTTATTAAAGGGCATCTGTCAGCAGATTTGTACCTATGAAAATGGCTGACCTGTTACATGTGAGCTTGGCAGCTGAAGACATCTGTGTTGGACCCATGTTCATATGTGCCCGCATTGCTGAGAAAAATGAAGTTTTAATATATGCAAATAAGCCACTAGGAGCAATGGCGGCATTGCCATTGCTCCTAGAGGCTCATTTGCATATATTAAAACATTATTTTTCTCAGCAATGGGGACACATATGGACATGGGACCAACACAGATCCCTTCAGCTGCCAACTATTAACCCTTCAGGTTTCATCCATACAATAACCATTGCAGGCAATGGTTTTTGGTCTGGCTGACAGCAGGATCATCTTGCTGGAGATGTGAAGGCGCCCTAAATGAAAGAAATGCTATGTATTTGCAGTGTTCATGTACACAGTATAAAACTGCTTTTCATTTGTTTTAGGGCACAAATTCCTCTGGTGATATTTCCACAACAGCCATATATTCCTTATAAAAGAATAATCCATGTCATTCCTAGCCCAACCCCGGCAGGGTGTGACTGCTTCCAATATAGTTAAAGAAGTGCACTTACGATGTAGGTGCAGTTGGGGCTGAAGGCGTACGTTCCACAGGTGTAGAGGTGTGTGCTGTTCACCTGCAGGAGGATCTTAATATAGTTCTGACAATCTCTCTGAAACAATAAGAAAATCAGATTCAGGTTATTTCCGCTCATATTGCCCATTATTGATCATTAACTCATTGCATGTCTCCATCAGAAGCCACCGTCATCACAAGTGAGAGGCAGAAAAGGCACACCTACACTCTAATCACTTATAAGCTGCTTCCAGGGTCATACATTTTCTGGGATCTGTCCTGCTCGAGTCCATTCCAGTCTTTTTACCTCTTCAGTAGTGACTTTTTTGGAGCTCAGGTTGACTTTGCAAAATTGAGCTTTTTTTCAATTTCCAGGGCTGACAACCACTGCATGGCATTGAACATCTATATAGGTATAAAGGACACCTCCCCTAAATCTCCTACACAAGAGGTGATGCCTTATAATTATGTTATACAATGATAAATACACACTCTTCAATGACATCATTTATAACCCCAATTATTAATGGGAACAGACATGTCCCCATGTGGTGATATACTTGATGCCATCGAAGTCATGCGATTCATGCGTGGTGATGCATCAGTGTAAATGTATTGTACTATAAAATTGAATCCCTCCCCGGATAAGGATTATTACAAGGTTAAAAACTACACAATTAGCAAAATTAGTTATCTATGGACTCTCTTTAGTCCTCAAATAATTAAAAGATACTGTAAATCCCACATCCATTTTGCTTAGTAAATAAGTAAAGCTCTACACCAGTTGACTGCAACTTGTAGTTCTTCAACCATCCCAGTTTGCCCAACATGATCTAGAGAAAAGACCTGACAGAGATGAGGCACCTGAACCTGAAATAAAGACCTATCACAGTGCAGTATAGGGGTCACACCAAATTACTTTCTGATCTCTAAAAAGTATCTCCAATTTCAATACACTCTGGAACGGTCATGCCCATGAGCTGGGACCTGGGACCTCCAATGACAGGCCAAATCAAAGGGTTCCTAACACTTTAGGCACCTGTCCGTTCAACTTTTTAAACTCAAAAATCTCCAGATGCATGGTGAAGACTTGACTATAACTTTATACATAGGCAAGTCCCAGCAACTGGTAGAAGTGTGAACTTACGGACCCCACAGATCTAAACTTGCGACACTGCTCGATGACCTGGTAGAAATTTGCTAACATTTAAATAACTTTGAGGACCAGAAGCTATTTATGGTGACACATATGCAGGACATCTAGAGGTGGAAAACACGGTTTTGCAGCACAGCAGATCTTTTTTCATCCATTCTCTTTTCCCATACAGGAATATGTGGCCATTTTACCAGTATTTGCTGTACCCAAGCAGATCTCTACAAACACAGGACACAAACCTTTTAGCTCCTGTTTACCATTTTGTATTTAAGAAGGAGGTCAAGCACAGTGCTCATGCAAATACGACTCTGTGTAGAGGATACGTGTAACAAGGGTGTGGTTGTACTTTGGACAATGGGTATGTATTCTGTGTCTTAATAGTCTTAAGTGCGGATTACTTTTTTCATTTATTACGTAAAAGAAATCAGAACAAATAAAATATCTATACTGCATCACTATCCCATGGGAAACTCTTCCTTTTGGAGGAGTCTCTGGTATGGCTGATATGAGATAGGTCTTCTCTAGAAGAAATAGAACCAATTGACATACTTTTTCCCATGGAACACTGCCTGTAAGGAATTCTCCATATGCCCGCTGGACCTCTTCAATGAGAAGCGGTATCGCCTCCCCAGTAATTTTAAGTTAAAGGGACATTTTTACTATTGTGATTAGATTTAAAAAGGGTTCTTTGGGACCCACCTGAACACATTTATCAATGCAGTCACGCCACTCTTCTGCATTTATTTTTTTACACCATATTTATGGAAGACCTACAAATATTTCGAGACGCTGCAGCTCATGGCTAGTTCCCCTGAAGCAAATGGGAGATTTCCAATCTCAAATATATTAGTTATGTGTAGTGTTGAGCGAACGTTGTGTTCCAAGTTCGACGTACAAGGTTTGGGTTATCTAACAATTCCATTATGGATTCCGTTACCATGGACTATAAGTTATGGGCCGTGGTAGCAGACTCCATAACAGAATTCTTAGATAACCCAAACCTTGTATGCCGAACTTGAAACACAAAGTTCGCTCATCCCTAGTCTTGGGTATTATTTAACATTGGAAAGTAGAGGAAAATCAAGGAGGAAAAAATGAAAAAGTGAGCCTCTTTTATTGTGGCACCTCATGACACAGGAGCACAGGTATGTACTATAATGCCTCCTGGGCAGATCATGCTTCAGGATCACTGTGGGATCTTATCAATTTTATTCACAGGAAACAAATATCTTGGCCCCTCTTTCAGATCTTTAACAAGACTAGAGACTGCAAACATCAACTAGAAGAGACTTGTCAATATGCCTCCTGGGTGATCACCAGATTGTTTCAAGCTTCCTTGATGCCGGGTTGGACAACTGGAAGATAGCCACATACCCAGCTCAAACCACCGGCAGTCAGTCACCCTGCAGCCACAATGCTTCTGCTTACTGTTACTTTACACCCATAGATGTCTCAATATGTGGTAAAATAAGCAACATTAGCTGCAGTGTTACAGCTTGTATGGGCTTCTTTAACAGTCACCACATGTGTCGCAACTATATCTGATGCAATATCATCAGTAGCAATAAAAATGGAGGTCTTTGCGTTGAGTAAGCAGTACAATAGTTTATGTACAGGAGAACATACCTGGGCATCTTTTCCCTTGAAAGTACATTCCTTCTTTTTACTGTCTTCTGCTTTCCACGTTAACTGCAAAATGTAAATAAGAAAGTAAATCATTAAAAATTACCATTGGTGATAAGGTGGGTGGCCACTATTAAAATTAAAATCAGAAACACCTACCATTGACAGCGAGGTAAAGTTAGCACTACTGAGGGAGAATAGGGCTTCCCTGGCCCCTACATATAGGGTGCTGCCATCTTTACTGAGCAGTAGGGTTGTGTAATGGCTGACTCCTTCTTCCTCAAACCTCTTTACTTTCCTGTCTGGAGAACCTACAAACAGGACAAAACATATGAGTTTATTAGGCAGAAACAAATAGGATATGATATTAATTTTATGTGAAGTATATAGTAAAATGTAATAAGATGCCATCTTCTAAAGAACATTAGGACAAAGAACAGAAATAATTGGCCATAGCCACGGACGTTACCAACATAGAACCTCAAAGTTTCACATTCATAGCGTTCTTAGGCTGGCAATAGACATTAATAGCTGCATTTGGCCAACTCCCCTGCCACACATACACAGGTGCTCTCCATAGGGAATGTGGGGTAAGCTGCTGCAAAAGTCCTCTAGCAGTGGCTTCTCTCCTCTCAGAGCAAAAAGATCGGACATGTTGAACCCCAACTGCCCACTCTACCTCTCCACCCACATCTGCCATCGGACAAGAGTAGGGAGGCCTCCATACATTAGATGGCCAGCCAGTCCTGAGATTTGTGGGTTTGGCCAATATTCATGTAATGTGTATGAGCAGCTTCAGTTTGTATGCATCTGGAAAAGTAAGATGGTTATCATGAATACAAAGGCAAAGGGACAGGGAGATCAGAGGCAGCATTCACACCTGGTCCCTGGTGTCTACAGAAGCTCAAAAGACCTCTGCAGTACCATAAATTGCATGTGACAAATGGATAGCACAGGACAATCTAAAGGCTTTCCTTTCCTGGTGTGTTTTTTTAGCGATATATGCTACTATAGACCATTGCACTGAAAACAAATGGTTTATATCCATCTCATGTTAGCCACACAGACTCAGAAGTAGGTGCCATGAATGAGGGGATTCAGATTCAATTTATAGAAAAAAAAAAAAGAAGAAAAAAAAGGGAAATGTTTTTGTAAAAAGTGGAAAAAAAATAGGGGAAAAAAAACCCTTCACAGCTGGAAAATTAAGTGAATAAAAGAGAAGCTGAGTCAGTATTCATGGTATTCATTCCCTCACCAACACATGCGCCGCTCCAATCAATTGATCCCCAGTGGGGAGGTATTCAGGACCGAGTGGCACAGGATAAACTGTGTCCTTTGAATAGTTTTCCAGTTCATTAACAACCATGAGGTGATCACTATTCCCCTCTGCAACTAGCCAACTTCTCGTTTCCTACGGCAAGCTTCATAGCACATACTCCATGTGCTGCCAGATACAGATCTTTGGCTCAGAAACACAATATCAATATGTTGAACAGCAGGACTGCTGCTCTGCTCCAAAGCAAGAGACACAAACCTTCTGGAACAGTTCACAAAGTTTATTAACTATGTGATGGATGAGGGGTCCAAAGGATATATATGATGACCTGTAAATCACTAGGAATTATATTCCCTGCATTAATGGGGTTTTTCCAAGACTTTATAACTGAAGACCTATCCTCAGGATAGGTCATCAGTATCTGATCAGTGGGGGACCTCCGCCGATCAGCTGTTTGAGAAGGCACGCCATGGCCTTCTCGCTGCTTTCCCTAGACCAGTGACGTCCCGTTCATCAGTCACGTGGCCTAGGCGCAGCTCAGTCCTATTTAAGTGAATGGGGCTGAGCGCAATACCAAGTACAGCCGCTATACAATGTACAGCGCTGTGCTTGGTGAACAGAGAGAAGGCCCTGGTGCTCACAGAAGCTGCACTGCCTTCTCAAAAAGCTGATGGGTATGGGTCCCGGGTGTCAGACCCCCACTGACCAGACACTGATTACATAGGTCATCAATTCTAAATTCTTAGAAAAACCTTATGGTTCCCATAGCTTCTCTAAAGAACACACTTGGGAAGATTGAACCAATCATTTACTATACTTTTGTGGCATAAAATAGTAGCAAATTATAGTTCATGCCATAATATGAATAATAATAATCTTTATATAGCGCCAACATATTCCACAGCGCCTTACAATTCAGGGGTTCATGTACAAACAGCAACAGACAAGCCGATTATTACAACAAGGGGAATGAGGGCCCTGCTCGCAAGAGCTTACAATCTATGAGGGGATAGGGGTGACACAAAATCATCATTTGCAAAAAAAAATTCACTCAAAAGTGGTGAGAACAGGCTTAGCATAAGAGGAAGGGCTAGCCGCAGCCAGACGATTTGATTGCCAGAGACTGGCGTAATTTTAACTCCGCTCATAGCTTCCATACATTAGATTTTCTGGTGCACAGATTACCAGAAAAGCCCCTCATTTAATAAAAGGCCTGGTCCTCTTAATACATTTGGAGCCACGTAGGAAACACCAGTCTTAGTAAATCTGTCCTGGGTATATGTGAAGAAACCTAGACACTCTGGGACACCTATTGCCTGGAAAGGTCACCTTCAAGTAGCCACGTACATAGATTGATAGTTGAACAACCACTAAATGGCAATAGTCTGGTGAACGGCTGTTCCACCAACGCAGTCATAAACATTTTAGCCTGCCACAGTCGTTCAAACATACATGTCCAAAGGCACTGGGTGAAGGATGAACGATCTTTCTGGGAACATGCAAAGAAAGCTCTTTTGTAGACTATAGAAAATGTTACCCTTTTTCTTTCAGACACGGACAGTCTATCATGGGTTGGCTAGACATTCGTTTCATGCTTCCCCCGACCAGCGATCGTTTTGATTGAAATTGTCAGTTTCGATCAACTTTAGAATAATCTGTATGGTCACCTTTAGATATCAAGCCTCCTCCAACAAATTCTATTGTGTATTATTTTAAAACAATATATGTAAATTAAATAATTTTACTAAGCCGTGGCAGGGGCGATAAAACGATGGACTATAAGGACACTAAACCACCTGCAGAAACTGGAATACTCTTCACTAGGAGATGAATGTGCCGGGCTGACAAGAGTAATGAAGAGCAAGCTTAGAAGATATTGTTCTCCTCAGTGTCCGGGCCTCCTGTGAGGCGTGATCCACAAATGCAGCCTGACCTTTGTCATCTTTCATGCCGTGTTTCACAACATTAGACAGCGTTCTGTGATTAGTGTTCATTAGCTTGTCTGAACAGCCTTGACATTTTCCAGTTGTGACTTGTCAGAGGAAATGAAGTTCACGTTACTTGTAGCTTTCAGCATTAAAAAAATACTGCTGGTGTACTCCATGGTGGTGGTGGCTTTTGGAAATTTTTGAAAACTGGGAAAAACATATCAGAAGGGGACATTATTTGTCGATGCCTATACAAAGCTGTAAAGAGATTGTCACCATTCAGATCCTGTCCCCAGTTGGGTTCACGGTCTAATTTCCATGTATCTCATTCGAACACCCAAAAGCCAAGTGAAGGCAGCCATGCACATGAGATAACTGTCAGGCAGACAAGTATCTCTCGGACCCTCCCCACACATGCATGCCTGGCTGAACATGGGAGAAAGCTGCTGCCAGACAACTCTGGTGGAGGCATTCTCCCTAAAAAAAACTAAAGAATCGGATACGTGTTGATATCCAACATGCCCAATCCTTCATCTGCCATCAGGGGAGAGTAAGGAGGCCCCAATATAAATTTGATGTTTGGCTGATCCTGCCGACATACATTTAATGTGTATGGCCAGCTAAACAGGACCAGTCACCGCTCCTGACATGTCTGCTTTAGTAACTACTTGCATTCCCCATGAAATAAAAATTCTCGATTATCTATACTTTTGACTCTGTGTTGTGCCATTCCTTTATTATTCCTTCTAGAAGTTATGAATTATTAGTAGTTTACAATGAAGGTCCAGAAGGAGGTGTGTCCCTGGACTAGTCTGACACAGCCATCATTGATTGAATAGTGTCAGACTGTACAGGGACACACTCCCAACTGGTAACACCCATCTGGACCATTAATGTAAACTGCTAAAAATTCTCACAACTTCTAGAAAGGAATGGCACACCATAAAGTCATAAGAACAAATGCTTACAAGATATTACAAGAGGAATGAAAGTAGCTGCAAAAAAAAACATGTCCGGAGAGGTTACAATTCCTCTGTAAGACCTCTGTATCTTTTTTAAATGTGGGCGGTAATCTATAAGACCTGTTTCACACGAGCGAGTTTTCCGTCAGGGTGCGATGCGTGAAGCAAACGCATAGTATCCTGACCCAATCATTTTAATGTGTTTTTTACGCATCATTTCTGCATTCAGGAAAAATCTCAGCATGTTCTATATTCTGTGTTTTTTTCACGTTTTCCATAGAAGTGAATGTGGCTTCAGTGAAAAACGGAAGGCATCCGGATGCAATGCGTTTTTCACTGATGGTTGGTAGAAGATGTAGCAGTTTCTTTTTACGTGCGTGAAAAACGCATCAGAAAACGACTGCACCCGCACAGAAAAAAACTGAAACACTGAACGCAATTGCAGAAAAAACTGACTGAACGTGCATCCAAAACCATCAGTTTTTTCCTGAACAGACCCCAAAGGGGGGCAGGGTGTGGGGTAAGAGTTTGTGCAACCACCTTGAAGTTATGTCAATGATTATATAATTATTGATATAACAATCACTTCCTTTACACCGGGGAATGTTCCAATAATTATTAATACATCGGACAGTCCTGCAGGGTACAATAGAGAACAGCTCACTTTAATAAGTCTACTTTCACACTAGCAGTTTTGCTGGATCCGGCAGGGTTCAGCAAAAACTCTTCCGTTACTGATAATAGAACCATCTGCATCAGTTATGAACGGATCCAGTTATATTATCTTTAATATAGCCAAGACGGATCCGTTATGAACTCCATTGAAAGTCAATGGGAGACGGATCCGTTTTCTATAGTGGCAGATTGTGGCAAAGAAAACAGATCCGTCCCCATTGACTTGCATTGGAGGTCATGCCGGATCCGTCTTGCTCCGCATCTCAGGACGGAAATCAAAATACAACATGTTGCAGTTTGCTCTCCGGTCTGGGAACGCAACTAAACGGAACAGACTGCATTTTGAAGCATTCCGTTCTGTTCAGTTACGTTTTGTCCCCATTGACAATGAATGGGGACAAAACTGAAGCGTTTTTTTTTTCCGGTATTGAGCCTCTATGATGGAACTCAAAACCGGAAAACTAAAATGCTAGTGTTAAAGTAGCCTTATTCACCCATTATACGTGATACTATCAGAATGCAAGACAATATTTATTTACCGGACTCCACACACACATATCACTTCTCAAGAGAATTTTGGAAATGCTACAGGACATCATATCTGGGCAGCGTGTATTGTGTATTGAGCCGCTGCCATATTGTGTCAAGGTCTTAACGTAGCCCTGGCCCATCTGTTGGACAAGTGTGCTTCACATTTGTGCTGAATACAGATTCATTAGAAAAAGCAAACATCAGTTGTGGTTAACGCTGGAAGAGCAACACAGGGCGACCATTGTACCTCATAATAAAAACACCCCCCGGCCAAAGAACTTTGAATTTTACAGGGTTATTTAGAATTTGTAAAACCATCTGCAATAATAAACAGTGGTTTTTAGCAGAACAGATTTAGGCTGGTTTCACACGGGTGTTGCGGGAAAAGGAGCGGGTGAGTTGCGGGAACATGCACGATTTTTCCGCGCAAATGCAAAACATTGTAATGCGTTTTGCACGCACGTGAGAAAAATCGGCATGTTTGGAACCCAAACCCGAACTTCTTCACAGAAGTTTGGGTTTGTGATCGGGGTTGTGTAGATTGTATTATTTTCCCTTATAACATGGTTATAAGGGAAAATAATAGCATTCTTAATACAGAATGCATAGTACAATAGCGCTGGAGGGGTTAAAAAAATAATAATAATTTAACTCGCCTTAATCCACTTGCTCGCACAGCCCGGCTTCTCTTCTGTCGTCTTCTTTGCTGTGTACAGGAAAAGGACCTGTGGTGACGTCACTCCGGTCATCACATGGTCCGTCACATGATCTTTTACCATGGTGATGGATCATGTGATGGATCATGTGATGACCGAAGTGACGTCACCACAGGTCCTTTTCCTGTACACAGCAAAGAAGAAGACAGAAGAGAAGCCGGGCTGTGCGAGCAAGTGGATTAAGGCGAGTTAAACAATTTTTTAACCCCTCCAGCGCTATTTTACTTAGCATTCTGTATTCAGAATGCTATTATTTTCCCTTATGACCATGTTATAAGGGAAAATAATAATGATCGGGTCCCCATCCCGATTATCTCCTAGCAACCGTGTGTGAAAATTGCACCGCATCCGCACTTGCTTGTGGATGTTTGCGATTTTCACGCAGCCCCATTCACTTCTAAACGCTGAATATAGAACATGCTGCGATTTTCACACAACGCACAAGGGATGCATGAAAATCACCGCTCATGTGCACAGCCCCATAGAAATGAATGGGTCCAGATTCAGTGCAGGTGCAATGCGTTCACATCACGCATTGCACCCGCGCGGAAATCTTGCCCGTGTGAAAGAAGCACTTCGAGTTTTTCAAATTTTATTTATTTTACATATTTTTTCACATTTTATTTTACCTATATTACTAACTTATAGCAGTATAATATTTATATCCCTAAGGCTACTTTCACACTTGCGGCAGTGTGATCCGGCGGCCAGTTCCGTCGTCGGAACTGTCCGCCGATTTGGATGTGACTGAAAGAATTTGTGAGATGCTTCCGGATGCGGATCAGTCTGATAAATGCATTGCAAGAACGGATTTGTCTCTCCGCTTGTCATGCGGACAGACGGATCCGTCTTGTATTTTTTTTCCCCACATCTTTACCGGTCTGCGCATGCGCAGGACGGATCCGGCATTCCAGTATTTTGAATGCCGGATCCGGCACCAATACATTCCTATGGGGAAAAATGCCGGATCCGGCATTCCGGCAAGTCTGCAGTTTTTTTCGCCGGAGATAAAACCGTAGCATGCTGCAGTTTTATCTTTTGCCTTTTCAATCAAAACGACTGAAATGAAGACATCCTGATGCATCTTGAACGGATTGCTCCCCGTTCAGAATGCATGGGGATAAAACTGATCAGTTATTTTCCGGTATAGAGTCCCTAGGACGGAACTCTATGCCGGAAAAGAAAAACGCTAGTGTGAAAGTACCCTTACTCAGTTGCATCCATACATTTTGAACCTGAAGTCTGACTACTTGCTCTAATGTGTAAACCTTAACTCAGCCTCTTCCTGTGGCCGATTTCCCGTGAACTATAGGATGACATCTTCACCAATCAAATCCCTCCTGGCAGTTTTCAGTCTTTAGTCCAGGTTTTTGGTGTAAAAAGTAGCTAAATTTGGAGCAAACAGTATTTGTTTTGCAAAACCCACACAAATACGGGGAGAACATGCAAACTCCATGCAGATGTTGTCCTTGGTTGGATTTGAACCTAGGACGCCAGCACTGCAAGGCACCAATGCTAACCACTGAGCCACCGTGCTGCTTCTAGCTGGAGTAGATGTCAGTTTCTGGTGCAGAGAAGATGCAGAAAGACTGCATACTGCCGCTGATTACCCAATGGGCGAGCAATTATTCATCAGGTAGTCCAGATTTTTAAGCATGCTTAAAAAGCAGATTGTACTGTGTAATTATGATCTGCCGCCAGCGAACAACTATTTATCATAGGGGCAAGCAATGGCTCCTCCCCATACTGTGGAGGAGATTTCTGCATGTAATAGCAGCAGTCACCTCCACTTACGAGCAGGTGGTTGCTGGGAAGGAAAGCTTCCCTCCCAACAATCGCCTGCATGATCGCCCGGTGTGATACTAGTTTAAGACTGACCTGTGAAGCGCTGGTCTTTACTAATTGAGCCCTGTTGTTCCGCACAAGAAGTGCAGAGTTGCGATACCAGCGTTTTTACCATACAAGTTGTGATGACCACAAATCAAAAGACAGAACTGGGAACCTTCAACCTTTCCTTCTTATTCTATTCTCCCCCTAGAAAATGAAGTAGTGTCAGGCCGCCCCATAGCTGGTAGACATCTCCACAGTGGGATCTCATTTCTCCGGGAGATCGGGGACTGCAGGCCTGAAGACCCAACCTTGTGTTTGGTTGGAAAGGAGATTGTTGCAAAAAAATACAAATAAAATGAGGACAGTAATCCATTAATGTAGTCTTTTACTGGGGAGACTGGAAAATGGGATTTAAATCCATTTAATGTTGATTTTTTTTTGACCATTGTTCTAATCATTACTCAATTAACCGGGATAGTCTGATGGCTTTCACTTCTATAAGTATTCAGCGAGCTTTGTTCCACTGATCCCCCATATGTAACAGTCCGCTGAGCCTCCCAGACTCCGATTGTTCAGCCCCATGCAGAGCTTCATTCTCAGCAGTTTACTGTAGTGCCAATCTCGAAAATTTACAAGCCCGCGGGGACACAGCTTTCTCTGAAAGAGATGTGTTACCCTTTGATGCTCGACAGAGTTTAACGAAACGTAATTTACAAACCGTGAAAATCCTTTCCTGTCCTGGCGTCAAGGGACAAAACCTTACTGCCTTACCGATTTGGCGTGCCCTTTCAAAAACCTGCTTGGAACTTCGCAATGTACAGGGGGAGAGTAATGTGTCTTTTTCATTTTATTTTCGGCACCTCGAACTGCACTAATTTTCGGCCAAACACAAGAGTTATATGAACTCTAATAATGTATATATTTGCAGGTGTGCATACATACAGCTATCTATCTAGAGCAGGCATCCTCAAACTGCGGCCCTCCAGCTGTTGTAAAACTACAACTCCCACAATGCCCTGCTGTAAGCAGATACCTGTAGGCTGTTCGGGCATGCTGGGAGTTGTAGTTTTGCAACAGCTGGAGGGCCGCAGTTTGAGGATGCCCGATCTAAAGAGTAAAAGGGTCTAATTCACATTGGTTCTGGCTTCCACCCTCAACCCAAGATGATTCACATTAAGGTCTCCCTACAACAACCTGTACAATTAGCATCACCAGACAGGAGAACTGGAGTTAGTGGTACCATTATATAAGAACTACATAGTAGTGTTAGGCACAATATGGCAGTATCATTTCAGTAACGTCATGTCAAAGTGTTGGTGCTGTATGGTATTATTTCAACACACAAAATATATACACAGAGAAACATACACACATATATACATAGAAAAAAAAAACACATATACACCTACTGTATTTACACAGAAAAACACATATGCACATGTATACTTAGAAAACATACACACACATACTGTATAGACAAACACATACTGTATATATGTAGATTTATTAAACAATTTCTTGCTATATAAAACTATAACTGAAAATATGCTGATTTGCCATGAAGATAAAGATGCTGACCCACAGACGATGTGGGAGATATCCTGGAGAGCGGCTGCTGGGTGTTTCTGGATATGCTGGCTCTCAGCAGTGATCCCAGTCTGTAATAATTAACTTTCAGACTGATTAACACATGCACCATCAGCTGGAAAGATTAGGATACACAACATAAAGGTATAGGAGCAAAGTGCATTTGCTTTGCTCTGTAGAGCATGTAGAGATGAAGAAGGAAGTCCCAGCACGTCTCCAGAAACCAATGAGGAGGAACATCCAATCTGCTGCCATTTTATATCATATGGAGCACTTACCCCAAAAGTTCTATTCTGCCGTTCCTCTCATAGGCAACTAGCAAGGTCGCCATTACATTTTCTTATACATCTGAATGGCAAATATGCCTATTTTTTAAACACCACAGCATGCCCTACCCGTGCCTTGTGGTTTCTTTGTGGGTTTGCTACATGCATTTACACTGAAAACCATTGCTGTAAAAATTAAATACTAAAAACACATGCCACAAATGCAATAATTACTAACGCTCAAGTATCAACTTGTAATTCTGGCAGCTTTCTGCCATATTACTACTGGCACGTATGGCCATACCCTTAAAGGGACACTGACAGGCCTTCTGAGGATAATTAGCTCTTTATATGCCCCCCTAGGTCTTATAATAAGTTCCCAATTCATATAAGTATTATCCCTGTGCGCATTGTTAAACGTGAAAAATCATCTTTATAATCACCTCTCCTTTCTGCCCAAGGGGCGTTCTTTGTGGCGCATTTGTGCCCAGCCCGCGCCCCAACTGCTGGATCCTTAGACACGCCCATCTCATTAGTATTCACTTCGCTGGGTGGTATTTTCCTGTCCCTGACATTCGGAGATCCCACGCATGCGCAGGATCTCTGATCTTTCCGGTCCCTGACAAGAGCTAATTATCCTCAGAAGGCCTGTCAGTTTCCCTTTAAGCCACTCAAATACTAAAGACGTCAACCAACTCTACCTAAACTTAAAGGAATAAGCTGTTGTCAGACTTTATGGTTGTGGTTTATCCCCGGCAGTAACAAAGCACTGAAATACAACTGCTCAATCCCTCTTTCCCCCGATATCTGCTGTTGGCGGACAGTCAGGTGGACTCCATACACATGTCTCAACTTTAGCTGCATTTAGAAAGGTGGCAGTCCTTGAAGTACTATATATTCCTTTTACATGGGCAAATTAACTGCCTATAACGAGCACTGATTGACGATATAGGAACTTGATCGGCGCTTGTACCATCCTTTTTCACAGAGCATTATCAGGAGGCGCTTTAACAAATGAATTTGAATGGGACTGAACTGCAAACAGGCCATGTGACCTATGAATGTGACTTCACAGCCTAGGCCAGTGATGGAGAACCTTTTAGAGACCAAGTGCCCAAACTGCAACCCAAAACCCACTTATTTATCGCAAACAGCCAACGCGGCAATTTAACCCGAATACCAATAAAATATATCTTCCATCTACTTTATCGTTTAGCTACAACGGCCTGTCTACATTCAGCACACTGCCCTGCGCTGATGAATGGCAGGGAAAGTCTAAGGCATACTTGTACACCATAGACTTTTTCCAGGGTGCTGGTGCCCACAGAGAGGGCTCAGAGTGCTGCCTCTGGCACCTGTGCCATAGGTTCGCCACCACTGGCCTAGGCTGAGGCCGCCACACTTATGGGAGAGCCGTGGCCTCTTCAAACAGCTGATCAGCAGGGGTGCCGGGAGTTGGACCCTCACCAATCAGATATTGATGAACTATCCTCAGGATAGGTTATCAGTATTGAACTCCCTGAAAACCCCTTTAAGTACACATTTATTTTACCAGCTCCTTTTTTTTGGGGGGGGGGGGGGGGGAGAGAAACTGCAGCAAAAACTGTGGAAAAAATGCTGCAAAGAATGATTTTAAAAATAGAAGTGTTAATAGCTTATTGTTGGCAATAAATAATAGGCAAATTGAATGAACAAAAGAGAAATCAAATTTAAATCAATAACTGGAGTGACTGCCCTTTTCATATGAAGATATGCAGAGACCATTACCTAAAACAGCTGTGTAGGAGGTGTAACACTGGGTAAGGAACAGCCAAACTCTGCTACAAATGTGAGGTTGTGGAAGACAGATTCATGTCACAGGTCATACACCATAACAAGACTGAACACAGCAACAACAAGACACAAGGTAACACATCAGCAAGGATGTTTGGAAGAACTGATACTGTTTTAAAGGCAAAGGGTGGTCACACCAGATACTGATTTGATTAGATTTCTCTTTTGCTTATTCACTTTGCATTTTGGTACTTGATAAAAATAAACGAGTAAACACTTCCATTTTTGAAAGCATTCTTACTTTGCAGTATTTTTTCTACACCTTCCTAAACTGTTGTACAGTACTGTATCTCACGAACTGCCGAAGAGAATGTAAAAAAGGTCACACAATAGGATAGCGCAGATATTTACTCATGTATTTTCCTCAGAGGTGAAATCCTTATTTAACGATGCATGTCGCTTTTGGCAAAACAAAGGATCTACAGATCCGTCTGACTAGAAAGCCATTTGAAGTCCTGGAGCGAGATGGAAAAAGCTGCAGAATGTAAATATCAATCGTCTGGAAAATGGTCCCAATGTATTTTCTCTGCTGGGGTCAACCAGTTGCATAGCTTAGATTACACAAAAGATTAAGCTGCTATCTAAAGGGCATCGCCAAAATAAGTGGAGTCAACAGTTCAGCAAATGGCCATAGCCGTGAATGTAGTGGACAGATAATACACACAGGTCAGCTGAGGTCATATGTCCACTGAGATTCAGGCAAATCTGATTATATCACTAGTAGCGTTCAGTGTAAAGCCAACTTTTGTGTTCTTCGGCCATCGGTTTGTGGTGCACTGCATTACACCTTTTCAGGGCAGAGCCTACACTTTATACAATTGCCCTGGTATGATGCTGCACTTGTGCCAACTGGTGCCACTGTCATATAATACTGCGTTACTCTGTAACCTTCAGGGCCATTATCCAGCATGTGAATAAATCACTATTTCAACCTGCTGCCCACATTCTGTGCCATTCATTTACTCATGTCATTACACATCAGCCAAGATTTCCTATGGCTTTACTGGAAACAGATTAACTCTCCATTCATTAAATATGAGAAAGGAAATCGCCAGTGCAGAAACATTGCTAAAAGGGAAACTTCACATCGACAGTCGGAACAAAACAAAGAAATAAATGAGTTCTGGAAATTTCTGGAAAGCTCCTCCATCCTCATAACTCATCGGAGCATCCACTGAAGCCATCATTTGTCAAAATGGATGTATCGGTAAAAAGAAAAAAAGGAAAGCTTCTTGTATATGGAAAATCCCCCCAAAAAGTATATACAATCAGTTTCACACATCCCTTAAAATAAAGGGGTTGTCCGAGTGTTTGGGAAAAAAGAAAAGGGAGCAACAAATGTTCTATAAAAAAAGTACAGCACATGACCACGGGTCGCGATTTAGAGGCATTCCGTTATACTAGAAGTCTATGGCCAGCGTAACGGATCCGTTGGGTTTACGTTATGCTGGAGTCCTCTCCTGCATAACTGAAACGGGACGGATCCGTTTTGCAGCCCATAGACTTCTATTATGATGGAATAAATAACGGAATGCCTCTAAAGGCATTCCGTTATGCATTCCGTCATGGAATTGTGTTATGGTCCGTGGTAACGGAATCCATAACGCAATTCAGTGAATACCACAACACAAAACCGCACATGAACTTCAAAATATGAAATTCGCTCATCCCTAGTTGCGATCACAGACATGACAGGCGATTGCTGGCAGCCTGGTTGGAGAGAGCCGGAGCATCTATGCTGGATCGGCAGGAAAATTACATCTACTACCATCAGCAGGTGACAGGTTAATTGTCATCTAACCTATAAAATTGCCCACACATATAAAAGTACACATTGGCATTTACAGAATGTAGGTACTCTAGTTTTATTGGATTACTATACTTTATGGGTTTATGGTTAATTAGTTGACATTTGTCAGAACACATGATCCTTTCCAGTTATACATAGTGTGTACATGTTCATTGGGTGCTTGTATTTATAAACTCCCTAAAATTGTAGGTCACCTAAAGTAGGCTTTTTTTATGTGCATTGAAGATGGGGGAGGGGATAGAGTTGTGCCACAACCTTTACTTTGTAAAAGATTTTTTTTTTTAATCCTTTAATCAATCCAATAATCCCGGAATGAGAATATTGCAACACTTGATCTTTGCTGGATTCACATCTGCAGTGGAGGTTCCATCACAGATTCCAGCAAACCCTTTGTGCGTTTTCCGCATCAGTATGTCCGTTCTACAAAAAGATAGAACATGTCCTATACTTGGTCACACAATGAGGACCATGGGCCGTTGGAAGTCAATAGGGCCGCAAAAAAGACGGATGCAACACGGACGTGATTCGTATTTTGCAGACCATAAATGACATACGGTCATGTGCATGAGGCTTTAGCTGTGAATCACTGAGTAAGACCCCCCACATGACTCCAGCATAGAAAGAGCAGACATTTAAAGGGGTTGTCCAGGTTCAGCGATTATTAGTAAATAAGCTGCTTTTTACTAACAGCCTACATACATGTGGGTTCTACCTTTATTTCTTTATTCTGATGCCCCCATTCCTTAGACTGAATTTGCTGACCGGAAGTGTTATTTTTTGTTCAGCTGGTGAAGTGCCGGGCTCCTTACTAGTGTGCCAAGCCTCGTCTTCCGCTTAGCAAAGAGCCCGGTGACGTCACTGGCACAGATTGGCGTTCTGGAGCGCTCAAGGAGGCTGTTTTGTAGGATGGAACTGGCATCGCTAGAAAATGCCCCTCTGTGCCGGTTATGTTACCGGGCACAGAGGGGCGTTATTCTGGGCTGAAGGAGGTTGATTTGGAGGCAGGGAACGCTGCTGTTTAGCATAGTGCGCACCTCTCATCTGCATTTACACAATACGGCCGCATGGATTATGCATATTCAAGTGCTGTAGGAACGCCTCCCATGTCCTTACAGACGAGGGGGGGGAATGACAGGAAAAGGAATATTGATTAGAAGGAGTGTTTGGGACTGAGACGTCAATCTACAGAGTCGCACTGCCTTGCGGGACCCATAAGGCAGTGCGGCATGAAATGACATAGAGGGAGCGCTGCAAGGTAAACAATACCGAGCGCAGCTTCAGGGACCCGTAGGAGCCCCGGAGGAGTGAAAAAAAAAAAACTGGGAACCTTCAGGGGGACCTTACAGATACATTTAACGGTGAATACTAAGGTTAGGTAAAAAGACTGTGGTCCCGGACAACCCCTAGTAAGTTATACAGAAATTTTAACCATAAAGCTACATATCAATCTGCTCAGCTCCTCCTGCTCTATAACGCGCTGCCTGCAGATTACACTGCCTATTCATGGTGACAGGTTCCCTAATGGCCTAGACGTGAGCAGTGACCTAACCTTTCAGGTCCCTTGTTAGCCTGCATTTCTGCTATTTATAGCAGCTACACAAATCCCCCCCTTTTTACTTGCAAAAGGTCTTAAGACCAAAGTGTTTTTGGCTCCCAAGTATGAACACTGTGCCAAAAATCTATAGCGAGGGAATTCCAAGCTGTGCAATACAAATACAATCCATAAAATCAGGGCCAGGCATAAAGGGAGCCGTTATAGTCTTCTCCCAGAGCTGCACACAGCAGTTATAAGAAACGGTGAGATTACAATGTTAAATGTATTTTTACTTTCCAGAGAAACGAACACAGAAAAAAAAAAAAAAAACTAATGCAACACGGATATCAAATGGACGGCATCCTTATTTTTTGCAGATCGCTAAATACATATGGTCGTGTGAATGCATCCTCACTAATACTATCTAAGGGCTCATTCACACAACCTGATGTCCATTGTGCCCGTGTTGTGGACCGCGAATAACGTCCCGCAATGTATGGGCACCAGCTGTGTGAACTCCATGGTGCTGTGCGGACTCACGATCTGCAAAATATGGCAAACGATAGGACATGTCCTACCTTTTGCAGAGCGGAGGCATAGATCGGAAGCGCTTCCGCAGGCTTTCAGGTCAGTGCTTCTGCACCACAAAAGATAAAACCGTGTCCTATCTCCGGCGCCAAAAAAACTGAACACCTGAATGTTTTTTTTCCATAGGAATGTAATGGATCCGGCATTCAAATTGCCGCATTGACTGATCTGGTATTCCGGTCTACGCATGCGCAGACCTTTAAAAATGTGAAAAAAAATTAATAAAAAAACGGATCCGGTATTGCAATGCATTTTTCAGACTGATCAGGCATTTTTCAGACTGATCAGGATCCTGATCAGTCAGAAAAATGCCTGATCAGTCAGAAAAAATGACATGCATTTGCATACAGTTTGCCTGATCAGGCAGGCAGTTCAGGCAACGGAACTGCCTGCCGGAAACAAACAACGCAAGTGGGAAAGTACCCTAAATGCAATTTTTAGTACTTGGCTCAAAAAAAAAAAAATAGCATAAAAAATTAAAGTGGAAAATGACTGCGTGTAAAACAAGCCCAACTCTTCAGCAGTAAGAAGAGCGGGCTGTGCTACATCTGAGGCAACCATATAAATTAACCCCTTCTCCCTGGAGACAGCAATTTCCTGGGTATTAAGACTCTGTTAATGCGGGGAAGCAGCTGCCCAGGACTGAGCATGCTTACAATGTATGCTCAGCTTCTGCCCAGGACCAGACCTCCGGTCTCTGGACACGCATACATGATATCTATGTTTGTTATGTTCATCCTTGTATTGCTGTTTCCCTTTAGGTGTCTGCAACAGCTTTCTGTTCTAGAAGCAACATACTAATGTCCATTCCTTCTGGACAATGAAAATAGTCTAGAAAATTGTGCACAATTCAAAAATCTAAGAATAAAAAAGACCAGAGTTCTCCAGATTTGTGTCCTGCACCACCATATATCTACGTTACTGATCAAGTGTCCATCACTTGACTGTACTGCATATTTTCGGGAGACTTTCTTGTCCTGCCTCCTTAAACTACGACAACATGAAGCAATGTTACATTCCCAGGATTTTTGGACACTCTGTACAACCAAACAGTCAAAAGGATAACATTTTGTAGGCCTTTCCTCTGGGTCACACGGGACGTTTCGGTCCAATTTTTCCCACAACAGAAGCAACTTAGTAAATAAGTTAATGTGAAGTGTTCCCAAGTGTTTCCTCAATTTCGAAGTGCAAATTACAGAGGGTTTTATCGCTTCAAAGCAAAGCTATTTTTATGTGGCTGGAAAAAGCATTAAAATGCTTGCGTGACACACTTTGTAAGTTATATACTGCACTCCAAGGTCCACCACTGCAAATAAATCTGCCTAAGAGACATGCAAAGCAAAAGGGCACAGGTCCTGGAAAACCACAGGAGCTACTTTTGCTTTACATTCTTACACATTATACATTAAGGTAGACACTGCCACAGATATACATGGAGTCACTGACCACATGCAACTCAATGCAGGTGAAACCATGGATCTGGCTAAATATGCACTTACGGCAACAATCTTCAATGTCATGGCCAGTATGGCTGAAGGCTTCAGACAATGATCAGCAGCCAGGTCTAGCATACACCAGACAAAATTTGCTGCATAGCTGTATTTAATATGATGAAAAGTCCATTAGGTTGCTTCATTACAGATGACCCCCAAAATCAACAGCTGCCTTGGCGGATGGCTGTTTGTGCCATGTGAGGGTTCAGAAGCTACTTCAGTCATTCAGATGAATGGTCATACATGGACATCTTGACTCTGTTCCAGCTCTGGGTGGGGGAGTGTGGACCCTCCTTCTTTATGAGGTCAATATACCCTAATAGCACTTTTGAACAAATCTTTAGCTACAAAGTTACAGGTACTCTACGTGATCTAGCACTTCCAACATATTTAAAGGGGTTGGCCCATGAACAACATTTATCACCTATGATGATTACTGGGGGTCCGAATGCTGGAACCCCCAGTGATCACAAGAACGGAGTTCCCCAAGTTCCCTTTTTGAAGGGAGCAGTAATGCACATGTGTGACCAACTCAATTCTCCTTCTATGGGACTACTGGGCACAGTTCTCAGATATCTCCATCAGTCCAACCAGAAGTAAGTGTAGTGGAAGTCACACAGGAGACTCGGGTACCTCCGTTCTCATGATTGGTTTGGAGCCCCAATGGTCAGACCCCCATTGAACATATCTTTATCATCATTCAGCTGGACTTGCTCACATTGGTGCTAATCATTTCCATCTTTCTGCTTCGTTATAGGGCCAGAAGAAGGAAAATAACGGAAATGCTGGATCCGACACATAAGAGATGGCAGCAAACGGACACCATTGACTATAATGGGGTCTGTCGGGTTACCATTTGGTTTTACTGGACAAAATAGTCATGTATGCTGCAAGGGAAGCCACATGTGAACCTATCCTAAGAGATTTTTTTTCCCCTAGAAACAGCTCCCGTCCACAGGTATTATCTGAAATGACCTCATTTAAGTCAAAGGGGTTGAGCTACAATAGAAAAATAACCAGACCTTTTATTTTCAAATCTCAGACAACCCCTTTACTAGTAATCACCAGTGGTGTAGATGATGGAGCACTTGAGCAGAAAAGGAATCATGTACTAAACAAGTACATCTTTATAGCACTTCCCAGTTGACTGGGAACAGGTCGGTAATCTCTTCTACCCTTATATTGGAAGTTATTGCACAGTCAAGGAAATGATTGTTCAGCCAAAGAAACGTGTTAGAACTTGGCCTACCCCTCCCAGGTAAAACCCTTCCAGGCAGGATCCATTCTGAGAACTCAATAACCGCACTGACTGCAGCTAACCAGCAACCTGTCAACAACCCAACGGCCTCCCTGCCAGCCTGGGACTATCAAGCCCCATAAACAAATAAAACGCTCACACAAAGCTATCTACCATCTAGAGTTTCTTAGGCAATACTTGCAGTTCCTCTTCAGTTCAATTACTTTATAGCTGCCCTGTAGCCTTGTAGAGGTGGGGGTGTCTCTGATGTCCTACACAACACAATCCGGTGGCTCTTCAACAAGATTAAAGGGAACCTGTCACCTGGATTTTGTGTATAGAGCTGAGGACATGGGCTTTCTAGATGGCCACTAGCACATCTGCAATACCCAGTCCCCATAGCTCTGTGTGCTTTTATTGTGTAAAAAAAAACAGATTTGATACATATGCAAATTAACCCGAGATGAGTCCTGTCCCTGAGAGGATTTTTATTTATTTTTTTACAATAAAAATCACACAGAGCTATGGGGACTGGGTATTGTGGATGTGCTAGCGGCGATCTAGCAACCCATGTCCTCAGCTCTATGCACAAAATCCCGGTGACAGGTTCCTTTTAAAGGGGTCGTATCATGATTGTCCAATTTTTCATTTTTTTTTTTAACATCAATCTCACTAGAACCAGCCCTGTACCTCACATGGATCCAGCAATCTCCCGATTCACAGCTCCAATTGTTCTACCAGATTCTCTTTAGGTTGACAGCCCAGGGAGCATGCAGCTTATCAGGGGACATATCCTTTCGGCTGTAGCTCTTTATCGGTTACAGCCACAGCTTGTAACAGAAAATATGCCACCACCTCAGTAAGGTGGATGGATAAATAAAGAAAAGAACAAAAACAGCAGGTGGCGCTATAAAGATATAATTTATCAAATAGATCTGTGGTTATACAAAAAAAATTATTACACGCATATATTAAATTATTCAGATCCAGATGCTGACATGAGACACCCCTTAAATGGTTCTATGAATAATATCCCCATGATAGTTTTATATCATTCAAGATAACCATTCATCCCCCATGTATAAAAAAAAAGAAAAAAAAAAAAAAGAACCAAATCTTTATTTTTGTTAATATCTTAAGGGGTTGCTTGGGCTACATATATTGAGGACCTATCCTTGGGATAGAGCATCATTATCAGATTGGTGGGGGTCTGACACCTGGCACCCAGATTATTTGTTCAGCAGTGGCGTCGGAAGAGTAAAGTGCATGTAGGGGAAGGAGAAGGCTCTGTACCCTCTGCATCCATAGGAAGTGAGCTTCAATTCCCCGGCACCACACAATGTATGGAGCCGTCTGCTTCTGCTCCGTCCATTGTATCGTTTCTGGCTCCACGGCTGCCCAAAACAACCGACTGGTGGGGGTGCCAGGTGTGGGACCCCCCCCCCCCCCCATCTGATAGTGATGATCTATATGAATTTACTTCTATACAATGTTCATGTGGGCTTTTTTTTCCTCATTACTGGGTCTGATACAATTAATAATTACCTAATATAGGCTTATTATCAAAATCATTCATTCAAAAATGAAATTATGAAAATGAAATATTCTGAGAATAATAAGCATGATAACATGCATCTTTTATCCTTAACCTCAAGTCTTTAGGGAGCTGCGCTGCTGGAAGATAGTAAGATTTCTGCCCATTAACGAACACAGATCAGTGATACATAATGTCGATCAGCGCTGTTTACATGTGGCAATATCATTAGCATATGGATGAATGATCTTTAATACGATCATTTGTCCCCCTGCAGTTCTCTTAGGCTTTACCCCGTCCCATGCTTACATGAGCAGAGGTGCTGCTGAAAAAATGCTGATTTATAGTGCTGCATAAAAGACGCAATCACCCGACAGCGGGCGCTTGCTTCGGGTGTTCAGGGGCAAATTGACATTAAACAAGTGTTTAAACAGACAAACATGTCGGTGGCATAGCTATGGGGTCCAGGGGTAGTAGTTCCTCCTAGGCTTTAGTGAGTAACAGCCTATTCAAAGACACCAGTAAGTCTGAATTTATGCCCTGATAAATGTAGTGTATCATATTTTAAACTGAAGACAATCAGAAGTATTTGGATTGAGGCATGACTCAGGCAGGCCAAACACTCGTACGCCTGACCTGCCTACCCTACCACCTCTGCCAAGCATGTATGTGTCCTGAATGGGGAGAAAGCCACTACCAGACACCTCCAGCAGTGACTTATCTCCCCTGAGAACAAAAGCCACTAAAATACAACAGCTTCATTCTTCTTTCTTCAGATATCTGCCATAAGGGGAAGTCTGGAGGGCTCCATACACATCAGATGGTCAGTCTGTGATGCTGAAATTGGCGGACTGGACCAACATTGCGGTAATGTGTATAGCCAGCTTTAATCATAGTCTCAATTCTAACAAATGAAAGGGAGACAGGGTCTTCACCAAATTCTAAGTCTACGCAAGGGTGGACAAAGAACTATAGACTGGCTATCCGTCTTAGGCCCCATGCACACTGCCGTGTTTCACAGCCGTGTGCGGGCCGTGGAACCGCGGCCTGGATCCCTCCTGAGAGCAGGAGCGCACGGCGTCACTGGTTGCTATGACGCCGTGCGCTCCCTGCTGCAATACAGTAATACACTGGTATGATCTATACCAGTGTATTACTGTACTGTGCCGGCAGCAGGGAGCGCACGGCGTCATAGCAACCAGTGACGCCGTGCGCTCCTGCTCTCAGGAGGGATCCAGGCCGCGGTTCCACGGCCCGCACACGGCTGTGAAACACGGCAGTGTGCATGGGGCCTTATGTTGTCAGACAATAATATCTTTCACACTCATTAGTAGAAAAACCCCAAAAGTTACAAATTTCTAGCAGCACTGACTACATGGGAATTGTCCAGCAAGAAAAGTAAAGATCCAAATTTATTAACTAGACGTAATCATGAAGATTGTGAAATATCAATGACCTGTTTGTTTCTAAATATACATTTATATAGGACAATTAAGATGATGGAGTCCTTTAATAAGGTATTTACCATGGAAGTCTATTTTTTACTCGTCTCGACGCTAGTAAAAAGTAAGAAGTCTACCAAACAAAAAAACATTTTTCAGCAGAGATGGACAGGAGATCTAGTCACATGGTGGAAGCATCTCAACATGTGCGAGCACTCTCCACCGGCAACATAACCCTGGGAGAGTTCATCCACTGAATAGTCCAGCCACTTAGGCTGGGTTCACACCTGAGCGTTTTACAGCGCGTTCCTACGCGCTGTAAAACGCTCAACAAGGAGAAACCAATGATTCCCTATGGGAATGGTTCACACTTGGGCGTTTTACAGCGCGTACGATCGCGCTGTAAAACGCCCGACTGCTCCAAAAAGTACATGAGCGACTTTTGGGGCGTTTGTGGCCATAGGACACTGTAGTGAATCACACAACGCGCGTCAAACGCGCGTTTACTATTACAAAAACGCGCATAAAAATGTGCGTCAAAAACGTGCGTAAAACGCGCGTTTGCGCAACGCTCAAGTGTGAACCCAGCCTTAAACTCTGACAGCCTGGATCACTAGGACCACAGGTTAGTAATGTGGTTGGAAGCAAACGGTACTCTTCCTTGTCCCCAGCAAAACAAACACACATGAAACTGAATGTATTTTTTTTTTCAAGCCCCCAAAAAAAATCCACAGCTAAATATGTGCGAAGGAAGCCTATGGGTATAGCCACAAGTTCAGGTTTCTAGATGCAATTCTGGAAGCAAAAATCAGTAGAGACAGTATTAAAAGGGTTGTCGGGGAATGAATGACCTTTCATGGAAGTCTGCAGTCTGTTTCTGCTATGGAATCATACTTACCTGCTCCCAACTACTTCGGTCCTGTGTGCGCTCTCGTATGTCCATCTTATGGTCCATGGCTTGTTTACTCACCCTGGCATGGGCATGATCACCTACTCTACTGAAGCCAACTGGCTTTAGTGGTGACATGTCCACTGGCTTTGGCTTCCAAAACTGAATAAAAAAAACCTGAACATGTGGCCGTACCCTAATAGGGGACATATATTAGTTTCCCAGAAATCTGTATAAGGCCTCATGCACACGACCGTTGTGTGCATCCGTGGCCGTTGTGCCGTTTTCCGTTTTTTTTCGCGGACCCATTGACTTTCAATGGGTCCGTGGAAAAATCGGAAAATGCACCGTTTGGCAGCCGCATCCGTGATCCGTGTTTCCTGGCCGTGAAAAAAATATGACCTGTCCTATTTTTTTCACGGCCAACGGTTCACGGACCCATTCAAGTCAATGGGTCCGTGAAAAATCATGGATGCACACAAGATTGTCATCCGCGTCCGTGATCCGTGTCCGTGATCCGTGTCCGTTTTTTCCTATCATTTCAACTGAAAACTTGACTTAGATTCTTTTTTCATTTTTTATGTCCGTGGATCCTCCAAAAATCAAGGAAGACCCATGGACAAAAAAACGGTCACTGATCACGGACCCCGTTTTTGCGGACCTTTAAAAAAAAAAAAACGGTTGTGTGCATGAGGCCTAATTAACAAATGACTGAACAGCTATAAATAGGTGAGGCTCTGTACACAAGGAGTGCTGCTGCATGCCTACGTATGGTGCCTCTAGTGATGCTTCTAAAGGAGAATACCTCCATAATACGGCATCTGATGGACAATGACTTATTTCTCTGTTGAATCCAATAGAAAAAAAACCTCTATATTAGGCTACATGCACACGACCGTATGCGTTTTGCGGTCCGCAAAAAACAAAAATAAAACCGATGACATCCGTATGCCTTTTTTTTTGCGGATCCATTGTAACAATGCCTAAAACGGACAAGAATAGGACATGTTCTATTGTTTTGGGCGGGGCTAAGGAACGGACATACTGATGCGGACAGCACATGGTGAAATAAATGGGTCCGTATCCTATCCGCAAAAAAAAAAAACGGAATGGACACGGAAACAAACAACGTTCGTGTGCATAAGGCCCCATGCACACTGCCGTTGTTCACGGCCGTGTGCGGGCCGTGGAACCGCGGCCTGGATCCCTCCTGAGAGCAGGAGCGCACGGCGTCACTGGTTGCTATGACGCCGTGCGCTCCCTGCTGCCGCCGCAATACAGTAATACACTGGTATGATCTATACCAGTGTATTACTGTACTGTGCCGGCAGCAGGGAGCGCACGGCGTCATAGCAACCAGTGACGCCGTGCGCTCCTGCTCTCAGGAGGGATCCAGGCCGCGGTTCCACGGCCCGCACACGGCCGTGAACAACGGCCGTGTGCATGGGGCCTTACTCTGTACGGACTGAGATAAACAGAGATGTCAGCTCAGATGCACAGGGCCTTAACCACCTGACTAATCAGTCTATAAAAAATACAGATGCTTTATTTTAATCACAATGCACCAACAAATTGTGCCCCAGCCTGTAGAACAGATGAATGTCTCGGTACAGCAGACAACTCCTTGGAGACATGTCCCTTTGAAAAGCTGCGCTTTCCCATCGCGGACATTTGTGGTCACTATTGATCTTGTTCTTTTGATTTAAAATATCTAGACCCATTAACCTTACCAAGATGTCAATCCAAACATCCTGATCAAGAACAGGAAGAAACCTCTAAAGAAATAAACTGGATTGTACTTCCCACACAGACTTGAGAGTAGACAACTGAAGCCAAGATACACAAGATGTGCAAATATATATGTTGTTATTAAAATGGACATACCTCGGAAATTCACATGCTTCTGGTCTTAACGGGGATTTCAATATTGATGGCCTATACTCACGGTAGTCCAACAATTACGGATTGTGGGGGTCTGACACCCCCCCACCCTCCCCCCTTCCGCCATCGGCTGTTTCGAAGACCAACTACACAGCCGCGTCCATTGTGTAGTGCAGTGTTCCCCAACTTCTGTCCTCAGGGCCCACCTACCAGTCATGATTTGAGAATAACCCACAGAATGAATTAGGTGGGCCCTGAGGACTGACGTTGAGGACCACTGGTGTAGTGCACGGAGCTGGTTACTGCACTGCTGCTACCATTCACTTGAAAAGAAGCGGCAACAAAATAAAAAAATTGAGAATTGGAAACGCTAACTGATAAGAGTGGCCTTTTATTAAAAAATAAATGCAAGAAACAAGCAGGGTAACACTAAAGGTGGCATCCCTGCAGTTACCAGCTCTGTCCAGTACACAACGCGCGGAGCTGTGTGGTTTTGGCACCAACGCTACTCTGAAAAAGCTAATTTGCGGTGCGAGGTGCTGGCCCGCTGCCGATCAGATAGGCCAATAATATTAAAATCCCTTTAGAGATTACAATCAACCTTTAACAGTACTTATAAAAAGTTGAGTCATTTTTTATATACCCTTCATTATTTGTCTTTTAATGATTCTGAGTTTAGCTGGCCAACCCATTAGATCAGGCATCCTCAACCTGCAGGCCCTGCAAGCTGTTGCAAAACTACAACTCCCAGCATGCCCGAACAGCCTACAGGTATCAGCGTACAGCAGGGCATTGTGGGAGTTGTAGTTTTACAACAGCTGGAGGGCCGCAGGTTGAGCATGCCTGCATTAGATAATTGTCAGCCGGCAGGACCGGGAGACCACCTCATGTGTATGGGGGTGTCCCGACTCTCCTCCGACAGCAGATATGAGGGGAAAGAAGTTTTGTGTTGTTGGATTAGCACTTATATAGAGGGGGTGGCCGACAGCTAGCTAAAACGTATGGCCAGCTTATGTTCACAATTCGGCTACTTGCTTTTCTCAAATATTTCATCCAAAACCACCCAGAATGCAAATCATCAGAGAAATCTCTGAGCTGGTGTGCAGGACTGAGGACTAAACTGAATTCTCCCCATTTTCAGAGCAGGTGACGTACCTTCCCTGCCACAGGTGACAGGTATAGACAGTGACATGACAGCTAGGCTCTGCCCTGGGGGAGGCATTTGAACGGGCGAATGGAAAAGATGAACCACGTGACCCAAGTCAATTACGTAATACGGGCTTTATCATTTATTGTATAACTCCCATCATCGCTGTTCTATTACATGGATGCAATGTTACGGAATTATCACAAAGTTCTCCTTTAGGCCCAAGGCAATCCCTTTAAGCAGAGAGCCTCTAATTAGTCCAGGCTCGTTACATAAATGTTGTTTTTAGCGGGCCAGCATGTCTTCTGGCTCCCTGCCAGCACAACACCTCAGTTAGATGTTAAGAACGGAGCAGGGTTGTGTCTATTAAACAGATCTAAGTCAAAGTGAATTTTCCTTAGAACATTTACAAACAGCTCCAGGAAAAAGAGAGAACGCCAGTGATATTTTCCATGCGCAGACAGTCTGGTTTACGGATAGAGAAAGCCAAGAGATTCCGGCACGAACGGAAGGCAGGAGCTTCACAAAACTGACTTTATAACTGGGAAAGGTGCCATGTGGCCAGAGAGCGGCCGCCACAACAGCAGGTGCAGGGTTGTGTAGGAAGTGCAGATTACTGCGCAGATCCTGCAGCGTGCGCAGATTATCTTACCATATAGAATTTCACTAATAGCCGGTCATCACTGAGGTAACATGAGCGTCAGGTCTACTGAAACACACGGCTCAGCTTTCAGCAGAGGACACAAGCCATTTGGGTCGGCTTTGTCACAACCCTGCCCTGTCATGGTTAGGAAATGTTTACAAGGCGTCCTTACACTTAGTTTTTGTGGCTTTTTATGATAAAATGTATGCATTTTATAAGCCTTTTTTGGGTGTTTTTTGTTTTTAGGAGATCAGAGTCAGATTGAGGTTCCTGGGGCCAGAGGAAATTATTCATGAGGCCTAACCCCTATATCAGGCATGGCCAACCTGTGGCTCTCCAGCTGTTGTAAAACTACAATTCCCACCATGCCCTGCTGTAGGCTGATAGCTGTTGGCAGACCAGGCATGCTGGGAGTTGTAGTTTTGCAACATCTGGAGAGCCTCAGGTTGGCCATCCCTGCCCTATATCATCAAAAACGTTTACTAGAAATAGACCCTTAGTGGCAAGTGATTGGCTGCAAAGTGGGTCTTTTTCTCCAGGATCTTTGGGGCCCACAGTTTTATCTGACCGTTTGTCCAACCCAGTCCAACCCTGCTGGCGATTATCAAGTTCTAAAGTGAAGCCTATGAAAAAATGCTTGAAAAATATATAACACACTCAGAACATGCTGCAATTGGGAAAAAAGACACACCATAGACCCAAAGGCACCTAAAACTGCACCAAAAAAGAAACAAAAAAACATTGTTTGTAGCATATACTATATATCACAATGGGCTTTCAGCGAACATCTGGCCGCCTGGTTGTTTTGTGGGGGGAAATAAATTATGTATTTTTCTGAAAAACATGGAGGCAGATTTACTAATCCTATAGACGGCATAAGCTTAGGCACCAGGTTTATCACAGGGGCTCAGGCTGGATGATAAATGTGGTGCAGGGAAAGAGATTTTTCTTGGTTGGCTTACGCCGAGACTGATTTTAACATCCGGATTTTGGTGCGATTTTGGTGCAATTTTGGCCCTTAGGCCTTGGCTACACTGCGGCTTTTTGTAGCACTACTAATTGATTTTAACCATTGAGTGGCAGCTGCAGTCCTTACAATTGCATACAACCTAATATATTCCTTTGGACTGCAGCTGTCGCTTAAAGTCAATTAGTAGTTGCAGTAAAGCCCTAGCCTAAATTTGGCATATTAGGTCATGCCCCTTAGGCCTCTTTCACACTAACCGTATTTTTTCGTTCCGTTATACGGTCCGTTTTTTGCGTTCCGTATACGGTCCGTATACGGAACCATTCATTTCAATGGTTCCGCAAAAAAAACGGAATGTACTCCGTATGCATTCCGTTTCCGTATTTCCGTTTTTCCGTTCCGTTTAAAGATAGAACATGTCCTATATTTGGCCGCAAATCACAGTCCGTGGCTCCATTCAAGTCTATGGGTCCGCAAAAAAACGGAATGCATACGGAAATGCATCCGTATGTCCTTCCGTATCCGTTCCGTTTTTTGCGGAACCATCTATTGAAAATGTTATGCCCAGCCCAATTTTTAATATGAAATTACTGTATACTGTATTTGCCATACGGAAAAACGGAACGGAACAACGGAACGGAAACGGAACCACAACGGAAGCAAAAAACGGTAACAACGGATCCGTGAAAAACGGACCGCAAAACACTGAATGCAACATACTGTAGTGTGAAAGAGGCCTTAGGCTGAGTTCACACGGGCGAGATTTCCGCGCGGGTGCAATGCAGTAGGTGAACGCATTGCACCTGCACTGAATCCTGACCCATTCATTTCAATGGGGCTGTGCACATGAGCGTTTTTTTTCATGCATCAGTTCTGCAATGCTTTAAAATCGCAGCATGTTCTATATTCTGCGTTTTTCACGCAGCCCTGGCTCCATAGAAGTGAATGGGGCTGCGTTAATAACGCATTGCATCTGCAAGCAAGTGCGGATGCAATGCGTTTTTCACTGATGGTTGCTAGGAGATGTTGTTTGTAAACCATCAGTTTTTTATCACGCGCGTGAAAAACGCATCAAAACGCATTGCACCCGCGCGGAAAAAACTGAACAACTAAACGCAATTGCAGCCAAAACTGACTGAACTTGCTTGCAAAATGGTGCGAGTTTAACTGAACGCACCCTGAACGCATCCGGACCAAATCTGTCACGCTCGTGTGAACTCAGCCTTAGGGCTCATGCACGCGGCCGTAGTTTTGGTCTGCATCCAATCAGAGTTTTTTGCGGATCGGATGCGGACACGTTGTGCTGTGTGATGCACATCCGTAAGTCTGTTCTGTGGCCCCAGGAAAAAAAATATAACATGTCCTATTCTTGTCCATTTTGAAGAAAAAAAAAAAAAAAAAGGACATTTCTGCAGGAGTAAAAACAAATAAATAAAAAAATGGCAGCATGCATTCGGCTGGTATCCGTAGACTGCAAAACACTTATAGCCATGTGCATGAGCCCTTAAGCTAGAATTTCTCTCAACCTAGATGTGCCAAATTGCAACACATTTTGGTGCAATTTACTCCAGAATCTAGGTGTATTCACATTAGTAATTGTGGGTCATTAGGAAACCTCCCTAATGATACCTGGAGCACACAAATGGAGAAGTCATGCTGTATGTACAGTATTGTAGGATTGCCGGAATTGCTATATTGATGGGCTATTCTTAGGACAGGCCAACAATATTATAGTGGTGGGGTCCAAGTCTTAGCACGACCAGCGATCAACTATCTGAAGGGGCAGCTGCACTTCTATTTGGATAGGCCATAGGTGTACGGCCACACGGTCAGGTTTCCCGATGGAGGTTTGGAAGCCAAAACCAGGAATGGATTTAAAAAAGGGAGAAGTAATACCTGTCCTCCATACTTTCTCTCCTTTTATGATCCACTCCTGGATTTATCTTCCAAAACTGTATGGGGAAACCTGGCTGTGTAGCCATACCCTAATGCAAATCCCATTTGCCAGATGATCTGCTCCAGCTCAACAGTCACATTGGCTGAATAACCTCTGCGTCCATGGCTATGACAGGATCAAAGTTCAAATAGTCCACACGCAAATGGATGAACTGTGATGAGGCACCTGTCATCCTGGGACACTCT
Organism: Bufo gargarizans; assembly: GCF_014858855.1. Classification (NCBI taxonomy): domain Eukaryota; kingdom Metazoa; phylum Chordata; class Amphibia; order Anura; family Bufonidae; genus Bufo; species Bufo gargarizans. Next base: position 138,934,677 of record NC_058081.1, read on the forward strand.
GAAGCCTGCAGAGGTCTTCAAGGCCTGGAAATGAGAATGGAATAAGAATACAGAACATATCCCTTTCTGACCGGCACGGATGTGGTCATCGCTCTGCATCTGAGTTATCAGGCCAGTTTCTCAATATTGCAGCAATTATCCCAGCGTGTGTGGCCAATTAGTGGTAGTCCGACCGCAGAGTTAACCAATAGGCAGGACCTTGTCATTTCTCATCCACTCCTCCAACCTCTGTGTGTGTGGAGATGTTCTGTAATTCTTGGCTTATCCACTCTGCTGTCAACAAGCAGATCCGGATAAGGAAGAGCAGCGCACATTCGGGAAAACAGAAAACATAGGACATATTGTGCCAAGAATATAAGAAATGATGTGTGAGGTCTGTGTTCACAGATGCAAAACCCTATCAAATCCTGCAATCCCGAACATTGCACTTGGATCCAGCGCTCCACTTTCTCCACCGTGTACATGTGCATATGAGGAACTCCGTATGTACAAGCGGGTTTATACAGGGGAGTGGTGGGGGAATTCCCAATAACCTCTCCTTCCTTCCAAGAATAAGGAAAGGAACAGTTCTGCTCTATGCCAAACTGGCTGCAAAAGAAAGACCACAGAAACTACTGCTGTATTGCACATACTGTATATAAAACATAAAATAAAAATATATAAAAAGAATCAAATAAATAGTTTAAAGGGGTTGTGCAGCGCTAGTATATTGATGACCTATCCTCAGGTAATGGTATTAATATCATGTTGGGGGTGGGGGTGGGGTCTGACTCCCGCCGATTAGCTTCTGCAAGCGCTCCGGCCTCTTCACGGTCTGACTAGCTTGTAGCATTGGTGCAGTGTATTAACAACTGCTCTTCCCATTCACTACACAGCAGCAGAATGGTTGTTACATGGGGAATGCAAATAGTTGCTAAAACAGGAGGCATTACAAGATCTCTTTAAAAGGGGTTGTCTCACTTCAGCAAGTGGCATTTATCCTGTAGAGAAAATGAATACAAACCACTTCATAGATTGTAAGCTCTTGCGAGCAGGGCCCTGACTCCTAGTGTCAATTGCATATTATCCAGTTATTTTTGTTTTGATAATGAACCCTATGAACTTGTAAAGCACTGCGGAATATTGTGGTGCTATATATAAATACATTTTATTATAATTATTAAATTACTAATGTATTCTGATTGTCCATATTGCCTCCTTTGCTGGCTGGATAATTTTTCCATCACATTATACACTGCTCATATCCAGGTGTTACGACCACCCTATAATCCCGGAGTAGTGGTCGTGTTTGTACACTTTAGGAAAAAGCACTGGCCTCTCTGATGGCTGGGACCATGGGAGAGCACTTAGGCACAAATGCACTGGAGCTCCCATCCCGGCTACCTCTTATCTGTGCTGCTGCGGTGGTCGTAACCCCTGGAAATGGGCAGTGTATAAGGCTGGGTTCACACCTGAGCGTTTTACAGCGCGTTCCTACGCGCTGTAAAACGCTCAACAAGGAGAAACCAATGATTCCCTATGGGAATGGTTCACACTTGGGCGTTTTACAGCGCGTACGATCGCGCTGTAAAACGCCCGACGCTCCAAAAAGTACATGAGCGACTTTTGGGGCGTTTGTGGCCATAGGACACTGTAGTGAATCACACAAACGCGCGTCAAACGCGCGTTTACTATTACAAAAACGCGCATAAAAATGCGCGTCAAAAACGCGCGTAAAACGCGCGTTTGCGCAACGCTCAAGTGTGAACCCAGCCTAATGTAACGGAAAAATGAATATAGTCAGCAAAGGAAGCAATATGGACACTAACAATACATTAGTAAGTGCCTTGTATTAACTTTCTCTACATGATAAATGCCATTTGCTTTAGTGAGACAACCCATTTAAGTCTGACATTCACTCTCAGCAATCAGAGATCTTAAAAATGACGAAAAACTGAAATATAAGCAAATCAGAAGAATGCAGAACTTTCTACTATACAATGGGTCATTTACCAACTCTTTATACCAGGTTTTTGACAACTACATTTTGTGACGTTTTGCTTTACGCCACTTGTGCTACTTTAAAAAGTAAATAAAAATAAACAAATAAATAAATAAATAAATAGGAGTGGAGAAACACAGAAGGTATTGGGACCACCAGGGCCCGAAGGATTTACAATAATTTACACCAGAAAATTCATCATAAATTATCTGAAATCGACTTCAGTTCCTAGAAGAATTTCTAACAAGGTATGCACCTCTTAATAAGGGCTCATGCACACAAACGTATTTTCTTTCCGTGTCTGTTCCGTTTTTTTGCGGGCCGTATACGGAACCATTCATTTCAATAGGTCCGCTAAAAAAAAAAAAAAACTGAAGTTACTCCGTGTGCATTTTGTTTCCGTATGTCCGCATGTCTGTTACGCCAAAAAATAGAACATGTCCTATTATTGTCCGCATTATGAACAAGGATAGGACTGTTCTATTAGGGGCCAGCTGTTCCGATCCACAAAATACGGAATTCACACGGACGTTATCCATATTTTTTTTGCGGATCCGTGTTTTGCAGACCGCGAAATACATACGATCGTGTGCATGAGCCCTAAAATGTCTGGATCTTCCTCCAGTGGACTTTCACTGAGACTGGTGAGCAGTGCAAGTCTTTAGTAAATGAGCCTCAATGATTTAGATTTATTTACATATCATTTGAAGTAATATTATTTTTACCTTCCAGATTCCCATCAGTCCCATGAAACAGTTAAAGACACAGCGCCAGCTTTACTAATGTGAGAAGATGATACATGAAACACTGTTGACCTTTTGTATAAAGGAGGAGATATTGCCACAAGGCCCATACAGACTCATTCCAGCAGCTCCAAGAATGGTGTATTTCATAGTTTTAACAGATTCCATTGATTTTCACCCTTTCACCTAACAGAGTAATATATATCTGATTTCAGCACCTCTCATATGACGTTTTCCACAATCCCAGATAATTATTATTCTCTGAAGGTATCTAGCCAGCGTCCATGACTGAGGGAATGATAGCTAGGAGAAAAAAAGCTGACAAGTACACGACTCTTCGAGGCACCTCTACCATGTCAAATTGTCATCTTTTGGCACTTCACGTAATGTCACCGAGATCCCCTCATGCCATATATTTCATCATGTTCTCCGGATAACAAGTCCATTTATTGCAATCCATTTCTGAGTCAAAGAGAGCCCAGAGGGTTTCTTTAGTAAGGGGGCTTTACCTGCTTAAAAAAAAGCAGGTCTCCCAGGGCTGGTCTTCTGGAGCTCTGAGGAGTACAGCATGGTTTTTCAACACGTGGATTATAAGATTTGTGGAATACGTCCACGTGGAACAATGCTCATACAGTGCGAGTCCTCCTATGGAGCCTGTATGGCAGCACATGGCGCCCCTACAGATCTACATTAGGCACTCTGTGTGCTGTCATATGGTGCCTCTATACACCACTTATAAGGTATCACACACATGGCCGTATTGTGCCGTAGTTTTGTAAAGAGCGGTTACTGTACCTCTGTATGCCTCCACCTTCATATGGTGTCACACTCCATTGGCTGCCATATAGACTGAGGTATACACAGAGGGAGTGTATCTCTGTATATATGATGACAAGCCATAGGCTACGTGCACATGGTCTACAATGTGCATGAGGCCTAAAGATGGAAGCTTTGAGCAGAGATTTTGAATGCTGACATTTCACAGGAGCTTGTATTCTGGTAGGAGAGAGGACACTTCTCTCCGAGCCGTCCACTGGTAATATCATTTCTGCTGTAAACAACACCCGAGTTCTCCCAAAGGCTCCTACATGGCGGTAGTATCTCATTTTAAAACTCCCTGGATAGCTGATGTGTTATTACAGGATCACTTCTGCTGCTGAACGGTGCAATTCTGAAATTGCTTATCATGCAATTCCCCCATACGCATTAACCTATGGTCGACTGAACCCATTAGAAACGGCAGGTTTGTCCGACAATCTGTAGTGTATGATGGAGGGGGAGAGAAGGATCAAGCATGTCGAAATTCAATCCTTTAGTTTTTTTCCAGGCTGATTCCTGCATCTCCACTAAGCTGCATCCAAGGCGTCTCACCCAGCGAGCCAGAATCCTGCTCTGTACTGATGAGGGGCAAGCACCCCGAAAAAAAACCTAAAAACTGTGCTTGGATATTTGGCTTGACTATTTTGCCCTGTCATGCTCCGAGGGTAGTTAAAAAGTCAGGCTTTGACTCATAGTGAGCTATTGCCAAAAGGTGGCGCTATCGAGGCGGTTTTCTTTGCCCGAGAGATACCTTTTTCCATATTGTTCTCCCAGGAGATAAGCTACCAAACATAGGTGTCTGGCAATGGCTCTCTCCGCTCACATCATATAAATGGTCAGTCAAACTGAACGTATGGGGGAGTCTGGAAGGATCGGCTGACAGCTATTGAAGGTGTATAGGTACCGTAGAGAGGATGTCCCATCCCGGCCTTTCATAAGCACTGGATGGGAGGGCTGGAATTGTTTCAGTAAGGCTACATGCACACAGCCGTATGCGTTTTGCGGTCCGCAAATTGCTCCGTGTTCCGTATGGCATCCTTTTTTGGGGGGGGATCCATTGTAATAATGCCTATCCTTGTCCGCAAACTAGAAAAAAAATAGGACATGGCCAATTTTTTTTTTGCAGGGCAACGGAACGGACATACTGATGCGGACAGCACAGAAATGAACGGGTCCGCATCCTATCCGCAAAAAGAACGGACACGGAAACAAACAACGTTCGTGTGCATGTAGCCTAAGGTCCCATGCACAAAATTGCGGATTCCACAAAATACGTGCAGTCTACATTTTATTTGTGGACCCACTGTTTTCAATTGGTCCGTGGTCCACATTTTGTGGACATAGTCTGTCTCTTTGCAGACCACAAAATGATAGAGCATGTCCTATACTTGCAAAATGCGGACCACTGTCCCATTGAAGTCAGTTGGTCTCCGAAAAAATGCGGATGCAACATGAACTGCGTCCATATTTGCGGACTACAAAACTGATACAGTCGTGTTGCAAGTTAAGGAAACAGTTAAGCTCCCGTTCACTGCTATGGGAGTTATGGCCATGAAAGGCCGAGATTGGACGACCCCTTTAATAGAATGACTACACTGCAGGAGCTCAGCAGAGCTTCACTTTAACAACTGATGGGACTACACGTCATCAAAGCAGAAATGCAACCAATCCTCGTCCACCAGCTTCCAGCCATAGAGGAGATCTGGTTCCTGCTGGATTGTATTGTTTCACCCCATACTAAACAACAAGCAGTATGACCGTCCTTTCAGCAGATCCAGACAAGCAGTGCAGATCAGCTGCAACATGCACATGGAATTCCTAAGATATACTCTTGGATTAAAGTATAAAGATTGCACAAATTCTAGGCTTCATCCCTCCTGCACGGTCCACACGTCACACTTCTGAAAATAATCCTGCAGCAAGTTTACAGACTACTGTGCACGTCTTCCGTGGTTTATCCTCAACCAACAAATCAATTTCCATGACTAGATAGTCAGACTCTCCAAGACTGACCGAGCCATATGATCGGTATGATTGATACGACACCACCGCAACTAAAGGGTTAATAGAAAGATAACAGGAAATTACGTAGATCAGTCTTTAAGGGCCCAGCTTACATGTTTTTAGGTAGGATCCGATCTCCTTAATATGTTTCTGTCTGTGTGGATCCAGTTCTGGCTTTGTTTTAATAAAAAACTGCCACAAAACCTGCACATGTGATTCCAGCCTTAGGCCTCATGCTCACGACCGTTGTGTGCATCCGTGGCCGTTGTGCCGTTTTCCGTTTTTTTTCGCGGACCCATTGACTTTCAATGGGTCCGTGGAAAAATCGGAAAGTGCACCGTTTGGCAGCCGCATCCGTGATCCGTTTTTCCTGGCCGTGAAAAAAATATGACCTGTCCTATTTTTTTCACGGCCAATGGTTCACGGACTCATTCAAGTCAATGGGTCAGTGAAAAAACACGGATGCACACAAGATTGTCATCCGCGTCCGTGATCCGTGTCCGTGATCCGTGTCCGTTTTTTCCTATGATTTCAATGACAAACTTGACTTAGATTTTTTTTTCATTTTTCATGTCCGTGGATCCTCCAAAAATCAAGGAAGACCCACGGACGAAAAAACGGTCACGGATCACGGACCTACGGACCCTGTTTTTGCGGACCTTAAAAAAAAACGGTCGTGTGCATGAGGCCTTAAAGGGAACCTGTCACTGGGATTTTGTGTATAGAGCTGAGGACATGGGCTGCTAGATGGCAGCTAGCACATCTGCAATACCCAGTCCCCCATAGCTCTGTGTGCTTTTATTGTGTAAAAAAAAAACAATTTAATACATATGCAAATTAACCTGAGATGTGTCCTGTCCCTGACTCCTCTCATGTACAGGACTCATCTCAGGTTAATTTGCATATGCATCAAATCGTTTTTTTTACACAATAAAAGCACACAGAGCTATGGGGACTGGGTATTGGGGATGTGCTAGTGGCCATCTAGCAGCCCATGTCCTCAGCTCTATACACAAAATCCCGCTGATAGGTTCCCTTTAAGTAGGCAGACAGTACGAGTATGACCTAAATTTCAATAGAAGATAGCTCATTGGTAGGTAGTAGGTACATACCTGAAGCAGAACCTCTCCAGACATGTCTGTTTTAGGGCGAGTTCACATTAACGTTTAACTTTCCATTCTTTTGATTCATCAGAAGAACAGAAAAAATAAAATAAAAAAGGATCCGTTATTTTGAGCATCAGTTGTGCTCAGTTAGTATCAGTATGCACTAAACATAACTGATCCAGTCTTTTTTTGGAGCATCGGTTATGATCAGTTTGTGTCACTTCCGGCAGAGATCAGTTATTTTTTTTAGGAGAAAAAGTCCTGCATGCATACTAGAAGTTACGAATGAATCACTAGCAGTTTGCAATGAATGTCCAGGTGGGTGTTACCAGTTGGGGGGGTGTCCCTGCACAGTCTGACATTATCCAGTCAGTGCTGCCAGTGGCAGACTGTGCAACTGGTAACACCCATCTGGACCTTAAAGGGGTTATCCCATCATAATGATCACTGTTAAATCTGTTAATGATTTGACAGTGATCATTTTTGTAAATATACTTTATTAACAAATCCCCACCGATTAGGATAAAATTCATCCCCACTTACCTGATTGTTGTGACTCGGTCTCCCCTGGTTACGACCTCCGCTCTTCTCCAAAAGCCGGAAGGTCGCGCTTGCCCAGAAGACTCCTTCTTTTCTCCCGGCCGGTCCGCTCGCTGTTCTGAACGCGCACGCTGCCGCGCATGCGCGACGGTGACTTCTTCCCGGCCAGAATAGTACAGAGCTGCGAACGCGCACGCCGGCTCTGTAGGAATAAGTCACCATTGCGCATGCACGGCGGCGTGCGCATTCAGTCCAGCGCGCGGCACGGCCGGGAGAAGACTTCAATCAAGATGAAGCCCGCCCCCAGCCAGAATCCAGGAAGTGAACGCGCGGTGGCAGCAGGTAAGTATAAAAAAGCTAAGTGGGATAACCCCTTTAATTGCAAACTGCTAGTAATTCAGGCTACTTTCACATCTGCGTTTTCCCTTCAGGTTTTGACATTCAGCACAGGCTCTCAAAACCGGAGGAAAACACTTCAGTTTTGTCCCCATTCATTGTCAAGCTGAACAAAACGGAACAAAGTACATCAGAATGCATTCCGTTCCGGTTTGTTGCGTGGCTGGCCAGTCTTGCTAAAATCAGCAGGTTCCCCTTCTATTGTAGGCAACTATAGATCACCCCAGATCCTTTGGCAAATTAGTATTAAATAGGAGCTACCTCAAGTGTTTTAATACTGAACACATAAGGTTCAATCTACAATACATAACACATGCTTAGGCAATGCTGATGTATGGAAGAATGATCCCAGAAAGATTGTTCTTCCTTCACCAGATGTATTTGAAAATGAAACCATTATAATGGCCAATATGGACTAATAGTGTATGGTCGTATCTGTGTAGTGATCGTTCACTGGATGAAACCATCAGCCTACTTCTGTCTAATGTGTATGGCCACCTTCATAATGATCAAAATGCTGGCCATACATTGCCTTTGGATCCCATTTTTTCCCTTAGTATCTGCTATCAGTGGAAACAAGGATCGGATATATTGGGTTTCCACCAGGAGAAACAATAGGAATTGAGGGTTGCCCTCGTCTAACATATATGGCCAGCTATAAGATAAGTAGCCCTGTATTTTGCCTGCTTGAAGAGCACCTATAGATTAGAGGTGAAAGGGCCTGTGCTGATGGAGAAGACGTGTAATGTACATGCCTCCTCCGGCAGTCCGTGCCCCAGAATGACAACCACAGCAGTTTGAAGTTCATTTCAGTCATTACTTATGCCAGTTTCTGTCCTAAAAATGGCAGTTGCGACTTTTTAACAGCCGAAAAAGACGTAGGGGGAATGATACATTTCCCCAATAATTTCTAGGTCAACGGTGGTAGTTTTATAATTACAGGGCAAGGATCTGATCAGTTTCAGCAGATGATTCACACATACAAATATTCACGGTAATTAGACTTGGTCATACGACAATATGATTAGCTTTTTGGTAAATGTCCAGTTGGTCACAGGTAACATGAATCACCTGTGATCACCAGTATCTGGTGACATCTGAGCTACCACACGTGGACAAGACATTGACCAATCCAAATGTTAATGTGATATGACAATCAGCATTTGGGTTGTTTACTATAAATGCCTGTCAGGACTTGACTTAAAAATAAGTTAAAAAATGTACATTTTTAACTTGAATTATGTAATTGAAAAGGAAAAAATAATAAAAATCACAACCAGCACTTCTCTGCCTTTTTATGGTGAGGAGCTGCTCCAGATTGATTTACAGTGCAGTCCGGGGTTGTGGAGCCGCTCTCTGATCTTTATTAGAAGCAGATTTTGACCGCACCCTTAGACATCAAAGCAAGAACTGCAAAACAGGTTAGGCTACTTTCACACTCGCGTTTGGTGCGGATCCGTCATGGATCTGCACAGACGGATCCGTTCAGATGATACAACCGTCTGCATCCGTTCAGAACGGATCCGTTTGTATTATCTGTAACATAGCCAAGACGGATCAGTCTTGAACACTATTGAAAGTCAATGGAGGACGGATCCGTTTTCTATTGTGTCAGAAAACGGAACTGTCCCCATTGACTTACATTGTGTGCCGTTTGGCTCAGTTTCGTCAGAAGGACACGAAAACACTGCAAGCAGTGTTTTGGTGTTCGCCTCCTGAGCGGAATAGAGACTGATCATAGGCAAACTGATGCATTCTGAGCGGATCCTTATCCATTCAGAATGCATTGGGGCTGAACTGATCCCTTTTAGACCGCTTGTGAGAGCCCTGAACGGATCTCACAATCGGAAAGCCAAAACGCCGGTGTGAGAGTAGCCTTAACAGCAAGTACAGGCATGAGGTTCATCTCAATGGACACCGGGTCTTTCATGTACAAAAACACAACAACAAAAAGGCTTTTTCCAAACTGAACAAATGGCGTGTGCGCATTGCTGGCAGCGCTGTTTAGCCAATATTGGCGCGCAGAGTGATATTAAGTCTCCATTTTGGCACATGTGTTGCCGGGGAAGGAGAATATTTTGCTAAAAAAAAAAAGGCTTGATCGGACGGGTGATAATTAACTAGAGTAAAAACAAAAGCTTTGCTGTGCTGTAAAGTCGAAAAATGTCAAGGCCGGCCAAATGCAGCAGGGGACGTTCATACACCCGCCATACAAGAGGGCCACTGGCATGAGGCGTTAATAGGAGTCCTCGGATTCCTCTCAATAGGAAAGCATTGTGAAAACTTTAATGTTACACATCATGGAATTCTCTATACATAGATGGGGTCATTTATTAAAGGGAACCTGTCACCTCCAAAAGTGATATAAAACTGCCAGCCTTACCTTATAGCAGCCCCCAGTCTGTTAATGATCATGTGTGTGAGCCAGAAATTCGATAATCCATACTTGATAAAAATGCTTTTTTAATCTCCACGAGCGCTCTGTTTCCTGTGAGCTTGAAGTCAAGGGGGCAGCGGCCTCCATGCTTCAAATCAAGCAAAGCCCACCTCTTACCCGTCCCCTCTGGACTGTGATTTACATATTTACCATTCCTTGGGATTGTGCTAGTCTGGCGCCTGCGCGGTGTGCTGCTTATGACTGCACGATCCCGTCTCGGGCTCCTGCAGTCAGCCGTGCAAAATTTTGTAACTGCGCATGTGCGGGTCGGCTCGATTCGAAGAGCGCGCACGCTGATTATTGCCTGCGCGCACGCCCAGTTACAAAATTATGCCTGGCTGACTGCGAAAGCCCGAGACGGAATCATGCATTCACAAGCGGCACACCGCGCAGGCGCCAGACTAGCACGATCCCAAGGAATTTCTGGCTCACACACATGATCAATAACAGACTGGGGGCTGCTACAAGGTAATGCTGGCAGTTTTATATCACTTTTAGAGGTGAAAGGTTCCCTTTTAGATTTGCGTTTTAGACGCCGGTCTTAATACCCATTGCGTTGGCCTCTACATATCTTCAGCGGCCTAAATGCCCGAGATGCCTTAGATTTCGATAATTTTCTATGCCTAAAACAGGCGTAGAAAATGATAAATAAGGTGGGCCGGGCGGCCAGCCCCCTTTTCTAGATGTGGAGTGAGCGGGGAAAAGTCGCAGATTTGTCCGCAAATCCCCTTTGCAACCGAATCTGTGACAGATATATGCCAAAAATTGACATGTATCTAATAATAAATGACCCCCAAAGTTTATGTCTGTTAATAGATACAGCATGTGTCTGCTGCAGTCTGAGCAGAATACAGGCTGCGATAAAGTCATCCATCTACAAGAGAGCTGTTGGCCAACCTCTCATTTGTGAGATAGCCATTTCTGTTGACTGCCATAGTATGCATGTTTATTTCAATGGGGAGAAAGGTATAGGCCACAGCTGAACGCCTCTGACCGCTGAAACATAGGATTGGGCATGTTCAAATCCAACATTACTGATCCCTCTTTCCCCATCTACCATCAGTGAACAGTCAGCACGCCCCCATACACATGAGACCATTAGCCGACATTTCTCGCATGTGTACGGCCAGCTTAAAGAGGAGCCGTCACCTCTCCTTACATGTCTGCCTAATAGGTACTTACACTCCCCATTTAATAACCATTCTGGAGCATCAATTCTTATAACTCTATGCTGTGCCATTCCTTCATTATTCCTTCTAGACGTTATGAATGAGTTACTGGCAGTTTGCAATACAGGTCCAGCCGAGTGTTACCAGTTGGGGATGCGTCTTTGCACAGTTTGACACTGACGGCAATAATTAGACAGTGTCACACCCTCAACTGGTAACACTCAGCTGGACCTTTATTGCCGACTGCTAGGAATTCATTCATAACTTCTAGAAGGAATAATAAAGGAGTGAAAACATGCTCCCGGATTGTTATTACATGGGGGATGCAAGCAGGTACTAAAATAGACATGTCAGGAGCGGTGACAGGTCCTTTGTAAAGGGGATGTCCCGTTTTCTATATTGACGACTTCCACCTGAGCTGTAATTATGCTGCTCGTCACTGCGATGTCAACGAGGTAAACAGTGAAGAGAAGGCAGCGCTGGTACAAACAGCTGATCAGCGGGGGTACCAGGAGTCGGACCCACGCCCTGGCCGATACTGAGGAAAGGACATCAATATAGGAAACGGGACAACCCCTTTAAGTGACAACTAGGGATGAGCATCCACCTGGAACCCAAACCGGGTTCAGTAAAAGTTTTTTTGCAGAAGAAATTAATTTCTGAAGTTATTACCCGAAGTCTCGTGAGACTTCGCAATGTAATAACTTCGGCTCATCAGAGCCAATACATTCTAATAGTGTACGGAGCTGCTCGCTCCGTACAGTATTCTAACAAAGTTTTATGCAAATTGACTTTGGATGTTTCATCCGAAGTTGATTCGCTCATCCCTTAACATAGAGGTGTAGTGGGTCTACCGCTGAGCATGACATTTAGGAGATTAAATAACATAAATTAAGCCATTTTCGAGTTTATAAATCCAGTCATAATGGTGTAATATAATGGTCCTGAAGCTGTGACAAATATTCCACCAAGCTAACCAATAAGGCTGAGGAAATATGTCATGGCTACACCACTCTGCTGTTCCATTATGGGCACCGAGTGCCACATATAACGAGAAACACAATACATAGAAATAACGGGGTACTAACATTGCCCCTGTGGAAGCCTTGCTCAAGGGGCCAGCAGTGAGGGCAGGACAGTCAGCGTTATTACTGTGCGCCCTGTCCGCAGGTAAATACAGTGACTACACAATGACAGGTGGAAAAGAAATACATTACTAAGGTAATAAACATCTCTGAACGACACAGAGAAAACCAAAGGTGAAACTGACGTGCCAGGGCCGAATAAATCTGTGCACTTCCTGTATCCGTCACCGCAGGGGTGATTCATTACTCAGCCGTGTGCCCGGAGGGGAGCAGGGGACAAATGTACTAAACGGCTTTTCCACCAAAAATAATAATAATTACGAAAATGCTTTGAGTTGCCCTTTTCTGTCAAGTTGTCAAACTATTTCTTAGCGTTATCTGTTTCTGGGAAATCTGGGTGACAACCAGTATGGCCACCAAGACCTGCTGTCAACTAGCTTTCCCAGGGCGCTACATTTCAACTTTGTCTAGTAATATGTGGGGGGGGGTGGCTTGTCAAAAGGCAGATTTAGGAGTTCGGAATAGCTGGTGATGCGTGATTTGTGATGGGGGGGGGGGGGGGGGGCGTGCGTTGTCACCCATCTTTCCTAGAGAGAGGAAAGGATAAATTCCATTTTAACAACATAAAAAATGAGACCAACCTAATGGATTCTTTTTGGGAAAGACTTTTTTAATCAGTATCCAGGCTCCTAACACACGTTTTATTTTTTTTACATTTTTTGGGGATTATTAAGAAAACACTGAATTTCAGACTTTTTCTGGTGATTTTTCGAGGACTTTGGTGGCGTTATATATCAGTCTTACATTTGAATTGTTTTTTGGTGTCCTATAGACATGTCTACAAAACACTATAAAGCATGTTGCAATTTGGGGGGGGGGGGGGGGACAAATTCAAAAAAAGACACCAAAATGCCTAAAAACAGAAGATACCAAAATGTGTTTTCTATTTGTCCATAGTGTCTTTGGCCAAGACAGGCAGGGATCGAGATTCCAGCACGAGCGCCAGGTTTTGGCTGGACAAAAACCAGTGTGTGCACCAGTCAGGGGTGCACCTAGCCTTTCTGCTGCCTGAGGCGAAAACTGAGACAGCGCCCCTCCCCAATGGCAATTTCTTAACCCCTTCCCTTCAGCCCATGGCCCTTCGGCTGCCCTCCCTCTTACCCCTACCTGGTGCTGCTTGAGGCGATCTCCTAACCTGGCCTCATTGGTGGTAAACCCCTGGCGCCAGTTTATGTCCAACCAAAACCTGGCACTCATGCCGAAAACCTGCCAGATCTCCACCAGATCCCATTATGGTCATGGAGGTCTGGCATTATCTGGCTAGGCCGGATACAGTGACCTCCGGCAGGCTGTTCCTCTGCCCGATAGCTTTACCGCAGGTGTGGAACAAGCCTTAGGCTCCATTTCTGTCTACACAGGCAGCAAATATTAGTTGCATGACTTTGTCTTTCACCATGTGTCATCCTTATCTGATGGCCATCTATCTATCTATACATTTATATCTTTATATCTGTGTAAATGCATGAAAAAGATATTGCTTTGTAGTTCCAAATTAGCCAGGATTTGATGTATCTCTACAGTAAAGCCCACAGCTGTAGCATGGCAGGAGCCAGCCTTCTGAACCTCATCATGGACATCATCCTTATTAGTTTACACTTTATCCATCAGCGCAATGCAGCCATCATCCCTGTGTGGCTTTTGTGGTTACAGGGCGAGTTGTTAAAAAGATCTTTGAGCAGTTGCCAAACTAATCCTTGACTTGTCAGCTGAAGGTGAAGAAGGGTATGTGCCAGTTCCATCAGCAGGGGGCAGTGAGATCTGGCTCCTCTTATCATCCCTTACAACAACATGGCAAAGGTCACCAGACCAGAGGCAACTATCTCCATTACTGCAAACATCTACCTGATCCATGCAGCACGGAAGGCACTTCTCAAAGTCACCTAAAAACGGCGGAGTCTTTGTATTTCTACCAGATCCAGTGTATACTGGGTCACTGTGACACTGCGAGGTCAATATGTCTATTCTGGAACAGTTGGGTGTAGATATCTAGCTATTGTTGTGTCTCCTACATTGGCAGCACGGTGGCTCGGGGGTCAGCACTGGTGTCCTGTAAGTTTCCATCAGGTTTCCTCCACACTCACATAGTGTCTGATGCATTGGTCGACATATTGGTAGTGACTTATGTCCTGGGAAATCTGGGTTAGTAAAACACAACTTAGTAGAACTTGTATTTACCTGACATGGATGATCCATGACCAATACAAGTCCGAATTATTTTTTCCTAATAACTCCAAGGATTTTAATTGATAGTGTCTGCCCCTTCTGGTGTCATGGGCCCAGTGGTTATGGTGAAGAGGGCTTGTTATAGATCATTTAGGATTAAAAAACTGCGGTGCCTATGGACAGCTTCCCAAAGTAGATGTGTGTGGATCATGGGGGAAGGGGCACTAATCACACATGATGAAGGCATGTGTGCGGATCACACTGGGGGCACTACTCATACATGATGAAGGCATGTGTGTGGATCACACTGGGGGCACTACTCATACATGATGAAGGCATGTGTGTGGATCACACTGGGGGCACTACTCGTACATGATGAAGGCATGTGTGCGGATCACACTGGGGGCACTACTCATACATGATGAAGGCATGTGTGTGGATCACACTGGGGGCACTACTCGCACATGATGAAGGCATGTGTGTAGATCATGGGGGGGGCACTACTCGTACATGATGAAGGCATGTGTGCGGATCACACTGGGGGCACTACTCATACATGATGAAGGCATGTGTGCGGATCACACTGGGGCACTACTCATACATGATGAAGGCATGTGTGCGGATCAGAATGGGGGCACTACTCATACATGATGAAGGCATGTGTGTGGATCACACTGGGGGCACTACTCATACATGATGAAGGCATGTGTGTGGATCACACTGGGGCACTACTCATACATGATGAAGGCATGTGTGTGGATCACACTGGGGGCACTACTCGTACATGATGAAGGCATGTGTGCGGATCACACTGGGGGCACTACTCATACATGATGAAGGCATGTGTGTGGATCACACTGGGGGCACTACTCGCACATGATGAAGGCATGTGTGTAGATCATGGGGGGGGCACTACTCGTACATGATGAAGGCATGTGTGTGGATCATGGGGGGCACTACTCGTACATGATGAAGGCATGTGTGTGGATCATGGGGGGCACTACTCGTACATGATGAAGGCATGTGTGTGGATCACACTGGGGCACTACTCACACATGATGAAGGCATGTGTGTGGATCACACTGGGGCACTACTCACACATGATGAAGGCATGTGTGTGGATCACACTGGGGCACTACTCACACATGATGAAGGCATGTGTGTGGATCACACTGGGGCACTACTCACACATGATGAAGGCATGTGTGTGGATCACACTGGGGCACTACTCACACATGATGAAGGCATGTGTGTGGATCACACTGGGGGCACTACTCATACATGATGAAGGCATGTGTGCGGATCACACTGGGGGCACTACTCATACATGATGAAGGCATGTGTGCGGA
This sequence comes from Bufo gargarizans, assembly GCF_014858855.1. NCBI lineage: Eukaryota > Metazoa > Chordata > Amphibia > Anura > Bufonidae > Bufo > Bufo gargarizans. The sequence continues at coordinate 138,950,529 of NC_058081.1, forward strand.
TCACACTGGGGGCACTACTCATACATGAGCAGCCATATAAATATTAGTATGACCATATCATCATGCCATACCCTCCTGGAGGGGACACAATGGGCGCAGGACACGTGGAGGGTATGGCATGATGACATGGTCTTACTAATGTTTATATGGCTGCTACAGGACTGATCATTTATGGAATGTATGGCCACCAATATGGCTTTCTGACTATTATATAATGTGTGTTTTGCTCCTTGGAGATGCTATTGATGAGTTATGACAGGGTCTGCCAGCTCCTGTGCCTGCCTGGGCGTCTTTCTGTCCCATGTTCTTTGTAACCACCGGTACATCCATCTAGCTTTTTATATGTCAATGTTTTTATTTAATCATGTGATGATAAAGATTGGTCATTTATAGACTTTCCGGTTGTTGCTATTTTTTGTTTTCTTGGTAGGGTATTGACCAGAGCTATTTGTTGGCCCTCATTTTTCATAGGTGTTAATAATACTTATACATAACGTAGACATGTGTGTGGATCACACCGGGGGCCCCACTTGTACATAATGTAGACATGTGTGTGGATCACACCGGGGGCCCCACTTGTACACAATGTAGACATGTGTGCGGATCACACCGGGGGCCCCACTTGTACATAATGTAGACATGTGTGGATCACACCAGGGGCCCAACTTGTACACAATGTAGACATGTGTGCGGATCACACCAGGGGCCCAACTTGTACACAATGTAGACATGTGTGCGGATCACACCAGGGGCCCAACTTGTACACAATGTAGACATGTGTGCGGATCACATCGGGGGCCCCACTTGTACATAATGTAGACGTGTGTGGATCACACCGGGGGCCCCACTTGTACATAATGTAGACATGTGTGGATCACACCGGGGGCCCCACTTGTACACAATGTAGACGTGTGTGTGGATCACACTGGGGGCCCCACTTGTACACAATGTAGACGTGTGTGATCGGATCACACCGGGGGCCCCACTTGTACATAATGTAGACGTGTGTGGATCACAGCGGGGGCCACACTTGTACATAACGTAGACGTGTGTGTGGATCACTCCGGGGCCCCACTTGTACACAATGTAGACATGTGTGTGGATCACACCGGGGGCCCACTTGTACACAATGTAGACATGTGTGTGGATCACACCGGGGGCCACTACTGATACATGATCTTCACATAAACGGTGTAACAAACCGCACCTCATAAGACAAACAGAGAAACCAAGGCTCTAGTAACAAGTGGCGGAGCAGTCAGCAGTTACCCCCGGAGATAGTAACCCTCCTCCCTGCTCACAAACAGGCTCCTCTGGGAAGGGGCCCTCTGTGTCTGGGTTAACCCTTCACAGGCACTTACCATATTGCAAGGTGAGTCTAGGAATGGCTTCATCCACAGACTGCACCAGCAGGATAGCAGCGACTGTCTGTCCCAGGATAAAGAGCCATGTCCAGGTCCCCATAGCCGAGCCTGGCTTCTCTATAATAATCCAGGGGGGTCTCTCTTCCGACTTCTCCTCTCAGGTTTTGTAATCCAAAGCGGAGCAGATCCGGAGCGCAGTGCTGAGAGCTGGTATTTACTCGGTAATGAAGGTTACAAAAGTTTGCCGAGTGCTGAGTCCATGTCCCGCCCAGCAGAGCTGTCCTCAGGCCTCCTCCTCCTCCTCCTCCTCACAGACCTGTCACATAGGAGAGGGGAACAAGAGAGAGAAGGAGTCATTGGGTAAAAGGAGAGAGAGGTTCCCTCTAGTGTCGCTGTCATCAGCAGTCACTCAGCATAGTGAAGGGGAAACATGCAATGAAATAACTTCTGGACAATGTTTTTATCGAATTTTCAATATCATAAAAGTTACAAACCTGGATAAACATGAAACAATAAGGATGAAACAATTGGTGCCGCACTCTCAGCTGGTATTCACCAAGATCAGGCCTCTTTCACACGGCCGTAGTGCTCCCGTGGCCGTATTGCGGGCCGCATACGGCGGTTCTGCAATACACGGGGCACCGGCCATGTGCATTCTGCATCACGGATGCGGACCCATTCACTTGAGATGCGGTGCGGAACAGAAGCACGGAACGGAACCCCACGAAAGCACTACGGAGTGCTTCTGTGGGGTCCCGTTTCGTGCTTCCGTTCCGCAGAAAAAAATAGAACTTGTTCTATCTTTTTGTGGAACGGATGGATCACGGACATTCAAGATAAATGGGTCTGGATCCGTCCCGGCCGCCGCACAGACATTGCCCATGCATTGGGGACCCCAAATTGCGGTCCCCAATGTACGGAACGGAACCAATACATTCGTGTGAAAGAGACCTAAGAGAGTATATAAGATACCTTTACAAAGCCCATGAACCAGGCTGGAGTCTTCAGTGACAAAATAACATTAGACATGTATATGAATGGATTGGGCTTCATTCTTTTACCTCTTGTAAGGCTAGGGTTGTGTCTAAAACTTTTTGTAGTAAAATATTTTGTTCTATAATCTGAAAGTCTAAAGGGTTGTTCCACCATGAAAACTTGGCACCTACCTGATACATTGGGGTCCCAGTGGTTGGATAGGTGATAAGTTGGAGGGGCACCTAAAATGCTAAGCCTCTGCCTAGCTTACCCATGGAGAGCCTGGTACGTCACCGGATCCCCCGAAAAAGCCCTTGCCCTGCGCGATTTAGCGCAGGACAAGGGAGAGCATCGGAGCATGAACTGCTCATGTCAGAGGGGGGGGGGAGGGGAGGGAGAGGGATATCTCCGGGTTCAGCTCTAGTGAGCAGCTAGTGATATCTGTTTTTTTAAATGGCTATGTGCTGCAATTTAAAAAAAAAGTAGAAGCTACTTTTTTCCTCCATAGAGTAAGATGAAAATCTCTTGAAAATCACTTTTTAAAGGGTTTCTGTCATCCCAATTTTCGCTATTAAACAGGCTGACATTACAGATGTGAAAATGAATTTCACCCGAATTTCTCACTGCGCCTGCGCCGAATACTGAACAGGACGGGCAGACAGGGCCAGCCTCTAGGAGCAAGTGCAGCGCGCCCCCCCCCCCCCCCCCTCTCCTAAAGGCTCATTTGCAGATAATAAAAGGTACAATTACATGAAAACGGGGCATACTTAAATAAAAGAAATGCAGAGTTAAATTCAGGTGACATTTTCACATCTGTAATGTTAGCCTGTTTAATAGCGAAAATTGGGGTGACAGAAACCCTTTAAAAAGTGATTTTCAAGAGATTTTCATCTTACTCTATGGAGGAAAAAAGTAGCTTCTACTTTTTTTTTTTTAATTGCAGCACATAGCCATTTAAAAAAAAGATATCACTAGCTGCTCAATAGAGCTGAACCCGGAGATATCCCCCCCCCCCCCCCCATCCTCTCTGACATGAGCAGTTCATGCTCCGATTCTCTCCCTTGCCCTGCGCTAAATCGCGCAGGGCAAGGGCTTTTTCGGGGGATCCGGTGATGTACCAGGCTCTCCATGGGTAAGCTAGGCAGAGGCTTAGCATTTTAGCAGCCCACAGGGCTTTCCGTCAGGGGTATATGCCTAAATTCCCAAAAATAGTATTCACTTATGCCATGACGAGTACATTCACTTTAATGGGTCAAACATCGTTCAGTGGATTCATCTTTGGACTCCGTTTGACCTGCTTTTCGCATGTTTTTGTCTTTTCGAATACTGTGGTAAATTTCACTTTTGTGTCTACTACTCGCTTCGCCAATGGCGCTCTCAGCCAGTCACTGGTCACTGTCCACATTTCTACAGGGTCCAGAATGTACAGAGTCTGGATGGGACAGGAGTGGTGGGGAAAACACCTTTAATGGAACTGAAAAACGAATTAGCTGTTCACCGACATTATTTACGTGTTTTTCTTCTTGTAATGTGCAGGAATCTGGCGACATTAACTCTGTCATTTATCAGTTCTATACTGAAGATAATGGTATGATTCAACAAATAAGGTGCCAGATGCAATCCGCACACAACTACAATGTCTTTTAAACGTCTGATTGTGAACAGTCTCTAGAAACTCTATCCCGTTGTCAGGGGCAACCACAGCAATGAAATCAGTAAATGTTCTCTTCAGGATACATATAACCAGTTCTTCACTCTGCGACCCACTCCTATGGTTCTGGGGCTGGCCTACAGCTTAGGCTCTGCTCTGTACTGTGGAGGAGATTTATCAAAACTGGTGTAAAGGAAGACTGGCTTAGTTGCCAATCAGATTCCACCTTTCATTTTTCAGAGCTCCTTTACACAATGAAAGGTGGAATCTGATTGGTTGCTATGGGCAACTAAGCCAGTCTTCCTTTAGACCAGTTTAATAAATCTCCCCCTGTGTCTCCATCTTGCAGCTATTACTTTCTGAATTCAGCAACTCATACTTGGGGCCCCACTTTTCACACCTCTGTTTCTGCCATCTCTCAGTCCCGAATACACCACATCCCCTCTGTCTTCTTCAGTCCAGGAACTCTGGCGCACACTCCTAAAACCTCATGCAGGCGTCAGTGTTTCACGGACGTGTGCTGTTGGTGTTCTCCACGGACAGCACACGTCCCTATTCATTTTAATGTGTGTATTCACACATCAGTGTTTCAGCACGGTCCGTTTTTTTTAACCACAGATACATGCTCTATTTTGTCCGTGTTCACGGATCCATCACGCCCATTATAGTCTATGGGTCCGTGAAAACCACGGATGCTATCCGTGGAAAAAAAAATTCAGCTGTTTAGTGTTAGTGAAACACGGATGCAACACGGACAGCAAAAAACAGACCCAACACGGATCTGTCACGGGAGAAAACACGAATTGAACACGGTCCGTGTTACCACTGATCCAAAACTGACACGGACGTCTGCATGATATGTGATGTGTGGTTGATATTCTAGAGCAGGCATTGATGGGGGAAAGAGGGGGTCGTGATTATTCTTTTTGAGGTGGAAAACCTTCCATGTTAGAGATATCCTACAGATATTGGGAAAACTAAACATTTTATTAATAAAAAAATAAAAAAAAACTACTTTGAAGCTAAAATGTGCTTTAAAATACTAATAATCCTCATGAATACATTAATATGTTCTCAGGGGTATATTTCCTCAGAATTTCATGCCAGCTGCAGCGCTCACTAGTGTTTGATATTCCTGTACAAATGTTTGGGTATCGACTTTCCTAGGGCCCCTCTCTGTAGTAGCGATCACATCTCACATTTACAATGGACGGATTATTTTATTTATTGCTATTTTATTGTTACAGAAAGCAGCACAGTCTAGACGAGCTGAGACGTAGCCAATAAAACGTGCGCGCTGCTTTATTTTCTGAATTCCGTCTCCATAAGTCCTGAAAATGGGGATAAATCTTGACCCTTTCTATGTGTGAGGAGCAAAATCCACACCTGTTAAACACTCGGAGAACCTGTTAATGGAAGCATCAGCTAGGACGACAACTTTAAAATGTAGAGTCAATGTCAAATAAATCATGTTATCCATAAAAAATAATTGGAAGGAAAGCAGAACACAGTGCTTATATGAAATTGTAGATTAAAAGGCATTTTGGCTTCAAGCACACCCTCTCCACCCACCGTCCGTATAGTCCTGTGTTTACAGAGCTTTACACTAAGCAACTCATCTCATGCCAATAAAACAGCAAGACAGCTCTCTTCTAAAGTCATTTTCAGAGGAGCTGAGCTGTGAAATGCCCAGCATAAATGACTACATTACAGCACCGGAAATGCTGTCCCCACTGTGTGCTGGTGTATCTCTGGAGCTACCAGAGCAAAATCTATCTATCTATCTATCTCCTATCTATCTCATATCTATCTATCTATCTATCTATCGCATATCTATTGTAGGGTAGGAAGGAGCAAGGGACTGTCGTTGACGGAAGGTATGTGTTACCGAGGTTCCTGGCCTCAGTGCAGTAAGAGCCAGTTTTCAGGTGTCTGCAGCAGTTGTTGTTTGACACCTAGCTATATAGTATAACTTTAATAGCTGATCCGGGACGGCTCTTACTGGGAGTAGTCAAAGTGCTTGGTGGGTGACTACTCCCCACGTTCCAGGCCGGGTCTTGACTGGCCTATATAAAAAACCCAGCCAGCAGTGTCAGCTGGTGGTAATTACCTCTCTCTCTGACAATCGCTGGATTGGGATTTGAGCCGTGTGCTAGGCTGGAGGCCTGAGTTTGGGAGGTCTGCTCTGTCCTTAGCAATGTCGATCGGGTGTGGACTAACACCTAAGATAACAGGTGACTGTTTTTGCTGTATGAACTGTCTAGGTGTGTACGAACACCAAAACTGCAAATGGACTGTCGTACTGTTTTGTTGCCATAAGTGTGAATAAAACAATTACGTTTTTGAGGTACAAACTGGTCTTTGCTTCTATACTGCGTCCGCTTGTCCTGTCTACCAGAGCGAATCCCCACTCTATCTATCTATCTATCTATCTATCTATCTATCTATCTATCTATCTATCTATCTATCTATCTGTATTACAATACAGAGCTGTATTCACAATTGTAAAGTCTTCAGAATTTAAATCTCCCAGCATTCCTTGGTTCAATGTCTCTATCAAGCTTTTATTCTGATGATCTGTATTTTAGGTCATCTTCACACCAGATACTTTATAGTAAGCCAGTGTAGTAAAAACCTCAATACATTATATGAGCTCAGCTGACAATGCTATTAAAGGGATTTTCAGCAATTTTCAATATTAATGGCCTATCTTCAGTATAGGTCCTTAATATGAGATCGTCAGGGGTCCGACACCCAGATCCCCCGCTGATCAGCTGTTTGAGGAAGCCGTGGCACTTACTGGAGCTCTGGTGAGTGCAGCGGCCTCCTCACGGCATACCAAGCAAAGCGAAGTCCCTTAGATTCACTTGAATGGACCTAAACTGCATCTAGGCCATGTGACCGGTAAACGTGGCCTAGGAGGAGGCATAAGTGATCACTTACATCAGATCAACAGGGGTGCCAGGAGTCAGACCCCTGACTGAGGATGGGTCATCAATATTGAAATCCAACACACATCCTGCAGAATATGCTTAGCAACTCTTTATTACGCATTTCTCTCCAGTTCCCATTTTGAAAACCTCTGCTTGCTGGCAGCTAATAGAAAATGTCTAGGGGAGATGAAGACTGAAATAAAATTATGGACTATACAGCAGATTCCACTATAATGACGTTTCTGTCGGACTTGTGCAATAGGATGTGCAGTATTAAAGGAATTATTTCCGCATGCTGGCATTTTTGTATTAAGGTTAATATGAAGATGTGTGACTTGGAAATAGAACCTGATGTTATTTATAAGCTGTAATTAACTTGATTTCGCTGAGTAAGAAATTCCTCTTTGTCTCTGTATACACGCGTAGTGTCAGCAGACTACAGTGGATAACAGTCTACTGTTAGTCACAGACAGTGCCCAGAGTGAGCACTGGCACACTAAAGTCAATGGAAAAATCCACAAGTGCATTCTTTCTTCACCGACCATCGCATCATGCAATATTTGGTCCGATTTTAATGCTAAAAAAATGGACAGCACACAGTCGCCATCCTTGCGCAGTCCATTTTTCACAGATGGTAGCTGGGAGCTGCTGAGAAGAAGTGAATGCTGTTTTTTAAAAAATGCATGACATACTGATGCCACATGGAGCGATAAAAAGAGGTCAAACGTAACTCAGTCACCGACAATACTGATTCCACAAGGATGGAAATTAGACAATTTTTACCGGACTGAACATGGATGAGTATTACAACACTTATCTGACTATAGCCTTTGGATGTATACAGATTAGAAAACGTTAACTTGACATTTAATGGTTTAAAAGGTTATCCACATACATTATGCAGGGGCATAGAGTCAACCCTGACTTCCTTACAGCATTAATTACCACCAATCCAAAACCTGGTGTGGATGCTACTTTGGTCACAAATTACCGTCTCATATCTCTTTCAAATATAGACTTGAAACTTCTGACTTCTATTCTAGCCTGCAGACTCAACTCCTTTTTACCTTCCCTTGTTCACAGAGACCAAGTTGGTTTTATCCCAGGGCGTAAGGCCCCTGACAAGTGACAACGTACGTAAAATATTAAATGCCATTCACGCAGAAACAGATCCCACACTCCCCTAACGGTCCTGGCATTGGATATAGAGAAAGCATTTGACAGCTTATCTTGGACATACCTGAAAGTGACACTCCAAATGATGGGGTTTGGAGATTCCTTCCTTAAAACAATTGGCGTCCTATACTCTAACCCCACTGCCAACCTGAAAATCCCTTCTACTTCGATTTCACCTATACATATTGATAGGGGTACGAGACGATTTTCTCTGGCTATGAACCCCCTGGCCATCCGGACAAATCCAGATATCAAAGGTATTTCCATTGATGACTCCCATACAAAACTGGGCCTTTTTGCAGATGACCTGCTACTGACTCTAACAAATCCCCTTACTATCCTCGTTAGCCAATAGAAAACTAGTTTAGTGCTCTCATTAAGAGAAACAAAATATTTTTTTTTCTCTTAAAGGGGTTGTCCAGGTTCAGAGCTGAACCCGGACATCCCTCCATTTTCACTCCGGCAGCCCTCCTGACTTGAGCTAAATTGCGCAGGGCAAAGGTATTTTTGGGAGATCCGGTGACGTACCAGGCTCTCCATGGGGCTGCCAGGAAGCCCGGTGACGTCACCGGCACTGATGGGTGGGATTTAGCGCTGCCCTAGCCAGTTAAATGGCTAGGGCAGCGCTAAAGCCCGCCCATCAGAGTCAGTGACGTCACCGAACACGCAGGGTACGGGAGCACATCAGAGCATGAACTGTTCCGATGCTCAAGTCAGGGGGGCTCCTGGGGTGAAATTATGGTTATGTCCGGGTTCAGAGCTGAACCCGGACAACCCCTTTAATGAGAGCACTAAACTAACCTTATGAAAGTTCTGACTCAATTTGCTAGGATGTCAGGTCTCAAAATCAATGCGTCCAAATCTGATGTTCTCTTCTGTAAAAAATACCCAAAAACTATTCGAGCTAAACTTTGGTTTTAAAACCCGAAATCACTATATACCTCATCTTGGCTTTAAAATTACTAAGAACATAGATGACCTTTATAAAACAAACTATGACCCCATTTTTAGGCATTTACACTCTGACCTACATAAATGGGACTGCCCGTTCCTATCCTGGATTGGCAGAATACATGCGGTGAAGATGGTATTGTTGCCTAAAATCCTTTATTTGTTTAAAACCCTCCCAATACCAGTCCCACAACATGCGATCCAAACTCTGCAGAAGCAAATTTTAGCTTTTATTTAGTCTCATAAACGTCCGCGCATAGCTAAAAAGATTATGTTCCTACATAAAAAAGTGGGAGGAATGTCTGTACCTAATATAGCAGCTTACTATAAAGCAGCGAGACTTGCCCAGCTAGCACCAATATTAGCAGGCCCTACTGCACCTCTATGGATGTCCCTTAGACTTCGCTATTCCCGGCGGTATATTGGCCAGCCCTCTTTTGGACTGAAGTTTCGCTCCCTGCTCATATGAAACAAATAGCTCCTTTTACCTTCTTTTCCATACTCTATGGCGTCAAGTGAGATTCAAATCTAAACTACAGTCTAAACCCTCCATGCTGACACCTATAGTCTCCAATCCAGCTTTACCCGCAGGAGAAACCATATCAACGAGCACTTCCCCTAAATTAGAATTGAGTGTTATAGAGTCCATATGCAAATTCCACTCCACTTCCCCGGGTATCCTCTCTTGCCTATATGGGGAGATTAATGTGCCCCAATATCGAGATAAATTACCGTTTATGCTACAGTGGGAGGCTGATATGAATGCCCCCATGTGTATAGAACGTTGGCACCACTGTTGTACTCTGCTAAGCAAAAACAGCTGGCAAGTTTCATTAACTGAAACGTCACTTAAAGTTTTACATAGAACATACATGGTCCCTGCCAGACTACACTCAGTCTATCCAGATGTTCCGGATCAGTGTTTTAGGGACTGTTTGGAAAGAAACTCACATCTACATATTTCGTGGTCCTGCCCGATAGTAAATAGATTCAGTTATAGCTGCCCCAACTAACTTAAAGGGGTTGTCCGGGTTCAGAGCTGAACCCGAACATACCCTTATTTTCACCCCGGCAGCCCTCCTGAGCCTGGCATCGGAGCATCTCATGCTCCGATGCGCTCCCGTGCCCTGCGCTAGATCGCGCAGGGCACAGGCTCTTGTGTTTTCAATAACACACTGCCGGGCGGTAACTTCCGCCCAGCAGTGTGTTCGGTGACGTCACCGGCTCTGAGGGGCGGGCTTTAGCTCTGCCCTAGCCGTTTTACTGGCTAGGGCAGAGCCAAATCCCGCCCATCAGTGCCGGTGACGTCACCGGGCTGCCTGTCAGCCCCATAGAGAGCCCGGTATGTCACCGGAACTCAGAAAAATGCCTTTGCCCTGCGCGATTTAGCGCAGGGCAAAGGAGAGCATCGGAGCATGAACTGCTCCGATGCTCATGTCAGGGGGGCTGCCGGGGTGAAAATGGAGGGATGTCCAGGTTCAGCTCTGAACCTGGACAACCCCTTTAACCTTATCTGTATTGCTATTAGGGGACAAACCCCCAAAGCTCAATAATGCCTCTTTTACAACACATCCTTATGGCAGCCCGTATCCATATAGCACAACAGTGGAGACAATCAACCCTCTGTTTCGAAGCAGTCATTCGGCGGATCAATACAGTAATGCTCTATGAGAAACTTACAGCCATTCGTATGGATAGAGTAATACACTTTTAAAAATATGGTCTCCCTGGATATTTTATTATGCCGCCCCAGATTGACATTATTATCCTCAGTTGTGATAAGTGTTGACATCATACACAGTCATTGGAATATACCTGCTTTGACTATATTGACTATATTGCGGTCTGTATATTTGACTAGATATTGGATCATTGATATTGATCCTGTTTGTTATTTCCTGTTCCCAACTTTTATATATATACATCCCCCTGCGTGGGGTACACTGGCAGTATGTTGCCGTCACTCCTTGCTAAATACCTTTTGAAACTAAAAAGGTTATCCAAGACTAGACTTTTTTAAATAGACATCTTCAGGGTGGCTGGACTAGCGGTGGGGTTCATATTTACCTGGTGGCTGCCGCTGTATTCCAGCTGCTTCACTCCAGGGCAGCCTCGGCAGGTCCCATAAATCAACATCCTGGGACAGCTGCAGCCAATCCCTGGCCAGAGTGGTGACCTGTCACCCATGCGGTATGTCACTTAGTCACATGCCACACAAGTGACAGGTCACTGCTGCGGCCAGTGATTGGCTGCAGCGGTCACGTGATGCTCATCCAACAGTATGTTGATTTGCAGAGACCCAGGACCTGCAGAGGAACTAGGTAAGTATGAACCCCACTGTGGGTCCAGACATTCTGAAGGGGTCTGTTAAAAAAGTCCAAAGTCTTGGATAACCCTTTTAACATATCATTATGCTATAAACTTTAAATACACATTTAACACAGCACTTGCCATTTAAATGTCAAATTAAAGGGGTTATCCAAATTGTAATTGTCCCTTCCCCATGCCCGGGCCTCTCAAGGGGGCTCATCTCCGTTGTGGCCTGCTATTGGTTGCCCTCCCCATCGCTGGATGTTTTGATCCACGTTACGGGGAGATGTGGCGGCCGTGCAGGGATCCAGAGCGACGTTGGTGCCGGGGAGCAGGTAAGTATAATGTTTACAAGGTGCTGGGGCATTGTGGGGGATCTTTTACAATTCGGCTAACCCCTTTAAGGTTGCTGCATCTATACCCGGCAGATTGGTTGCAGAAATGCAAGCTGCTTTCATATAAATAAGTAGCAGACTGTTCTATGATAAATCTGTCACGTGTGAACATACCCAGGGATGCACCTAACCTTTCTGCTGCCTGAGTCGAAAATTTAAACGGCAACCTAACCCCTTCCCTCCAGCCCTACTGTAAAAAGACATACTTCGAAAACATTACATACAGAGCTACAAAACATACAGGATAATACAGCGCCACATACTGTGCTTCCCAATACTATACTGCAGAAACAGATAATCCCCCTTCCGCTGCCCCCTCCTGCCCCTAGCTGGTGCTGCCTGGGGCAATCACCTCATCTCGCCTCATTGGTGGTGCACTCTTGCCCATACCCTTACTGTACTGCAATTCACACATCCTCAGATATGGAGAGCATTTTTATATAAATTAAACATTTACTCTCCAGACTAACATTTCACAAACATGACGCATGCTATCCCTAGACCCTTCCTGCTCCATCCCTACAGATAGCCTTCAGCTAGCATGCTTTGACTTTACTATAAGGGGTGAGTTGTCGGCTTATTCATACTCAATGTCATACTTTATATCTGTGATGCAAGACTGGGGAAAATATCTGCAAACATAATCCAAATGTTGAAAAAAAGAAAATGGTCTAATATAATTATAATGGGCAAGGCTTGATAATTCTATGGTTTGTGGATAGATGCTGGTTCAAAAAGACAAAAAACAATAAAAAACAGGACATACTGGTAGCAATATAAATTCTATAGGAGTGAGAGCAGCGATGTCTCCACTGCTCCGCTCCATCCTTGATGTGAGATGTCGTAAACAGGCAGATTACAGACTTTGGCGTGCTTATATTAGAAGTTTCTATTACTAAGTGCAGACATACCGTAACCTCAATTACCACTCACCTGTCTGACAGCATCACTGAGAAATTCGCCTCTTTGAACTTTACCTACAGAGGGCCACTTACCAATGTCTGAACAGCCAGGAAAGAGCACCTCATTGTCTCTAATGATTTAAGAGTCTCATATTTTTTTTCAGACCAAAGCATAACTTGCCTCCAACGAAAGCGTATAAAGGGTTAAATTGACCAAAAAATTCAAGAATAGATATCAGTATATAAAACATTTAGCCAAATGATGGCATCTGTTTGACAATCTGGAGCAAAACCATATGCTGGGCATTTCTCCGCAGACTGGAGTGTGAATGTATAATTTCTATGTAGAAATGGAAGTAGATATTCGAGGTGGTCATATGTCCAAATGATAAAAAATAATCATTGGAAGTGCATGCAGTAGGAAAATAAAAAATAGTGGTCTGGGCTCCTTATCCGCGGTACTACTCACGTATTACTGTAGATAATGGTCCAAAACTGGGGTGACATATTCCCTTTAAGTTTGTCTAACCAGTGTCAGCTGTCATTTGGCCATGTATCAGTTATTGCCCAAAAATTTGCACATTCAGTGTACCCAAACATGCGTGCCCAACTGCCCATGAACTTATAATGTAACTTCATTTTAGTACATGTTGCTTATTTTTTCACATTTACTATGGTAGCGATCAGGGAACAGTATTGCCTGGCTACTTCTGCATCCTACACCATCGCACCGCTCCATTCAAACTCCTCCTCGCCACAAAAAGCGGGACTTGGGTCTGGTGGAGGTCTCAGTGGTGCCCAGGGCCGGTTTTAGACAAAATGTGGCCCTGGGCAAATTGAAAAGGAGGGCCCATATCTTGTAATAATGTGCTAAAAACACAGTCCGACGTCCGACACCCCCGCCGATCAGCTGTTTGAGGAGACGGCACGTGCTGCTCACTGCTGCTGTCCCATAGACATACAGCAGCAGAGCAGGAAGAGAGGAGGAAGACGGCACATGCGCACAGCGCACGCCGTCTTCTCAAACAGCTGATCGTCGGGAGTGCCGGGTGTCAGACCCATGACGATCTAATATTGATGACCTATCCTAAGGATAGGTCATCAATGTGAAAAAAACTCGGAGAACCTCTTGAAGCTTCCCCCAATACTGTGCCTATTGTGCACCCCCCCATGTCCACAAACCCTATACTATACACCTAGACTGCCCTCATTAGTAATGGTGCCCCTAATAGTGATAATACTCCCCAAGATAGCCCCCATTAATAGCAATGCTCTCCATATTGCATCAAATAATAACGCCCCTACAGTACCCTAGTAGTAATAATATAATAATAATGCTCCCAGTGGCTGTAATGTCCCCCTGTAGTGCCCCCCACTAGTTCCAATATATAATGCTTCCCCCCATAGTGCCAATATATATATATATATATATATATATATATATATATAATGCTCCTCCATTCCTCCCCAGTAGTGCCAAGTATATATAATGATCACCTTTCCCCCTTCCCTGGTGCCTCCAGCAGTGTGGACATATAGTATAAAAACGCCTCCCTCCCCTGTCTGCAATGCAGACCATAGTTTTATCTGTGGCTTGTGTTTCTGCGTCCTGATGCATGCGGTCCCAATGACATCACAACTCCTGCTCTGGGTCTCACTTGATGACGTCATCAAGCGAGACCCAGCGCAGGAGGTCGCAGTAAAGTCATTGCGGCTTCTTGCTCTGTTCTAATGCCTCACAGGCTTGAGGCTCAGCGGCCTGAGGCTTGTGAAGTTGGACGGCCATGAGTGCGCCCCCCTTTATGGGGCGAAGTGGCGCCCTAGGCGGATGACTAACTTCCCCTATCCATTGTCCCGGCCCTAATTCAGAGCACATTACTGCAAGAGGTATAACAGGAGAGGACTATAACTCCCAGCATGTCTAAGCCATTATTATTTAATATCAGAGCACATTAAAGGGGGACGTATAAGAGGATGGGACTATAACTCCCAGCATATCCAAGCCGTTATTATGTAATATCAGAGTACATTACAAGAGGAGATATAAGTGAAGACTACAACTCCCAGCATGTCCAAGCAGTTATTATGTAGTATCAGAGTACATTATAAGAGGAGGTATACACCTCCCAGCATATCCAGGGTGTTGTAATGTACCCTGATATTATATAATTGCCTGGACATGCTGAGAGTTGTAGTCCTCTTATACTTCCTCTTGTAATGTAATCTGATATTACATAACAAGCTGGACATGCTGGGAGTTGTAGTCCTCTCCTCATACCTCCTCTTGTATTGTACTCTGATATTACATAACAGGAGGTATAAGAGGAGAGGACTACAACTCCCAGCATTTCCCTTGCACTTACATTGAATCCCTACTTCTTCACATGCATGGCTGGTCTTCTTCTTCATTACTCTACTGCACTGCTGAGCTCCGCCTCCTGTTCTGGTCACATGATGGTGAGGGTGAGGTCAAAAAATGTGAGAAAAATAAATGCCGGATCCGTTTTGCCGGATAACACTGTAGAAACGGATCCAGCATTTCAATGCATTTGTCAAATGGATCGGGATCCTGATCCGTCTGACAAATGCCATCACTTTACAAACGTTTTGACGGTTCCGGCGATGGAACTGCCTGCTGGAATCCTCTGCCGCAAGTGTGAAAGTACCCTTAGGAGAGATTAAATACTTTGGGTCCCGATATTATGAGAAATCCAATAGACATATGATGAATAATTGAAGTAATGGGGACTTGTTTGTTTACCCAGTATAATGTGGAAGATGTTTATTTGCATTGTGTTAGGAGAGCATTATCTGAGTGCTTACTCTCATTTCTATCAGATGTATATGTTGGGTCTTTTTCCTTCCCTTTGTTGCTGGGTTAAATATGAATGGATTTTTCGTGCTGCTGTTTCTTTCCACATAGGAAAAATTGAAGTTGGGGTACGGTCCTAGTAATAAAGCATTTTTTCACTTCTTGCATGCAACACAGGGGGCGGAACTACCACCGAAGCAACCATAGAGGCTGTTATGCAGTGGCAGGGGTCCGAACCATAATGGCAATCTAGCCATGCTTTGGGTCACACTGTGGGTGGCCCTGGGCCTGCACTTGTCAAAGGGGTGCTACAAGATATACATATTGATGATCTATACATCTAAATGAGATCGGCAGGGGTCCAACCACCATCAGCCCTGTTGATCAGCTGTTAGAGGAGGCCAAAGTATTCTGGTGAGTGCCACGGCCTTCTCGCAGCTTACCAAGCACAGCGCCGTACATTGTATAGTGGCAATGCTTGTTACTGCAGCTCACTTTATTGGGGCTGAGCTGCACCTAGGCTGTGTGACCAGTGTACTAGGAAGAGGCCCTATTGCTCACGGAGCGCTGCAACCTCGTTATACATCTGAGGATTGGCCATCAATATGTAAATCCCAGAAAAGCTCTTCAAATTAGCCAAATAGAGGAATTGTGAGCCGTAGAAGCTAGAGTCAGGAGGAAGTGATGTGCGGGGCTCAAAACCGGTGCCGTATTCTTCTTCTTCTTCTGAGCACGTTGCTCTTCTTCCTGCCGCTCCACTCCAGGCAGGTACCCGAGCTGCAGACAGTAATATGGGTGGACAATGGTAAGAGGCTAATGAGATCTACATGCATTATATATTGTGAGAAGCTGAGGGGTATTACACTATATACTGAGGAGCTGGGAGTATTATATTGTATACTATGAGGCGCTGGGGGTGTTACATTATATACTGTGAGGGGATTGGGGTGTTAGATTATATAATGTGAGCGGCTTGGGGTGTTACATTATATACCATGAGGCACTGGGGGTGTTACATTATATACTGTGAGGGGATTGGGGTGTTACATTATATACCATGAGGCACTGGGGGTGTTACATTATATACTGTGATATAAACAGTATATAGAAAACATGAGATGTGCTCTGTTCATCAGGGGAATGGAGCTAGGTAAGTATTTATGTTTTGTTTTTATTTTATTTACACCACATGGGCTTCATTAATTTAAGCAGGAGCACCAAGGGGGAGCATTACTGTGTGGGGCCACCAAGGGGGAGCATTACTGTGTGGGGCCACCAAGGGGGAGCATTACTGTGTGGGGCCACCAAGGGGGAGCATTACTGTGTGGGGCCACTATGGGTGCATAACTACTATGTGGGTAAAGGGTTGTATGGTGAGCATGGGCGTTCTTTACTAGCCACGGGAGGATGGATTGTGGGGAAAAGTGATATCACAGGGGGAGCTTCAAGCGAGATGTCCATTAGCCTGCTGTCTGCCAGAGCTGAGATCTATATCAAGCTCCCTCTTCTATAGAAGAATGGACAGTCCCTGCCATTAGATCATAGGGACATCATAGTCTTGATGAGACAATCCTTTAATTTAAAATGCCAGACAAAGAAACAAAACTTTTTTAGGTTGGATTTTATTTTAAATTCTTGATGCACATCTCTGCATAGCTATGATTGAATGTGTCCATATAAACCAAACGTTACATGTGTATTTCATATGCACTGGAGTCCCCTCTGGAAAGTATGCTATCTATGAGGCCAGTGGGTTTCTATCCTGGGAGGAATCGCAGCTGTCTTGCAGAGCACCGCCGGTGACTTCAGCTTAACCCCAGGTGCAGAGGTGGCTGCTCACTGCTTGTAAGTGGTAACCTGAACCAAGACAGAACCACCATTATACAGGTCTGCTCTAAACCAAACACATTAATCACGGTGCTCAGGCAGGAGCAACCTGCCTGAAATCTGCGGCCTGTTCAAACAGGTTTCTAAAATATTTTTATTCAAATCTCTAGATGAACAGCACTGGGTGCAGAAAACACCCAGAGTTCTCTCTATTAAAGGTTAGTCACGGATGTGACATGGCATATTACTCAAATTCTGATGCATTTCTAAATCTACTTAATCATCACTAATATCACCTACACATTGTAAAGAATTTACAAGAAAGAAAAGTGATTTTCAGATCTCTGATTAGATTTATAGGACTTTTTCCTTAAAATAAAAATGCACCAATAAATATAAATGTTTGTATTTTTCTTAGGCTACGTTCACACCTCCGTTTTGGACATCCGGCAGCCTGATCTGGCGCAAATGCTGGCTGTCAGCCGGAACAAAAAACGTTGCATGCTTAAAGGGGTTGTCCTGGTTCAGAGCTGAACCTGGACAGCCCTCCATTTTCACCCCAGCAGCCCCCCTGACATGAGCATCGGAGCAGTTCATGCTCCGATGCTCTCCTTTGCCCTGCGCTAAATCGCGCAGGGCAAAGGCATTTTTCAGAGTTCCGGTGACGTACCGGGCTCTACATGGGGCTGACAGGAACCCCGGTGACGTCACCAGCACTGATGGGCGGGATTTAGCGCTGCCCTAGCCAGTAAAACGGCTAGGGCAGAGCTAAAGCCCGCCCCTCAGAGCCGGTGAAGTCACCGAACACACTGCTGGGCGGAAGTTACCGCCCGGCAGTGTGTTATTAAAAACAAAAGAGCCCGTGCCCTGCGCGATCTAGCGCAGGGCACTGGAGCGCATCGGAGCATGAGATGCTCCGATGCTAGGCTCAGGGGGGCTGCCGAGGTGAAAATAACGGTATGTCCGGGTTCAGCTCTGAACCCGGACAACCCCTTTAAGCACGGCATTTATGTTGGAAATCTAACGGATCAGCGCTGGACCTCGTTGCAGTCAATGAAGTAGAGGTGAAGTAGAGGTTTTGGCAGGCTGCTCTGGGTGGCCCTCGTAGACATCGGCCTACCGGGAATCTTCCCTGTAGGGTCCATGGCCAATCCACCCCTGCCTAATCCTAAACTGCGCAGTGCCTGCCTAAGCAACTAGCCTTACTTCTGTTTTTGGAAAAAGCTAAGTGACAGCCAACATGGCCACATAGGATGTGGTTGTTACTCCCAGTTTTCCCAGACCTCTAATCATCCTGATGAGTTACATCATCTACTTCTCTTCGTGTCGTCAGTCAGACAAAATAACTGTACTTTAAAGGTGGCCGTACACATTTAATAGCTGTCGGCCAAACGATCGTTCGTCTGACAGCTATCTCTCCCAACGCCCTCTTGGCTCCCCCATACCCATACACGTTCAGCTTGGCCAAAAATTTATGGATACTTAATGGGTAGGGCGAAGAAAGCTGAAAGACACTTCTGGTGGCAAAAGAATGGGGTGAAAATATTAACTTTACCCGATCCTTCTCATCCTTGAGATCATCTGTCCTGAGAAGTCGGGAGCCCCCCTTCCCCACACACATTAGACTGTAGGCTGATCTTGCCATTCAGACCAAACACACCCATCAAAGTCTACGGGTCATTGAAAACCACTGACAGAACATGGATAGCATCATGGTTTTCCACTGACCATTTGTAGGAGATGCTCTGGAAATCCCTTTCTCAGCCTAGCAGTGCATGTGGAATACGGATGACACACAGAGGGCAAAACATGGACACACAGACCAACAACGCACCCTTCAAAAACATCTCAATGGATGAAACACTGACCCCCTTGTCACTGACAACATCACAGACATGGATGTGTGAAAGAGGCCTAAATCTTACAACTGTATGGTCTAATGATCAATGAACATTTCCAGTAAAGACCATTGTTGTCATGGTCTTACCTCCTTGCTGTTCCCTTCGTTTGACATGTGCTGGCGGCCATCTTGGTTTCTGGGTTTTCTTGTAGCCTCCCACCCTGCGGCTCCTCCTTCCCACTGGGAGGAGCTGTATGCCTAGCTCATATATATAGGAGTTCTGTGGCTTCAGTTCCTTGCTTGGTCCTCCTGTGTTCACATGCTTCCAAGACTGCTGCTGCTTCTGGTTCCTGATCCTGGCCTCGTCTGACTACCCCGTTGGTTCCTGATTCCGGCTTCGTCTGACTACCCCGTTGGTTCCTGATTCCGGCTTCGTCTGACTACCCCGTTGGTTCCTGTTCCTGGCTTCGTCTGACTACCCTTCTGGTTCCTGACCTCTGTCTCCGCAAGACCCTGCTTCGGTTTAGCCATCCGTTCGGACTTTGCTACGGCTTGCTCTTCAATAAAACCTTCTTATTTTCCACTTATCTCTTGTTGTACGTCTGGTTCATGGTTCCATGACATTAGGACCAAGCCATGAATTCTGACGGTACAGGGCCACCCTCGCTACCTACGCTGGTTGCCAGACTTGATCAGCAGGATCACCTGTTGGGTCGGTTCGCTGTGGCGTTGCAAACCCTGCTTGAACGCACGGCTCATTTAGCTTCCGTTGCCGATGGGTCGGTTGTCGCTCCTGGCCCCGCTCCTACTGCCGCTCCGGTTGTTGCGCCAGAGTCTACCCTGACACCTGTTGCTGCGCCTGTGGTGTTTCAGGGTATGACCGGTTCTGCCCCCCTTCCACAGCGCTTTGGGGGAGAGCCAACTCAGTGCCGAGGTTTCCTTAACCAGGTGGGCATTTACTTCGAGTTGCTGCCACATGCCTTTCCTACTGAGAGATCAAGGGTGGGCTTCTTGATCTCGCTGCTCTCGGACAAGGCCTTGGCCTGGGCCAGCCCTTTATGGGAGAACAACAATCCGGTGGTTGCCGAGTTTTCCGGTTTTGTTGCTTCTCTTCGGAAGGTATTCGATGTGCCGGCTCGTGCTGCCTCTGCTGCGAAGCTCCTTATGTCCATCAGACAGGGTTCACGATCCGTAGCTGAATACGCCATTGAGTTTCGTACCCTGGCAGCAGAGGTGGGCTGGAATAATGAGGCTCTGGTCGCTGCTTTCTCTCATGGTCTCTCGGATGCCTTGAAGGATGAGGTTGCAGCTAAGGACCTACCAGTGGAGCTCGAGTCTCTTATTTCTTTCCTGATTTTGATTGACACCAGACTCAGGGAGAGACCTTCCTTTAAGGAGAGCCTGCGGAGGTCTCCTAACAGATTGGCGCCTACGTTTGCTGTCCCACCCGTGCCTCCCTCTCCTCCCACGCCTCCTGGGGATGACTTGTCTGGGGGTGAACCCATGCAGCGGGGGTTTGCTCGCCTGTCTGAGGGGGAGAGGGTACTCCGGAGACGCGAGGGCCGATGCATGTACTGTGGTCTCGGTGGGCATTTTCGGTTGGCATGTCCGAACCGTCCGGGAGAACGCTCGCACCTGAGGTCCTGTCGGGGGCAGATCTTGGGTGGAGTCTCCTCGTCCCCGGTTTCCCGTGTTGACAAACCACTGATCACGGTTGTCCTCTCCTGGGTCGGGGGCTCGGTGACGACCCAGGCGTTGGTGGACTCTGGTGCTGGTGGTTTGTTCATTGATAGAGTGTTCGTTGCCGCCAATTCCATTCCTCTGCAGCCTCGAGGTTCCCCACTGGCTCTTGAGGCGATAGACGGCAGACCCCTTCTGCCGCCACACGTGACTCATGAGACCCTTCCAGTGGGGATGGCCATTGGTGCCGTTCACAGAGAGTCGGTCTGTCTCCAGGTTATTTCGTCTCCACACTACTCGGTGGCCTTGGGGTACCCCTGGCTCCAGAAGCATAATCCGACTTTCGATTGGAGATCGGTCGAGATCCTCTCGTGGTCACCGCAGTGTGGGGCTAGTTGCATCCATGGGCCTGTCAAGTTGCTGTGTACTTCCTCGGACTCTCTGTTGCCTCCTGAATACGAAGAGTACCGGGATGTATTCGATAAGGTGCGCGCGGTTGCCCTACCTCCGCACCGCCCATACGATTGTGCCATAGAGTTACAATCCGGTGCCGTTCCTCCTCGTGGCAAAGTCTATCCACTGTCGGTAGCGGAGAATGAGGCCATGGAGGAGTACGTGAGGGAGGCGCTTTCACGCGGACACATTCGCAAATCCTCGTCCCCGGCAGGGGCTGGATTTTTCTTTGTGAAAAAGAAGGGCGGCGAGTTGAGGCCTTGCATCGATTACAGGGGTCTCAATCGCATCACGATCAAGAACGCTTACCCGATACCCTTGATTTCCGAGCTGTTCGATCGCCTCAAAGGGGCCACGGTCTTTACCAAACTCGACCTGAGGGCGGCATATAACCTGGTAAGGATCAAGGCGGGCGATGAGTGGAAGACCGCGTTTAACACCAGGACCGGTCATTATGAATCCTTGGTTATGCCCTTTGGGTTGTGCAATGCGCCCGCAGTCTTCCAGGAATTCATCAACGATGTTTTCCGTGACCTGTTGCAGCAGTGTGTGGTGGTCTATTTGGATGACATCTTGGTATATTCTGCATCCATGGAGGCCCACATTCTGGATGTCAGACGAGTGTTGCAACGCTTACGAGAGAACAAGCTGTTCGGTAAGCTTGAGAAATGCGAATTTCACCGATCCCAGGTAACCTTCTTAGGTTACATCATTTCCGCTGAGGGGTTCTCCATGGATCCTGAGAAGGTTTCGGCTGTCTTACAGTGGCCCCAGCCCAGTGGGCTTCGTGCCCTGCAGCGCTTTTTGGGCTTCGCCAATTATTATCGGAAGTTCATCAGGGACTTTTCCATGCTAGCCAAGCCTCTCACGGATCTGACCAGGAAGGGCAGTAATCCTCAGGTCTGGCCGCTCGAGGCCATCCGAGCTTTTGAGGCTCTAAAGTCCGCCTTTGTGTCGGCTCCGATTCTGTCGCATCCCAACCCTGGGTTGCCTTTTGTCCTCGAGGTGGACGCGTCTGAGACGGGAGTAGGCGCCCTCCTGTCTCAGCGTAGAACACCAGAGGGTCCTCTGCTTCCTTGTGGGTTTTACTCCCGGAAACTGTCTTCCGCGGAGTGCAACTATCAGATTGGTGACAGGGAGTTATTGGCCATCGTGCAGGCCCTTAAAGAATGGAGGCACTTGCTCGAGGGCTCGGTGGTTCCCGTTCTCATCCTGACGGACCACAAGAATCTGACCTACCTCTCTGAGGCCAAGAGATTGACACCACGTCAGGCCAGATGGGCTCTGTTCTTGTCACGTTTTAATTACGTGGTCTCCTACCTACCCGGCTCCAAGAACATCAGAGCGGATGCCTTATCACGGCAGTACTCCGAGCTGTCCGGGGAGGAGTCGATTCCGACTACGGTCATACCCCCGAATCAGATCCTGGCCGCTATTCGCACCAGCCTGACTTCTCCTCTGGGTGAGCAGATTTTGGCGGCTCAATCTGGTGCTCCCTCTGGGAGACCCAACGGCAGATGTTTTGTGCCTGAGGAGTTGCGCACTCGGTTGTTGCGAACCTACCATAACTCCAAGGCCGCGGGGCACCCTGGAAAGAATCAGCTGTCCTGGGCGGTTTCACGTCTGTTCTGGTGGCCTTCTCTACGTTCCGACATCGCCGCATATGTAGCGGCATGCTCCGTTTGTGCCCAGAGTAAGTCCCCTCGGCACCTTCCGTTGGGCCTTTTGCAACCCATAGCCACCGGGGAGCGTCCATGGTCACACCTGGGGATGGATTTCATTGTGGACCTCCCTGCATCCCGAGGCCATACGGTCATTCTCATGATTGTGGATCGGTTTTCCAAAATGTGCCACTGTGTTCCTCTCAAGAAGTTACCCTCTGCACAAGAGTTGGCCTCGATTTTTGCCAGGGAGGTCTTCCGGTTGCACGGTTTGCCCAAGGAGATTGTGTCGGATCGGGGGAGTCAGTTTGTGTCCAGGTTCTGGCGCGCCTTTTGCTCCCAGTTGGGGATTCATCTCTCTTTCTCCTCGGCCTACCACCCTCAGTCCAATGGGGCCGCAGAACGATCCAATCAGGCCTTGGAGCAATTCCTTCGTTGCTATGTCTCCGATCACCAAGACAATTGGGTTGACCTCCTGCCTTGGGCTGAGTTTGCCAGGAACACGGCGGTGAACTCTTCCTCTGGGACGTCTCCCTTCATGGCCAATTATGGGTTCCAACCTGCCGTGTTACCGGAGGTATTCTCTCCCCAGGATATTCCGGCTGTGGAGGATCACCTTTCCGTCCTACGTGCTTCTTGGGTACAGATCCAGAGGTCCCTTGAGGTCTCTGCGCAGCGCCAGAAACTCCAGGCTGATCGCAGACGAGCGCCCGCTCCTTCCTACCAGGTCGGAGACCGCGTATGGTTGTCCACCCGCAACCTCAACCTTCGAGTGCCCACTCCCAAGCTGGCGCCTCGCTTTGTTGGTCCCTTCCGAGTGCTTCGCAGGGTAAACCCGGTAGCCTATGCCCTTGCGCTTCCTCCTGGCATGCGGATCTCCAACGTGTTTCATGTCTCCCTGTTGAAGCCACTGGTGTGTAATCGTTTCACTTCCTCGATTCCTCGGCCTCGTCCGGTCCAAGTGGGCAATCGTGAGGAGTATGAGGTGAGCAATATCCTGGACTCACGCCTGGTCCGCGGCCGGGTGCAGTTTTTGGTCCATTGGCGTGGTTATGGTCCAGAGGAGCGTTCCTGGGTTCCCTCCGCAGATGTCCATGCTCCAGTCTTGCTCCGAGCCTTCCACGCACGCTTCCCTCAGAAACCGTTCCTTACTCCGCGGAGGAGGGGCCCTTGAGGGGGAGGTACTGTCATGGTCTTACCTCCTTGCTGTTCCCTTCGTTTGACATGTGCTGGCGGCCATCTTGGTTTCTGGGTTTTCTTGTAGCCTCCCACCCTGCGGCTCCTCCTTCCCACTGGGAGGAGCTGTATGCCTAGCTCATATATATAGGAGTTCTGTGGCTTCAGTTCCTTGCTTGGTCCTCCTGTGTTCACATGCTTCCAAGACTGCTGCTGCTTCTGGTTCCTGATCCTGGCCTCGTCTGACTACCCCGTTGGTTCCTGATTCCGGCTTCGTCTGACTACCCCGTTGGTTCCTGATTCCGGCTTCGTCTGACTACCCCGTTGGTTCCTGTTCCTGGCTTCGTCTGACTACCCTTCTGGTTCCTGACCTCTGTCTCCGCAAGACCCTGCTTCGGTTTAGCCATCCGTTCGGACTTTGCTACGGCTTGCTCTTCAATAAAACCTTCTTATTTTCCACTTATCTCTTGTTGTACGTCTGGTTCATGGTTCCATGACAATTGTCTGGGAGAACTCTATCGAAACATTTCCCTTTTATAAATAAATAATCTACCAGAACATCTCGTACCAGATTCAAGAACTTGTCCGCCCCCACATAACACTATAGAGGTCCATTTACACTTCTTGTTACGATTCAAATGATTCCAAGCACTTTCAAATTATTACCATATGTCTGCAAAGAAGATTTTAACAGAAGTGCTGGACTCTACCTTTGTCTTGTATTATATGTCAGATACATCTGAAATGGTTATACAAGGGACAAACCTTTACTATATCGTATTAGTAATTCCACTGAATATGTGTGGCAAATAGTTTCAAGTATGTGAGGTAGGTAAGACTGTTCACATTTTCTGCTGCATCTTCACAGAAAGAATAGTATACTCTGTGGACTGTTCTTACCATACAAAAGCTACCACCTGATGACCTTCTATTTTAAATCAATGGGACATAACTGTCATGGCTCCGATATGAGCAGAAGACCTGAAGTTGGTGTAAACAGAGCTTAATGGCTTAAAGGGGTTTTCCGATACTTAGATATTGATTGGCTTTCCTGAGGATAGGTCATCAATATCAGATCGGTGGGGGTAGGACCCCCAGCAACCTCATAGATCTTAGAGTCAGGCAGCCACCAGGAACTATACAGTGGATGGAATGCATTGTCCACGCGGCAGTTTCCAGTACTGGTGTCCTGCAACTAAGCCTCCATTCACTTGAACAGGAGCTGTGCCTCAGTACCCGGCAACCCGATGACTACACAGTGGACAGAACCTTCTGGGCTTGATCTATTATAGTTTCCAGCATCGGCAGCTGCCCGAAACAGCTGATCATGGGGGTGCCAGGTGTTGGACCCCCACCAAGCTGATATTGATGACCTATCCCAGTGATGGCGAACCTTTTAGAGACCGAGTGCCCAAACTGCACCCCTACAATGGCAATTTAACCTTAATACTACAGTCCAATATAGTATATCATCCATGTACTTTATCATTTAGCTATAATGGCCTGCCTACATTCAGTGCGCTGCCTGTGCTGTTCATAGTGTGCCCTGCGCTGCTGAATGGCAGGAAAAGTCTAAGGCATATTGGTACACCATAGACTTTTTCCAGTGAGCGGGTGCCCACAGAGAGGGCCGCCTCTGGCACCTGTGCCATAGGTTCTCCACCACTGACCTACCTATCCTATGCTATTGATATCTAAATCCCGGAAAACCACTTAAAATGTAAATCTTTTTGTTGTTGCAATTTCATTTTTTTTTTTATTTTTTTTTAAACTGCTCAGTAGTATAAAGCTGGTCATACACCTTAGGGCTCATGCACACGACCGTATATATTTTGCGGTCCACAAAAAACGGATCCGCAAAAAATACAGATGACGTCTGTGTGCATTCCGTATTTTGCGGGACGGAACAGCTGGCCCCTAATAGAACAGTACTATGCTTGTCTGTAATGTGGACAATAATAGGACATGTTCTATTTTTTTGCGGAACGGAAATACGGACATACAGAAACGGAATGCACACGGAGTACCTTCTGTTTTTTTTTTTTTTTCGGACCCATTAAAATGAATGGTTCCGCATACAGTCCGCAAAAAAAAACTGAACAGACAAAGAAAATACGTTCGTGTGCATGAGCCCTTAGATAGCCGACAGTCAGTGCCACACCTATTCCTCCTATACACATGCATGCTTAGCCTGGCAAAGTGTGCATATGTGCTGAATGGGGAGAGGGGTGTAATCTGCTGCCGTTCCCATCTATATAACTGCTCTGCAGGTTCATCATAGAGTCCTTCTTATTATTGCTTCCAGTGAGATTTCTTTGCCTCATTGGCAAAATTACACAATACCGTTATTATATGCTGCTTTCCATTATACCGCCATCGTGTCCGTATCTGATTGTAATTTGTACCATAGATATTGTGAGTCTTTGTAGGATCATTACAATAGAGACTTTGGCTGCACACCTTTGGTCATGATTTTACTGCTCCAATATGTATTTTTAGCTGGGAGGATAAGGGCAGCTGAGAAAACAACCAGGAATAGGTCCTTTCTACTATGCAGCAGTGCGGTCAGCCTGCATCATTGCCACATGTAACCTCCACAAAGAGGAGCAAACCAGCGGCTTCAGATTTAGTACAGATAATAAAGCCGAGCGTACATGCGGTGTGCAGCTTTAAATTACACTGATGGCAAGTATGTATGAATTGCTTCATCTTTTCATTCCATACCACACAATGGCGGAGCTGTGGTAAGGTGGAGTCGGTAAAAACCTCTGCTTTATTCAGTTTCATTTCACTGCGAACCAGAAAGTTATATTTATTGGCTAAAATGTAATATGAGCTTTTCTACTAAAATTATTATACTGTAATTGTACATTTTCTGGCTATAAATTCTCCTCATCCATGTTGTATGGTATATCCAGTTAGGTCCATATATATTCGGACAGACAAATTTTTAATCTTTGTTCTGTACATTACCACAATGGATTTTTAACAAAACAATTCAGATGCAGTTGAAGGTCAGACTTTCAGCTTTAATTCAGTGGGTTGAACAGAATGCATAAAAATGTGAGGAACTAAAGCATTTTTTAAACTCCATCCCTTCATTTCAGGGGCTCAAAAGGAATTGGACAAATTAAATAATTATAAATAAAATGGTAATTTCTAATATTTGGTTGAAAACCCTTGGTTGGCAATGACTGCCTGAAGTCTTGAACTCATGGACATCGCCAGACGCCGTGTTTCCTCCTGTTTAATGCTCGGCCGGCCTTTACTGCAGCGGGTTTCAGTTGCTGTTTGTTTGTGGCCTTTCTGTCTGAAGTTTAGTCTTTAACTAGTGAAATGCTCTATTGGGTGCAGATCAGGGGACTGACTTGGCCATTCAGGAATATTCCACTTCTTTGCTTTAATAAATTCCTAGGTTGCTTTGGCTTTATGTTTTGGGTCATTGTCCATCTGTGTTATGAGACGCCGACCAATCAGTTTGGCTGCATTTAGCTGGATTTGAGCACACAGTATGTCTCTGAAAACCCCAGAATTCATCCGGCTGCTTCTGTCCTGTGTCACATCAATAAACACTAGGGACCTAGTGCCACTGGCAGCCATGCATGCCCAAGCCATCACACTGCCTCCGCCGCGTTCTACAGATGATGTGGAATGCTTTGGATCATGAGCTGTACCATGCCTTCACCATACTTTTTTTCCCCCCATCATTCTGGTAGAGGTTGATCTTGGTTTCATCTGTCCAAAGAATGTTCTTCCAGAAGTGTGCTGGTTCTTTAAGATTTTTTTTTAGCAAAGTCCAATCTAACCTTCTTATTCTTGAGGCTTATGAGTGGCTTGCACCGTGCAGTGAACCCTCTGTATTTACTTTCATGCAATCTCTTTATGGTAGATTTGGATATTGATACTTCTATGATACTCCTATATCCTGGAGAGTGCTGTTCACTTGGTTGGCTGTTTCTCTTCACCATGGTAATTATTCTGTGATCATCCACCACTGTTGTCTTCCGAGGGGGCGTCCAGGTCTTTTTGCATTGCTGAGGTCACCAGTGCTTTCTTTCTCAGGATGTACCAAACTGTAGATTTTGAAACTCCTGATAGTGTAGCAATTTCTCAAATGTTTTTTTTTTCTGTTTTAGCAGATGATGGATGGCATGTTTCACGTGCATGGAGAGCTCCTTTGACCGCATGTTTACTTCTCAGCAAAATCTTTTTTTAAAAAAGGCACCACACCTCAAATCAACTCCAGGCCTTTTATGTGCTTAATTGAGAATGAAATAATAAATGACTTGCCCCCACCTGCCCATGAAACAGCCATTGAGTCAATTGTCCAATTACTTTTGGCCCCTTTAAAAACAGGGTGCCACATGTAAAGGAGCTGAACCTTTAATCTAATTTTAATGTGGATACGCTCAAATGAAAGCTAAAAGTCTGGACTTTATGTTCATGTCCATTATATAACTATAACTTGAATATGTTTTAGTAAACAGGTAATAAAAACAAAATGTTTTTTTTATTTTTAGGGGGGTGGGGGTTGGGGGTAAAATGGTATTAATTAGTTATATTAAGTTTGAATATCTTGTGTGTATTCATTTGTATATTAATAAAGAAATTGATTTATAAAAAAAAAGGATTGAGAAAGTTAATCTTGAAAAAAAAAATTATAAAAAATGTCCAAATATATATGGACTCAACTGTATGAATCCAGTGTTATCTGGACTCCAGATGCTCCAGGATGGTCACTTCAATATTATTTGTATTACTTTAATGCGATTTTGTTGTGTTAACGTGTTAAACCAGTCAAGATCATGTTGGCTACATCCGTATATAATATGGTAATAAGTTAAAGGGGTTGTCCCACAAAAAATATTTCACATTTCTCAAACCAGCCCCTAGATCTGAGTTATTCAGTAAAATGTATCTGTATAGCGCCACCTGTTGCTTCCTCATTTCCTCGTTTCTCTGTCCACCTCTGTAACATCGCTGAGGTAGTTGCACATGCCCAGTTCTATCCTCCAAACGCCATCAGCCATACCTACTGATAAAAGCAGTGACAGTTACAGGGAGAGAGCTGCAGCAGAAAGGACATGCCCCGTGAGAAAGAATAAGCCTCCTGACCTGCAGAGCTAAAGCAGAAAAGACGCATCTTCTGAACTGCAATGGAAAAGACATGCCCCCTGAGAAAGGGGACGCCTCCGGAGCCACCAGCCTGAAGAGAATCTAGCAGAATTGAAGCAAAGAATGGGGAGTGTAGCTATAGGGGGTCCAGTTGCTACTGGGGCCCAGGAGCCTGAGAGTGCCCAAAGACCCTTGTGCATAAGACACCGGTATTATAGAAAGTGCATGTTGGCCAAGTTACACCTCTGGCTGGAGGGAAGGAGTTAGGTTAAGATTTTGGCATGGGGGGGGGGGGGGGGGGGGGTGCCATTTCAATGTTTGCCCCAGGCAGCAGGAAGGCTATGTGCTCCCCTGGCCACAAAGCACCGAGGGAAGGGGCCCAAGCTGAACTCTCGCACCAGGGCCCATCAGCCTTTAGCTACACCCCTGGGGAGATCTCTGGATCAATGTTTTTTACATTAATCATGGGATAACTCCTTTAATGTTCTGTTCACATAAGTGGCATGACTTTGGCTTTTCAAATTGATCACAACAGATCCTGAGGATACCATTGACTTATAGTGAGCTCTGCTAGGCTTATGCCACTTTATGATTTTATTTTGTATGGCAAGAGTAGCAATGCCTATTTCACATGTCAGTAAATCACATACCCATTGACTTTAAAGGGCATGTGTCTTCTGAGACATTGGTGGCATATTGCTAGGGTTTCAGATAGGTGCAAGTCACAGAGGGTCCCATCTCTGGAACAGGGTCCCTAAAGTGAACGAGAGCGCATCGCACATGGGCAGCATGCTCTCCATTTACTTCTAGGAGAGTTCTGAAAATAGCAGAAGGAACACACTCTGCTGTTTTTGGAAGTCCCATAGAAGTGAATAGAGAGTGCACCGGGCATGTATGGCCACTTCTCCATTCATTTCTGAGGCTGCCAGAAATAGTCGAGCTCTCAGCTATCTTTGGAACTCCCATAGAAGTGAATGGAGAGTGGCCACACTTGCGCGGTTTGTTCTTTTTCACTTTGGCTTCTCTGTGCTAGAGATAGATGAGGGTCCCAGAGGTAGGATCCACACCTATCTGAGATTGGTGGCATATCCTAGCGATATGCCACCAATATCTCAGATGAGACAACTCCTTTAATGGGTGTATTCATGAGTCCATGAAATCCATGGCATTCATGTTTGATATATTGGTAGGAGATGCTCTGGAAATTCATTTTCATCCTAACAGTGTCCGTTGAATACAGATGAGACATGGAGGGCAAAAAACGGACACATGGACAAAACACAGACCCTTCATAGACGTCTTCATGGATGAACCACTGATCATCACAGACAGACATGTGAATGAGGGCTAAGTTATTCTTGTTTAAAAAGCAATGGGGGCCTAATATGGAGGGAGCACAGTGCCAGTGTGTGCACTGTGTGTTAGCATATACTCAGGGGCATAGCTAGAGGGGAGGCAGCTGTTTTGGGGCCCTACCTCAGAAGGGGCCCACCCAGGAGGTGGACTAAAATATTTTATTGTCAAGTTCCCCTCAACAGTATCATACAATGACATTTTATACAGTATATACATGTAGGAAACAGACGCAGGGGCTACTGGACCTGATCTGAGAGAGCGATCTTAACTAGTCACAGGAGCGGGGGTTACGAAGAAGTTGGGAAACCATGAATTCTGGGAATAAAAATCACGTGTTGATCACGGCACTCTATCTGAGGCTGATAGGTTTAGGGTGCACGTCTAGGTGCGTTCCTTGCTCCACCTCTCGGAACTAGTAAATATTTCAAATAATTTAGACTGCACTCCAGTATGCGGTTAATGCTTTTTATTTGCCGGACATAAGGGTCCTTTTAGGAACTGAGGCTCAGTTCCTAAAAGGACCCTTATGTCCGGCAAATAAAAAGCATTAACCGCATACTGGAGTGCTGTCTAAATTATTTGAAATGAATTCTGGGAAACCATGATGACCACTGATTACTGGGGTAGCGGTAGTGGTGATTATACCGGGTGGGAGCTTTCCCAGAAACAGGTATAATCAAAAATAGTTAAATAGAGGCTTTTATAAGGGTCCATTCACACGTCCGTAGAATGAGTCTGGATCAGTTTCGCAACGTTGCGGAACGAATCCGGACCCATTCATTCTCTATGGGGCCGGAAGAAATGTCTGCATCCGTATTTCCGGAGAGCGCCCCCTGATCTTTCGGTCCGCGGCTCCCGAAAAAAAAAAATAACATGTTCTATTCTTGTCCTCAATTGCGGAAACGAATAGGCAGTTCTATGGGGGTGCCAGCCGGGTGTATTGTGGATCCGCAATACACTACGGATGTGTGAATGGACCCTAACTTGCATTAGAGGAAAACTCAAGAATTTACACTTACTGCTTTTATTGTATACGAAGATGCTATTTAGGGAGTTGTCCACCCTTAAAACCTCTATAAACTCCAATCTTCATCTAAATCTAATATAACAGATATGTAAGGAATGTTACACAGAAACACTGCACTGAAATAGCGTGTGCATAATTGTAAGTTGGCAAATGATAAAGTTCGGTAATTGTTCTTTGATTTCTCCTGGTATTAAAATAATCTTTAGCGCAACAACAAATTTAACATTGCGCAACAACAAATTATAGATGCTACAATAATAACAATGTATGTAGTGGCAGCCTGGGCTAAACTGAATATATATGTGTGTGCTACCAAGCCGGTATCGACTCTTCATGCTTACCAATGGCGTGTTCCATATTTCTGTTTCTTTTAAAACTGTATTTTCCAATTAGCTAAACGCGTATATCCAAAATTAGATTATTTTTCAAATTTTTGCTCCAAGTAGAAGCTCTTGTTTGGTATTTGTTTCACATGGACATAACGCAACTGCATTTTAGGGTCCATTCTACAATTGCCACACCCATATGCTGATCTAAGCTTTGCTCAGTAGAACCTAGAGGGGGTACAGGTTTGCGACCATTCTTATTGACATTGGCCATTTATGTAGAAGAGACAACAAGAAGTACAGTCATATTTGTCACTTTTGATTAAAAGGGTATGTCCAGTTTTCAGCAAGAAAGTGTTGACATCATCCCGCTCAGCACTGTCAATCAACATGATGAGGACATGGCCAGAGGAGGAAAAATAGCCGCGTACTGGATGGGCTATTTCCGACAGTCCCATACAGGGGCGTAGCTATAGGGGAAGTGGCTGCTTTGGAGCCTGAACTCAGAAGGGGCCCACTCAGGAGGAGGACTAAAAGATTGTATTGTCAGGGCCCTTTAGACAGTATTATACAATAACTTTATATACAGTGACACTGTAAGAAACCACTGAGCGGCTGCTGGGTCTCATCTGAGAGATTGATCTTGACTAGCCACAGGGGGTAAGGGTTGTATGGAAGGAGGGGGTTTCCAAGTTTCTGGAAGGGGGGGCCAAATCAAAGATTGGCTGCTGGCCCAGTCATTTCTAGTTATGCCACTGGTCCCATAGTGGTAAATGGAGAGGTGGCTGCACCTGCCCTGTGCACTCTCTGAACACAGCCAAGTGCACTCCTATAGTGATGAATGAAGAGCACTCCACGCGTGCGCAGTGTGCCATCCTTCACTTCAGGGGCCCCATTTTCTAGATGGGAGCGGGTCCCAGAGGTGGGACCAACACCTATCTGACATTGATGGCATAGCCTAGTGACATACCATCAATGTCCCAGATGGACCAAACCCTTTAATGGCCTCCTAGAATATAAACAGTATATACAGTTGTGTTTAAAATAATAGCAGTCAGACATCACTAACCTGATCAATCACTGTTTTTGGTAGAAATTATATTTCTACATGGCAAATAATTTACTAGAAGGTGTTGTAGAGTATTAGAAATCCAACAGACCCAACAGTCATGACATGCATGCTGCTGATTCTCTGTAATTCAATCACTTATTGAAAGGGAAAAACAGGTGGCAATTATTGCCCTTATTTAAGGAAGGAAGGCAGCAAATGTTGTACATGCTGATTACAGTGCATTTCTCTCTGAAATTCTGAGGAAAATGGGTCGTTCCAGACATTGTTCAGAAGAACAGTGTACCTTGATTAAAAAGTTGATTTGAGAGGGGAAAACATATAAAGTGCAGAAAATAATAGACTGCTCAGCTAAAATGATCGCAAATGCTTTAAAATGGCAATCAAAACCTGAAAGACGTGGAAGAAAGCTAAAAACTACCATTTGAATGTATAGAAGAATGGCCAAAATAGCTAGGACTCAGCCAACAATCAGCTCCAGAAAGATCAAAGAAGATCTAAAGTTACCTGTGAGTACTGTTACAATTAGAAGACGCCTATGTGAAGCCAAGCTATCTGCAAGAAGCCCCCGCAAAGTCCCACTGTTGAAAAAAAGTGCTGAAGAGGTTACAATTTGCCAAAGAGCACATTGACTGGCCTAAGGAGAGATTTTGTGGACCCCCAAACACTGAATTCAAGCCACAGTACACTGTGAAGACAGTGAAGCATGGTGGCACAAGCATCATGATATGGGGATGTTTCTCATACTAAGGCCTTTTGCACACGACCGTATGGCTTTTTCAGTATTTTGCTGTCCGTAAAAAACGGATCTGCAAAAAATACAGATGACGTTCGTGTGCATTCCGTTTTTTGCGGAACAGAACAGCTGGCCCCTGATGCTACTGATAGAACAGTACTATCCTTGTAGAACATGTCCAATAATAGGACATGTTCTATCTTTGAACAGAATGGAAATATGGAAACGGAGTACCTTCCGTTTTATTGCTGATCCATTGAAATGAATGGTTCCGTATTCGTGTGCAAGAGGCCTAAGGTGTTGGGCCTATTTATCGCATACCAGGGATCATGGATCAGTTTGAATACATCAGAATACTTGAAGAGGTCATGCTGCCTTATGCTGAAGAGGAAATGCCCTTGAAATGGGTGTTCCAACAAGACAACGACCCCAAACACACCAGTAAACGTGCAACATCTTGGTTCCAGGCCAACAAGATTGACGTTATGGAGTGGCCAGCCCAATCCCCGGATCTTAATCCAATAGAAAAACTTGTGGGATGACACAAAAAATGCAGTTTCTGAGACAAAACCAAGAAATAGAGAAGAACTGTGGAATGTAGTCCAATCATCCTGGGCTGGAATACCTGTTCACAGGGGCCAGAAGTTGGTTGACTCCATGTAACACAGATGTACAGCAGTTCTCAGAAACAGCGGTTATACAACTAAATATTAGTTAAGTTATTCAAAGGAAAGCAAAATCTTCAAACTTTTTTCAGTTTATATAGTGAATGTTTGAGTTTGTAAAGAAGAATACAAACACTTCAATTTTTTTGAACAGTCTAATATTCACTTTTCTTAATTTTTTTAGAAGAACAACACAAATTTGATATATTTTTCTTCATGTTTTGATTTGGAATAAAATGTGCAGTGTTCCCAATGCATTTGTGTGTATATGGAAATAAAGCTATTAGAAGGATTTTGAGCTTTATTCACTTTTTAAAACACTGCTATTATTTTGAACACAACTATACAAGCAATCGCCCAATATTTGATAAAAAATTGGTCTTCTAAAAGGGATGATCTTTTAAACTGGATTGCCAGTGTGTATATTACATGATGGAAAGATTGTCAGCATGTGAAGGCAGACACGCCAGTAGCAATTTACTAACCAGAACAATAATTATCCACTTGAAAACAATCCGGTTATTGCAGCAGATTTACAGCTTCAAATTCTAGTCTATTGCGCAATATATTGAAATATTAGCTACCATTCATCTTTTATTGAATTATAGAACAATGGGATGAACACTATTCACTGATTTTTCTGAGCAATAAACACTTATGCAATGGCTACATGGGCACTCTGCCCCAACATCTGTATTCATCAGTGGTAACTTCCCGTATCTAAGACTTCTCCTAAGCTGCTCCTTATTTTTGAAATGATCTTATAACCTATTCTGTAAGATGATAAATCAGTGTATAAAGCTTTAAAAGGCCTTAAATAAGTTATTCAGGAATTTGATATTGATAACCTATCCTTAGGATGGGTCATTAATATCTGATTGGTGAGGATCTGGCGCCCCTGCTGATAAGCTGTTTCAAGAGACTACAGCATTCTGAGAGCGCGTAGGCCTGTTCCTAGGCCAGTGATGCCAGTCACAAGGCCTAGGCACAGCTAAATCTCATTCAAGTTAATTAGGCTTAGCTGTAATACCAAGCACAGCCGCTATACAATGTATGGCATTGTGCCTTGCAAGTTTTGAAAAGACTAGAGCGCTCACTAGAACTCTGGTGGCTGCAGCAGCCTATTCAAACAGCTGATCGGCTGGGGGGCCATGAGTCGGACCTTTGACAATCTGATATTGATGACCTATCTAAAGAGGTCAACAATATCAAATTCTTGAATATCCCCTTTAAAATTCCTACCTCTTTGAGGAAACCTACCCCAATACCTACTGTGGGTAATACACTATAGACTTGTTCTCCTCCTTTTTAGGTCCTAGAACGATTGCTGCTTCCTCTTTGCCTTATGGTATCTTCAACCATAGCACTTCTGTTCACCAAGACCTCAACTGTGTGGTTGGTCATGTTGAGTTTAAACATGTATATGTATATTAATATATTTTATATCTTGGGATAAAGAGACCTGAAACCGCGCTGGCCACAAAGAAGGACACCACTATTAACCCCCTGTATAGTTGGAAGGAAAGAGTTGATGAGTACTGCTGGGTGATGTCATGCCCTGCTCGGACAGTGTGCGGAGGTCTGTCAGATTGGCAGCACGTGTCTAACCTTTTGTTTGTTTTGGAATCATGCTGGATCCGCCTTCCTTCAGATGCTCTGGGTGGGGTAATTGGCTTAAATTGCCTTCAATCCCAGAGGGCAGTGAGGGTTATAGATTTCTGTCTGGCCTTGGATTCAAGGAAGGAAGGATTGTCTGCTCCAGCTCAGATAAGTTTGATTTCTGTTTGTGTGGTTTGCGGTCTAGGCTATTTGTGTGTCTTCTGCCCCTTCTCCCCTTTCACCATCTCAGGGATTCTAGGGTGTTTGCAGTCCAGGCACGAGGACACTTCATACCTACCATCAAGGTCTGAATGTGGGCTTAGCAGCATAGGGAGAGAAGTCAGGGATGTGCTAGGAGGTGTCCTGTCCCCAGCATCTAGCCTAGACACTTGTGTATTTGGTTGTCTGTGTATCTGAGATCCTGTCCGCCGTGACAGGTGAATTGGCAAGTTCCCCATACAGGATTCTGTCCGTGTGTGGCAGGACCGCGTTGGCTATAAAGTAACACTGGGGTGGTACCTCTAGCACAGGGAACCGGACAACCCAGCTGACCTTACCTAATTGTAGACAGCGGTCAGACCACTATAGGACGTGTGTGTTAAGTGTATGAATCCCAATACCTAAAGAGTTCACGCCCGGAGACTATGGCACCTACGATTGTAAAGTTATGTAACTTACTTCAGGTGTTACGTTGCCGAGAGTCTCTGGGGCACAGTAGTGAGGGGAATCTCAAAGGAATCCGGTGGTTCAAATGAGTTGAAGAGATCTTCTTCTGTTTCCACTGTCAGCGCGCGGTCCTGGCCGGTGGACGCGCGCGCTAAGGGAAACTACGCTGGTCACTTAAAGAAACGAAAGTTCAATGTGACGTCACACCTTGGACGGATGCCTGCTTGGATCACAATACCTCTGACGCGTTTCGGAATTCACGAATTCTTTCTTCAGGGAATTCCTGAAGTAAGTTACATAACTATACAATCGTATGTGCCATAGTCTCCAGGCGTGAACTCTTTAGGTATTGGGATTCATACACTTAACACACAGGTCCTATAGTGGTCGGACCGCTGTCTACAATTAGGTAAGGTCAGCTGGGTTGTCTGGTTCCCTATGCTAGAGGTACCACCCCAGTGTTACTTTATAGCCAGCGCGGTCCTGCCACACTCGGACAGAATCCTGTATGGGCAGAACTTGCCAATTCACCCAGCAGTACTTATCAACTCTTTCCTTCCAACTATACAGGGGTTAATAGTGGTGTCCCTCTTTGTGGCCAGCGCGGTTTCAGGTCTATTTATCCCATTTATACAGTGTTATATGCTTGGAGGGTGTTTGGGCAATTAACCCTCTCTGAACCAGCAGCGGCCTAATTTTACAAAGATTTTCACCATCCTCTACCCTTATCAATATATTTTTTCCCCTCTTGGCAGCGCGGGTAGCCATTACTATTTTATATCTTATCTCAAATAATATCTTGTTTCTTGATATTGGCTTTTTCAGGTGGTAGACATACACCTGTTCCTATTGTGCTACCCCCATTGCTGACATCTTTATACAATGTTTGTTTGGTTTTTTAAGAAAATTTAGCATCCAGGTGTTAGTTGTCAGTTAATGGAAAGATATTACTTGCAAGTCTCACAATGCAATTTTATTTTATTTTTTTGTGAGTGTTTTTAGGTCACTGTGTTTTGTTTTCAAAGACTCATCATGCTGTTGGTGAGGCATTTTTATCACCTACAGTCCTCAATCTACTGCATCTTTGAGTTTTTGATGCATTTTTTCTAACTCGTTCATCAGTCTGTTTTAAAAATTCAATGTTCTTAGTAAATGAACTCATACAAAAGCCAACTTAATTGGGCAGCTTCTTATAGGACTCAGGCTGTCTCCTCTTGGAGAAAATCCCAGTTTATGAACTCACCGGGATTTCCTTAGCACAGCTTTGATGAAGATATTTTTTATTTAGCCAAAACCAGGATTGGATCCACAAAGAGGAGTATAAAGCTTTTTGTTTTTTTTATCCCTTCGGGATCTTGGCTTTGGCCAAATACGTCAGTAACAAGAGCATGCATGTCTGGGCTGAACAATAGGAGGTGGGGAAGAAGGTGTTTAGGCAAGAAACTTGGATTGGATAGGTAGCGGTGAACAGTGGTGGAAAGAGGGTAAAAAGAAGACCAGGGAGGGAACTTGGGAACAGCTATTTGTGATTTTTCACCTTACTCTGGCCTGAATGGATGTGGATAAATGCAATTCAAGGGTGAATTACAATGCTTCACTCCATAATGGCAGTATGAAGTCCACTGTGAGCATGTC
The DNA here is from genome assembly GCF_014858855.1 of Bufo gargarizans. NCBI lineage: Eukaryota > Metazoa > Chordata > Amphibia > Anura > Bufonidae > Bufo > Bufo gargarizans. The sequence continues at coordinate 138,988,829 of NC_058081.1, forward strand.
ACAGACTGCATGCATGTTGTGGGGGAACACTGGCTTTATGATGGCTCCTCAGTGGTTGCCTCTGGCAGCCATGAAGGCTGTTCCATTTGTCAAGAAACACCTGAGGGTCTTTGTTGAGGATAGGTGGGACCAGACCAGCCTTAGCAGATATGATATAGCAAAGGCCGATGGGGTATGCCATGTGCCCAGGTTAAGGAGTAAGGTTTTAGAATTGTCCATACAATTATGTGAAATGCAGTTGAATCAAGAGTGACCAGAGTCTAACTGCAATCCGGTCACTGTATGCTGTGTACATGCTGGCTTTCAGCCGGACAAAAAGTGCTACATGCAACATTTTTTGTCTAGATAAAAGTTGGCATATATGCTGGAGAACTACCCGATTAACGCCGGATGCCATTGCAGTAAATGGAGATCCGATGGTGCACGGTGGTATGCCGGAGTTCACAATGCAGATGTGAAACCTCGTTTAGCCAACAGGTTTCCTTGTCCTGTTGATTATGTGTTTAGTCAAGGCGGAGGTAACCATGTTACATCTTATCACATTTAATACTGCACCACACTGCTCTGTCTTTGGCTGAAAGGTACTTTCTGAGACCAACAAGTAAAGTTTAATGAGCCCAATGAGTAGAATACCTTGGTTTGTGATTGCCCCAATTCTGGCCAGCTTTGCACAGATATATGAATATATTACTGTCTAGTGGAGGTACATGGAGTAATAATCTCTCACTGGTAGCCTGCAAATTGTGACCTCCGGAGAGCCGACAAAACAAGCAACTATACAGCATAAATAGGCATTATTGACCTCATGTAATAGTAAAAGCACAGACATTAGGAAAGCGAAATAAGAGAGACTAGACACTTACACATCGTGGATCTCTGCCACCTTTCTACGAGTTGTACCACAGACTAACAGCTCACACCTGGGGTGTTATTTGACATGTTTGTGATTAGTCTACATTGCTCATTTTACCTCGCCTGACCCTGGTGCCTAGTTTAACCAACAGTTAGTCACGTCTCATTTTCTGCACCTGAATTACTTCTGCACACATTCTTGTCTTATCAACATGTAGAATATAAGGCTGCTGTTCATCCACTCCTTTAGCTGTCATGGAGAACCCTAGACCATATTTACTTATAGGCAGTGTAGGCCTGAGCCTGTAGGAAGCCCTGGTGGAAGGAAACCTTTAAGCTGTCATGGAGAACCCTAGACCATATTTACCTATAGGCAGTGTAGGCCTGAGCAGGTAGGAAGCCCTGGTGGAAGGAAACCTGCTGAGGAGAAATTTATATATGAATAATACACGGAACAATGCTTAATCATATGTAAATGAGGCATATTTATATGTTAATTAGACCTGGTGCTGGATATTGTGCAATGCTTTATGTTGTCAGAGCAGCCTACTTGACGGCCAGTCTAAAGATACACATGAGATACACAGCTGATTTCAGCTGAACTATCGGCTATCTTATGCATTTGGGGGTGAGCCGACACGCCTCCTTCCCCGATAGAAAATGTTAGGGGAATAAAGAATAGGGAATTTGAACAACTCATACTTTTGTTCTCACGGGCGATAAACCCCCATCATAGGTGTCTGACAGCGGTTTTCCCTCCTTCCCTTTTGATAACAAGGTGGTGGGGTGTCAGGTAGGGAATCAGGAAGAATAGCCATCAGCTATTGAAGGTGCATTGGCTCCTTCAGGCACTAGACATGAGATCTGAGATATACAGCAAATCCAGTTTTGCATTGATCCTTAGTATTAATATACAGTTTCTCTCAAAATAAAGTATAGTATGTAACACCTGTAGGATATAAATGATGGATGATGCTTTTATTTGTCTGGTACTTCATCTGCTGAAATAATTATTATTAGGGCTTGTCCTGGACATATTATTATTATTATTATTAGAAATCCATTCTGAGGACTGTGCTCATTAGGGACTAAGACTTGCTATGTATTGTATATATTGCTGTGTAATTTGAAATTAAAAACTTAATAAAAACTATTGAAACAGAAAAAAACCCACACATTTATATGTGTATATGCTGAAATAAAGACACGTTTCTCAGTCCCAGAAAACCCTGTTTATGTAATCTTTAATGAAAGGGGTTGTCTTAGATTTTGATATTGAGAGCCTATCCTCAAGATAGGTCATTAATATCTGATCGCTGGGGATCTGACTGCCGGCACCCCCTGCCGATCAACTGTTTAAAGAGGCCGCATTGCTTCGATGAGTGCTGCGGCCTCCTCACAGCTTACCAAGCACAGCGCCATACATCTTATAGCGGCTGTGCTTGGTATTTCAGACCAGTCCCATTCATTTGAATGGGGTTTAGCTTTGCCTAGGCCATGTGACTGATGAACGTGACGTCATTGGCCTAGGAAGAGGCCACAGCTGATCAGCCGAGGTGGCAGGAGTTGGACCCCCACAATCAGATATCGAAGAACTATCTCAGGGATGGCCAACCTGAGGCTCTCCAGCTGTTGCAAAACTACAACTCCCAGCATGCCCAGACTGCCTACAGCTATTAGCCTACAGCAGGGAATGGTGGGAGTTGTAGTTTTACTACAGCTGTAGAGCCGCAGGTTGGCCATGCCTGAACTATCTTGACGATAATCCATCAATATCAAAATGTCATTAATATTAGTAATAAGGAGACAAATCATTGTATAAAAATTCCTCTCAGTGAGCACATTTTATAGTAGGTAAAGGGTTTTTCCGAGTGTTTAATACTGGTGACCTACCTATCCTCGGGATACTGTATGTCATCAGTAGGGTTGAGTGAATCGGGTTTGGATTGCTCTATCCGAACGCAACTTTTTTTAAAAGAAAATTATGTTACAAACTTAGTCTCTGTCCTACTGTAAAATGTATTGCCTCCAATGTTTTTCCAAAGTTTCCAAAAATATTGGGAAACTTACTTGACGTGTCACTTTGTTTATTAGCAATAATTATGAAGCCGAACTCGGCTTTGTGCCTCACTAACTAAACTGAGTTCAGCTTCGTATTTTGATACAGTAATTTATGCAAAGAAACAAAGTGACACGTCATAGAGGCGAATCGAAGTAAGTTTAACGATATTTGCTGAACTTTGGAAATACCTCAGTGGAGGCAATACATTTTACAGTAGGACGGAGCTGATATTTTCTAACATAGTTTTTAAAAGAATCGGGTTCGGATACAGCAATCTGAACCCGATTAGCTCAACCCTAGTCATCAGTATCTGATCTATGGAGGTCCACACCCCCCAGCCTAGTGTCATCATGTTCATCAGTCATATGAGCTAGGCACAGCTCAGTCTCATTCAAGTGAATGGGGCTGCAGTAGCGAGCACAGTCGCTATTCAATGGACAGCACTGTGCTTGGTAAACTGCGAGTATTGCTGACTCTTCAAACAGCTGATCAGCAGGGGTGGAGGGAGTTGGACCCCCACGGATCAGATAATTATGACCTAACCTAAAGATAGGCTATCAGCATTAAACTCTCAGAAAACCCCTCTAACATCACTAGTATCTCATGATACCAAATCCTAAGAGCTACATTTGGAGCAGGGCACTGTTTATAACAAAGAGGAACTGGTTTAAGTGGTGGCCACACATGGTCATCTGCTTCTACACTGAAATCGTTAGGAGTTATGGTAGCCTGGGGGAATGGGCATCCGGTTCCTGGGCACCAACTTGACCGAGCCTTATGAACACAAGGTCATTTTAAACCTACCTCTACTAGTAAATCATTTTAGTGCGGGTTCACATTTGCGTTAGGGAATTTTATTTTAGGTTCCTTTATAACAAAGATATAACTGATTTTAATGGAATTTTAGGTCGGAATGCCAAACGGAAGCCTTTAAGACGCATTCCGTTTTGCTCTGTCCTAATACATGTCTATAGGGAAACACAACGGTTTTGTTTGGTTCCGTTATACATGGACAGGACTATTTTTTCCGTCATGTATAATGGAACCAAGTAGAACCGTTATGTACCCCCATAGACATGTATTAGGAAGGAGCAAAATGGAATGCATCTTAAAGGCTTACGTTTTGCATTCAGTCCTAGAACTCCGTTATATTCCGTTATAACTCTGTGATAACGGAACCTATAATGGAATTTAATGACGCCAGTGTGAACCCGCCCTTACTTCTTTACAAAGTGATATAGTACTTTGTCTCTTTTCTCTTCTTTCCAGCAACCAAAGACCATTTTGACTGTGCATGTGAAAGGGTCATATAAAAGAAAAAAAAGAAAAAAAAAACAGGTACAATATATGACATGTGAATAGGGGTTTTCATTTTTGGCTTAGAGCTCAGTGTCTATGTAGAGCTAGGCTGGAATAAGTAGTGGGGGCAACATGTAAGTAGACTAACGGTAAGTTTGTAAAGTTTTCTCAGCAGCAGGAAAACTCAAAGGGGATTTACTGCGCATGCGCTAATTACAGAATTTACGCTGGATGTGTGTAATTACAGGGCCAGGCGAGAGCACAATGAGGATGAAAGGCCAGGACAGTCAAGGGAAAGGGGGCATGTATAAGACAGGAAAGCAAAGTAGCTGAGGTGCTCGGAGGGCGTCGGTGCCTTCCCTTGGTGCCCTACAGCTCTAATTAGCATATTGATTAAAACTAAGATAATTTAAGAAAGGCACAATGAATTTGAGCAATAAAGGTATTGTTCTAATTGGCAGGATCAGTCCTACCAGGTGGTGAACCTGGTTTAATAGGACTGCTCCTGCTGACACAACCTCTTTAAGTACAATGATGCAAGGAAACTTTATATTTACACACCCTATGCTGTGCTGAGCTGTGCGGTCAAACTTCATTCTGTGTCTGGTTTATGGGCCGTTTCCAGATAGGGTAGGTGATATCTGTAGACAAGCACGTATTCAGTTTAGTTACAGATATACAGCTCACAGAGGGGGGAAATGAGTCATTTTGTAGGTTGAAGAAGATTTATGGTCAGAGGAGGCTGTATAGATGGTAGACATCAGCAGACGGAGGGATGAGGTCAGGTGTTTGCAGTGAGGTGAACAAAGTAATTATTTCACACTCAAAAAGTGTTTTTTTCTTTCTTAATTTTATCTTTGCAGATAAAGGACATTGAAGTGTTATGTGACTGTCTTCTATTATTTAGGTGGAAAGCTCATTCATTAATATGTGAGTAAACCTACAGGGGAAGCAAATCTTCAGTGCTTACCATAGTGCATTATATAGAAAGAAGACTTGGTTGCACAGTATAAAGGTGCCCATTCACCTTCCATCTGTTGGCCGAGCGTGCATGTGTTCTCAGTGAGGGTAGTAAGCTACTGTCAGACACCTCTAGTGGAGGCTTATCTATTGGGAGAACAAAAGGATCGGGTGGAAATATTAATATCGCTCGATCATTGTCTTCTGACTGATGTGAAACTGGGACATTCCCGTACAAGATAGACTATCGGCCAAATCTGCTATTCTCAGGGGGCTTCAGATAACAATACACTAATGTGTATTGTGGGAGATTAACTCGTGGGGATCACCTTTTTCTGAACAGACAGTCCGTAAGCAGGCAGTTTCCTTGAAAATCTGGCTTGTTGCCAGGTTTATTTAGGCACAAAGGTTTGCACAGCAGAAAACAAACAAAACATAAAGTAAATCCTTGCCGTCCGGCGCTAAGCTATTCAGTCGTGTCCTGACTATACGGTGTGGGGCTGCTCCCCAACATCCACAACACAAATGGTGAAGCAAACCTTTTGTTTTTCCCACATCCAAACATAGCTCTATCTTCAGCAACACAGGTTACAGTCCTGAGACTCAGCACATGAGAGAGACCTGTTGTGCTCTCTTCCTGTTTATTTAAAGTCCACCTGGAGGTGAACTCCAGTGGACCATAATCTCTGGACCGGAACCAAGCCTGCCACAAAGGCTGGAAAAACCCGGGCCGGATTCCGGTTCAGTCCCTGACAACAGAGCGCATACGAGGTGAAACATACCTATCATCCACCACCTCACCTCGCATACCGTCACAGTATGGAGGCCTTAAATGGATCAGGGGTTAGCACTTTTACATTGACGCATTAGGGTCCTGGGCTCAAATACAGCGATCGCCAACATCTTCATGGAGTTTATGTAGGTACTCCAGTTTCCTTACATTGTTAGCTTACTATGAAATTAATCCTTAGGTAAGTAGATTGCAAGCTCTACTGAGAACAGTTGTGACAACTCTGTACAGTGCTGCGAATTAAATGTCTGTGTACATATTAATTACATGGTGCAGGCTAGTTGAACCTCAAGTTAATGCTTAATCCTCCCCTCAATGGCGGATTATAATAAGGGCGTTTGGGTTGACAGCTCCGAGCCCAACATTTCTGCAGGGCCCAAGGAACCAGAGCCATACCTCCCAACTGTCCCAGATCCAGCGGGACAGTCCCAGAGTTTTTTGGCTGTCCCGCGTTCCCGTAACAGGGGAGGTATGTTCCACTCTCAGGCAGCTGTCTCTGCTTCCATAGGACACTCTCTGCTTTATCATCCCTCCCCCTGTCGGCGCTCCACACTGCTGGTCTGTGCAGGGGGCAGAGCCAGCCGGAATTTAGCTGTGCTCGACTTCCTCCTACACAGACGAGCATCTCTGTGTGTATCCTGCTGGGGAGATCCTCGGAGGAACCAGGTGAGAATGTAGAGTTATATACTGTATATTTTTTTTTTACTTCCTGTAAGGGGCACATACCTGGGCATAACTACTGTGAGAGCTCACATATCTGGGCATATTACTGTGAGGGGGCACATATCTGGGCATATTACTATGAGGGGCACATACCTGGGCATATTACTGTGAGGGGGCACATATCTGGGCATATTACTGTGAGAGGGAACATATCTGGGCATATAACTGTGAGAGGGCACATATCTGGGCATATTACTATGAGGGGGCACATATCTGGGCATATTACTCTGGGGGGGGGCACATATCTGGGCATATTACTATGAGGGGGCACATATCTGGGCATATTACTCTGAGGGGGAACATATCAGGACAAAACTACTGTGAGGGTCACATAACAGAGCACATTACTGTGAGGGGGCACATATCTGGGCATATTACTGTGAGGGAGTATATATCTGGGCATAATCTGTGAAGGGGGCACAATGTGGGCATAACTACTCTGTGGTGGCATACAGGATGAATAATTACTATATGGGGCATTTAGGGGACTGGGTGGGCGTTGCCCTGGTGCAAAATAAATTGCTTATTGACCCTTCTTTTCAAAAGTTTTGAGGTATGCCAGAGCTGTGATTCTCTTGGGAGAAAGGACCTTCGATGACATCATCGCCATGTGACCAGTAACATATTGATGTTACTAGTCACATGGCGATGACATAATCTAAGGTCCTTTCTCTCTACCAGGAGTTTTTGCTGCAAGAGAAGTTTGCATCAGTATGGAGTCTTTTTTGTGAAGATTACATCAGGAAAAGGTGATGGGGCTATTATACTGTATACTGTGGGGTGCTATACTGCTTACTGTGGGGTATTACACTGTATACTGTGGGGTGCTATACTGATTACTGTGGGGTGCTATACTGTATACTGTGGGGTATTACACTGTATACTGTAGGATATTACACTGTATACTGTGGGGTATTACACTGTATACTGTGGGGTGAAATACTGCTTACCGTGGGGTATTACACTGCTTACTGTGGGTTATTACACTGTATACTGTGTGGTGCTATTCTGCATACTGTGGGGTGCTATGCGGTATTACACTGTATACTGTGGGGTGCTATGCGGTATTACACTGTATACTGTGGGGTGCTATACTGCTTACTATGGGGTATTACACTGTATACTGTGGGGTGCTATACTGCTTACTGTGAGGTATTACACTGTATACTGTGGGGTGCTATACTGCTTATTGTGGGGTATTACACTGTATACTGTGGGGTGCTATACTGCTTACTGTGGGGTATTATACTGTGGGGTGCTACACTGCATACTGTGGGGTATTAAGCTGTATACTGCAGGGTGCTATACTGCATTCTGTGGGGTATTACACTGTATACTGTGGGTGCTATACTACATACTGTGGGGTATTACACTGTATACTGTGGGGTGCTATACTGCTTACCATGGGGTATTACACTGTATACTGTGGGGTGCTATACTGCTTACCATGGGGTATTACACTGTATACTGTGGGGTGCTATACTGCTTACTGTGGGGTATTATACTGTATACTGTGGGGTGCTACACTGCATACTGTAGGGTATTAAGCTGTATACTGCGGGCTGCTATGCTGCATTCTGTGGGGTATTACACTGTATACAGTGGGGTGCTATACTGCATACTATGGAGTATTACACTGTATACTGTGGGGTGCTATACTGCATACTGTGGGGTGCTGTATACTTTGAGGTGCTAAACTGTATACTTTGGGGTGCTATACAGCATTCTGTGGGGTGCTATACTGCATACTATGGGTGCTATACTGCATTATGTGGGGTGCTGTATATTGTGGGGTGCTATACTGCACACTGTGGGGAATTGCACTATACACTGCTTGCGTAGTGGTGTACACTATACAATATAAGGGGCTGGTGTTATACTATAGATGTCGGTTCAACAAATCTGACCCAGATAAATGAAGGGTGTTAGGTCCTCCTAAACTAAAACTGTCTGCCCTATGGCTAATCGCCCCCAATTTACATTTATCCCATAACCTATAATAATAAATTCTCTTTTTATTTCATTAAATTAGTCCTGTTAAACAGCCAGCCAGCTATCGGAGTGCATTATTCTGCGTTCACTCCTGCACCAGGGATTGTGGCTCTGTGCTTTGTCACCACTGGTCCCTCTATTGCTTCCTTATCAATAATAAATCACATTGATCGTACAGTTTAGTGTCAGCACTGACGAAGCCGTCTTCTAAATTCGCTTCACACACTGCCCCCCAAATCTTTCGCCAGATCCCTGGCGTCCTCAGGGGTATATGGGCGATGACACTATATACGTGGCATAGTTTTCTTTAATATTTACCTCCAAAAAATAAACATGGAGCACAACACAAAAGAGGGGGCGGTAGGGGCAAATGGAGGGAGGGGGCCCAAGATGGGTAAACAGCCCCTTTAAATGTTTCTTGTGTATTTTTGATGTGTAGCCGACAACACATGTGCTTATTCTGATGCTCGGCATGAGTGCCAGGCTACAGCATATTATGACATGAAGGAAGAAGACCAAGATTCTCAGGGTTGCTATAGAAACTACAATAAACGTGTGTTTTTTTTTACCAAAGTAACCCAGTCCCTACCTTGTATACAGAACATGGCTGAAAAAAATAAGAAAAAAGGAGCATAAGTGGGAGAATACTGTATTATATGGAATTCATCAGAAATTCCTATTGGTTTTAGTGTTTATAGTCAGATAACTCTACTGGTAAAGCAGGTCAACAGATATAATATAAACCATTGAGGTTTAAAGGGTTTCTACCACTTAGTTTTCACACAATTAGCTTTCAGACACTAGCGATCCGCTAGTGTCTGCTCTGCCAAACAATCCTAAAATAATAGCTTTTGGGGCAGCCGTTTCGCTAAAAAATGAACTTATATTGGTATGCTAATGACCCTCTAGGTGCTATGGGGGCGTCATTAGCACCTAGAGGATTGGTCTACCTTCACAAAATGCCGCCGCCCAGCGCGTCCCTCCAGCCCGCCCATCTCCTCCGGAATGCGATCAAGCGGACGACTTCTCGTGCATGCGCCGTGCGCATCTGTATTTGGCGCATGCGCAGTGAATGTCCGACCGCTTCCCTGCTCAGACATCTCCACTGCGCATGCGCCGATGACGTCACAGTGATCCATCGGCGCAGGAGCAGTGGAGATGTCTGAGCAGGGAAGCGGTCGGACATTCACTGCGCATGCGCCAAATACAGACACGCACGGCGCATGCGCGAGAAGTCGTCCGCTTGATCGCATTTCGGAGGAGATGGGCGGGCTGGAGGGATGTGCTGGGCGGCGGCATTTTGTGAAGGTAGACCGATCCTCTAGGTGCTAATGACGCCCCCATAGCACCTAGAGGGTCATTAGCATACCAATATAAGTTATTTTTTTAGCGAAACGGCTGCCCCAAAGGCTATTATTTTAGGATTGTTTGGCAGAGCAGACACTAGCGGAGCGCTAGAGTCTGAAAGCTAATTATGTGAAAACGAAGTGGTAGAAACCCTTTAACACTTATGGTTGGACTGTGACCCACAAACCCAGTTTACTCCTAAATGGCAGTGCTTCTTTTCTTTCCCATTGATCCCATTCTCTTTCTGGTTGTGGAGTCATGAACACTAACCTAAGTGAAATCTGTTGTGACTGACTGGATCAGTTGTTCGTTGAGTCCTTTTGGTAGGCAGGACATTTCTGGGAAGACTTTGGCTGCATTGGATCTCTCAGCATGGCTTTATTACTATATTCTCATCTAGATGCATATTTCTTGTAATCTATTCTGGCACAGCTTATCACTCTGAGAACCGAAGGATGGGGCATGTTGAAATCCAAGTGTCCAGTCCTTGTCTCCCCCTGACATCTGTCATCGGGAAGCTGCCATACACATTAGACGGTTGTCCAGTCTGCAGGTTTTCCTGACATTAGACCAGGGTTTCTCAACTCCGGTCCTCAGGACCCACCTATGTGCCAGCCATGTTTTCAAGATTTCCTTACTATTGAGCAGGTGATATAATTAGTGTCCATGCATCAGGACTTACCACAGGTATTCATTCTATGGGATATTCTCAAATCCTGACCGGTAGGTGGGTCCCGAGGACCGGAGTTGAGAAACCCTGCATTAGACTAATGTGTATGATTACTTTTAGATTTAATAATGTTCCTTTAAGGTAACACATCTATTGTATTGCAATTATCACACCCACTGTACAGTGTATCCTTTACCGGCTACTATGCATTGGGTTGATAGAAGTGGTCATGGAATTGTGACTTCAGCAGCTCCTCCGTCACCACTTGTCATGTATGTTTAGCTTTCTCATTGCACCATTTACACGAAGCACGATCATGCAGTTCTTATTGTTGAAGGGGTTATAATACATGACAATCTCTTTCTAACAAAGCTAGAACCAGCCCTGGACCTCACATGGATTTCCCTTTCATTGCTCTGCTAGATTTATATCAAGCCGGCAGCTCAAGGAGAGTGTGTTTTCTGCTGCAGCTAAGCGGGTGTGTCTCAGCTCTCCCTATCACAGCTCAGGAGGCGTGTCTCAGCTCTCCCTATCACAGCTCAGGGGGCGTGTCTCAGCTCTCCCTATCACAGCTCACGAGGCAGTTGAAGCATGAAACTGAGCATGTGCGGCCTTCTCAGTGAGCAGGTCAAAGAAATAAAAAAAAAGTATAAACAGTAGGTGGCGCTATACAGATACATTTCATTGAATAACTCAGTGGCTATGCCAAATTTTTAATTACATGCAATTACAAAAGTATTTAGATCCAGGTGCTGGTTTGAAAACTGTCAAATATTTTTTGTGGGACAACCCCTTTAAGAACACAGTATTCAGTGGGAAAATCTGACTAACCAGCATGCTAATCGCCTCCATGGAGCTTATTTTGCCAAAATAACCTTATGTAGGCAGATATGTAACCATAAGTCCTGTCTATAGAAGTTGAAGAAATTAAAGAGGTTTTCCAGGAATTGGATATTGATGGCCTATGCTAAGCATAGGATCAGTGGAGGTCCGACTCTCAGCACTGCATCTATCTTCTGTTTGAAGAGACCGTAGCCCTGCCGATCTGATATTGATGACCTGTCCTGAGGATAGACCATGAATATCAAAATCCTGGAGAACCCCTTTAAATGAGAGAAAAACAAGTTAATACATTAAGTGAAACTCACATTAAGGGCTCACACACACGAATGTGTGCCACCCGTGCCATGCATTGGGGAACTCAAATTGCAGTCCCCAAAGCACGGGCACTGCCCATGTGGCCTGTGCTGGTGGATGCAGACCCATTCAACTACGCACTGCAAAAAAGTCCAGCGGTATCCAGGTAGGAGCACTGTGACACATAAGGAGACATTTAGGCCACACTACACCACTCAGCATTTCCTCAGCATGGGACGCGATATAGAGGGCCCTGGGGGGAGGCCGCCCGTTGCACTTCCAATTCATGCCTCTTCTCTGTATCTTCTGCGTTCGGGGGCATGAAACAGACAGTTGTCCCATCTAGACATTTATGGAATATCAATAGGATATTCAAACCCAGGGTTTCGCCCCAATTTAGGCTTCTTCCGGAGCATGAGTATGGGGAATAAAATTCAGTTTTTAACCTTTCCATTAAGTCTACGGGCAGAATCTTCTATTAAGTGATTAGTGAATCACATCTACACCGGGAAGTCAGAAGACATGTGTACAGCTACGTTGGGTTTGCCCGTTGTGGGGAACGAAACGTTTATTGTCAAGAAGTGGATGACTGCTAAAAGGAGACTTGTGTCTATATACCCACTGTAAGGTGGAGGTGAGTCACGCTGAAATATACTGTCTTTCCAGATTACCAAAAGTAATAGCCTGTAGATGCTTGCATTTTCTGTACAGTGTGAACTTGGGACTTTGGTGAACTTTTTTTCTTTTCTAGTCTCCATATCGACTCTTTTTGGTTACAGGTTGTGCTGTTTGCTGGGATACTGCGTATATCAATAGGTCTGACCCCTGGGACCCACTTGTATCTCAAGAATGGGGTTCCACCGTGAATGGAGAGCATGCCATGCAAGTGTGGCCACCTTTCCATTCACGGCTATGGTGTGCTTTCCATTCATGGAGGGGCCCTGTTCTTGAGATACAAGTAGGTCCCAGAGGTGGGACCTGCTCCCATTAAAAATGTATGGCATATCCTATTGATATGCCATAAATGTTCAGATGGGACAACAACTTTAAATCCTCAGATGCTCCAGCACTGATGCTATGGTGGAACCTTACAGGTGTCTACTTCTTGGGAATTATGACTGTTGTAGTCAATTGCTGGCCCCAGTAGTCATGTTCTGTATTTATTGGGATCATAGCTGGGGGGTGGGGGGTAATGGGCATCAGGGGATAGTGAGTAGTGTCTTTTTTTTTTTTAATCATATTTGCTACTACTTTAACTCTTGTAAAGTTGCTTTAATAATGCCACTGTTTTGGCTATGGTAATATGCTAGTTTTATCTGGTGAACCCAGTGTAGTCTCTGTCATTCCCCTGATATCTATAGCTATCTATATCATGTTTATATCACTCCTTTTATATCTTTTAATAATATATTGTTCCCATCTTGTCTATATTTAGGTGTTTGAAAATGTGTACAACGTGACTCTGTGAAGAGGGATCAACACATCCCTTCTGCTGCTAATACCACCACTGAGAGCAGCCGGCAGAATCATGGAGCTGCTAATATTCTGCTCACCTCATTATGTTCAGCCTATGACAAGGCAAGGTTGAACTAGTAGTGATAATATAAAGGAAAGGACCATTATTATGATCATTAACATGACTGCAGGGAACAATATCGTGAGAAGATGAAATTAACTTCTTGCCGGTCTCCATTATCACGGCATCATATTCTATCACCTGTTCTTACTACTGGAATAAAGAAGATTTTACTTGACAGGCAGATGTTCTTCTTCAGGTGCAGATGACTTCTACATCCCATCTATTGTGTGCTTTAAAAACAGGGGAGTATCTGCAGGGTGTACACCTCAGATTAGGCTGGATAAGTGAACGAAAATCTATTTATGAAAACAAAGGTCTATATCATATAAAATGTATATCATTTGTATCTGTTAATGGAAATTTCTTAGAATTTTACTTACTCTATAGGTGTTCTAGAGCAGGGATGGTTAACCTGAGGGTCTCCAGCTGTTGCAAAACTACAACTCCCAGCATGCCCAGACTGCCTATAGCTATCAGCCTGCAGCAGGGCATGGTGGGAGTTGTAGTATTACAACAGCTGGAGAGCCACAGGTTGGCCATGCCTGTTCTAGAGCTAGATGTACTATATAGATGTTCTAGAGCTAGATGTACTAGATAGATGTTCTAGAGCTAGATGTACTAGATAGATGTTCTAGAGCTAGATGTACTAGATAGATGTACTAGAGCTAGATGTACTAGATGGATGTACTAGAGCTAGATGTACTATATGGATGTTCTAGAACTAGATGAGCTAGATGTACTAGATGGATGTTCTAGAGCTAGATGTACTAGATGGATGTTCTAGAGCTAGATGTACTAGATGGATGTTCTAGAGCTAGATGTACTAGATGGATGTTCTAGAGCTAGATGCACTAGATGGATGGTCTAGAGCTAGATGCACTAGATGGATGTTCTAGAGTTAGATGTACTAGATGGATGTTCTAGAGCTAGATGTACTAGATGGATGTTCTAGATTGCCTTTCCAGATGCAGTATTAATTATATATTTTATTTAAAAAAGATATTTACTTTACTAGTTAAATTCTCCTTTTCAGTGTCTATTCTCCACAATGCTGTGTTCATCTACTGTATTTGGGAATGACTTACCGTATATCACTAATCATCCTGAGCCCCCAGATTCATGAATATAATTTATGAATTATGGAACTGCTAACATTATTGTACCATTTAACAGAACAGAAAAAGACAGGGAGGGTATGTAGTGCCATAAATATTCTGTCAGGATTTAGGCACAGATTCCATGGTGACATTTTGACAGAATCTGCTGATAATGTTCTTGTAATTCAGGTAATCCAGAAATCTGTGAGATTTCTGCCACGGCTTTTCTGAAAATCCATCACGGGCTTGCTTTTAGGTCAAACATGACCTATGTGAACATATCATATCAGAAGTGCCCATACACATTCAATAGCTGTCGCCCAAACACTTGTTAGGCCAACAGCTTTTCTCTTCTCACTCTTCCATATACCTACCTACTAGGAGAAGGCCATTGCTAGACACCTCTGGTGGTGGTTTATCTCCCTAGTGAACAAAAGGATTGGGCCTTAAAATTTGTCAGCAGATTTGTACCTATGAAACTGGCTGACCTGTTACATGTGCTGTTGGCAGCTGAAGACATCTGTGTTAGTCCCATGCAGGGGCGTAGCTATAGGGGGTGCAGAGGTAGCAGTCGCTACCGGGCCCAGGAGCCTGAGGGGGCCCAACGACCATTGTTTCACATAAGAAGACACTGGTATTATGGAAAGTGCATGCTGGTCAAGTTGCAACTCTGGCTGGAGGGAAGGGGTTAGGTCAAGAATTTGGCATGAGGGGGGTTGGGGGGTGCCGTTTCAATTTTTCAATTTTTGCCTCGCTGGTCATAAAGCACTGAGGGAAGGGGGGCCCAAGCTGAAATCTTGCACCAGGTCCCATGAGACTTTAGCTACGCCCCTGGTCCCATGTTCATATGTGTCCCCATTACTAAGCAAAATAAAGCTTTAATATATGCAACTGAGGCTCTAGGAGCAATGGGGGCATTACCATTACACCTAGAGGCTCTGCTCTCTCTGCAATTGCTGCACTTTGACAGGGTCAGGCAGTGTAAACGTCATCACACCTGGTCCTGTCAATCAAAGAGGAGAACGGCACATCAGTTGCAGAGAAGAGACTCCAGGTGTAATGGTAACGCCTCCATTGCTAATATAGGTTTATTTGCATATATTAAATATATATATTAAAACATAATTTTTCTCTGCAATGCTGGCACATATGAACATGCGACCAACACAGGTGCCTTCAGCTGCCAAGTGCAACAGGTCAGCCAGTTTCATAGGAACAAATCTGCTGACAGATGCCCTTTAAGACTACTTTCACACTTGCGTTCGGAGTTCCGCTTGTGAGTTCCGTTTGAAGGCTCTCACAAGCGGCCCCGAACGGATCCCTACAGCCCCAATGCATTCTGAGTGGATAAGGATCCGCTCAGAATGCATCAGTACGGCTCTGTTTCGCCTCCGTTCCGCTCAGCAGGCGGACACCCGAATGCTGCTTGCAGCGTTTCCGTGTCCGCCTGGCCGTGCGGAGCCAACTGGATCCATCCAGACTTACAATGTAAGTCAATGGGGACGGATCCAGCTGAAAATGCTCTGATATGTGCAGGGGTGCACCACCAATGAGGCGAGATGAGGCAATTGCCTCAGGCAGCACCAGGTAGGGGCAAGGGGGGGCAGCGGAAGGGGGATTATCTGTTTCTGCAGCATAGTATTGGGAAGCACAGTATGTGGCGCTGTATTATCCTGTATGTTTTGTAGCTCTGTATGTAATGTTTTTCAAGTATGTCTTTAACAGCAGGGCTGGAGGGAAGGGGTTAGGTTAAGAAATTGGCATTGAGGGATTGGGGCGCCATTTCAGTTTTCACCTCAGGCAGCAGAAAGGCCAGTGCACCCCTGGATATGTGTGTGCCTGTTGGGACTTTACCATTCCACATTGTGGGTGACCGGACATGATACTACAACGTGGATGTCTGGACATGAGGCACCAGTCCCAGGACTGGGTAATGGAGGCGCACAGACCCTAGCCTTTTTCAACAAATTGCTGAAAACAAACTTGCACAAAGACAATTTGTTACTTAATGTTCTATAATTATGTATGTGGTTAGTAAAGTAGGTCACAGTGTTAATCCAGGACCTATATTAACAGGAACTGCAAATTCAGTGCACATTAATCATATCCCTATAATTCTTATTTGATAGATATTTGTCATGTAGTATTTCATAGAAATATTGCTGTCCAACAAGAAAATGCAGATACAATTGAATGAGTCAAGCTCAGCAAATCAAGGACTGCTCCGGGATGATGAAACTCAAGTGGAGGAGAAAAGAAATCATTAATCTTTCCATTGCCTGCAGCAATCGTCTTCCATAACCTAACTTTGCTTACTCATTCAGAAATGTGTTTTAGTATTTTTCTTGTATTTTTCATATGGAAAGAAAATATTGCTGATTCATGTAGCTTCAGTCCCACGCCACAGCAATATTACAGTGACTTGGGAGTGCAGAGCCCTACAGTACGGCATACATATTAGGACATCGTCAGACATCATCCACAACTCCATCCTCCGTCAGGCAAAACTCCATCAGCCCTCAGACATCAGACAAAACTCCGTCCTCCGTCAGGCAAAACTCCATCAGACATCAGACAAAACTCTGTCCTCCGTCAGACAAAACTCCATCAGCCCTCAGACATCAGACAAAACTCCGTCCTCCGTCACCCAAAACTCCATCAGACCTCAGACCTCAGACAAAACTCCGTCCTCCGTCAGGCAAAACTCCATCAGCCCTCAAACATCAGACAAAACTCCGTCCTCCGTCAGGCAAAACTCCATCAGACATCAGACAAAACTCCGTCCTCCGTCAGACAAAACTCCATCAGCCCTCAGACATCAGACAAAACTCCGTCCTCCGTCACCCAAAACTCCATCAGACCTCAGACCTCAGACAAAACTCCGTCCTCCGTCAGGCAAAACTCCATCAGCCCTCAGACATCAGACAAAACTCCGTCCTCCGTCAGGCAAAACTCCATCAGACATCAGACAAAACTCCGTCCTCCGTCAGACAAAACTCCATCAGCCCTCAGACATCAGACAAAACTCCATCAGACCTCAGACCTCAGACAAAACTCCGTCCTCCGTCAGGCAAAACTCCATCAGACCTCAGACATCAGACAAAACTCCATCCTCCGTCAGGTAAAACTCCATCAGACCTCAGACATCAGACAAAACTCCATCCTCCGTCAGGTAAAACTCCATCAGCCCTCAGACATCAGACAAAACTCCATCAGACCTCAGACCTCAGACAAAACTCCGTCCTCCGTCAGGCAAAACTCCATCAGACCTCAGACATCAGACAAAACTCCGTCCTCCGTCACCCAAAACTCCATCAGACCTCAGACATCAGACAAAACTCCGTCCTCCATCAGGCAAAACTCCATCAGACATCAGACAAAACTCCGTCCTCCGTCAGGCAAAACTCCATCAGACCTCAGACATCAGACAAAACTCCGTCCTCCATCAGGCAAAACTCCATCAGACCTCAGACATCAGCTAAAACTCCGTCCTCCATCAGCCAAAACTCCGTCCTCCCTAACTCAAAATACGCCCTACTACACACACTATTCACCTGACGGAGCTGCTAGCTGCTGGAGAGGCAAAGGACCTGTGATGACGTCATGACCATGTGACGAGTCACGTGTGTGGGAGGGGTCAGATGTGCACAGCAGCTGGTAGAGTGTACAGAACAGTAGCCATCAAATAGAGCTCTGTACTAGAGATGTGTGTGTAACCTGCATGTAGCAGAGCTGTGTACTGTGTTACGGAGATGTATGTGTAACCTGCAGGTAGCAGATCTGTATGTGTAACCTGCAGGTAGCAGAGCTGTGTACTGTGTAGCAGATCTGTATGTGTAACCTGCAGGTAGCAGAGCTGTGTACTGTGTTACAGAGATGTATGTGTAACCTGCATGTAGCAGAGCTGTGTACTGTGTTACAGAGATGTATGTGTAACCTGCAGGTAGCAGATCTGTATGTGTAACCTGCAGGTAGCAGAGCTGTGTACTGTGTAGTAGATCTGTATGTGTAACCTGCATGTAGCAGAGCTGTGTACTGTGTTACAGAGATGTATGTGTAACCTGCAGGTAGCAGAGCTGTGTACTGTGTAGCAGAACTGTATGTGTAATCTGCATGTAGCAGAGCTGTGTACTGTGTAGCAGAGCTGTATCTGTAACCTGCATGTAGCAGAGCTGTGTACTGTGTAGCAGTGCTGTATGTGTAACCTGCATGTAGCAGAGCTGTGTACTGTGTAGCAGAGCTGTATGTGTAACCTGCATGTAGCAGAGCTGTGTACTGTGTAGCAGAGCTGTATGTGTAACCTGCATGTAGCAGTGCTGTGTACTGTGTAGCAGAGCTGTATTTGTAACCTGAATGTAGCAGAGCTGTGTGCTGTGTAGCGGAGCTGTATGTGTAACCTGCATGTAGCAGGCTGTGTACTGTGTTACAGGGATGTATGTGCAACCTGCATGTAGCAGTGCTGTGTACTGTGTTACAGAGATGTGTGTGTAACCGCATGTAGCAGAGCTTTTTACTGTGTAACAGAGATGTGTGTGTAACCTGGGAACTATAAAAAAGTGTAAAATAAAACATAAAAATTCAGATCACCCCCCTTTTCCCAAAATGAAAATAAAAGAACTAAAAAAATACACATCATGGGTGTCGCAATGTGTAAAAACACCCATTGTATAAAAATATATTCCCCATACGGCAAACGGCAAAACAGAAGAAAAAAAAGAGTCCAAATGTCCGATTCGCAGTTTTTGGTTGCTTCATTTGCTACAAAAATGTAAATAAAAAGTGATCAAAAAGTCTTAAACACCCCAGAATGGTATCAGTGAAAAGTTCAGATTGCCCCGCAAAAAATGAGCCCCCACCCAGCTCCATACACATAATTACAAAAAAGTTATAGAGCTCAAAATATGACGACAAAAAAAAAAAAGCTGATTCTGTAAATCTCCTGTCACTCCGAGTTACTCAGAATTGGTAGCCCTAATTAATAAATACATGCAACATGAATGCATATATGCCGCTTCACACAGATCACACGTGTTAGGCCTCTTGCACATGAACGTTGTTGATCCATTCCATGCATTGGGGACAGCAATTTGCAGTCCCCAATGCACGGGCAACGTGCGTGCAGCAGCCGGGACAGATCCAGACCCATTCAACTTGAATAGGTCCGTGAATATGTTCTACTTTTTTGCTGTGCGGAGGCATGGCCAGAAACACCACGGAAGCACTCTGTAGTGCTTCTGTGGGGATCCGATCCGTGTTTCTGTTCCGTTCAAGTGAATGAGTCGACATCACGGATGCGGGATGCACACGGCTGGTGCCCTGTGTATTGCGGAACTGCCGTATGTGGTCCACAATACGACCACAGGCACACAGCGACCATGTGCAAGAGGCCTTACAAAGATGGGATTTAAGGTGCACATCCTCTTGTGCTTCCCATATTCCACAGATTTATATCACACAGCTACTTACAGTTGTGCTGATAAGTTTACAAACCCTTGCAGAATTTATGATTTCTTAAAGGGGTATTCTCATCTTCCCTTTTTCATACTTACCTTCCTTGAGCGTGACGTTCACTTCCTGTATTCTTCTCCCGGCCGGGCCGCGCTTGCGCTGAAGACTGAAGATTCTCTCCCGGCCGGGCCGCGCAATGTCCTGAACGCGCACAGCGCCGCACATGTGCCATGGTGACTTATTCCTGGCCTGTATAGTACAGAGTCGGCGTGCGCATTCGCGGCTCTGTACTATACTGGCCAGGAAGAAGTCATCATGGCGCATGCGCAGCGGCATGTGCGTTCAGGACATTGCGCGGCCCGACCGGGAGAGAATTTTCCGTCTTCTGCGCAAGCGTGGCCCGGCTGGATTCGACAGGAGAGGTGGCCGTGACCAGGGGAGACCAAAGACAACATCGGGTAAGAGGGGACTTATTTTCTAAAAAAGGATGGGAATTGGGTAATAAAATGTACCGTATTTTTCGCCGTATAAGACGCACTTTTTTCCCCCCAAAAGTGGGGGGAAAATAGCAGTGCGTCTTATACGGCGAATGTAGCTTATTTTGCCCAGTTTTCAATGATACACCCGCCGCGATGCCGCGCGGCGGGTGTATCAGCTGTGAGGGAGGAGGGGCTGGGGGCGGCATCTGCATTTATAATGACAGCGGGGCCCGTGCAGTGACTATTCTACTACACGGGCCCCGCTTACTGTATAATCATATCTCTCTAATAGTTAATTGTTCTATGCATGTAATCGCATAATGAGCGCTAATGAGCGCTGTGTATTACCGTACTTAAAACTAGCAGCGCTCGCCGTTCGGAGCAGAGAGGAGGCAGGAGGCAGGCCGGGAGGACGGGCACTTGCAGCGTGAGTCATACGTCACGCGCCTGCACCGCCCACTTATGAATGAAGCAGGCGGCGCAGGCGCGTGACGTATGACTCACGTTGCAAGCGCCCGTCCTCCCGGCCTGCCTCCTGCCTCCTCTCTGCTCCGAACGGCGAGCGCTGCTAGTTTTAAGTACGGTAATACACAGCGCTCATTAGCGCTCATTATGCGATTACATGCATAGAACAATTAACTATTAGAGAGATATGATTATACAGTAAGCGGGGCCCGTGTAGTAGAATAGTCACTGCACGGGCCCCGCTGTCATTAAAGCAGATGCGACCCCCACCCCCTGTATTGAGGGTCATTCACTACAGGGACACTTATGGAGGGGATCTGTGGATGACAGCATAAGATGCTATATATGTGTCATCCACAGATCCCCCCCATAACTGTCATTCACAGATCCTCATCCTCATAACAGTGCCATCCAGAGAGGATCCCCCATAAGTGTCACCCACAGATCCCCCATAAGTGTCACCCACAGATCCCCCATAAGTGTCACCCACAGATCCCCCATAAGTGTCACCCACAGATCCCCCATAAGTGTCACCCACAGATCCCCCATAAGTGTCACCCACAGATCCCCCATAAGTGTCACCCACAGATCCCCCATAAGTGTCACCCACAGATCCCCCATAAGTGTCACCCACAGATCCCCCATAAGTGTCACCCACAGATCCCCCATAACAGTGCCACCCACAGATCCCCCATAACAGTGCGTCACCCACAGACCACAATTAGTTCAAAACCCACCAAAAGTGCACCTTTTTGGTTCAAAATATTTTTTTTCTTATTTTCCTCCTCAAAAACCTAGGTGCGTCTTATAGGCCGGTGCGTCTTATACGGCGAAAAATACGGTATTTAGAAAAATTATCACTGTCAAATCATTAACAGATTTAACCGTGATCATTAAGATGAGAATACCCCTTTAGCCATTGTTCAGAGAATATGAATTATAACACGGACACTTTTCTCTCGCTCGTGGTTAGTGGTCGGCTAAAGCCATTTATGTCAAACAACTGTGTTTACTCTTTATAAATCATAATCACAACACAAACTCCCCAAATGACCCTGATCAGAAGTTTACACGCCCCAGTTATTAATACCATGTATTGCCCCCTTTAGCATCAATGACAGCTTGAAGTCTTTGGTGGTAGTTATGGATGAGGGTCTTTATTTTCTCAGATGGTAAAACTGCCCATTCTTCCTGTTGAAAAAAAAAAGCAATTCCACCACAGTTTTACGTGATTTTTATTTACGACATTCGATGTGCGATAAAACTGACTGGTTACTTTTATTCTACAGGTCAGATCGAATCCGGCGATACCTTATATGTATAGTTTTTCTTGCGTTTTAATAGTGATAAAAAAATAAAAATATCCGATTTTTTTTGTCGCCATATTTTGAGCCCCATAACTTTTTTGTAATTATGTGTACAGAGCTGGATGGGGGCTCATTTTTTGCGGGGCAATCTAAACTTTTTTACTGATACCATTCTGGGGTGTTTAAGACTTTTTGATCACTTTTTATTTAAATTTTTGTAGCAAATGAAGTGACCAAAAACGGCGAATCGGACATTTGGACTCTTTTTTTTTTCTGTTTTGCTGTTTGCCGTATGGGGAATATATTTTTTATACAATGGGCGTTTTTACACATTGCGAAACCCATGATGTGTCTTTTTATTTTAATTTTGGGAAAAGGGGGGTGATCTGAATATTTATGGGGTTTTTTTACACTTTTTTATAGTTCCCAGGTTACACACACATCTCTGTAACACAGTACACAGCTCTGCTACATGCGGTTAGACAAACTGCTCTATATACACAGTACACAGCCTGCTACATGCAGGTTACACATACATCTCTGTAACACAGTACACAGCTCTGCTACATGCAGGTTACACATACATCTCTGTAACACAGTACACAGCTCTGCTACATGCAGGTTACACATACAGCTCTGCTACACAGTACACAGCACTTCTACATGCAGGTTACACACACATCTCTGTAACACAGTACACAGCTCTGCTACATGCTGTTACACACACTGCTCTATATACACAGTACACAGCTCTGCTACATGCAGGCTACACACACATCTCTGTAACACAGTACACATCTCTGCTACACAGTACACAACACTGCTACCTGCAGGTTGCACATACATCCCTGTAACACAGTACACAGCTCTGCTACATGCAGGTTACACATACAGATCTGCTACACAGTACACAGCTCTGCTACCTGCAGGTTGCACATACATCTCTGCTACACAGTACACAGCTCTGCTACATGCAGGTTACACATACATCTCTGTAACACAGTACACAGCTCTGCTACCTGCAGGTTACACATACAGATCTGCTACACAGTACACAGCTCTGCTACCTGCAGGTTACACATACAGATCTGCTACCTGCAGGTTACACATACATCTCCGTAACACAGTACACAGCTCTGCTACATGCAGGTTACACACACATCTCTAGTACAGAGCTCTATTTGATGGCTACTGTTCTGTACACTCTACCAGCTGCTGTGCACATCTGACCCCTCCCACACACGTGACTCGTCACATGGTCATGACGTCATCACAGGTCCTTTGCCTCTCCAGCAGCTAGCAGCTCCGTCAGGTGAATAGTGTGTGTAGTAGGGCGTATTTTGAGTTAGGGAGGACGGAGTTTTGGCTGATGCCTGATGGAGGACGGAGTTTTAGCTGATGTCTGAGGTCTGATGGAGTTTTGCCTGATGGAGGACGGAGTTTTGTCTGATGTCTGAGGTCTGATGGAGTTTTGCCTGATGGAGGACGGAGTTTTGTCTGATGTCTGAGGTCTGATGGAGTTTTGCCTGACGGAGGACGGAGTTTTGTCTGATGTCTGATGTCTGAGGTCTAATGGAGTTTTGCCTGACGGAGGACGGAGTTTTGTCTGATGTCTGAGGTCTGATGGAGTTTTGCCTGACGGAGGACGGAGTTTTGTCTGATGTCTGATGGAGTTTTGTCTGATGTCTGAGGTCTGATGGAGTTTTACCTGACGGAGGACGGAGTTTTGTCTGATGTCTGAGGTCTGATGGAGTTTTGCCTGACGGAGGACGGAGTTTTGTCTGATGTCTGATGGAGTTTTGTCTGATGTCTGAGGGCTGATGGAGTTTTGTCTGATGTCTGATGGAGTTTTGCCTGACGGAGGATGGAGTTTTGTCTGATGTCTGAGGGCTGATGGAGTTTTGGGTGACGGAGGACGGAGTTTTGTCTGATGTCTGAGGTCTGATGGAGTTTTGCCTGATGGAGGACGGAGTTTTGTCTGAGGTCTGATGGAGTTTTGGGTGATGGAGGATGGAGTTTTGTCTGATGTCTGAGGGCTGATGGAGTTTTGTCTGACGGAGGACGGAGTTTTGTCTGATGTCTGATGGAGTTTTGCCTGACGGAGGACGGAGTTTTGTCTGATGTCTGATGGAGTTTTGCCTGACGGAGGATGGAGTTGTGGATGATGTCTGACGATGTCCTAATATGTATGCCGTACTACAGGTGCCTGAGCAGAAGTCCTGTGTGCATAGCTCTCAGCAAACCCCGCTCCAGAGGGACCATCCATAATGACGCAAATGCGCCTGTCCACTACAGCCTGCACTTTGGGTAGATGACTTTCCCAGTCGGTACGGTGGATGACAATATTGTCCAGGTAAGCCGTAGCGTACAGACGATGTGGACGCAGCATAATGTGACCCGTTGAAAAGTGGCAGGGGCACCATGCAGACCAAAGGGTAACACCTTATATTGGTACAGCCCCTCTGGTGTGATGAAGGCAGTTTTCTCTTTGGCAGCCTCCGTCAAGGGTACCTGCCAGTACCCTTTGGTGAGGTCCAAAACAGAAAAATACCGGGCTTGGCCTAACCTCTTAATAAGCTCATCCACCCGGGGCATGGGATATGCATCAAACTCAGAAATCTCGTTTAGTTTTCGGAAATCGTTACAAAACTGGAGTGTCCCTTCCGGCTTGGGTATTAGCACTATAAGACTGGCCCACTCACTTTTAGACTCCTCAATGACGTCTAGCCTCAGCATCATCTGCACTTCCTCTGAGATGGCTTGTTGCCGAGCCTCAGCTACCCGGTATGGTTTTTACCGGACTTTCGCCTGAGGCTCAGTGACAATGTCATGCCGAATTGTGGAAGTGCGTCCAGGGAGATCCGAAAACACATCCGTATTCCGGCTAATAGACTCCCTGGCCTCCTGAGACTGCTTAGAGGAGAGGCTGTCAGCAATTCTTACTGTGGCAGCCGCTTCCCTTGCTTCAAACAGAGGGGCTGAAACCGCTTCCCCTAGAAAACCTGGCCGCGGGCTGTCTTCAGTACAGGTTTCCCTATCTTTCCACGGTTTGAGTAGATTCACAGGGTACACCTGTTCCTGCTGGTGTACCCTGGCTGGTGTACCTTGTAATTTACCTCTCCAATTTTTTCAAGTACCTCGTAGGGCCCCTGCCACCTGGCCAGAAACTTACTGTCCACGGTCGGCACCAGAACCAAAACCCGATCACCCGGGTTAAAGATCCAGACCCAAGCCTGCCGAGTATTGTTCCGACTCTGGGCTCTCTGAGCGGCCTCCATATGCTCCCTGACAAGAGGCAAAACGGTCTCTATCCGCTGTTGCATCTTGGTAACATACTCAAGGACACTTTTATTTGGAGTGGGTTGTTGTTCCCACGCCTCTTTGGATACGTCCAGCCACGAGGATGTCTGTCATATAGCAATTTGAAGGGTGAGAACCCAGTAGAGGCCTGGGGTACCTTTCGTACAGCGAACATGAGATAGGGCAGAAGAAGGTCCCAGTACTTCCCATCTTTAGACACCACCCTTTTTAACATGGATTTTAGTGTTTTGTTAAACCTTTCAAACAGACCGTCCGTTTGCAGATGCTACACAGACGTCCATAACTGTTTGATATGCAGCAACTTACAGAGTTCCCACATGACCTTGGACATAAAAGGGGTCCCCTGATCAGTCAGAACCTCTCTAGGTAGCTCCACTCGGGAGAACATCTCCATTAGCTTCTTAACTATAAGTTTAGCTGATGTATGTCGCAGTGGCACCGCCTCCGGGTACCAAGTGCCGTAGTCTAGGACGACCAAGATGTGTTGGTGCCCTCTAGCGGACTTCGGTACTGGACCTATGAGGTCCATAGTGATTCGCTTAAACGGTACCTCGATGATCGGGAGAGATACCAAGGGACTGCAGAAAAGGTGCTGGGGGCTAGTTGCCTGGCAGGTCGGGCAAGACTTACAGAATTCGTCCACCTCCCTAAACACACTGGGTCAGTAAAACCGTTGTAGTCTCTGGTCCCAATCCAGCGACTGCCAGAGCTCCTCTGTCAGAGAGAGAGGTGATTACCACCAGCTGACACTGCTGGCTGTTTTTATTTTATATAGGCCAGCCAAGACCCGGCCTGGATCGTGGGGAGTAGTCGCCCACCCAGCACTTTGACTACTTCCAGTAAGAGCCGTCCCGGATCAGCTATTACAGCTATACTAAATAGCAAGATAGAACAGTAACTGCTGCTGACACATGAAAACTGGCTCTTACTCCACCGAAGCTAGGAACCTCAGTGACACATACCTTCCGTCAACGACTGTCCCTTGCGCCTTTCCTACACTACAGTTGCAAGAAAAAGTTTGTGAACCCTTTGGAATTATATGGATTTCTGCACAAATTGGTCATAAAATGTGATCTGATCTTCATCTAAGTCACAGCAATAGACAATCACAGTCTGCTTAAACTAATAACACACAAATAATTTAATGTTACCATGTTTTTATTGAACACACCATGTAAACATTCACAGTGCAGGTGGAAAAAGTATGTGAACCCTTAGATTTAATAACTGGTTGAACCTCCTTTGGCAGCAATAACTACAACCAAACGTTTCCTGTAGTTTCAGATCAGACGTGCACAACGGTCAGGAGTAATTCTTGACCATTCCTCTTTACAGAACTGTTTCAGTTGAGCAATATTCTTGGGATGTCTGGTGTGAATCGCTTTCTTGAGGTCATGCCACAGCATCTCAATCGGGTTGAGGTCAGGACTCTGACTGGGCCACTCCAGAAGGCGTATTTTCTTCCGTTTAAGCCATTCTGTTGTTGATTTACTTCTATGCTTTGGGTTGTTGTCCTGTTGCAACACCCATCTTCTGTTGAGCTTCAGCTGGTGGACAGATGGCTTTAAGGTTTTCTGCAAAATGTCTTGATAAACTTGGGAATTCATTTTTCCTTCGATGATAGCAATCCGTCCAGGCCCTGATGCAGCAAAGCAGCTCCAAACCATGATCCCCCACCACCATACTTCACAGTTGGGATGAGGTTTTGATGTTGGTGTGCTGTGCCTTTTTTTTCTCCACACATAGTGTTGTGTGTTTCTTCTAAACAACTCAACTTTGGTTTCATCTGTCCACAGAATATTTTGCCAGTACTGCTGTGGAACATCCAGGTGCTCTTGTGCAAACTGTAAACATTCAGCAATGTTTTTATTGGACAGCAGTGGCTTCCTCTGTGGTATCCTCCCATGAAATCCATTCTTGTTTAGTGATTTGCGTATCATAGATTCGCTAACAAGGATGTTAGCATATGCCAGGGACTTTTGTAAGTCTTTAGCTGACACTCTAGGATTTTTCTTCACCTCATTGAGCAGTCTGCGCTGTGCTCTTGCAGTCATCTTTACAGGACGGCCACTCCTAGGGAGAGTAGCAGCAGTGCTGAACTTTCTCCATTTATAGACAATTTGTCTTACTGTGGACTGATGAACAGCAAGGCTTTTGGAGATACTTTTATAACCCTTTCCAGCTTTATGCAAGTCAACAGTTCTTAATCGTAGGTCTTCTGAGAGCTCTTTTGTGCGAGGCATCATTCACATCAGGCAATTCCTCTTGTGAAAAGTAAACCCAGAACTGGTGTTGGTTTTTTTATAGGGCAGCTGTAACCAACACCTGCAATCTCATCTCATTGTTGGACTCCAGTTGGCTGACACCTCACTCCAATTAGCTCTTGCAGATGTCATTAGTCTAGGGGTTCACATAATTTTTCCACCTGCACTGTGAATGTTTGCATGGTGTGTTCAATAAAAACATGGTAACAATTAATAATTTGTGTGTTATTAGTGTAAGCAGACTGTGATTGTCTATTGTTGCGACTTAGATGAAGATCAGATCACATTTTATGACCAATTTGTGCAGAAATCCATATCATTCCAAAGGGTTCACATACTTTTTCTTGCAACTGTATCTATTCATCCCTCCACTGGCTACTGGGAAAAGAATATGCTTTATTCGGAAGCTTTACCAGTCCTAATTACCAGTCGGCACACTGGCAGATACACTATTGTTAATTGTTTCCAGGTCTGTCTATACATTGGTTAAAGATTTGCCATTTATATCCAGATTCTGTCAAAGTACACACTCCTTCCATTCAACATTTCTCAAAGCTGAAATTAGGTCTTTCAGACTTAAATACAGTTCCTTAAAATAGTAAAATGCCAGACTCTTTTTAGATTAAAAGATGATAGTCTTCTTAGGATTATTTTTAGAAAGCGGTTTTATTCATTGAAAAGCTGATTTCAGTGGAACAATTTGTGCTACGCGTCACATCTTTTCAAAGCCATCAACACAAAGAAAAGGAAAGGTTACCTAGCTACTGTATATACAAGGTTATAGTACACTGAATTTTGGTGACAATCACTAATACAGTAACTAGAGCGGCACTCAAGGGTGGATGTACAATCAGGTCCATAAATATTGGGACATCAACACAATTCTAACATTTTTGGCTCTATACACCACCACAATGGATTTGAAATGAAACAAACAAGATGTGCTTTACCTGCAGACTGTCAGCTTTAATTTGAGGGTATTTACATCCAAATCAGGTGAACGGTGTAGGGATTACAACAGTTTGCATATGTGCCTCCTACTTGTTAAGGAACCAAAAGTAATGGGACAGAATAATAATCATAAATCAAACTTTCACTTTTTAATACTTGGTTGCAAATCCTTTGCAGTCAATTACAGCCTGAAGTCTGGAACGCAGAGACATCACCAAACGCTAGGTTTCATCCCTGGTGATGCTCTGCCAAGCCTCTACTGCAACTGTCTTAAGTTCCTGCTTGTTCTTGGGGCATTTACCCATCAGTTTTGTCTTCAGCAAGTGAAATGCATGCTCAATCAGATTCAGGTCAGGTGATTGACTGGGCCAATGCATAACATTCCACTTCTTTCCCTTAAAAAACTCTTTGGTTGCTTTTGCAGTATGCTTTGGGTCATTGTCCATCTGCACTGTGAAGCGCCGTTCAATGAGTTCTGAAGCATTTGGTTGAATATGAGCAGATAATATTGCACAAAACACTTCAGAATTCATCCTGCTGCTTTTGTCAGCAGTCACATCATTAATAAATACAAGAGAACCAGCCATACATGCCCACGCCATGACACTACAACCACCATGCTTCACTGATGAGGTGGTATGCTTAGGATCATGAGCAGTTCTTTTCCTTCTCCATACTCTTCTCTTTCCATCACTCTGGTACAAGTTGATCTTGTTCTCATCTGTCCTCAGGATGTTGTTCCAGAACTGTGAAAGCTTGTTTAGATGTTGTTTGGCAAACTCTAATCTGGCCTTCCTGTTTTTGAGGCTCACCAATGGTTTACATCTTGTGGTGAACCCTCTGTATTCACTCTGGTGAAGTCTTCTCTTGATGGTTGACTTTGACACACATACACCTACCTCCTGGAGAGTGTTCTTGATCTGGCCAACTGTTGTGAAGGGTATTTTCTTCACCAGGGAAAGAATTCTTCGGTCATCCACCACAGTTGTTTTCCGTGGTCTTCCGGGTCTTTTGGTGTTGCTGAGCTCAACAGTGTGTTCCTTCTTTTTAAGAATGTTCCAAACTGTTGTTTTGGCCATGCCTAATGTTTCTGCTATCTCTTTGATGGGATTTATTTTGTTTTTTCAGCCTAATGGTGGCTTGCTTCACTGATAGTCACAGCTCTTTGGATCTCATCTTGAGAGTTGACAGCAACAGATTCTAAATCTAAATAGCACACTTGAAAAGAACTCTGGACCTTTTATCTGCTCATTGTAATTGGGATAATGAGGGAATAACACACACCTGGCCAAGGAACAGCTGAGAAGCCAATTGTCCCATTACTTTTGGTTCCTAAACAAGTAGGAGGCACATATGCAAACTGTTGTAATTTCTACACCCTTCACCTGATTTGGATGTAAATACCCTCAAATTAAAGCTGGCAGTCTGCAGTTAAAGCACATCTTGTTCGTTTCATTTCAAATCTATTGTGGTGGTGTATAGAGCCAAAAATGTTAGAATTGTGTCGATGTCCCAATATTTATGGACCTGACTATACATAGCAAAACCTGACCTAAGAGGAGTCTCCTATTGCATTTCTGGGGCCCCCAAGCACAGTTATGCCTGAGGGCTCCAGTTGCAGGGTGGATGGTGGGTCAGGGAGCTGATGGCTCCATGCTTCACCCTTGTACTCAGCTTTATCTGTGTCCTTAGGATGCAGTTAAAATGTCAGAATAACCCAGTTGTCAGGAGGCACACCCTACTTTGTAATCTGCATAGCTGTCTAATCCATCTCTGGTGCTGGTGCATACATCACACTAAGAGGACCCACAGTTTGCCCCTTTGGTGGCCATCCCATTACTTTAAAGAACAACTCCTTTCAATATGCCTGTTTAGATATATAGACATCCTAAAGGTGGTTAGTCGCTCAGGACTCTGCTCAATTAACTATAAGGGAGAGCAGATGCAGACATTGGGAAGTTTTATCAAGAATGGCATACCCATATACCAGTCTTGATCTTCCTGCACTGGCATGGGATGCGCCAAATTTTTTAAGAGGCAGCTTAGATGTATCTTCTGTGCGCCAGAAACTGAAGTCGACGTTCTTCAGGGTCTCACTTGCGACGGATTCTGTAAGTTGTAATAAATCCGTCAAACCACGCGAAGCCCTGCCCCTTTTGCTAGGCCCCAAGCCAAAAAAGGTCACAAACTATGGCGCATATATGGCGTGCACCATAATTTGCAACTTCTCTCAATGCCTTTCAAGGATTCACCATGACCAGAGGTGCACCACCAATGAGGCCAGGTGAGACAATCGTCTCAGGCAGCACCAGGTAGGGGCAAGAAGAGGGGGGCAGCCGAAAGGGCCATGGGCTGAAGGGAAGGGGTTAGGTTAAGAACTTGGTATTGGGGAGGGGGGCCATTTCAATTTTCGCCTCAGGCAGCAGAAAGACTAGGTGCACCCCTGACCATGACACCATGTAATATTATAGGAAGGTATCAGATATGGACTTAAATCCAAATACGTTTGTGTCTAGCTGCATTGACTCTGTGCCTTCCAAATACTCAGCCAATATAGTTGTAGGAGCAAAGAATTAGATATTTGACAGAAATGTTAAGTGACTTTCAATTGAAAACTCATTCATAATTAAAAAGGTGATTTCATCATGTACCGGTAATTGCATGTAAATACATAATTTTTAATATCTTACCTAATGAGGAATTCTGTAAATATATATTTTTCATACGACTATACTAGCAGCGCCCTTCCCCCTTATAAAGCCAGACATCTAATTATCGGAAAACCGAGCTCCATATACAGTTTCCACTTTAACAGACGTGCAGTGATTTGCCAAGTGCGGTAACATGGTAACCTGAATTAATTGAGCTTGGTATATACTCGGCTGCCAGTACACAGAAATTACAAGAGCCTGCGGGAGCTTGGGCAGGATTCTCTATTCCTCTGTGTCCTGACTCCCTGCTACTAAGAATATCAGTGTGATCTTCCTTCACTTGCACCTTATTATAATTTAGCTGTTTGGTTTAAAAATATACTTACTATCAAAGGAATAGTAGTGGAAACCGATGATATGTGAGCCGAAGGGTTTGCCACTCAAACCTGGCATGGTATAGCTTCTGTGATCACACATACGCAGCAGATAAAGACTGGTGTGAACTGATGTTGTGCTAAACTACAGTCGTGCTAAACACACTAATTACCATGATGAACCCCCTCGTAAGATCATCATTACTGGGATGGTACTGATACTCAGGCTACATACATAATACAGTGAAGTCATTAAAAGCGTTCTCCTGCCTTTATCTAAATTAGGGTACTTTGACACTAGCAGCAGGGAACTCCGGCAGGCTGTTCTGGCGGGTGAACAGCCTGTCAGATCCGTGCTGCCGCTAGTTCACGCGTGCCCCCGAACTACCGCTCCGGCCTTATTGACTATAATGGGGGCGGGCTGAAGTTCCGACGGCAGTCCTGCAAACATGCAGAGAGGCGGCCGAAATAAAACTACAACATGTCGTAGTCCGGGTGCACTCCGCATCACTGATCCTGAACCATTCACTTAAATGGGTCCACAATCACGGAGATGCGGAACGGAAGCACGGATTGGAACCCCATGGGAGCACTACGGAGTGCATCCGTGGTGTTTCTGTCCCTGCCTCTGCACCGCAAAAAAATAGAACTTGTTTTATTCTTTTTCGGTGCGGACGGATCATGGACCCATTCAAGTTGAATGGGTCTCGATCCGTTCCGGCCGCCGCACGGACGTTGCCCGTGCATTGGGGACCGCAAGTTGCAGTCCCCAATGCACGGAACGGATGCACATCGTTTGTGTACAAGAAGCCTTATGGGTTTCGTTTTTTTCTCCAGGTCAGTACGATTACGATGATATCACATATGTATAGTTTTTTTTAATGTTTTTATACTGATTTTAAAAAAGAACGTGAAAATTTTTTATTTTTCCTTTCGCCATATTCTGATTACTATAACTGCTAAGCTGTGTGAGAGCTCAGTTTTTGCAGGGTGATCTGTACTTTTCAATGATTTGGGGGGTGTATGACTTTTTGATCACTTTTTATATAATTTTTTTGTGGGAGATGAAACGACCAAAAAACTGTGAATCAGCCATTCCATTTCGCCGATTGCTATATGGGATAAATATTTTTGTATTTTACAGGTGTTTTTGCACGGGACAATGCCAGTTAATGGTATTTTTTATTTATGATTTATGTATTTTTATTTTCATTTTAGGGGAAAGAGGAGTGATTAGAATTTTTTAAATTTTTACATTTTTTAAATATTTTTTTAAACTTATTTTTTTAACACTTTTTTATAGTTCCCAAGGGGAACTATAACAAGCAATCAGATTACACTATGTTCCTATGGAGGCCTACGACAGGCTGTGTGGCAGCCTCGTATCATTAAGGCTGGGTTCACACCTGAGCATTTTACAGCGCGTTCCTACGCGCTGTAAAATGCTCAACAAGGAGAAACCAATGCTTCCCTATGGGAATGGTTCTCACCTGGGCGTTTTACAGCGCGTACGATCGCGCTGTAAAACGCCCGACGTCCCAAGAAGTACATGAGCTTCTTTGGGGCGTCTTGTCGCGCGTTCCCGTACATAGACTTTCGGGAACGCGCGACAATGGACGTTCGCTTGTCTCTGTATGCGCGATTGCAAACGCCGGTACAATCGCACATACAGAGCGCTCCTTTCAGAACGCTCAGGTCTGAACCCAGCGTAAGGAATACAGAGGCTGTGCATACACACTTGCCGGGGGGAGGGGGAACACACCCGGAAGTGCGCGCTTCTGGGTTTTTGTGCCCCCGGATGTGGTGGTCACGTTTGACCACGGCACCTGAGTGGTTAAAAGTCAATGATTGGTATTACTGCCAGTTGTGGACATTAGGCCCGCGTGTCTGCTGTGTGAAAGATGGCGGAGCAGGTGCCATCTTTAAAGTATGTCACATGTCGGGAAGCGGTTGATGGAAAGCTATGAAACTTTATAATGGAATTAGATCATAGACTATTGACACTGATTTTAAATTGTCATTTTTTTAATTTTCTACAATTTTGCTTCTGCAGAGTGTGTATAATTCCTTCACATAGGTGAATCAGTGAGGAAAGTGATAGGGGAAGCATCCAAGGTAGTAGATAGGGAGGAATGCACACACAATGCAGTTTGCAGGGAAGGAACCCCATAGATTGTGTACAATTAGGCCTCATGCACACGACCGTTGTTTGTTTCCGCGTCCGTTCCGCCGATTTTAGCGTTTCAGATGCGGACCCAATCATTTCTATGGAGCCTTTGAAAATGCGGATAGTGCACCATTTGCCATCTGCGTCTGTGGTTCCAGTCCATCAAAAAAATATAACCTGTCCTATGGTTCGCGGACCCATTTAAATCAATGGGACCGCTAAAAAATGCCGAGGCACACCCGATTGTCATCCACGTCCGCGTCCGTTTTATTCCTATCATTTGCATGGCAAACCTGTCTTACACTTTTTTTTTCCTTCCTTTATTTTCTGGTGGTCCTCCAAAAAAAAGGAAGACACACAGAAACACAACGGAAACAAAAAACGGAAACGGATCACGGGACAACGGAACCCCATTTTGCGGAACCGAAAACAACAACGGTCGTGTGCATGAGGCCTTATAGAGAGAAAACAGTGCATCTTTGCCAAGGGGGCTTTGTTTTCCGTCCAGCAAAACGGAAGCCAGACGGATCAGTTATGCTTGCCCATAGACCTCTATCATGATGGATCAAAACGGAATGCCTCTAAAGGTTTTCGCTTTGATTTCCGTCTGACAGATTCCGTTGTTTTCTGTTATAACCATGTTATAACGGAAAGCCATAACGGAGATGTGAACAAGCCCTGATTGGTGCCAGCCTTGTTATTCATGATCCAGGGGAAATTCACAGCATGCAGACTTCCTCAAGATCGAAATTATTCTTAATCTTAATGTTATGTTCCTCTCAGTAAGGCCTCATGCACACAACCGTATTTTTTTTGCGGTCCGCAAAAACGGGTTTCGTAGTTCCGTGATCCGTGTCCGTTTTTTCTTCCGTGGGTCTTCCTTGATTTTTGGAGGATCCATGGACATGAAGGAAAAAGTCGTTTTGGTGTCCGCCTGGCCGTGCGGAGCCAAACGGATCCGTCCTGTCTTACAATGCAAGTCAATGGGGACGGATCCGTTTCACGTTGACACAATATGGTGCAATTGCAAACGGATCCGTCCCCCATTGACTTTCAATGTAAAGTCAGGATTCCCTATTATACCATCGGATCGGAGTTTTCTCCAATCTGATGGTATATTTTAACTTGAAGCGTCCCCATCACCATGGGAACGCCTCTATGTTAGAATATACCATCGGATTTAAGTTAGATCGTGGAAACTCAGATCCGACAGTATATTCTAACACAGAGGCGTTCCCATAGTGATGGGGAAGCTTCAAGTTAGAATATACTACGAATTGTGTACATGACTGCCCCCTGCTGCCTGGCACCACCCGATCTCTTACAGGGGGCTATGATCCGCACAATTAACCCCTCAGGTGCCGCACCTGAGGTGTTAATTGTGCGTATCATAGCCCCCTGTAAGAGATCAGGGGCTGCCAGGCAGCAGGGGGCAGACCCCCTCCCTCCCCAGTTTAAATTTCATTGGTGGCCAGTGCGGACCCCCCCGGCCCCCCTCCCTCCTTCTATTGTATCAATTTCATTGGTGGCCAGTGTGTGGCCCCTCCCTCTCTCTACTGTATTCATTTCATTGGTGGCCAGTGCGGGCCCCCCTCCCTCCCTCTATTGTATTAATCTCATTGGTGGCCAGTGTGGCCCCCCCCCTCCCTCCCTCTATTGTATTAATTTCATTGGTGGCCAGTGTGCGGCCACAACGGTCGTGTGCATGAGGCCTAACACTGTGAATTGAAATGTGGTGTGAGATACAGAAACTAAGGCAAACCTTATGTATGTGAACGGCGTTAAAAGGTATTTGAGTTATGCCTCTTGCACACAACCGTATTTATTTTGCAGTCTGCAAAAAACATCTGCAAAAAATGCGGATGACGTCCGTGTGCATTCCGTATTTTGCGGAACGGAACAGCTGTCCCCTAATAGAACAGTCCTATCCTTGTCCGTTATGCGGACAATAATAGGACAAGTTCTATCTTTTAGCAGAACGGAAATACGGAAATACAGAAACAGAATGCACATGGAGTGCCTTCCGTTTTTTTCCCCAGACCCATTGAAATAAATGGTTCTGTATATGGCCCGCAAAAAAAGAAGGGAACGGAAACGGAAAGAAATTACGTTCGTGTGCAAGAGGCCTTAATGGAAGTTTTATTTTAAGTGGCACTTTAAAATGGTTGTCCAGCTTGTAATCCCTGGATTTAGACATTACCTGTTTAAGAGCCTGAACCTAAATGCATTACAAGGTGACCAAAGTATTACAGGATGATCACACTGAACTTCATCACAGGGTTGAAATCAAGATTTTTATTGGATGCCTGCAATTCTCCAAAGCCATGGGCTATGATGGATAGATCTCTTGCGTTCAGCTAATAGTGATGGAAGACGTTCTGTTAGCTACATATGTTCTACTTTAAGGCCCCTTGCAGACAAGCGTGTCCGGATCAGGTCCGGATGCGTTCAGTGAAAACTGCATGATTTCACAAGCAAGTCCATTCCGTTTTTGTTTGCGATCGCGTTCAGTTGTTCAGTTTTTATCGTGCGGGTGCAATGCGATTTATTGCGTTTTGCACGCGCGTGATAAAAAACTGAATGTTTACAAATAACATCTCCTAGCAACCATCCGTGAAAAACGCTTCACATCCGCACTTGCTTGCAGATGCAACTCCATTCATTTCTATGGGGCCAGCGTTGCGTGATAATCGCGGAATCTAGAACATGCTGCGATTTTCAAGCAACGCACAAGTGATGTGTGAAAACCAACACACATGTACACAGCCCCATTGAAATGAATGGGTGGGGATTCCGTGCGGGCGCAATGCGTTCGCATCACGCATTGCACCCGCGTGGAATACTCGCTCGTGTGAAAAGGGCCTAAAGGAGTTTTACTTCACTACTTATATCAATGGGCTATGTCTGTTACTATAGCTCATCT
This sequence comes from Bufo gargarizans, assembly GCF_014858855.1. Lineage (NCBI taxonomy): Eukaryota > Metazoa > Chordata > Amphibia > Anura > Bufonidae > Bufo > Bufo gargarizans. The sequence continues at coordinate 139,025,687 of NC_058081.1, forward strand.
CCATTCCAGTGAATAAGGCTTTTAGCTGCCATAGCTGACACAGCCTGCAGACCCTTTTTTCTAATCTTTGACTATCATTTTAAGGGCTCAAGCACACGACTGTGTGTATTTTCTGGTCCGCAAAATAAGGAGCCACAAAAAATACGGTTGACATCCGTGTGCCTTACGTATTTTGCGGAATGGAACAACTGGCCCCTAATAGAACAGTCCTATCCTTGTCCGCAATGTGGACAATAATAGGACATGTTCTATTTTTTTTTTTTGCGGAACGGATATACGGACAAACGGAAACGGAATGCACACGGGGTAATTTGCGTTTTTTTTCTCCGGACCTATTGAAATGAATGGTTCTGCATATGGCAGGAAGGAAAGAAAGTACGTTCGTGTGCATGAGCCCTAGGAAAGAGTTTGACTTTGACCTAATCAAATATGAACAGAATAAAGAATAAAGAATAAAAAGGCAAAAGCGCAGAAAATTTAAATACAATATTTGCCACATATTTGCAATAAAAAGCCTCAGTAGCTCGTGCGTGATTATGACGCATGCATATGAAAGTTTTTACTTGCTTTTTTTTCGTTTAAAGTGGTTAGTGGTCCGTTGATATGCCTTCAAATGATAGAAGTGAAATGTTGGGCACACACAAATACAAGACTGAATCAGCACATTTACCATTTTTCACATATGTTCTATTAAAGGGTATTTGAGGACACTATTAGAAATACCGCACAACTACTGTACAGTCAGATGTAACGCAAGCAGTTAAATGGGATTTTCTTCAAAATCTGAAAGGGGATTTAATTCAGAGTGCTCAACTACAAGTAGAATTTCAGAACCTGAATTAATTTAAAGAGCAGATATAAAATGCCTGTTAGGGCTCGTTCATACGAACGTGTGCTGCCTGTTGCCATATTGCGGACCGCATTTGAAGATCCGCAATACAAGGGCATTCCACATTACCGGTGCGGACCCATTCACTTCAATGGGTCCGCAAATCCGAAGATGCGGAATGGAAGCATGGAACGGAAGACTACGGAAGCACTACGGAGTGGTTCCTGGGGTTCCGTTCAGTGCCTGCGCACCGCAAAAGGATAGAACATCTATCTTTTTACGGAACGGAGGGATCGCGTACCCATTCAGGTGAATGGGTCCACGATCCCCATGCGGTTGCCCCACGGACGGTGCACACAGCACAGGCAAGGGCTTCACACGTTCATGTGAACGAGCCCTTAGTCTGTGGTTTGGAGGACTATTTAGCATATAAAAAATATTCAAACATTTCTAAGTCTTGAAAAGAATGATTTGATAGAGTAGCTTTTAATATATGAATGTTAGTTGTCAAAAAAGCAGATATGACCATTTTTATTTGAAAAGTATATCTTTTAAAGGAATTTGTGTTCTGCTAATTAAAACCAGACAGTTGATACATGCAGGTTACATAATACAAAAGCGAATAAAAGCCCAAATAAAATAGTGGGCAGCATTTAATCCCCCGGTTGGACGCGGGCGGCATACAGGTATGATGGCGGTTCCAGACGCACCTCATGACGCTATTCAAACACAGGGGCACACTCGATTTTAATGGCTTAATCTTGATTGGTGAGTTGTGCATTTAAATAAAACACATTTTCAAGGAGAGCCGCGCCCCCAGATGAACGTGTTGCCGAAACGCGCGCCAGGGTGTGTGGTTCTCCTATGGTGACTACTCTAGCTATGGGTATTTAAGAAATAGATTTATCTGCTATTTGTTTATTGTCTAAGTGAGGAGTCGAGAGCATTAGATTTAATAGACACAAGTCTTTATTAACTGATTAATGTCCGATTACTATTTACCGGGCAGTGAAGCAATGCATATTACTCGACTCCCCTCTGTGTTAACTATAGTATTATATTATCCCTCAGGCAAATACCACACTTTTACTTTGGTGTATTTCATCTCGATTTTTATCATGTTGTATATGTGATCAATAAAGATTATTGTTACTTTTTGAGCCATTTGAGACTCAGTTGTTTTTTGTATAGGTCTGCTAATTAAAACCAGACACATTCTTTTTTTAATCTATTTTTCATTTTCTGATTAAGATTTCCTATTTTCTGTACATGATATGGGGGCAGCCATCTTGACTGAGCTGTTGTTAACAGTATTTCGAGATGGACTATAGACACAATAGTCTGGAGCGGGCTCATTGACTTCTGTAGAGGAGTTCTATAGACATGCTCTGTGCAGGGGTCAGGGAGTGTCATGTTCTAGCAGGGGTCATACGGACCCCTAGAACATCTCACAGGCATACAACACCAAGGCAAGCAATCAGACAACAAGGCAAGGACTAACCAAAACAAGTACTTTATTAACTTGGAAACGGACACGACAGTAAGCTGGACCAGCAGGTAACAGCATAGTGGCAGATAATACCACTGGACCAAGTGCACTGGTTTGACTTAGGGCCAAACCCAGAGGGCGGAGACTAAATGAGCCCCATTCTTCACAGAGCCCCTGATGGTGGGGATGAACTTAGTCAAGGGTTCACCTGTTGCACCTCCAGGATGGTCTCGGTGCACTTAGCCACTTACCTGCACAAAACAAGGTTGGTGCAAGCACCAGCGGTCCAGACAAACACAAGACAAAACTGGAACCCAGGCACACGAACAGGAACCCAAACATAACCAGAACACCGGACACTGCTCAGACAAGACATAGTGAGAACCAGAAAACACGACATATGCCTGGACCCCATGCGGAACGGATAGATGGCAGTCACAGACAGAGTTGCTCAGACAAGACAGGCAGATGCCTGGACCCCATGCGGAACGGATGCATGGCGGTCACAGACAGAGCTGCACACAAGACACAGAACCGAACTAGCAGATCCCATGTTTCCCATGTGGAGGTAGTCCATAGGCAAACAGACAGAGCTGCACACAAGACACGGAACAGGTAGATAACTAGACCCTTTGCAGACACTGCTACATAGCAGTCCTAGTCAGAGCTGCACACATGGACTAAGATGTCCTCCCTCTGGAGAACCCAGAAGCCCTCTCAACGAGGGCAAAACAGACATAACATGAATGTGGAGAAACATCAAGCAGGAGATAATGACAAGGTGACTTTGATGTTTCACTAGGTGACCACACAGACAGGACAGATGGAAAAAAAACAGTTCAAGTGCATAGTTCCTGCACCCAGCAAAGCTGGAGACAGACTGACACACCAAACCTACAGCTCACAAGATAATATAGAGCAGGTGACCTGATAAACCACACCCAGGCCCAGACCTGGGAACGCTAACCCCACAAGAGCCAGGAGTAACGAGCACAGAACATACCAGGTTACAGTTCACACACAGGTCACATAAGCTGCAGTTCACACACACGAAGCCCCAACTACACGTAGCTCATAGCAACCAACATGCACGGAATCCATCATAGCCAGTACGCCAGAGCTACCAAAGCAAGTACGTATGGCAACCCATGACACAGTGAACTACGCTGTGACAGGGAGGGAGTATATACTGTAAGATGTGGCATCACCTGTTGTGGAGCCTGTGTTATCTCTACAGAGGTGCTATCATTGTAATCTTGTCTGGGATGAAGTCGGCCAGTGCGAAAATTGCAGGATTTATATTTTTTAAACTATAGATAGTAGCATTGAAAATTTTAAAACAAATCAACAAATATTCGAAAAATATGTTTAACCGAAATCTTGATGCAAACAACAGGTCATTTTCTGATGACACATTCCCTTTAAAGAGAGTCCGTCACCATGAAATTCGCTGTTAAGTCAGGCATAATGTCTTGCAAAATATAAATAAAATAGTTTTCCGTTATGTTTTTGCTATAATGTCTATCAGCGCTGCAGATCCCCGTGTGAAGTGGGCTCAATTCACAATAAGCGTCAGAATAAAAATAAAGGTGATCGCGCTGCCTAGATCCACAATGACATCAGAAAATTGCCGAACTGTCCCACTTATCTTGGACACCGCCAGACATCGAAATCCTCTACGGTCTGAAAATCTTCACAACAACCGTTTACTTGTGGATGTTTTAAAAGTAGAATCACCATATAAAATAAGCATTTACTATACTCACAATGAGGATGGTAAAATAAGCATTGAATAAAATGTATCCACATAAGAGAAAACCGCCCGACCTAGGTTTCGCCTGGTTTCCTTCATTGTGAGTATAATAAATCCTTATTTTATATGGTCATTCTGGCGGTACTTCACTATGTGTGCCTACTTTTAAAACTTTCCACAGTAGTCATTGTGGATCTAGGCAGCTCGATCACCTTTTTTTTTATAATGTCTTGTAAGGCTAGCTCAACTGACTGTAATGATACATATTTCACTTAATGATCTTTTAGTTCATTCCGGAGAAAAAGTACTAAATGAGCAGTTAAGTGCACCGAAGGCAGGCCCAAGCCACTCTGTGCACCCCTGCTCCTCGCTCCCCTTCTTGGTTGGCAATGACAGGTTTCTGCATAGTTATCTGGCCTGACCCTGCCGATCAAGAAGGAGGGGGAGGGGGTGGCAGAGCTATCATGAGGACCAAGGGCCCACCTTTGGTGGACTAAACTGCTCATTTTCATATGAACTACAAGTACTTTTTCTCTACAATCATGCAATGGATTAATGTACAATATAGCAATTGTCCACTCTATATGCTTATATAGACAAGTATTTTATACAAGATCCTTTTTCATTATGGTTAAGTTCCTATTCTTTATACAGCAGTTCAGCCAATCAATAATAACCACATTATTGGTTTGTCATTACAGCAGGATTTTATGTTTGCTACTGACTGTAAAATCATTGAGAACCTCTTCTAAATGTAATGCATTTATTCTAATCGTTATGCTATTCACTATCATAAAATACCTACAGTATATTTTTATAGCTGATTGAACAGTACTTGACTCTTAGGACATGCACATCAATCACAGCTTGACAATTTTAGCTTGAATCCCCCATCAGTTATTCGTTTCATGCTCCCAAACAATGTAGACAGACCCACATTTATCACAGCAACCAGAGGTAGGCTGAGAAAGGGAAGAGTCTTGCTGACATAGCGGAAATATATTGGAGTCATCGCTCTTTCCATGAAAAGAGGCAGGAGAGCAGAGATCGGGTGAGACCTTCATTTTTATGCCTACTTTATATGAATGAATTCCAGTTCTATAAGAGTCAGAAGAAACAGCTATATGTAAAATTGCTATGTATTTATGGCATGCTGCCCAAAGGGGCCAAAGAATTGAAGGTTATTTCTACTTTGCCGTTTTCTAGGATTTTATTCTTGTATAATTGGTTATGAATGTTATTTGATATGATAGAAAAGCAATTTACTAACAAATCAGTGGTTAAAGGGAATGTGTCACCATGAAAATGCTAAATATCCTTCTGGTAGCATGTAACAGAGCAGAAGGATCTGAGCAGATTGATATATAGTTTTATGAGAAAAGATTTAGTAAAACTTTTAATTTATACTTTTACATCCCTGCTCATTCTGGGCTTTAAAGTCCAGGAGACGGTCCTATCAGTGATTGACAGCTATCTCTGTATACACAGTCATAGAGGGAAGGTCCTATCAGTGACTGACAGCTATCTCTGTATACACAGTCATAGAGGGAAGGTCCTATCAGTGACTGACAGCTATCTCTGTATACACAGTCATAGAGGGAAGGTCCTATCAGTGACTGACAGCTATCTCTGTATACACAGTCATAGAGGGAAGGTCCTATCAGTGACTGACAGCTATCTCTGTATACACAGTCATAGAGGGAAGGTCCTATCAGTGACTGACAGCTATCTCTGTATACACAGTCATAGAGGGAAGGTCCTATCAGTGACTGACAGCTATCTCTGTATACACAGTCATAGAGGGAAGGTCCTATCAGTGACTGACAGCTATCTCTGTATACACAGTCATAGAGGGAAGGTCCTATCAGTGACTGACAGCTATCTCTGTATACACAGTCATAGAGGGAAGGTCCTATCAGTGACTGACAGCTATCTCTGTATACACAGTCATAGAGGGAAGGTCCTATCAGTGACTGACAGCTGTCTCTGTATACACAGTCATAGAGGGAAGGTCCTATCAGTGACTGACAGCTCTCTGTGTATACACAGTCATAGAGGGAAGGTCCTATCAGTGACTGACAGCTATCTCTGTATACACAGTCATAGAGGGAAGGTTCTATCAGTGACTGACAGCTATCTCTGTATACACAGTCATAGAGGGAAGGTCCTATCAGTGATTGACAGTTATCTCTGTATACACAGTCATAGAGGGAAGGTCCTATCAGTGACTGACAGCTGTCTCTGTATACACAGTCATAGAGGGAAGGTCCTATCAGTGACTGACAGCTATCTCTGTATACACAGTCATAGAGGGAAGGTCCTATCAGTGACTGACAGCTATCTCTGTATACACAGTCATAGAGGGAAGGTCCTATTAGTGACTGGAAGCTATCTCTGTATACACAGTCTTAGAGGGAAGGCTGTCAGTCACTGACAGGACCGCCTCCATGATGTCAAAGCCCAAAATGAGTAGGAATTGAAATGAATAAATGATGTTATAATAATACGTTAAAAATATATAATAATATGAATAAAATATGTTATAATAATATGTTTATAAGTTATACTGAGTTTTTCCCCATAAAACTATAAAACAATCTGCTCAGCTCCTCCTGCTCTATAACATGCTGCCTGTAGCTCAGACACCATGTTCAATGTGTCAGGTTCCCTTTAAATCAAGTGTTTATGTCCATATTTTTGAAAATTTAATGTGTTTTTTTATTTCCCATATCACGATTAGGGATGAGCAAATCAACCACTTGGAACTGAACCCGAGTTCGGGAAATGTTTTTTTACAGTAAAAGTTAATTTATGAAGTTATTACTAGAGTTGAGCGAACACCTGGATGTTCGGGTTCGAGAAGTTCGGCCGAACATCCCGGAAATGTTCGGGTTCGGGATCCGAACCCGATCCGAACTTCGTCCCGAACCCGAACCCCATTGAAGTCAATGGGGACCCGAACTTTTCGGCACTAAAAAGGCTGTAAAACAGCCCAGGAAAGAGCTAGAGGGCTGCAAAAGGCAGCAACATGTAGGTAAATCCCCTGCAAACAAATGTGGATAGGGAAATGAATTAAAATAAAAATTAAATAAATAAAAATTAACCAAAATCAATTGGAGAGAGGTTCCATAGCAGAGAATCTGGCTTCCCGTCACCCACCACTGGAACAGTCCATTCTCAGATATTTAGGCCCCGGCACCCAGGCAGAGGAGAGAGGTCCCGTAACAGAGAATCTGTCTTCATGTCAGCAGAGAATTAGTCTGCATGTCATAGCAGAGAATGAGGCTTCACGTCAGCCACCACTGCAACAGTCCATTGGCATATATTTAGGCCCAGCACCCAGGCAGAGGAGGGAGGTCCCGTAACAGAGAATCTGGCTTCATGTCAGCAGAGAATTAGTCTGCATGTCATAGCAGAGAATGAGGCTTCACGTCAGCCACCACTGCAACAGTCCATTGGCATATATTTAGGCCCAGCACACACACAGGCAGAGGAGAGAGGTCCCGTAACAGAGAATCTGTCTTCATGTCAGCAGAGAATTAGTCTGCATGTCATAGCAGAGAATGAGGCTTCACGTCAGCCACCACTGCAACAGTCCATTGGCATATATTTAGGCCCAGCACACACACAGGCAGAGGAGAGAGGTCCCGTAACAGAGAATCTGGCTTCATGTCAGCAGAGAATCAGTCTGCATGTCATAGCAGAGAATGAGGCTTCACGTCAGCCACCACTGCAACAGTCCATTGGCATATATTTAGGCCCAGCACACACACAGGCAGAGGAGAGAGGTCCCGTAACAGAGGATCTGGCTTCATGTCAGCAGAGAATCAGTCTGCATGTCATAGCAGAGAATCAGGCTTCACGTCAGCCACCACTGCAACAGTCCATTGTCATAAATTTAGGCCCAGCACCCAGGCAGAGGAGAGAGGTCCCGTAACAGACAATCTGGCTTCATGTCAGCAGAGAATTAGTCTGCATGTCATTGCAGAGAATCAGGCTTCACGTCAGCCACCACTGCAACAGTCCATTGGCATATATTTAGGCCTAGCACACAGGCAGAGGAGAGAGGTCCCGTAACAGACAATCTGGCTTCATGTCAGCAGAGAATCAGTCTGCATGTCATAGCAGAGAATGAGGCTTCACGTCACCCACCACTGCAACAGTCCATTGGCATATATTTAGGCCTAGCACACAGGCAGAGCAGAGAGGTCCCGTAACAGACAATCTGGCTTCATGACAGCAGAGAATCAGTCTGCATGTCATAGCAGAGAATGAGGCTTCACGTCACCCACCACTGCAACAGTCCATTGGCATATATTTAGGCCTAGCACACAGGCAGAGCAGAGAGGTCCCGTAACAGACGATCTGGCTTCATGTCAGCAGAGAATCAGTCTGCATGTCATAGCAGAGAATGAGGCTTCACGTCAGCCACCACTGCAACAGTCCATTGGCATATATTTAGGCCCAGCACCCAGGCAGAGGAGGGAGGTCCCGTAACAGAGAATCTGTCTTCATGTCAGCAGAGAATTAGTCTGCATGTCATAGCAGAGAATGAGGCTTCACGTCAGCCACCACTGCAACAGTCCATTGGCATATATTTAGGCCCAGCACACACACAGGCAGAGGAGAGAGGTCCCGTAACAGAGAATCTGTCTTCATGTCAGCAGAGAATTAGTCTGCATGTCATAGCAGAGAATGAGGCTTCACGTCAGCCACCACTGCAACAGTCCATTGGCATATATTTAGGCCCAGCACACACACAGGCAGAGGAGAGAGGTCCCGTAACAGACAATCTGGCTTCATGTCAGCAGAGAATTAGTCTGCATGTCATAGCAGAGAATGAGGCTTCACGTCACCCACCACTGCAACAGTCCATTGGCATATATTTAGGCCCAGCACCCAGGCAGAGGAGGGAGGTCCCGTAACAGAGAATCTGTCTTCATGTCAGCAGAGAATTAGTCTGCATGTCATAGCAGAGAATGAGGCTTCACGTCAGCCACCACTGCAACAGTCCATTGGCATATATTTAGGCCCAGCACACACACAGGCAGAGGAGAGAGGTCCCGTAACAGACAATCTGGCTTCATGTCAGCAGAGAATTAGTCTGCATGTCATAGCAGAGAATGAGGCTTCACGTCACCCACCACTGCAACAGTCCATTGGCATATATTTAGGCCCAGCACCCAGGCAGAGGAGGGAGGTCCCGTAACAGAGAATCTGTCTTCATGTCAGCAGAGAATTAGTCTGCATGTCATAGCAGAGAATGAGGCTTCACGTCAGCCACCACTGCAACAGTCCATTGGCATATATTTAGGCCCAGCACACACACAGGCAGAGGAGAGAGGTCCCGTAACAGAGGATCTGGCTTCATGTCAGCAGAGAATCAGTCTGCATGTCATAGCAGAGAATCAGGCTTCACGTCAGCCACCACTGCAACAGTCCATTGTCATAAATTTAGGCCCAGCACCCAGGCAGAGGAGAGAGGTCCCGTAACAGAGAATCTGGCTTCATGTCAGCAGAGAATCAGTCTTCATATCATAGCAGAGAATCAGGCTTCACGTCACCCACCACTGTAAGAGTCAATTTTCATAAATTTAGGCCCAGAACCCAGGCAGAGGAGAAAGGTCCCGTAACAGACAATCTGGCTTCATGTCAGCAGAGAATCAGTCTTCATATCATAGCAGAGAATCAGGCTTCACGTCACCCACCACTGTAAGAGTCAATTTTCATAAATTTAGGCCCAGAACCCAGGCAGAGGAGAAAGGTCCCGTAACAGACAATCTGGCTTCATGTCAGCAGAGAATCAGTCTTCATATCATAGCAGAGAATCAGGCTTCACGTCACCCACCACTGTAAGAGTCAATTTTCATAAATTTAGGCCCAGAACCCAGGCAGAGGAGAAAGGTCCCGTAACAGACAATCTGGCTTCATGTCAGCAGAGAATCAGTCTTCATATCATAGCAGAGAATCAGGCTTCACGTCACCCACCACTGTAAGAGTCAATTTTCATAAATTTAGGCCCAGAACCCAGGCAGAGGAGAAAGGTCCCGTAACAGACAATCTGGCTTCATGTCAGCAGAGAATCAGTCTTCATATCATAGCAGAGAATCAGGCTTCACGTCACCCACCACTGCAACAGTCCATTGGCATATATTTAGGCCTAGCACACAGGCAGAGCAGAGAGGTCCCGTAACAGACAATCTGGCTTCATGTCAGCAGAGAATCAGTCTGCATGTCATAGCAGAGAATGAGGCTTCACGTCACCCACCACTGCAACAGTCCATTGGCATATATTTAGGCCCAGAACCCAGGCAGAGGAGAAAGGTCCCGTAACAGACAATCTGGCTTCATGTCAGCAGAGAATCAGTCTTCATATCATAGCAGAGAATCAGGCTTCACGTCACCCACCACTGCAACAGTCCATTGGCATATATTTAGGCCTAGCACACAGGCAGAGCAGAGAGGTCCCGTAACAGACAATCTGGCTTCATGACAGCAGAGAATCAGTCTGCATGTCATAGCAGAGAATCAGGCTTCACGTCAGCCACCACTGCAACAGTCCATTGTCATAAATTTAGGCCCAGCACCCAGGCAGAGGAGAGAGGTCCCGTAACAGACAATCTGGCTTCATGTCAGCAGAGAATTAGTCTGCATGTCATAGCAGAGAATCAGGCTTCATGTCAGCCACCACTGCAACAGTCCATTGGCATATATTTAGGCCTAGCACACAGGCAGAGGAGAGGTTCATTCAACTTTGGGTAGCATCGCAATATAATGGTAAAATGAAAATAAAAATAGGATTGAATGAGGAAGTGCCCTGGAGTCCAATAATATATGGTTATGGGGAGGTAGTTAATGTCTAATCTGGACAAGGGACGGACAGGTCCTGTGGGATCCATGCCTGGTTCATTTTTATGAACGTCAGCTTGTCCACATTGGCTGTAGACAGGCGGCTGCGTTTGTCTGTAATGACGCCCCCTGCCGTGCTGAATACACGTTCAGACAAAACGCTGGCTGCCGGGCAGGCCAGCACCTCCAAGGCATAAAAGGCTAGCTCTGGCCACGTGGACAATTTAGAGACCCAGAAGTTGAATGGGGCCGAACCATCAGTCAGTACGTGGAGGGGTGTGCACACGTACTGTTCCACCATGTTAGTGAAATGTTGCCTCCTGCTAACACGTTGCGTATCAGGTGGTGGTGCAGTTAGCTGTGGCGTGTTGACAAAAGTTTTCCACATCTCTGCCATGCTAACCCTGCCCTCAGAGGAGCTGGCCGTGACACAGCTGCCTTGGCGACCTCTTGCTCCTCCTCTGCCTTGGCCTTGGGCTTCCACTTGTTCCCCTGTGACATTTGGGAATGCTCTCAGTAGCGCGTCTACCAACGTGCGCTTGTACTCGCGCATCTTCCTATCACGCTCCAGTGCAGGAAGTAAGGTGGGCACATTGTCTTTGTAGCGTGGATCCAGCAGGGTGGCAACCCAGTAGTCCGCACAGGTTAAAATGTGGGCAACTCTGCTGTCGTTGCGCAGGCACTGCAGCATGTAGTCGCTCATGTGTGCCAGGCTGCCCAGGGATAAGGACAAGCTGTCCTCTGTGGGAGGCGTATCGTCATCGTCCTGCCTTTCCCCCCAGCCACGCACCAGTGATGGACCCGAGCTGCGTTGGGTGCCACCCCGCTGTGACCATGCTTCATCCTCATCCTCCTCCACCTCCTCCTCATCCTCGTCCTCCTCGTCCTCCAGTAGTGGGCCCTGGCTGGCCACATTTGTACCTGGCCTCTGCTGTTGCCAAAAACCTCCCTCTGAGTCACTTCGAAGAGACTGGCCTGAAAGTGCTAAAAATGACCCCTCTTCCTCCTCCTCCTCCTCCTCCTCCTGGGCCACCTCCTCTTCCATCATCGCCCTAAGTGTTTTCTCAAGGAGACATAGAAGTGGTATTGTAACGCTGATAACGGTGTCATCGCCACTGGCCATGTTGGTGGAGTACTCGAAACAGCGCAACAGGGCACACAGGTCTCGCATGGAGGCCCAGTCATTGGTGGTGAAGTGGTGCTGTTCTGTAGTGCGACTGACCCGTGCGTGCTGCAGCTGAAACTCCACTATGGCCTGCTGCTGCTCGCACAGTCTGTCCAGCATGTGCAAGGTGGAGTTCCACCTGGTGGGCACGTCGCATATGAGGCGGTGAGCGGGAAGGCCGAAGTTACGCTGTAGCGCAGACAGGCGAGCAGCAGCAGGATGTGAACGCCGGAAGCGCGAACAGACGGCCCGCACTTTATGCAGCAGCTCTGACATGTCGGGGTAGTTGTGAATGAACTTCTGCACCACCAAATTCAGCACATGCGCCAAGCAAGGGATGTGCGTCAAATTGGCTAGTCCCAGAGCTGCAACGAGATTTCGCCCATTATCACACACCACCAGGCCGGGCTTGAGGCTCACCGGCAGCAACCACTCGTCGGTCTGTTGTTCTATACCCCGCCACAACTCCTGTGCGGTGTGGGGCCTGTCCCCCAAACATATGAGTTTCAGAATGGCCTGCTGACGTTTACCCCGGGCTGTGCTGAAGTTGGTGGTGAAGGTGTGTGGCTGACTGGATGAGCAGGTGGAAGAAGAGGAGGAGGAAGCCGAGAAGGAGGAGGTGGCAACAGGAGGCAAAGAATGTTGCCCTGCGATCCTTGGCGGCGGAAGGACGTGCGCCAAACAGCTCTCCGCCTGGGGCCCAGCTGCCACTACATTTACCCAGGATGCAGTTAGGGAGATATAGCGTCCCTGGCCGTGCTTACTGGTCCACGTATCTGTGGTTAGGTGGACCTTGCCACAGATGGCGTTGCGCAGTGCACACTTGATTTTATCGGATACTTGGTTGTGCAGGGAAGGCACGGCTCTCTTGGAGAAGTAGTGCCGGCTGGGAACAACATACTGTGGGACAGCAAGCGACATGAGCTGTTTGAAGCTGTCTGTGTCCACCAGCCTAAATGACAGCATTTCATAGGCCAGTAGTTTAGAAATGCTGGCATTCAGGGCCAGGGATCGAGGGTGGCTAGGTGGGAATTTACGCTTTCTATCAAATGTTTGTGAGATGGAGAGCTGAACGCTGGCGTGTGACATGGTTGAGACGCTTGGTGACGGAGGTGGTGGTGGTGGTGTTGGTGGTACATCCCCTGTTTGCTGGGCGGCAGGTGCCAACGTTCCTCCAGAGGCGGAGGAAGAGGCCGAGGCGGCAGCAGCAGAATAGGCCGAGGCGGCAGCAGCAGAAGAGGTAGCAGGGGGAGCCTGAGTGACTTCCTTGGTTTTAAGGTGTTTACTCCACTGCAGTTCATGCTTTGCATGCAGGTGCCTGGTCATGCAGGTTGTGCTCAGGTTCAGAACGTTAATGCCTCGCTTCAGGCTCTGATGGCACAGCGTGCAAACCACTCGGGTCTTGTCGTCAGCACATTGTTTGAAGAAGTGCCATGCCAGGGAACTCCTTGAAGCTGCCTTTGGGGTGCTCGGTCCCAGATGGCGGCGGTCAGTAGCAGGCGGAGTCTCTTGGCGGCGGGTGTTCTGCTTTTGCCCACTGCTCCCTCTTTTGCTACGCTGTTGGCTCGGTCTCACCACTGCCTCTTCCTCCGAACTGTGAAAGTCAGTGGCACGACCTTCATTCCATGTGGGGTCTAGGACCTCATCGTCCCCTGCATCGTCTTCCACCCAGTCTTGATCCCTGACCTCCTGTTCAGTCTGCACACTGCAGAAAGACGCAGCAGTTGGCACCTGTGTTTCGTCATCATCAGAGACATGCTGAGGTGGTATTCCCATGTCCTCATCATCAGGAAACATAAGTGGTTGTGCGTCAGTGCATTCTATGTCTTTCACCGCTGGGGAAGGGCTAGGTGGATGCCCTTGGGAAACCCTGCCAGCGGAGTCTTCAAACAGCATAAGAGACTGCTGCATAACTTGAGGCTGAGACAGTTTCCCTGGTATGCATGGGGGTGATGTGACAGACTGATGGGGTTGGTTTTCAGGCGCCATCTGTGCGCTTTCTGCAGAAGACTGGGTGGGAGATAATGTGAACGTGCTGGATCCACTGTCGGCCACCCAATTGACTAATGCCTGTACCTGCTCAAGGCCTTACCATCCTTAGAACGGCATTGGGCCCCACCATATATCGCTGTAAATTCTGGCGGCTACTGGGACCTGAGGTAGTTGGTACACTAGGACGTGTGGATGTGGCAGAACGGCCACGTCCTCTCCCAGCACCAGAGGGTCCACTAACACCACCACGACCATGTCCACGTCCGCGTCCCTTACTAGATGTTTTTCTCATTGTTATGGTTCACCACAACAACAAATATATTATTTGGCCCAATGTATTGTATTCAAATTCAGCGGGATATAAATTTGAGGCCTAGTATTTAGGCGCTGGGTGACCGGTATGGATTTAGTGACAGAATTAGACTTGGAAATGCACAGAAGCGTGTGTGTGAAGTTATTCTGAATGACCCTATGTGCACCTTCAATATGATCTACCCTTTTAGGGATAGATTTCAAATAGCTCTGATATAGCAGAAACGACTAAATTATGAAATTGCTAAATTGGGAATTGTATTTCAACCCAGAACAAAAAATGTGCTTTGACGGACACTAAATAACTTTCCCAGCCACAACAGGACAGCGGTAACGAGAGATTTAGCGGGATATAAATTTGAGGCCTAGTATTTAGGCGCTGGGTGACAGGTATGGGTTTAGTGACAGAATTAGATTTGGAAATGCACAGTAGCGGGTGTGTGAAGTTATTCTGAATGACCCTATGTGCACCTTGAATATTATATACCCTTTTAGGGATAGATTTCAAATAGCTCTGATATAGCAGAAACCACTAAATTATGAAATTGCTAAATTGGGAATTGTATTTCAACCCAGAACAAGAAATGTGCTTGAACGGACACTAAATAACTCGCCCAGCTACAGCACTAGGGACAGATTTAGCGGGATATAAATTTGAGGCCTAGTATTTAGGCGCTGGGTGACAGGTATGGGTTTAGTGCCAGAATTAGACTTGGAAATACACAGTAGCGGGTGTGTGTGAAGTTATTCTGAATGACCCAATGTGCACCTTGAATATTATATACCCTTTTAGGGATAGATTTCAAATAGCTCTGATATAGCAGAAACCACTAAATTATGAAATTGCTAAATTGGGAATTGTATTTCAACCCAGAACAAGAAATGTGCTTGAACGGACACTAAATAACTCGCCCAGCTACAGCACTAGGGACAGATTTAGCGGGATATAAATTTGAGGCCTAGTATTTAGGCGCTGGGTGACAGGTATGGGTTTAGTGCCAGAATTAGACTTGGAAATACACAGTAGCGGGTGTGTGTGAAGTTATTCTGAATGACCCAATGTGCACCTTGAATATTATATACCCTTTTAGGGATAGATTTCAAATAGCTCTGATATAGCAGAAACCACTAAATTATGAAATTGCTAAATTGGGAATTGTATTTCAACCCAGAACAAGAAATGTGCTTGAACGGACACTAAATAACTCGCCCAGCTACAGCACTAGGGACAGATTTAGCGGGATATAAATTTGAGGCCTAGTATTTAGGCGCTGGGTGACAGGTATGGGTTTAGTGCCAGAATTAGACTTGGAAATACACAGTAGCGGGTGTGTGTGAAGTTATTCTGAATGACCCAATGTGCACCTTGAATATTATATACCCTTTTAGGGATAGATTTCAAATAGCTCTGATATAGCAGAAACCACTAAATTATGAAATTGCTAAATTGGGAATTGTATTTCAACCCAGAACAAGAAATGTGCTTGAACGGACACTAAATAACTCGCCCAGCTACAGCACTAAGGACAGATTTAGCGGGATATAAATTTGAGGCCTAGTATTTAGGCGCTGGGTGACAGGTATGGGTTTAGTGCCAGAATTAGACTTGGAAATACACAGTAGCGGGTGTGTGTGAAGTTATTCTGAATGACCCAATGTGCACCTTGAATATTATATACCCTTTTAGGGATAGATTTCAAATAGCTCTGATATAGCAGAAACCACTAAATTATGAAATTGCTAAATTGGGAATTGTATTTCAACCCAGAACAAGAAATGTGCTTGAACGGACACTAAATAACTCGCCCAGCTACAGCACTAGGGACAGATTTAGCTGGATATAAATTTGAGGCCTAGTATTTAGGCGCTGCGTGACAGGTATGGGTTTAGTGACAGAATTAGACTTGGAAATACACAGTAGCGGGTGTGTGTGAAGTTATTCTGAATGACCCAATGTGCACCTTGAATATTATATACCCTTTTAGGGATAGATTTCAAATAGCTCTGATATAGCAGAAACCACTAAATTATGAAATTGCTAAATTGGGAATTGTATTTCAACCCAGAACAAGAAATGTGCTTGAACGGACACTAAATAACTCGCCCAGCTACAGCACTAGGGACAGATTTAGCTGGATATAAATTTGAGGCCTAGTATTTAGGCGCTGGGTGACCGGTATGGATTTAGTGACAGAATTAGACTGGGATATGGCCAAAAAATAAACAGACTATTGCTGGTTAAATGCACTTGGTGTGACAGCTTCACCCTGATGTAGGCTTTAGCCAAAAAACAACCACACCATTGAGGGTTAAATGCACTTGGTGACAGGCGCAGCTTGCCCCTGATTTAGTATATGGCCAAAAAATGAACAGACTATTGCTGGTTAAATGCACTTGGTGTGACAGCTTCACCCTGATGTAGGCTTTAGCCAAAAAACAACCACACCATTGAGGGTTAAATGCACTTGGTGACAGGCGCAGCTTGCCCCTGATTTAGTATATGGCCAAAAAATGAACAGACTATTGCTGGTTAAATGCACTTGGTGTGACAGCTTCACCCTGATGTAGGCTTTAGCCAAAAAACAACCACACCATTGAGGGTTAAATGCACTTGGTGACAGGCGCAGCTTGCCCCTGATTTTGTATATGGCCAAAAAATGAACAGACTATTGCTGGTTAAATGCACTTGGTGTGACAGCTTCACCCTGATGTAGGCTTTAGCCAAAAAACAACCACACCATTGAGGGTTAAATGCACTTGGTCGCAGCTTGTGCTGGCGCACCACAAGACACAAAATGGCCGCCGATCACCCCAGAAAAATGTGACTGACAAACGGTCTGTGCAGCCTAAAAACAGTGAGCAATTGAGGATCAGCAGCTCAATGATCCACAGCTGCAGATCGATCAGTTAATCAAGTCCTTTGGAGGAGTTAATCTGCCTAATCTCGCCCTACTGTCGCAGCCGCAACCTCTCCCTACGCTAATCAGAGCAGAGTGACGGGCGGCGCTATGTGACTCCAGCTTAAATAGAGGCTGGGTCACATGGTGCTCTGGCCAATCACAGCCATGCCAATAGTAGGCATGGCTGTGATGGCCTCTTGGGGCAAGTAGTATGACGCTTGTTGATTGGCTGCTTTGCAGCCTTTCAAAAAGCGCCAAGAAAGCGTCACAAAAGCGCGAAGAAAGCGACGAACACCGAACCCGAACCCGGACTTTTACGAAAATGTCCGGGTTCGGGTCCGTGTCACGGACACCCCAAAATTCGGTACGAACCCGAACTATACAGTTCGAGTTCGCTCATCCCTAGTTATTACCCAAAGTCTCACGAGACTTCGTGAAGCAATAACTTCGGCTTATCGGAGCCAATACATTCTAACACTGTACGGAGCTCCTGCTACATACAGTATTGGAACAAAGTTTTATGTGAATCGACTTCGGATGTTTCATTCAAAGTCGATTTGCTCATTCCTAATCACAATCTATATTTAAAAAATCCTGAGACCTGAAAGTGGCTACAAGATACTATCCAGATGGCACCTTACCCCAGTATTACTAAATAAATATAATCCTAGCTATGACCCCTGCTGTTGGAGGTGCGACCAACACGTCGGAATTGTACTTCCACCTGCTCTGGTCTTGCCCTCTTATAAAACCATATTGGTCCTCAGTGTTGGACCAAATCAACCAACTCACCAGACTAACCCTCCCTCTCACGCCAGAAATTTGCTTGCTACATCTCTTCTCGGATAAAATCCCTAAAAAAACTCTATGGCTACATTCACACGTCAGTATTTTCCTATATCCCGATTTTCGGTCCGTTTTTTGCGGATCCGTTGTTCCTGAAAATGTTTCCGTTTAATCCTGTGAAAATACAGGATTGTTACTGACACAGGAAAAGATCTACAGGAGCTTCATTAACCAATCTAGAATGATTGTACAGTATATGTGTTACTCTAAAATGCACTGATAATATGCCTCCACGTGTGTACTAAATCCTTTAGGGGGTTCTACGTGTATTCTAACTTTAGGGTTGGGAATCTTTTTTCAGTCTTTCTATTAGGAATGCCTTTCATGTGTCACTTGAGCTGTCCAGCAGCTGCCTCCGGCCACTTGTCTAAAAGACGTTAAAAAAAACCTAAAAAAAACCCACAAAACTAAAATCATATTGTAATCATGGTGTAAAATTCACTTTGACTAAAGCTGCATTGATAATGGTTTTTCTATCATTTAGGCTCTGCTCACATGTGTAGTAGTGTCCTGTATGAGTGGATTACAGTGTGCCTAAACGATTCTTAGGCTACTTTCACACTCACGTTTTGGGCGGATCCATCATGGATCTGAAAAAACGGATCCGTTACAATAATACAACTGCATGCATCCGTCATGAACGGATCCATTTGTATTGTCTGTAACATAGCCAAGACTGATCCGTCATGAACTCCATTGAAAGTCAATGGAGGACGGATCCGCTGCAAGCGGCGTTTTGGTGTCCGCCTCTAAAGCGGAATGGAGACGGAATGGAGGCGAACTGATGCATTCTGAGCGGATCCTTTTCCATTCAGAATGCATTAGGGCAAAACTGATCAGTTTTGGAGCGCTTGTGAGAGCCCTGAACGGATCTCACAAACGGAAAACCAAAACGCTAGTGTGAAAGTCGCCTTGGACCTTTAATGTGGTCCATTAGGTTTGGTTGGGGTTTCCCTCATTTTGGTCTGCATGCTGCACTGTTCTTGCCAGGGGTGGATTAGGAACTTAAAGTGGCCCTAGAAAAAAACCTAAAAGTGGCCCCATTTGTTAGGCGGGTCCAAATTGACAGAAAGTGGGGCTACAGTAGGTGGAGCCTGAAATACCGTAGTGCTGCATAGAATACCGCCCCAGCAGAACCAAATACCATAGGGAAACACAAAATCCTGCCGCCCCAACCACAGTATTCAACTGTATCACCATCTTGAAGATGTTAATACAGTTGAGTTCAGGAGGGCACGTGTGGCCGTTGAGCATCAGATCATTATGTTCATGGCCTGCGGCCATCAAGAAGGCTTGTATGGCCAATCTGCCTTCAAGCAATGGGGGGGTCAGAAAGGAAAAGAGTGTGGGCATAGTCCATAGACATGGACTTGTGTCTTTTTTCAACCATATTAACTATGTAACTATAGTCTTAAAGGGATAGGCCAATTTACAATTACATTTCTGAAAATGAAACAGTCACGTACTGTATGTGCCATACAAGCATATATGACTGTCCTGTCCACTAGCCATCATTGTGAATGCTCCTAGATGCTCTGGACCGGCATCCTCCTTGTCCATAGGCTGCAAGATAGCAGCGGTCACGTGTCTTCTTTATGTGACCACTTCCTTGGCTGTTACTGGTTACTAGTACTTTTGTGCAGGTGCTGAATGGCAGGTATATATAACCGGTGCATGCACAGATACAGTGGATTCTGCTGCTAGTATCTGAATCCTTTATCTACGCGTATGCCGGATACACCCGCTTGTTGCTGCCATCTTGCGTCCTATGGATGTGGGGGATGCCTGGTGAGTATGTTTATTCTGCCGATGGTGGAGCAGCTAAGGGCCTTCACTATGACAGCTGGAGGACAAAGTCATCTATGATAGTAGGGGGCATACATGACTGCTTATGGTATTGAGATAATTAAATTGATCAACCCCTTTAACGTAGTGTAGTCACATAATAGATAAATTCATGCAAAGATGTAATATCCTTAACAAGACCCCTAACCATAACATGCCAGCATTGGGACCTTTCTAACCCATTGATCTGGGCCCCTTACAGCTATGTCATGTTTTTCCATATTATACGTAAAGGAGTATGTTCATCTTCGTGGGTCTTTTGGGCAGACCCTCCCATGTGTCCTTCTCTGGTCCCCAGATCTCACCTTTCTGTTTGATGCGGGTCACGTGGCCACTGCAGCCAATGACTGGCCTCAACAGCGACATGGCTCCCATGCATCAAGTGACCCAGTGATGTCATATATAGAGAAATTGTCACTGCTGCCGCCAGACGATTGCTTTCTTCCTGACAGCAGACATATGTCCAGCCTTAGTGCTGTCTGAATAAATGATAGGCCTCAGAATGACTCCCAACAAAGGAAGGAAAGATTATGTGGGCTAAAACCGTCAAGACACCTCCAGCCACATTACATGGTTAGCTGGTTCTGCTGTAACCAGTGGGTTTGGATGATATACTGTACATCTCATGGGTTTGGTCAGTTTAATCACAACATTGAGCAACAGGTGAAGGGATGTCTTCAAAGAGAAAAAGCAAGACTGCTGGGCTGAGAAACCAAAAGCTGCCTACTTCAGAAAGTAAGTGGACTTTACAGTAAAAACATCATATTTATCATCATGTAACTGTTAATTAGCAGAACTATAGGTGATAGCTGGAGTGCTTCTTTAATGGGTGTAACTGTTAATTAGCAGAACTATAGGCGATAGCTGGAGTGCTTCTTTAATGGCTTTTATTACTTATATTGCCTGTTGTTCTTTGTGAAATGCACAGTGTTTTGTTGCTCTGCAGTTACCTTTGCTGCTATCCTTTTGATCATATATTGGCATGCTGGCTGAATCCAGATACCATCTCCCTATTGCACAATGTTGATATACATATCAAGCTTGTAAAATTCCTACTAAAAACTCAAAGATGTAATATGTTATACATAATGAGCTAAAACCTGTTCCAGAATTATAATATCACTGATGTGTCGGATAAGGAATAAACTGAGACCTTCGTCAATCCATTTCTCAGCTCAGAAGTGTATGTTCTAAGGGACTTTGAAGGTGCTCATTTTTTGTTTCAGTAGTGTTTCCGTTTTACGTTCCGCTGCCATTCCGTTTGGTTTCCGTTTGTGATCCGTTTTTTGCGGATCAACAAACCTTTAGGGTACCCACAAACAAGTGCAGGTGAACGCACATAAGATCTGCATGAATTTACATGGAGATTTCTGCAACATATCCACAGCAGAATCTGCAATTTCTAACAACGGTTCTAACAACGGTTCTGCAACATGTACATGAGATTTATGTAATCCCATAAACTTTGCTGGTACCGTACTATTCTGCGGTTTTTCTGCACGGATTCTGCAACATGTTCAGGTGGCCTTATGTTGTCCATAGTAACCGCTATGCCTTGTAACCATTTGTGACTATAACCAACAAGCCTAATGCCTTGTACTGTAACTATTAAGCATTGCATCCCATGTTGGAGTAAATTTTATTTCAAATTAACTGCTGCATGTCTACCTCTTCAAAGCGTCAACCTAAAGTGGGACCTCAATAGGGTCAAGGGCCTCCAAGAGCTGACTTCTTACAAGCTATGTTCCAAATCGCATTCTCATTAAATTCCCTTGCTGTTGAAAAATATATGTAAAATCATTTTGAAAAGTCTGATCCCAAAGCTGAGAACAATTATATATATCTGTACAGTGGACAACTATAAAAGGTATCCATAAAGAGACACTAGTCTCATTGACAGCTGATGAAGCTTATGCTGGCAGCACATTGACCGGTGGCACATGAGCAGTAATTGCTGTCATTCTTTAGCTTCATAGAAAAAGAAAGAATTAGTGACACTGTGTTGAGATGTTTGGACGTACCTGTTCACACCATTATGCATAGTCTAGCTTTTTATGGATCATCAAGCCCTCTCCATTTCGGACATATTGTATATGGCTACAGTAGGTAATGTTAGTTGTGTGGTATTCATATATGCATTTCATACTTGCATGAACCGATCTGTGATGTCAGTCAGTAGTCGCGGTGAAAGTTATTGAAGCATGGGCAATAAACTATGACTATTTTACATCCCTCTTGGGTTTCTTATGCTATGGTATTTATAACAAAAGAAATCGTGAATTATTTTTCCTTTCTTCTTTCACTTCTGGTCTCTCATGACATTTTCCAAGCAGTTTGGTACATTGGAAGTGACCAACACAGTTGAGGTTTTCAATTAATTATTAAAGAAGCACTCCCACAAAGATTTTTATTCTCTGACCTGTTAAAAAAGTACATGATGTAAACCGTAGCGAAAGTAATCTTCTTACCAGCGATTGTATTTGAGTTATAACCTCCCTTCATCCTGAGCTGTGTTATGTGACCAACACTCTGACTGTCTAACTAACCAGTTTCTCTATGTATACCTATGGGAGCCTCAATGTCAGTCTTAGGGCTCATTCAGACAACCATATTGCTTTGCAAATCCGGATACCAGCCATGTGCGTTCCGCAATTTGCGGACCATAATAGAAAATGCCTTTATAGGACATATTCTATCTTTTACGCGGAGCTGCGGAACGAAACCACGGATGCGGATCTTTCGTGGCGCCATTGAAATGAATGGGTCCGTATTCCAAAAAATTGCAGAACGGATGCGGACTCATTCATACGGCCGTCTGAGTGAGCCCTAATAGGAATGAATAGAGAAGTAACTGACATCCTGTCCTGTGTTAGTTGGAATTCAGTGTTGGTCACATGACACAGCTGAGGATCAGAAGGGAGGTTATAACTCACAAATACAGTTACTGGTAAGAAGATTATCTTCACTACAGTTTACATCATGTAGTTTTCTAACAGTCTACTGTCTTTAAAGGGAACCACATGCCTCTCTGCGCATCTGCCCTGCGATCTCCAGCCATGTACTGTGCGCCAAAAGTGCTGCCTCGAGACTCCAGGGCCAGGTATGAGCACGTCTCTGCTGCTTAGCCCTGTCAGTCAAAATGGTGGGGCCATGGCCAGCAGGGAAGATGAGCTGAGCCTCTGTGTGCAACAGCAAAGCCCTCATTGCACCAAGGGTCTAATTTACATAACATAAAAAAGCCTTTTTTCTCCGGCTTGGTAGCATGCATAGAGATGGGAGAAATATCATTAGAGTATGCTGACAAGCACAGACCTACCGAGGCTGATCGTTTTAGTTATAGGTATGTGGTGACAGATTTCATTTAAAATGAGCCAATACTGGAGCCATTAGCACATCGGGATGTGTCACATTCTTAGCAAGTGTTCTCCAAAGAAAGTTCTTTATTGTAGACTTATAGAAGTCTGTAATCTCATAGACATGTTCAGAAGGACACTAGAGAGATTCTCTCAGAGATGCAGATGCAGCATTGGTTACTGGAGGTAAACATGTTTTGCTAAAAAAAAAAATGGCCCATGTACATGGCCACAGTATGCCTTTGTTTAAGCAGATTTTAAAACATGAATATATTGAAGTAATGAACATAGAAATGTCTTAGGGCACTTAGACAATAAGAGTAAGCAAGACATTTAGAACTCAATGTAAGAAAAAATTGGAGGACTGACCCCATATAAAAAGATATGGTGCAGTTTCTGGGTTGTTTGCGCCACCCAAACCTCTGGACCCTCAGGTTGCGCCAGAATGGTCAGTCTAACGCTAGGTCTACACGACGACATTTGTAGCACCAATGTTGCGCAACAATTTTTATAATGATAGCCTATGGTGTCGCACTGCGACATGCTGCAACTGCGACAGTCGCAAAAAATCAATTCGAGATGGATTTTTCTGTGACTGTCACGTCGCAGTCGCAGCATGTTGCAGTGCGACACCATAGACTATCATTATAAAAATTGTCGTGCGACATTGGTGTGACAAAATGTCACGCGACAAATGTTGCAGTGTAGTTGTGCCCTCTCTGTCGCGCGACACATGTCGTCGTGTAGACCTAGCCTAAGGGTTCATGCACATGACTGTGCTCGGTCTGGCAAACATGGCCCGTGTGTCAGCAGCACGGACTGGACTCTATAGCTACAGTTGTGTTCAAAATTATTCAACCCCCACTGAAATTGAGTGTTTTGGCCAGTTTGACATTGATTTTGATCATTTCAGTCATCTTGTTTACAATTAAATCAAAGAGGCACTTGTAAGTCAGACAAATATAACATAACATTTATAATGAAATAACCACAAATGTATTTTCTGTGCTCACATCATTATCAGTTTTATTTAACCCCCAAGTGACATTCAATCTTAGTACTTAGTACAACATCCTTTTCCAGTTATAACAGCTTTTAAACGTGAAGCATAGCTTGACACAAGTGTCTTGCAGCGATCTACGGGTATCTTCGCCCATTCTTCATGGGCAAAAGCCTCCAGTTCAGTCACATTCTTAGGCTTCCGCGCTGCAACTGCTTTCTTTAAGTCCCACCAGAGGTTCTCAATTGGATTTAAGTCTGGTGACTGCGATGGCCACTTCAAAATGTTCCAGCCTTTAATCTGCAACCATGCTCTAGTGGACTTGGAGGTATGCTTGGGATCATTGTCCTGTTGAAAGGTCCAACGTCTCCCAAGCCTCAGGTTTGTGACGGACTGCATCACATTTTCATCCAATATCTCCTGGTACTGAAGAGAATTCATGGTACCTTGCACACGCTAAAGCTTCCCTGTACCTGTAGAAGCAAAACAGCCCCAAAGCATGATTGACCCCCCGCCATGATTCACAGTAGGCAAGGTGTTCTTTTCTTCATAGGCCTTGTTCTTCCTCCTCCAAACATAGCGTTGATCCATGGGCCCAAACAGTTCTAATTTTGTTTCATCAGTCCACAGAACACTATCCCAAAACTTTTGTGGTTTGTCCACATGACTTTTGGCATACTGCAGTCGACTCTTCTTATTCTTTGGAGACAGCAAGGGGGTGCGCCTGGGAGTTCTGGCATAGAGGCCTTCATTATGCAGTGAGCGCCTTATTGTCTGAGCTGAAACTTCAGTACCCACATCTGACAAATCTTTTTTCAGTTCCTCAGCAGTCACACAGGGACTTTTCTCCACTTTGCGCTTCAGGTAGCGCACAGCAGTCGAAGTCAGCATCTTCTTTCTGCCACGACCAGGTAGCGTTTCAACAGTGCCCTTTGCCTTGAATTTGTGAATGATGCTTCCTGTGGTGTCTCTTGGTATGTTTAGCATCTTTGCAATCTTCTTATAGCCATTGCCCGTCCTGTGAAGAGAAATCACCTCTTCTCTTGTCTTCCTGGACCATTCTCTTGACTTCACCATGTTTGTAAACACACCAGTAAATGTCTAGAAGGAGCTGAGTATCACAGTCCCTTTAAATTTGCCTAATTGGTGCTTATTATGCTTGATTGCTGCTCCTTGACATCCACAGGTGTTTTCAATACCTGATCGAAAACACTTGAATGAACCTCTGTTCTTAAGAGTGGTAGTCTTTAAGGGGTTGAATAATTGTGTCAATGAAGAAATCACAAAAAAATACATTGAATACTGTATTACAAAAACAATTGATGTCATTTTAGTTGCATTTGGTTCTTTAAAAAGTCCCTGTAAGATTTCATTCTGAACACAATTACAAATGTACACTAAATTCCCTAAAACCCTTTACAGCATTGGGGGTTGAATAATTTTGAACACAACTTGTAAATACCTATATAAAAGTATATAATTAATATGTGTATAAATAAACTTTAGATAATTCTCTGCTCCTAGTGTTCAAAAATTAGTTTTTTTGGGCTTAAAAGGATTTGATAATTATTAAGAAAGGTAAAAAAGATAAAGCCATAGGCACCACGCTGGCCATGTATGATTGAGGAGAAGGCTTTGATTCCACTCATTTTGGTAATTGGCAGGACATTAATGGGTAGCATTGCCAAATCTCCCACAGATTTTCATATTTTGCAGCTAACCTCTGTACAACTCAGACATCAGCCCCTCCTCAAGTACCACTCTGTGTCCATGCAAGTGCTAATATTCTCGCATACCTCATATTTCATTCCTGCCTGAGTAAACAGCACATACCCGCTGACATAAGAGCTCCTAATTCTGTAGCGTTTTGCTTTTCTTCAGTTTACATTCCTCTTAGAATCCAGTGGGATCTATCAGGAGTAGATTTATTTTGTTACTGGAGGAAATTTATCACGAGGGGAACTTTTTAATTAGCTTTTTGTTTTCAGGATTCTGCCAAATTTGGACCAAATTTATCAAATGCCACACAAGGTGTGGCAACTGGCAACTTGGCGCATCTTTAAAGTGTCACTGTGCAGTGAAAAATATGTCATAGTGACATATCAAAAGTTTGGATCAGTGGGAGTCCAAGTGCTGAGCCACCCGCTGATGACTAGAACGAAAAGGAAGAAGTGCTCGCACAGCGCACGCTCTCTCCCCGCTGCTGGAGACGGAATCAAGACAGGCTTTCTCCTGCAGTGCGGAGAGACAGCACTGAGTGTGAACGCTTCTGTCTCCTTATTCTAGAGATCGGTGGGGATCTAAACACTGACCCCCCCACCAATCAAAACCTTTAATATGTCACTATGACGGAAGTTTTTTCAAAGTACAGTGGCACGGGAATGTCTGTCTTGAGGTTTACATCGCCTTCTGTGATAAGTGGAAGTGGTTGATAAGTGGAATTAATTACCATAGCCAACCCCACTGGAGTGATGGGTGTAAAAAGGCCAAATGTTGCAAAATTTGTGCAAATCTATATCTTTGCACATTTTTTAAGCCAGAATTCTGGGGTACAGGGCTTGACTAATCGCCACCCAATATATTTATACTATACTGCAAATACTTGAAAAATGGTATAAAAATTAATGTGAGAGAATATGCAATTGCTTAAATAACTTCCCATTACAGTCTTATCTTTTTTAAATGTACAGGGTGGGCCATTTATATGGATACACCTTAATAAAATGGGAATGGTTGGTGATATTAACTTCCTGTTTGTGGCACATTAATATATGTGAGGGGGGATTTTATTAAGGTGTATCCATATAAATGGCCCACCCTGTATTTATTATACTTACTTATAGAGCACTACTATATTCTGTAGCAATTTACAGACATTAGTATCAAGCTGTCCCCAATGGGGCTCACAATCTAAGGTCCCTATCAGTATGTCCTTGGGGTGTGGGAGGGAAGCCACTCAAACACGGGGAGCACATACAAACTCCATGCACATGTTGTCCTTGGTGGGACTTGAACCTCCGACCCCAGTGCTAACCACTGAGCCACCGTGCTGCCCAGGTCACTCTCAGAACAGCATCTTGTGGTGGTGACAGCTTTGTAAGAGAATGACAAGGAATGTGAGGCTACACTTACTCTTCCTAGTGGCTAAATGTAGAGATTCAGGAAATACCACTACCTACTGCCATTTAAAGGGGTTATCTCATGAATAATGTAAAATATAAAAAACCAGGCATAATCTAGCACATGACAATCTCTTTCTAACAAACCTAGAAACAGCTCTGTACCTCACATGGATCCAGAGATCTCCTTAGATTATTCAGCTAAATTTATTTCAAGCTGACAGGGGTGTATCCTTTCTCAGAGGGCATGTCCTGTCTGCCGCAGCTAGTGGCAGTTGAAAGATAGAACTGAGCATGTGCTTCCATCTCAGTGAGCAGGACAAAGAAATTAGAAACAGAACAAACAGCAGGTGGCGCTATACAGATACATTTTACATTTAACTCAGTGGCCATACAACATTTTTAATTATTTGCAATTACAAAAGTGTCCAGATCCAGGTGCTGGTTCAAAAACTTTCGAATATTTTTCGTGGGGCAACCCCTTTAAGCGTCTAGGGTGAGATTTATCATACTGGTGTAAAGTAGAATTGAATTGGCTTAGTTGCCCATAACAACCAATCAAATTCCACCTTTCATTTTCCAAAGGAGCTCTCAAAAATGAAAGGTGGAATTTCATTGGTTTCTATGGGCAACTATGCCAGTTTTTCTTCACATCGGTTTTGATAAAACTCCCCATTACAGTGTTTATCTGGAGTATTCTGGTGGGTTCAGCCCAATACATTACTATAGCATATACTTGGCTACTTTTGCAAAATGACTTTATGAAGATAGCATGGGTGGCATCTAAGGAAGTAGTAAGTAACCATGGGGTCCTATGAGCATATTTACAATGCGACCTCACTCACCCACTACTGTTTCTTTTCACCCATTTCTAGTTTTCCCATTAATCATTATCATTTTTTTATTTTTACTTCCCCATTAACTCACTCTGCCCCCCCCCCTTCAGCGACCACTAACAGACCTTTACTTGTGAGTGAAGGTGGCCCCCTTGGCTGCTGGGCTAACAGCAGCTGTAATCCCTACTACACTGTAGGTACCACATCTCCAAAATACTCAACACCTAAAGCCTTAATCAAATGAAGACTGGTGCACCTAACTTGCCCCCCTCCAAGCCCCCTCCCCTAATCAAGACTGGTGCACATGACTACTAAAACAGATGTGACACAAAGTAGTGACAGCCACAGTAGCCTATTTAATGTGCAAGCCATACTCCACCTTCTCTTACTTGGGTGAAGTAGATGAGTAGCTACTGTCATGGTGGGTTGGTGTTGGCAGAAACGGAAATATTTGTGCCTACTGCCTGCACAGTAGCAAGTGCGTACTTGCACATGCACAAAGAAGCCACAGTGCAGGCAGCAGGGTGGTCTCTAGTCACTGCTGCCGCCACGGAGCCACAAATGAACAAGAGGTAATTTTGGGAAAAGGTCTTCTACTCTTGAGAAGTTCAGATGGTCTTCTTCGTAGTCATGTATGCTATAGCAGCACATTATGTCCCATCACAGGGCAAGAACATTTCTGTATAGACAGTAGCTCTAATTGGAATGAGATCTTCACAGTGCTGATTTTTTCGCAGACTGTGTTGGATAAGCCTTGGAGTTGGAAACGAAACAAATAAACAAACCTAAGCTTGTCCTTCGGGGAGCCTGATCACAAAAAAGGTGATATGTGAGATGAATGCTAGCAGGCAAGTCAGTGCAGGTGGGCCTGAAGAATGGAATGCACTTGCAGAGAAGAACAAGCCTCATCGCTCTGAGTATTGTATCTCCGTTGTTAAAAACTAGAACAGCCAAGTATAATGGGAGGTTTCTGGGGCAAAGTTCAAACCTCCTTCAGTCATCAAATGGACCACTTTTTACACTTCAATATTGACAGTCCAGCTGTAATGTACATTAGTGAAAGGCTGGACAAACAGTAACAAAAATAATGTCTACTATAAAAAATGGCACAAACACACAACCAATGCTTGGAACAGGTTCAGAGCAAATGTAGGGGCTCGGGTGCATCTGATAGATGTGTGAGAATGGCCTGGAAGAACTGGATTTGAGGCAAACTGTCATTATTTGTCAAAATATACTTCATGAGGGACAAACATGGAGACGCATGGTGTCTACTCCTGATATATATACTATACAAATCCCCAACATTTGAAAAAGCCAAACCATATGACATTTAACCATCAGCCTGCTCTGCCTAGGAGCTCTCCACAATGGATAAAAACCTCTTACGGGAGGAGTTTGTAGGGAGAAACCTTTGTTGGTGATTGGTTGAGTGGGCATTTCTTCTCACTTCAAATGTGTTGGGGAACAAGAAAGCATCTGAAACTGTCCCACAATGGAAATGGCAGCGGCGAGGGATCAGCAAGGTGTGAGTAATGCTTTGGCATACTTTTTTCTATAGAAACCTAAACTCTTTTGGTTTTCTAAGGTTTCTGAGTAAAATGGATACTATTTTATACAATCCATTTATTGGATCCTCCTATTACTTGCAATAACTTTCTTTTGCCTAATTATGCTTGAAAGCAATGCATCAGTTTTTTGTAGTTTTTTTTTTTTGCTGGATGGAATATCACAGAGACTTGCGCTTTTCCATCCAGTAAGAAATGGTTAGAAAGACGTAAATATACTAAACAGATGCACTTTTGTCATACTTTATTTTTCTATCAAAGCCTATGTATTTGTTAAACTCACACAAGGTTTCTGGGTAAAAAAAATGGATAGATGTAATGAAAAATGAAAATTATGGTGTGAAACAGGCCTAATAAACAAAATATAAGTGGTTACCAGCAGTGCCAGTTGTATTATTTCTTAAATTAACTTGGCTCATAATGGCGCTGTTCCATCTATATAGGACCTCAAGACTTTCATGGTACAATCACTGTATTCAATAGGATTTATAAAATTAAATTCACAAAATAAGATTAAAGAAAAAAACGAAACTCATTTCTGGGAACAAGTCGCAATATTTGAAAATCACACCAAGCCCTATTTGTGCTTTCCATGGAAAAACCTCAGCGACAACTTAAAGGGGTTCTCCAGGAATTAAGAAAATGAAAATACTTAAAAGGTTTCTGTCACTAGAATTTTCACTATTAAAATGGCTGATATTAGCGATTTTTGTGATTATTTATGACCCAGTTACTGCAGAATTCTTACTTTTATAATAGGCAAATTAGCCTCTAGGAGCAGGGGGGCGATGCTCCTGCTCCTAGAGGCTCTGTTCTCCCACCTCATTACATGCTCTCCAAGTCTTGATTGACAGGGCCAGGCAGCGTTCGCATCCTCCTGCCGCCCCTGTGTGCTGGGGAAATTTCACGCCGTTCAGTATTCGGCGCAGGCGCGGTGAGGAAGCTGGCAGCCAGCGACCGTCCTTCCCTCACTGCGCAAGATTTCCCCAGTACACAGGGGCAGCAGGAGGATGCGAACAATGCCTGGCCCTGTCAATCAAGACTTGGAGGGCGTGTAATGATGTTAGAGAACGGAGCCTCTAGGAGCAGGAGCATAGCCCCCCCTGCTCTTAGAGGGTAATTTGCATATTATAAAAGTAAGAATTCTGTAGTAACGGGGGCATGAATAATCACAAGAATAGCATAGTTAGCTGTAGCTGACATTAGCACATTGCTAATGTCAGCCAGTTTAATAGTGAAAATTCTAGTGACAGAAACCCTTTAAATATTACTTCATTATAAATATATTCCCAAATTCCTTTCATTACTTAGAATGGCTTGTTTCCTCTGGGGAGCAATCATTAGGGAAAATAAAATGGCCGCCGTCCTACTAGTCCATACAAAACCTGTCCTAATTACACAGCAGGACAAGTTAAAGAGCTGCGCCATCTTCCTATCTTACTTGTCAGGGATTATGAGCCTGAATACAGTTTAATATGATCTTCAGATGAATCTCTCCAGGAATGGAGTTCATTAGGAGACATGAAGTACAGAGAGGCTAGATAATGAGCAGCAGCTCTTGTATGCAGTCTCCATTACCACAGCCCCACATTACCACAGTCCGTCCTCTTTGTACATCATGTCTCCTCATGAACTCCATTCCTACAGCGATTCAGCTGAAGATCTTATCTGTATTCAGGCTCATGATTCCTGACATGCAGAGCAGAGAGGAGGATGAAGCAGCTCTTTAGCTCAATCTTGTGAAGTAACTTGTCCTCCTGTGTGCTTAGGACAGGTTCTGTGTGAAATAATAGGACAGCGGCCATTTTATTTCTCCTAATGATTGCTCCCCAGACAAAATGAACCAGGGAGTGCTATCAGTGTCTGATAGCGTTGGGTGTATAAGTGTGGATACAGAGATAGCTGTCACTGATAACACCTCTCTCATGCTCTGATAGGTGTTAGAAAAAATAAAGATATAAAATGTATAAAATACAAGTTTTACTGGATCTTTTCCCACAAAAACTATCTACCTACCTTCATAACCTTACCCCTCCTGCACATATATTAGAAAAGTGGTATAAAAAGGGGGGTGGGGTGGAAATCACAAATATTTGTGCAAAATTGGACCTGCGCCAAAATGTGTGGCTTCCCTGTCAGAAAAATGGCACAGAACAGTAATAAATCCCTCCCGCCAATAGAGATAAATTGTTATTAAAATGGATGTGGATCTGCCATGTCACTGAACAGATTTGTCTTGGGGTTACTCCTAAATGGATTATCTAAGTGGCTTCACTCTTTCCCCCCTGTAAAGGGATCTGATCTTCACTGCAGGGGAAGAAAGGTGAGTAGCACCTAGGGATCAGGCAAACAGCAGTCAGGAACAAGCTGGCGTCATGGCAGGCAGTGTACATTGAATCCGAAAATCAGTCCCAAGGTCTAGGCAGGCAGCGAAGGGTCAAAATCTGGTAAACAGGCAGAGGTCAGGCACGGGCAAACAAAAGAACCATAGCACACCTACTCAGGAACACTAGCAAGCTAGACAAACCTATTTCTCAGACACCTTTCCACTGGGGAACGTGCCTTACATTCCCAAAGGAAAGCTGCAATTGGCTGGGGCAAGATGAGGTGTGAGCTAGCTGACACTTTAGGAGGGTCCTGAAGATAGGTCATCAATAAAAATAACTTAGACAACCCCTTTAAGTACCCATTTTCTCTACATTCTCCAATTCCAGAATTTCAGTGTAGCAAAGCAATCAAAGCATAGAAAGTCATCATCCTGAACCTAAACATATAAAATGTTTAGGGAAAACCCTGCCTTAGACCTGTTCTCTATATCTGAGAGAATTATTTTCTTTAAAAAATGTAGATATCACATACCGTAGTCCAAAGGCGTTGCGTCCTAAATGTCGTCACAAAGAGAAGATATAATCCTGAAATTATAATATAAATACTACATTAGTATCGGTCACTGAGATCCTAAAAAATGGGCAATCAGTTGAATTTCTGTAAATTTGGAACTTAATTTTTTAACAAGAGCAAAGTCTCATGTAAGTTGAGGAAATCTATCCTAAGTATCGTAGGCTGTGTTCATACTGATGTAATGGGGGCTATTTTCACAGGATCCATTACAGATATGACGATCCATCAGCCTACACCATTCTGACTAGAATTTACCATTTCATTGTAAATATACTGGGTGTGTGATATTTTTTGCTGTTGATATGCTGCAAAATAAGCAGGTGACTTTTCTGTTGTATTTTACGTTGCGTGTGAACATACACTAAGGCCTGTTTCACATTTGCAGTAAGTTACCCTGCACTGTCAACAGTCCGGCCCCCCTCACTATAATGGGGACCAGAGGAGATTCGGCCGCTACTCCGCAAATATGCTGAGAAGCGACCGGATGAAAAATGCTGCGTGAAAGTTTATTTTTATTTTTTACCTACTGAAATACAAGTTGAGTTCTAGATTATACCGCTGGTTAAATGGTAAAATGGCAGTTAATAGCCATAGTGCTCATTGCTAAAAGATACAGTGCATATAGCATACATTTGGCAGGGTCTGTGGCTTGAACTAAGGTGTTAACCCTGACTTATCCATACAGTACTATTGAGTGTACAAACATAGCAAATCAGAACATTCCATTTAACAATACAGCATTACAAAGATTTAGTCTTTTGCAGTGACTCTGATCTGGGGTACTGCACAATGAACCTATCGGTCCTACATAAGAGTTGTGCAGCTTTTACTAAGCAGGAATAATCCACCATTCTGAAGACTATAGACAACAAGTACATGATCGAGCGATGGGAACGGAACGGGTGGCCCATTGTAGACATGCCTATTCTTGTCCGCAAAACGGACAAGAATAGGACATGCTATATTTTTTTGGTGGGGCCACGGAACGGTGCAACGGATGCGGACAGCACACGGAGTGCTGTCCGCATCTTTTGCAGCCCCATTGAAGTGAATGGGTCCGCATCCGAGCCGCAAAAAACGGTGGCTGGGATGCGGACCCAAACAACGGTCGTGTGCATGAGGCCTAAGGCTTGTTTGCTATCACTTTGTACATTTTATGAAAATTCCTAGCTTCATCGCATAGCTGTGTAATATGACTAGCAGCTGGAGAGAGAGCAAGCCTGCAGGTCAGAGTAGGAGATGCGCTAGAGATGAATTCCCCTTTTCAGGCCTCACCGCCCAGTTTTTTCTCCTAGATTAACTAAATAGTGCTAATTCTTTTAACAGTCTCAACCTAAATCTGGCCATTTATTTGGGTTACTGTATATTTCATCGCAGGAGAAAATGTTCAATAGGTGAAAAGTATATCTTCTCAAACAACCATGAAGCAAGAAACTGCAGAGTGAGAGCAAAACTAAAAAAAGTAGCAAAAACGGAATCCCCTCAATGGATATATATATAATAAAGCAATACAAAAAATAAATATTTCTGCACTCAGAGAGGGATGAAAAAAATTAGCTGCTTTATTCACCAATTCAGAGGTTACTGGGACTTTCCGCAATCACAGTAAAAGTGACATAGTGCAGGGTATAACAGGATTTCCATTAATTATAAAATCACTATCAATTACAGGAATATGCATAACATACATACAAAAAGACATCAAGTCCTGCATGCAAGTAATATAAATCCATGTGAAATAAATTTACAATTTACATTTTATGTAGAAATCAAATTCATGTATTATCACAAGACAAAGGTGATAAAAAGTCCATGCTCCTTAAATAAACAATGCGGTATATCATTAGTGGGCTGGAGCCACTCACCAATAGAAGCTCATCATAAGGCCTCTTGCACACGAGCGTTGTGTGCCCGTGGCCGTATTGCGGCCCGCATACGGCAGGTCTGCAACACACGGGCACTGGCCCGTGTGCACTCCGCATCACGGATGCGGACCCATTAACTTGAATGGGTCCACAATCACGGAGATGCGGAACAGAAGCATGTATCGGAACCCCATGGAAGCACTATGGAATACTTCTTTTTTTTAATTTTTTTTAAATTTTTTGCGAAGCGTATGGATCACGGACCCATTCAACTTTAATGGGTCTCAATCCATCCTGGCCACCGCACGGACATTGCCCGTGCATTGGGACCGCAAATTGCAGTCCCCAATGCAAGGAACGGATGCACAACGTTCGTGTGCAAGAGGCCTAAGACGATTACAGGTCAGTTCAGAGCACATGTAATCGTCATGCTGCACACGTCTACAAGAGTACATGTACTGTAAATGTCAATATATATATATATTATATATATATATATATACTCAGTCCTGATCAAAGGTTTAAGACCACTTGAAAAATGGCAAAAAATCATATTTTACATTGTTGGATCTTAACAAGGTTCCAAGTAGAGCTTCAACATGCAACAAGAAGAAATGGGAGTGAGACAAATAATTTTTTGAGCATTCAATTTAATGAAAATAATGATTAAACTGAAACAGGCTTTTTTTCAGCTGATCAAATTTTTAGGACCAGATGCCTTTAAAATCTGTGCAAAGATGTGGATTGTTCTTTTTGAACGTGGTCGGGTTGTTGAACTGCATAAGCAGGGTCTCTCACAGTGCACCATCGCTGCTGAGGTGGGACGCAGTAATTTATTAAATGATCCTGAGGGTTATGGAACAAAAAAGTCAAGTGGAAGACCCAACAAAAATTTCATCAGCACTGAGCCGGAGGATCCAATTGGCTGTCCATCAAGACACTGGACGATCCTCAACCCAAATTAAGGCCCTTACTTGTGCTGACTGCAGCCCCATAACCATCAGACGGCATCTGAGACTGAAGGGCTTCAAAAACAAAAAACTTCTTCAAAGACCTCGTCTCCTTGAACGCCACAGAACTGCTTGTTTGGACTTTGCAAGAGAGCACCAAACATGGGACATTCAAAGGTGGAAGAAAGTTTTATTCTCTGATGAGCAGATCCCACCTGAGATGTTTTCTACGCTCCACAGTGGAGGGGGCGCCATAATGGTCTGGGGTGCTTTTTCCTTCAGTGGAACAATGGAGCTTCAGGAAGTGAAGGGGCGTCAAACGGCCGCTGGCTATTCCTCATGACTGAGGGCTCTCGTCTGTGTGGTAACGCTACAGTACACAATGTCCGCAGGACAAGGAACTTCTTCTAGGAGAATAACATCACTCTTTTGGCCCATCCTGCATGTTCCCCTGATCTAAATCCAATTGAGAACCTTTGGGGATGGATGGCAAGGGAAGTTTACAAAAATGGACAACAGTTCCAGACAGTAGATGGCCTTCGTGTGGCCGTCTTCACCACTTGGAAAAATGTTTCCACTGACCTCATGGAAATGCTTGCATCAAGCATGCCGAAACAAATTTTTAAAGGGATAAACAATAACGGCGGAGCTACTCATTACTGAGTTTATGTTTGGAAGTTGGCCTTCCAAAACACATCCACCAACAGACGGTCCAGCATAGCAGTGGGAGTCAATATGTCAGGCTGCAGCCATTTCTGCAACCGGTGTAGCAGGTCATAATATTGTGGTCTGGCAGGTTCAGCCGAGTTAAATTCCCACTGATGCACCCGCTGAGCCCGGAGCAATGCATTCACCCAGATTCTCTCCAGGATCTCACCTATTACGGTCGGGTACTCGGCCGCTTGATCATCAGGGAGATTTCGTATAACACTTGCTGGGGACCAGACGCCAGGAGCGGAGCGACGACCTCAGCCCACCTCGGGGTAACTTCTCCCTCACGGCCACCTTTTCGAACACCGCCAGATAGGTCTCGACGTCATCCGAGTGGGATCTTAGGGATCGCTGCACGGACAGCTTTCCGGGCTTCGTGGACGTTCTGGGACGCTCGGCCCCTTGCAACGCCATCACATGTTGTAATAGCAGCTGGTTAGTTTCCTGCTGCTGCTTGTTAGCCTCCTGCTGCTGAAAGTTAGCCTCCACGAGGGCTTTCACGACTGCCTCCATTTTGTCAGGGGACACAGGTCGTAACCTTGCCGGCTTAATATAGGATATGCACTTGTGCCCGGGAAAAACAAAAACTTTTCGGCCTTCAGGCCTGTCTCACTGCGTTTGCTTGCATCCGACACCAATTGTGGGGATTTGCTCTGGTAGACAGGCTAGCGGACGCAGTACAGAGGCAATGACAACGTCTTTAACTTAAACAGTTCAGTGTTTTATTCACACATAAGGAAAAGTAACGGTTTTCAGTTTTGGTATCTGTTCACACCACAAAATGTCCACAGCACAAAAAGCCTTCACCAGGTTAGCAGATTTTACACCCGCAGTCCACAGCAGGCTTTAGGGGCCTGTTTCCCAGCATGGGGCTCTCAGCCCTTTAGCACGGCACAAATTCTCAGGTCTCGAAACACAGAGACTCCCCAGCTTCTCTGTCAGATGGAGGATAATCCACACCCAGCTGAGAATGCTGGCTGGGTTTTATATAGGCCAATAAAGACCCGGCCTGGAGCGTGGGGAGAAGCCACCCACCCAGCACTTTGGCTACTCCCAGTAAGAGACGGCACGGCTTTACAGCCATACTAACAACAAACCGTGTCAGTCAGCACTAGCTGCCGCTGACACTTGAAATTACCTTGGTGACACATACCTTTCATTAATGGCAGCCCCTTGCGCCTTCCTACAGGACATACGGACATGGAATGCACACAGGGTCATTTCCATTCTTTTTGCGACCCCATTGAAGTGAATGGTTCCACATACGGCCACAAAAAAAATGGAATGGACAGAGACAAAAAATACACTGCATGAGCCCTAAAGGTGTAAAACAACGCAGTGCAGAGAAAGATAGAAAAATATACAGAGAAGAATGCAAGCAGATTGATAAAGTGTGCAGCCATTCTTACAATACATGGAGAGAGTTTCTATAATTGCCTGTCATCTTACATGTTCTGTCTCATGGCAGCCTTTCATATATAGTCTGCTGCCTGACTCCCCCACCACATTTTATTCCAATACACTGGTTCTTTAAATTGGACTAATTTACAAATGGTTTTATAGCAGAGTCGGTTAGAATACAAGACACTTTTCTTCTGTGACGGCAACCCCCAGAGAAAGCAATTACTTCCGTCAGATGAAGAAATACAAGCAGATACCTATTTGCTATGTAATCGAAAACTGAGTTTTTGAACAGCGTATGTAGCAAGAGACCTTTTAAGACCAAAGCATGTGCGATACATGCTTTATACATGGAAATTTTTATTAAAAAAAAAATTTGCACAGCTTCTCACTTTGTCCTCTGTCTCTATTGCTGTAAAACCTGCCTGTTATGGAAGGTAGATCAAATGCAAAAACGGAGCCAATGTTGCACTTGACATTTTACACGACCTGAGTACCTGTGTAGCTCTACCTAGCCTTACCTCCACTCCTCAGGGAAAGAAAATGTTGACCTCTTCTACTATATTTTTAGAGCGCAATAAAAATATGCCACACCATGGAAAGGATATGTTGCAACTCTAAGGCTAAATTCACACAACCTTATTTTAAGTCTGCGTTATTTGCAGGTTGCACGCAGACCTATTAAATTCTATGAGGTCGCAAAAAATGAGGACAGCACCAGCTTCTTGCTGCATTGGATAAAGTATATGTCATGGTGATTTTACATTTCCCTCTACAGACATTTATTACATCATATACACTGAGAAAAAATATAAACGCAACACTTTCGGTTTGGCTCCTATTTTGCATGAGCTGAACTCAAAGATCTGAAACAATTTCTACATACACGAAAGACCCATTACTCTCAAATATTGTTCACAAATCTGTCTAAATCTGTGTTAGTGAGCACTTATTGCCCACAATAAAAGGCCACTCTGAAATGTGCAGTTTGATCACACAGCACAATGCCACAGATGTTGCAACATTTGAGGGAGCGTGCAATTGGGATGCTGACTGCAGGAATGTCTACCAGAGCTGTTGCCCATGCAATAAATGTTCATTCTCTACCATAAGCCGTCTCCAAAGGTGTTTCAGAGAATTTGGCAGTAGATCCAACCGGCCACACGAGCCCAGGACCCTCACATCCACCATGTTCACCTCCATGATCGTCTAAGACCAGCCACTCGGACAGCTGCAGCAACAATCGGTTTGCATAACCAAAGAATTTCTGCACAAACTGTCAGAAATAGTCTCAGGGAAGCTCATCTGCATGCTTGTCGTCCTAGTCGGGGTCTGGACCTGACTGCAGTTAGTCGTCGTAACCGACTTGAGTGGCAAAATGCTCACTTTCGATGGCGTCTGGCACGTTTGAGAGGCGTTCTGTTCACGGATGAGTCCCTGTTTTCACTGTTCAGGGCAGATGGCAGACAGCGTGTGTAGCTTCGTGTGGGTGAGCGGTTTGCTGACGTCAACGTGGATCAAGTGGCCCATGGTGGCGGTGGGGTTATGGTATGGGCAGGCGTATGTTATGGACAACGAACACAGGTGCATTTTATTGATGGCATTTTGAATGCACAGAGTTAGTGACGAAATCCTGAGGCCTATTGTTGTGCCATTCATCCACGACCATCACCTCATGTTGAAGCATGATAATGCACCGCCCCATATTGCAAGGATCTGTACACAATTCCTGGAAGCTGAAAACATCCCAGTTCTTGCATGGCCAGCATGCTCACCGGACATGTCACCCATTGAGCATGTTTGGGATGCTCTGAATAAACGCATACGACAGCGTGTCCCAGTCCCTGCCAATATTCTGCAACTTTGCACAGCTATTGAATAGGAGTGGACCAACATTCCACAGGCCACAATCAACAACCTGATCAACTCTATGGGATGAAGAGGTGTTGCACTGCATGAGGTGAGGCAAATGGTGGTCACACCAGATACTGACTGGTTTTCTGCCCCCCCCTTCCCCCAGTAAGGCAAAACTGTGAACATTTCAGAGTGAGCTTTTATTGTGGGCAGTCTAAGGCACACCTGTGCAATATTCATGCTGTCTAATCAGCACCTTTAGGCCCCTTTCACACGGGCGAGTATTTCGTGCGGATGCGATGCGTGAGTTGAACGCATTGCACCCGTACTGAATCCGGACCCATTCATTTCTATGGGGCTGTGCACACGAGCGGTGATTTTCATGCATCACTTGTGCGTTGCGTGAAAATCGCATCATGCTCCTCTTTGTGCGTTTTTCACGTAACGCAGGCCCCATAGAAGTGAATGGGGTTGCGTGAAAATCGCAAGCATCCGCAAGCAAGTGCGGATATGGTGCGATTTTTACGCACGGTTGCTAGGAGACGATCGGGATGGAGACCCGATCATTATTATTTTCCCTTATAACATGGTTATAAGGGAAAATAATAGCATTCTGAATACAGAATGCATAGTACAATAGCGCTGGAGGGGTTAAAAAAAATATAATAATAATTAAACTCACCTTAATCCACTTGCTCGCGCAGCCCGGCTTCTCTTCTACCATGGTGATAGATCATGTGACGGACCATGTGATGACCGGAGTGATGTCACCACAGGTCCTTTTCCTGCACACAGCAAAAAAGAAGACACAAGAGAAGTCGGGCTGCGCGAGCAAGTGGATTAAGGTGAGTTTTTTTTATCCCTCCAGCGCTATTGTACTATGCATTCTGCATTCAGAATGCTATTATTTTCCCTTATAACCATGTTATAAGGGAAAATAATACAATCTACAGAACACCGATCCCAAGCCCGAACTTCTGTGAAGAAGTTCGGGTTTGGGTACCAAACATGCCGATTTTTATCACGCGCATGCAAAACGCATTACAATGTTTTGCACTCGTGCGGAAAAATCGTGCATGTTCCCACAACGCACCCACACCTTTTCCCGCAACGCCCGTGTGAAAGAGGCCTTATATGCCACATCTGTGAGGTGGGATGGATTATCTCGGCAAAGGAGAAGAGCTCACTAATACAGATTTAGACAGATTTGTGAACAATATTTGAGAGTAATGGGTCTTTTGTGTATGTAGAAAAATGTTTCAGATCTTTGATTTTAGCTCGTGCAAAACCAAAAGTGTTGTGTTTATATTTTTTACCAGTGTATATGCAATAGGTGAATACTATTTTTAAAGAGGACCTGTCACCGCTCCTGACATGCTTGTTTTAATAGCTTCATGCATTCCTCATGTAATACCAATTCTGGAGCATCTATTCTTATGACCATATGTTGTGCCATTCCTCTATGATTCCTGCTAGCAGTTGTGAATGAATTTCTGAGAGTCTGCAGTAAGGGTACAGAGGGGAGGTAACCAGTTGGGGGTGTGCACCTGCACAGTCTGAGAATGGCAGCACTGATTGGATAGAGTAAGTCTGTTCAGGTGAACACCCCCAACTTGTTACCTGCCCTCTGTACCCTTACTGAAGGCTGATAGCAATTCATTCATAACTTCTAGTACAAATAATAAAGGAATGGCACAACATAGAGTCATAAGACTAGATGCTCCAGAATTGTTATTACACAGGGAATGCATGAAGCTATTAAAACAGACATGTCAGGAGAGGTGACAGATCATCTTTAAGATTGTGAATATCTCAGTTGTGGTGTCCCAATATGTAGTGAATGTCTCTAGTGGGATAAACATCCAGTTAAAGGGGTTTTACCATCTCATACAATAGGGCATATCGCTAGGTTATCGCATTGTCTGATAGGTGCGTATACCACCTCTGGGTCCCACACCTACAACAAGAACGGAGCGGGCAAATAAATGGAGGGAGCAACCGCCCTCCATTCATTTCAATGGGGCCGCCGAAAATAGCAGAGCTGGCTCGGCTATTTCCATCTGCCCCATAGAAATGAATGGGAGCAGGAGCCACGCATGAATGAATTAGATGAATTATTGAAATCTATGGAGGAGTTTTCTAGGGATATTCTGTGAAAGAGATCTGCTGTCAGCTTTATAATACAAATGTTACAATGTTACAATGTGGTTTCTGACACGTCGGCCATATGAGTACGACCACATGGCATGTTCTTGATGCAGTCATGATGCAGTCAGTTAGGAACTGGGGCATCTCATTTCCCAACAGAAATCAATGGGAAGATAGGTCTGTGAAGGTTCTTATTTATCCAGGTCATGGTATTGTAGTGTCCCACTAGGTGAATGTGGGCACTGCACAAGGGTCAATTGGGCCACGTGGTACTCCTACTTCTAAGGGACAGTGGCAGTGTATTTTGCAGTCCATTTTAATGTATTTCCATATGTATTTATGTGTATTCTTCCCTGTGATGTGTGTAGCAGGCCTATTAGAGGGAGATAGGGAGTCCCTAGTATATATATATATTCAGGCCCAGACAGGGAGGAGTTAGTCTGTGTAGTCATGAGTCTGTGAAGAGACAGAAGTGAGAGGGCATCAGCCAGAGTCAAGCTGAGTGCCTCCTCCTGACATGCAGCTAGACAGCCCAGGCTTCTAGTTTCCACCAGGAGGCTAGTGAATGAATCCAGCCTGCCTGAAGTTCCTGAGCCTCAGTAAGCTCAGAAGATTCACCCCAAGAGAAGAGTTTACCTCCTGGGAGAAACCAAGTTCCCTAACCAGAGCAGAGCCATTGTTCCAGCCAGACAAGTAAGCTGAAGGGCAGAAGGATTATTAACCTAAAGCAAGGGATATATACCTGAGGAGGATTGCTACCAAGGATAAAAGCCAGCATTAGGGCATACGGGCCTTGGGATACAGACAGCCAGTATATCTGAGGAATAGTGCAGCCTGGTCTGTGAGTGTTGTTTTTACCCTCTGAGTATCTTGCTTATTACTGCTGCATTACCTGGAACTTGCAAAAGACTGTATAAAGTTGAACTGTTTCCAGTAAAAGTAAGTTTGGTTCATCACAACACTGTGTTCCTCGCTTATTACCACTACCAATCGGTGTGCCACCGTTACAGGCACTGGCATCACGAATCTTAAAGGGACCTTGCCCTAGGCACATTAAACACCTGTAACATCCAGGGCATCTCATCCACCATCTAGGCCTGGTCCCTAAATGCAGAGAGTGCCCCAGAGGACCCCTGTGCCAGCCTCTCTATCACTGCTGTACGTCTGCCCAGGGTTTTTCTACAAACTGTGAGTAACCCTCGCTTGCCCATTAACCGTGACCTCACATCGCAATACCCTGCAGGTCTGCGTACTGCATATTAATACCCACTTCAGAGGCAATTGAAGAACAGAAGAACAGAAGTCAGGAAACTGTTGCTACTAGACAACACCTTAGGCTGCAGAACAGAACTTAGCCCAGACCAAGTGTGTGCCTTACTGGACCTTTGTCTGAGTACCACCTACTTCAAGTATAAGGACAAGTTCTACAAGCAAAAACATGGCTGTGCTATGGGATCGCCAGTCTCACCTATTGTAGCAAACCTGTA
Source organism: Bufo gargarizans (assembly GCF_014858855.1). Taxonomy (NCBI): domain Eukaryota; kingdom Metazoa; phylum Chordata; class Amphibia; order Anura; family Bufonidae; genus Bufo; species Bufo gargarizans. Next base: position 139,068,860 of record NC_058081.1, read on the forward strand.
TATGGAGGAAGTAGAAAGCAAAGCCCTGACCACTTTCAAGGGAATTACACTGAGTCATTGGTTCAGATATGTGGATGACACTTGGGTTAAAATTCATAAACAAGAGTTACAGGCTTTCACCGACCACATCAACTCAGTGGATCATAACATCAATTTCACGCGGGAAGATATGCAGAACAACAAACTGGCGTTTCTGGACTGTCTTATAACAGTGGAAGAGGGAAGGTAGCTGGGAATAGAGGTCTATCGAAAACCAACACACACAGACCAGTACCTGCTATTTAATTCCTACCATCCTCTAGACCACAAACTGGGAGTCATCCAGACTCTACACCACCGGGCAGAGAAAATCCCCGCCAGCACAGAGGCCAAGGCGAAGGAATTCAAACACCTCAGAGGGGCACTTAAAACTTGTGGGTATCCAGATTGGACCTTTGTCAAAACAGAAGGAAGGAGAAGAAAGAGCACTACCAGTGAGGGCGAGAAGCATGACAGACGCAAGAATATGGTTATCCCATATGTAGCTGGGGTGTCTGAGAAACTCAAAAGGATTTTTAATAAACATCACATCCCTGTCTGCTTTAAACCCAGTAACACACTGAGGCAACAACAACAACCGCATTAGAAATGCTTATCCACAAAATGGACAATAATAGGACATGTTTATTTATTTTTTAGGGCTGGTGAATGGACATACGGATGCGGACAGAACACGGTGTGCTGCCCTCATTTTTTTGTGGCCCCATTAAAATGAAAGGGTCCACATCCGATCCGTAAATAATGCAGATTGGATGCATACCAAAATATGGCCATGTGAATCCCCCTTAAATTGGTGAGAGAAAAAAAGAGCACAATAATTTATGGGCACAGTATGGGCCCACAGAACACTGTGGGTACTAATTAACAGATATATAATGTGGCCGTATGCTTGAGGTCTAATTTTCAAAATATAATATGTAACATAGCATTTGGCCTCATTTGTTTTCTTCAACTATGCAGCAGGGTCTTAACTGACAGAATAATAGATAACATGCTAGAATAATGTGGGAGGCTGGAGGAGTTTGGAAGGAGTGTCAAGCAGTCTTCACATTAATCTGGCACGTAAGTGACAACATCAGCAGGTCTAGAGTAGCCAAAAAACAAGTAGAGTTCATGGCAGGGAGAGGTTGGACAAGATCAATAAATAAAGCAAGGGCATGTCTGCACAGCTACAAAGGAGTTCACTTGGTTTCGTTCTGAATAAGTTGACATCTAAAAAAAATGCTCATGAGGACAATGGCATTTATTTATTTTATGCCCTAATATTTATTTTATGCACTTATATTTACTTTATGCGCTTTATTTATTTTATGCACTATATCCTTTACAGACATTAGCATCACACTGTCCTCAATGGGTCGCACAATCTAAGTTCCCTATAAGGAGTGTGGGAGGAAACTGGAGTACCCATAGAGGAAACCCATGCAAACACGCGTGAAATCTCTCCAAAAGATCACCCCTCTACCTTGACCAGATTTCCTGTGACAGATATTCAGTCCCACTATACTGTAGATTATGCATACCAGGCATGTTTAGTGAGAAGACTACCAGCCTAGAAGACCACTTTTCAATGCAATTTTAATGGGATTTCCAAAAATGGTTTCACTGTATTTATTGCATATTGTTTAAAGGGGTTCTCTGAAACTGGAAACCCCTGTTGGGATGACCAGGTAGGGTGCAAAAATAAAAAAAATTAAGTTTTGCCTGTGACAAAAACTCTGAGGCCAACACTGAGTTCCCTACTCTTCTAGTCCCCACTGAACTGATAGTGTGACGTGCCATCTACACACACGTAATAGCTGCTGGCCAATCAGTGGTATCAGTGGTGATGTGTTGAGGCACAACTGATGCCATTGGGAGGAGCATGTAGATGACACGTCACATTTCCAGTCCAGTGGGGAGGAGAAGAGCAGGAGAAGGCAGCTCGGCACTAGACCTGGAGCCCTGTCACAAGTGAGACCTTTTTTTGTTGTTGTGCACCTTGTCTGGCCTTCTAAATATGGGTTCCTAGCCTCAGAGTACCCCTTTCAACTAGCATCAACATATTCCACAGCCAAATAGTGCTATAAATGGTGACAATCGCTGTACAGCACTGCAGAATATGTTGGCGCTAAATAAGCAATGCAAAGTAAATAAGTATGATACATTAGAAACTCGTATCATCATTGGAAATGTCAGGTTGCTGAGGTCCCCTTATGATCGACTGTTATTGGTGGTTGAATATAACAGCAAGTCCTCATAGCCCCTGCAGTGATGTGGCAGGAAAGCAGAATACAGGAGGCCCAATGAAATCAAAAAGTTTTGAGACTGACAAGTTTTGGTTTTCACAAAGTTTGCTGCTTCAGTGTTTTTGGCTCTTTTTGTCAGATGTTTCTATGGTATACTAAAGTAGAACTGTAAGCATTCCATACGTTTTTTAAATCTCATTGACAAAGACTTAATATTCCCAATGTTGACCCTTCTTTTTCAAGACATCTGAAATTCACCCTTGTATGCTGGATATCAGTTTCTGGGCCAGATCCTGACTGATGGCAACCCATTCATGTCTAATCAGTGCTTGGAGTTTATCACCATTTCCGGGTTTTCATTTGTTCACCAACTTTTTGAAGATTGACCACAGGTTCTCAATGGGATTGACAATGTTTTGTTCACTCAGCCACTTAGTTAGCAATTTAGCCTAAAAAAGAAGGACCAACACTGGGAATATTAAGTCTTTGCATAAAATTGATGTATTTGTCAATAAGAGTTAAAACAGATATGAGATGCTCATGATTGTACTTTGGTATACCATAGAAACATCTGATAAAAATATTGAAAAGCAATTGAAGCTTTTGTAAAAAACAACATTTTATGTCAGTTTCAATAGTCTCAAAACTTTTGGCTACTACTGTACATGGACAGACTAGGCCTTATATACTGAGAGCTACAGTATGTGGGTGGCTTCTATTAATGCAATTTTCCAGGCATTTGAATATGATCTGTTTATCCAGGCAATATCTTTCACATATACGGTTAGAGGATTCTGAGTTAATAGGAGGTACTTTCAGGACCCTCATTTATTAGCTAGAGTGTTACAGTTACAAAGAGCATGTATTGCCATCTTTTCTATGTAATGCTTCATTTGCCCTGTAGAGGCGCTGCAGTAGAAAATAACAGCTACCCCTATGTTATCTGCAGATACCAGTTTTTCATCAAGAAACCCTTAAGGTCCCTTTACATAGGATAACAGAGCAGAAGATTGTCAGGAAAGAAGCATTCTTTCCCGACAAACACCTACTTTTCAGCAGAGGAAAGCGCTGTATTTACATGCAGCGATCTCCTCCACAGTATGGGGAGGAGTGATCACAAATGCCATCACTTTTCCCCGTGCTGACTTGTTGTTTGCCGGCAGCAGATCGGATCAGATTTACTGGCAGCAGGATCTGCTGCCAGTAATCAATAATTTTTGTGTATTTTTGCGATTCTTACCAAAAAAAAAATCATTGTCCAGAGGGGACAACCCTGTTAATAATTGTGATTCTAATAAACTAGGAAAAAAAAGAAAATTAATGGTCTAATATTCACTGTACTACATGTCAATTGTACTGCTATGGCTAGTATACAGTATGTACAGTATAAAAGTAATATACAGGAGCCATAGTACATATAAGGTTTGTAAGTGTAACCGTCCTTCTACAAGACATGGACTCCTCTGAATACTAGACAGAATGTCCAAATAAAATACTGTAATTATGTTGAAATAAAAATTTTTAAACTGAGAACTTTTTGGAAAAATTATCCTCACCCACTCTTCCAGGATGTCCTTTGATGATATTGAAAATTATCGGTCAGTTCCACTGTAGAACTGACTGCTAGACCATAGGAAATGCTGGACTGTCATATACCACGATTATTATGTCAATTGGGGTTTCTGGGGTCACAATATTGATGGACTATCCTTAGAACAGACCATTAATATGATATCGGTGGGGGTCCAACTTTTGCCATCCCTGCTAACCAGCTGTCTGAAGAAGCCATGGGAAAAAGTTGCGATACCTTGCACCGTCACTACTAGTGTTGAGCGCGAATATTCGAATAGCCAATATTGATCGTGAATATTGCAACTTCGCTAATTAGCGAATATAGTGCTATATATTTGCTATATCGAATATTCGTCATTTTTTTACATCTGAAAACATGATTTCTCCCTGCTTCTTTTTTGTGGGTCAATGAGTCATTGGCCCACAAGCAACTTAAGCAGGAAGGAATCATGTTTTTATATGGAAAAAAATTACGAATATTCTAAATAACTAATATATAGCAATATAGCGAATATATTAGTTATTTATAATATTCCGATTTTTTTCCCAATCTGTACAGTTGTTCGCATGCTCTTCCCTGACAATGGCCCTGTCACCATGGGAACGCCTGTGGGCTAGAAAATACCATCGGATCTGAGTTTTCCCTGAGATCGTGAAAACTCAGATCCGATGATATATTCTAACTCACAAGCATTCCCATGGTGACGGGGATTCTTGTCGTGGAGAAGTATACCAAAGTGGAATAACAGTACAGATTGGAAAAAAAAAAGACGAATATTCTAAATAACGAAGTTATAGCAATATAGTGAATATTCGTAAAATACACATATTAGCTAATAGCCATAGCCAACCAATAGGAAAGTTGCCTTATACAGTTAAAATAACAAAACAAAACAAAACGCAATACGCGAATAATTAAATTGCATATTATTCACGATAAATAGAATAATGACGAATATTCGATTTCTACGTATATAAGACAAATATTCAATCGAATATTCACGAAATCGAATATGACACCTCCCACTCATCACTAGTCACTACAAAGTAGGAGATATGCAGCACAATAAGCAGTGCTGATTGGTGGAGATGTGAGAGTCAGACGCCCATCGATCTAAGGATAGTCCATCAATATTGTAAACGTGGAAAACCTCTGTATTGTAAGCATACAACATTAAAATCACTGACTGAGAGTAAATGTTGGGAGAAATGATGAAGGCGGTTTCATCGCAGCCCTATATAGCAATGAATGGACTTTCCTTATCTGAAAATGTCCTGCCTTTCTTGTGACTTGTTCATGTGTTAGTTTCATCATTAAAGGAAGGCAGATGTGAATCACTGCAGACGTCACAATCTCCTCCCCGTAGTATCATCCACCTGTTCATATGTTAGTTTCGTCATTAAAGGAAGGCAGATCTGAATCACTGCAGACGTCACAATTTCCTCCCCATAGTATAATCCACCTGTAAACAATCTCAGGAGTGTACTTTGTATAGAAGGCAGTGACTCAGCATGTATCTCGAAGACTTTTACTTTCAGTGGTGTTTCGACATGCCTTGTGACAAGAATTTGCATCCCATTAAGATTTCACTTACACTGTCCAACCACCCAAAAGCAACATTGAATATGTACATAACGTGGCTCATACCATGTAGAATCAAGTAAAAGATCTGAAAGTGTAATTTCTTGCAGTTCGCAGGGTGGGAGAGAGAGCATACAGAAGCTGAATATAGAAACTTATTCCAGAGTTTCATAGTTTACAATTTGTAAAAACTAATTTCTTTCTTTTTTAATATTACATGAATTCAATTTTATTTGTCACCAGGATATAATTTATTCATACAATGTTACATTTGATGAAACCCTAATATCTAAAATCCCCTTCTGAAAGTTATAATTCTAAAGTTATAATTCAAATTGTAATGTACCAGTCAGATCGGTTATACCTGTATATATATCATTTTTTGTGTGGCTTTTAACGTGACAAACACAGTAAATGCTCATCAGGAAACATAGCAAAAAAGCAATCAATCACAAAAGAAATGTTGAGTCATCTACATAAACAATGGGGAAGATTTACCAAGACCTGTACTTTCTGTGCCCCGCTTGATATTCCCTATGCTGCTGGAGGATGCGCTTAATTTATGACTGCTTACAAAAAGAGGACATGGCCACTCCCCCTTTCTGAAAAGTGGCGATGGCGGTGTAAAAACTATCCTTTGCTACTTTTTTCAAACAGTCACATTAAAAAAGTTGCATACACGTAACTCTTTGACGCCACTTTTTTGACGCCACCAGATAAAATTTTAATATATAAATGCTACAGTATAAACCAATGTCAGAGCAGGTAGGTCAACTAAATAATGGTAAAGGGGGATGTCCACTGAATATAAGGAAAAGGTAGAGTTACTAAATGGTTTTTGAGCTCTGTATATCCAAAGGAAGAGAAAGGAGCTGATATCGGTGGTGCCAGGGCTGTTAGTACATCCAGTAATATACTCAATTGGCTAACTCAGGGGTGTAACTATAGAGGAAGCAGGGGAGGCAGCTGCCTTGGGGTCCGAAAGAAGGGCCCACCTAGGAGGAAAATTACATTATATACAGAGACTCTGTAGTAAACAAACAGAGCTGCTGCCGGGTCTCGTCTGAGAGCGCAATCTTGACTAGCCTCAGGAGTGGGGGTTGCACAGCAGTTGGGAGTTGCAAATAAGTTGCTGGTAGAGGGGAGCCCGTTCAAGAATTTGCAAGTTATGCCACTGGGCTAACTTTAGATATGGTCCAAGCTAAGATAAATAAGGTAAATGTGAACAAGGCTCTAGGCCCAGATGGATTACACCCAAGAGTGCTTAAAGAACTAAGTTCAGTCATTGCTGTGCCCCTGTTTTTAGAGATTCTCTAGGGACTGGTACAGTGTCAAGTGACTGGATCAAGGGAAATGTGGTGCCCATATTCAAAAAGGGCTCTAGGTCTTTCACAGGTAATTATAGACCAGTAAGCTTAACTTCTGTTCTGGGAAAAATGTTTGAAGGGCTCTTAAGGGACTATATACAGGAGTATGTGACTGTTAACAATATTATAAGTGATAACCAGTATGTAAAGATCCAGCTAATTTACAGATACTTATAATAGGATACAAAAATCTAAAGTTTTCCAGCGAAATAGACTCCTATAAAATGTAACTTTTATTCATAAACAATTGATACAACGAACCCCCCCCCCCCCCCCCCAGTGGTTCACCAGTGGTTCACCAGTGGAATCTGTGAAGGGAAGATAGTGCCCAGATAAAATGGATATCTACATAAGTGTCATGGTCTTACCTTCTCACTGTTCTCCTTCGTTTGACATGTGCTGGCGGCCATCTTGGTTTCTGGGTTTCTTGTAGCCTCCCACCCTGCGGCTCCTCCTTCCCACTGGGAGGAGCTGGATGCCTAGCTCATATATATAGAAGGTCTGTGGCTTCAGTTCCTTGCTTGGTCCTCCTGTGTTCACATGCTTCTAAGACTGCTGCTGCTTCTGGTTCCTGATCCTGGCCTCGTCTGACTACCCCGTTGGTTCCTGATCCTGGCTTCGTCTGACTACCCCGTTGGTTCCTGATCCTGGCTTCGTCTGACTACCCCGTTGGTTCCTGATCCTGGCTTCGTCTGACCACCCTCCTGGTTCCTGACCTCTGTCTACGCAAGACCCTGCTTCGGTTTGGCCATCCGTTTGGACTTTTGCTACGGCTTGATTTCCAATAAAGCCTTCTTATTTCCACTCATCTCTGTTGTACGTCTGGTTCATGGTTCCATGACATTAGGACCAAGCCATGAATTCTGACGGTACAGGGCCATCCTCGCTACCTACGCTGGTTGCCAGACTTGATCAGCAGGATCACCTGTTGGGTCGGTTCGCTGTGGCGTTGCAAACCCTGCTTGAACGCACGGCTCATTTCGCTTCCGTTGCCGATGGGTCGGTTGTCGCTCCTGGGCCTGCTCCTACTGCCGCTCCGGTTGTTGCGCCAGAGTCTACCCCGACACCTGTTGCTGCGCCTGCGGTGTCTCGGGGTATGACCGGTTCTGCCCCCCTTCCACAGCGCTTTGGGGGAGAGCCAACTCAGTGCCGAGGTTTCCTTAACCAGGTGGGCATTTATTTCGAGTTGCTGCCACATGCCTTTCCTACTGAGAGATCAAAGGTGGGCTTCTTGATCTCGCTGCTCTCGGACAAGGCCTTGGCCTGGGCCAGCCCTTCATGGGAGAACAACAATCCGGTGGTTGCCGAGTTTTCCGGTTTTGTTGCTTCTCTTCGGAAGGTATTCGATGTGCCGGCTCGTGCTGCCTCTGCTGCGAAGCTCCTTATGTCCATCAGACAGGGTTCACGATCCGTAGCTGAATACGCCATTGAGTTTCGTACCCTGGCAGCAGAGGTGGGCTGGAATAATGAGGCTCTGGTCGCTGCTTTCTCTCATGGTCTCTCGGATGCCTTGAAGGATGAGGTTGCAGCTAAGGACCTACCAGTGGAGCTCGAGTCTCTTATTTCTTTCCTGATTTTGATTGACACCAGACTCAGGGAGAGACCTTCCTTTAAGGAGAGCCTGCGGAGGTCTCCTAACAGATTGGCGCCTACGTTTGCTGTCCCACCCGTGCCTCCCTCTCCTCCCACGCCTCCTGGGGATGACTTGTCTGGGGGTGAACCCATGCAGCGGGGGTTTGCTCGCCTGTCTGAGGGGGAGAGGGTACTCCGGAGACGCGAGGGCCGATGCATGTACTGTGGTCTCGGTGGGCATTTTCGGTTGGCATGTCCGAACCGTCCGGGAGAACGCTCGCACCTGAGGTCCTGTCGGGGGCAGATCTTGGGTGGAGTCTCCTCGTCCCCGGTTTCCCGTGTTGACAAACCACTGATCACGGTTGTCCTCTCCTGGGTCGGGGGCTCGGTGACGACCCAGGCGTTGGTGGACTCTGGTGCTGGTGGTTTGTTCATTGATAGAGTGTTCGTTGCCGCCAATTCCATTCCTCTGCAGCCTCGAGGTTCCCCACTGGCTCTTGAGGCGATAGACGGCAGACCCCTTCTGCCGCCACACGTGACTCATGAGACCCTTCCAGTGGGGATAGCCATTGGTGCCGTTCACAGAGAGTCGGTCTGTCTCCAGGTTATTTCGTCTCCACACTACTGGGTGGTCTTGGAGTACCCCTGGCTCCAGAAGCATGTGGGGCTAGTTGCATCCATGGGCCTGTCAAGTTGCTGTGTACTTCCTCGGACTCTCTGTTGCCTCCTGAATACGAAGAGTACCGGGATGTATTCGATAAGGTGCGCGCGGTTGCCCTACCTCCGCACCGCCCATACAATTGTGCCATAGAGTTACAATCCGGTGCCGTTCCTCCTCGTGGCAAAGTCTATCCACTGTCGGTAGCGGAGAATGAGGACCATGGAGGAGTACGTGAGGGAGGCGCTTTCACGCGGACACATTCGCAAATCCTCGTCCCCGGCAGGGGCTGGATTTTTCTTTGTGAAAAAGAAGGGCGGCGAGTTGAGGCCTTGCATCGTTTACAGGGGTCTCAATCGCATCACGATCAAGAACGCTTACCCGATACCCTTGATTTCCGAGCTGTCCGATCGCCTCAAAGGGGCCACGGTCTTTACCAAACTCGACCTGAGGGCGGCATATAACCTGGTAAGGATCAAGGCGGGCGATGAGTGGAAGACCGCGTTTAACACCAGGACCGGTCATTATGAATCCTTGGTTATGCCCTTTGGGTTGTGCAATGCGCCCGCAGTCTTCCAGGAATTCATCAACGATGTTTTCCGTGACCTGTTGCAGCAGTGTGTGGTGGTCTATTTGGATGACATCTTGGTATATTCTGCATCCATGGAGGCCCACATTCTGGATGTCAGACGAGTGTTGCAACGCTTACGAGAGAACAAGCTGTTCGGTAAGCTTGAGAAATGCGAATTTCACCGATCCCAGGTAACCTTCTTAGGTTACATCATTTCCGCTGAGGGGTTCTCCATGGATCCTGAGAAGGTTTCGGCTGTCTTACAGTGGCCCCAGCCCAGTGGGCTTCGTGCCCTGCAGCGCTTTTTGGGCTTCGCCAATTATTATCGGAAGTTCATCAGGGACTTTTCCATGCTAGCCAAGCCTCTCACGGATCTGACCAGGAAGGGCAGTAATCCTCAGGTCTGGCCGCTCGAGGCCATCCGAGCTTTTGAGGCTCTAAAGTCCGCCTTTGTGTCGGCTCCGATTCTGTCGCATCCCAACCCTGGGTTGCCTTTTGTCCTCGAGGTGGACGCGTCTGAGACGGGAGTAGGCGCCCTCCTGTCTCAGCGTAGAACACCAGAGGGTCCTCTGCTTCCTTGTGGGTTTTACTCCCGGAAACTGTCTTCCGCGGAGTGCAACTATCAGATTGGTGACAGGGAGTTATTGGCCATCGTGCAGGCCCTTAAAGAATGGAGGCACTTGCTCGAGGGCTCGGTGGTTCCGGTTCTCATCCTGACGGACCACAAGAATCTGACCTACCTCTCTGAGGCCAAGAGATTGACACCACGTCAGGCCAGATGGGCTCTGTTCTTGTCACGTTTTAATTACGTGGTCTCCTACCTACCCGGCTCCAAGAACATCAGAGCAGATGCCTTATCACGGCAGTACTCCGAGCTGTCCGGGGAGGAGTCGATTCCGACTACGGTCATACCCCCGAATCAGATCCTGGCCGCTATTCGCACCAGCCTGACTTCTCCTCTGGGTGAGCAGATTTTGGCGGCTCAATCTGGTGCTCCCTCTGGGAGACCCAACGGCAGATGTTTTGTGCCTGAGGAGTTGCGCACTCGGTTGTTGCGAACCTACCATAACTCCAAGGCCGCGGGGCACCCTGGAAAGAATCAGCTGTCCTGGGCGGTTTCACGTCTGTTCTGGTGGCCTTCTCTACGTTCCGACATCGCCGCATATGTAGCGGCATGCTCCGTTTGTGCCCAGAGTGCCCACCTACCATCCTTCTGTATCAAAGATCCAAAATATAATTAAAAAACATTGGTCCATATTAGAACGGTCATATCCCAAAGTGTCCGAGTTCAGTAACCCAATCCGTATGTGTTATAAACGTCCCACCAATCTCAAAGACAAATTAGTACAGGCTGATGTGGGCTCATTCCTACCACAAATACGACAAACCAATCTGGCCCCCCGCAAGACGGGCACCTACCCATGCCTACATTGTGCCCAGTGCACCAATGTCATGAAGGGAAATAGGATTACACATCCCCACTCGGGCAAAATCTATCAAGCAAAAGATTTTTATACTTGTAACTCGTCCTTTGTAGTCTATCTTATTAAATGCCCATGTGGCCTGGCATATGTAGGCGAAACGACCCAATGCGTACGTGACCGTATATCCAAACATAAGTCCGACATCCGATGCAATAGAACTGAACTCCCGGTCCCACATCACTTCATATCAAATAAACATCAGATCAACCAGCTTCAATTCCAGGTGCTAGAATATGTGTCACAAAGCCGACGCGGAGGCAATAGAATCGCTCGTCTCAAAGAACGGGAATCATTCTGGATCTTCGAGTTAAAGACTCTTTTCCCCCATGGAATGAACAGGGACTTTGATTTCAGGATTTAACTTAACCTATAAACAATTTTCTGCAAGGAAGCAAGGAATTAATGGGAACCATATTCTTTGGATTTGACGTTTCATATGTTCTTTTCTACAAACTAGCACCCATACGAATAAATAGACTATAACGCAATAAGTCTATTAGGATATCCATTTGTATGCTATTAATTATTTGTTTAGATAATTGTATATTCTACAATTCTAACTTTCTTTTCTCCTATTTCCACAGACAAAATGACCCCCATAGTCTCAACAACACAGGTAGTATATTATCAAAGAGTGTTAATTATTAGTTGCCATAATAGACTTTCATATATAGCATATATCATGGAGCCGATTATATTGTACAATAAACATACACAGTATATGATACAGTATCTAGAACTGTGGCGATCCTCATAGATACGTTCCTCTACTTCCAAGCGCATGCGCAATACAAAGCGAGCACTGGCTCTACCTAACCTGTGAATACGAACCACTACGCATGCGCGAGTGACGTCACTGTCCTCGCGATACCTCGGCAAAAGCAGAGAGACGCCGGCGCCTGCGCAAATCTCCCCTATCTCCCCATTTAAACTCGCTATGAGCACGGACACACCAGGTCCTCCTGATATCTCCGGTCTCCTGCACTAAGGTCTGTCTCCATGACATGTTATATTATGCTATATTATTATGCCAGACGCACTGCCTTTAGCCGTTCTCTGTATATATATATGCTCAATATTAGTGTTTTCCTGGATCAATTATACTTTGTTTTGTCGCTGATCCCTATTACTTATCTCTGTGAATCCTGACCACAAGGTACACTAATATGTAGCTACATTGATATGGCTCTCACAAGGTATATTAATGTATAGCTACATTAATATGGCTCTCATCAGCTCCAAGCTTATCCAGTAGACACGATTGCACTGTTCCCCATCACAAGAGTCTATATCTACCTATTTAATGTCAAACCCATGACATTTATATACTTGCAAACCTCCTTGACATGATTATTCTGTGAGTTTCCCTCATAGGCTAGTCAATGACCATACTCTGTGACCATACAAGTATGTTCTGCTTTAACCCACATCGTCGATTGCAGTATTAGAGTAACCTGTACTTACATACTCTATGACCCTTTTATATACAGGTCCCACAATAATTCTTACAACGAAGACACAGACAACTTCTACGTCCTGCCAAGCATTATCCAACCTGCCCCATATGGCGCACTTAATTTATTTACTTTATTGATTCTATATACTTGTGATAGACATCTATTGAAGTTGTAATATTTTTTCTATTATTTTGTTCTGACAATTTCTGTACCAATTATTGTCCATTAATATTGTACCTATGAGGTACTAAAAAATGTTGTACCTATATATTTTTCAGGCCGTGATCAAGGTCCTAACAGACCGAAACGTTGGCCAGTGTATTTACAAAAAGATCCATTTGGGATGGACAATAAATAAAAAAGAATCTTATTTTGCAATATATCGAGTGCCGTGGTTTATATAAGTATATTCTGACAGACCTCTTCCGCTGAGCACCGACTACCACAAACAGGAGTGCCATCCACTACAATCATTATATGTGCCCAGAGTAAGTCCCCTCGGCACCTTCCGTTGGGCCTTTTGCAACCCATAGCCACCGGGGAGCGTCCATGGTCACACCTGGGGATGGATTTCATTGTGGACCTCCCTGCATCCCGAGGCCATACGGTCATTCTCATGATTGTGGATCGGTTTTCCAAAATGTGCCACTGTGTTCCTCTCAAGAAGTTACCCTCTGCACAAGAGTTGGCCTCGATTTTTGCCAGGGAGGTCTTCCGGTTGCACGGTTTGCCCAAGGAGATTGTGTCGGATCGGGGGAGTCAGTTTGTGTCCAGGTTCTGGCGCGCCTTTTGCTCCCAGTTGGGGATTCATCTCTCTTTCTCCTCGGCCTACCACCCTCAGTCCAATGGGGCCGCAGAGCGATCCAATCAGGCCTTGGAGCAATTCCTTCGTTGCTATGTCTCCGATCACCAAGACAATTGGGTTGACCTCCTGCCTTGGGCTGAGTTTGCCAGGAACACGGCGGTGAACTCTTCCTCTGGGACGTCTCCCTTCATGGCCAATTATGGGTTCCAACCTGCCGTGTTACCGGAGGTATTCTCTCCCCAGGATACTCCGGCTGTGGAGGATCACCTTTCCGTCCTACGTACTTCTTGGGTACAGATCCAGAGGTCCCTTGAGGTCTCTGCGCAACGCCAGAGACTCCAGGCCAATCGCAGACGAGCGCCCGCTCCTTCCTACCAGGTTGGAGACCGTGTATGGTTGTCCACCCGCAACCTCAACCTTCGAGTGCCCACTCCCAAGCTGGCGCCTCGCTTTGTTGGTCCCTTCCGAGTGCTTCACAGGGTAAACCCGGTAGCCTATGCCCTTGCGCTTCCCCCTGGCATGCGGATCTCCAACGTGTTTCATGTCTCCCTGTTGAAGCCATTGGTGTGTAATCGTTTCACTTCCTCGGTTCCTCGGCCCCGTCCGGTCCAAGTGGGCAATCGTGAGGAATATGAGGTGAGCAATATCCTGGACTCACGCCTGGTCCGCGGTCGGTTGCAGTTTTTGGTCCATTGGCGTGGTTATGGTCCAGAGGAGCGTTCCTGGGTTCCCTCCGCAGATGTCCATGCTCCTGCGTTGCTCCGAGCCTTCCACGCACGCTTCCCTCTGAAACCGTTCCTTACTCCGCGGAGGAGGGGCCCTTGAGGGGGAGGTACTGTCATGGTCTTACCTTCTCACTGTTCTCCTTCGTTTGACATGTGCTGGCGGCCATCTTGGTTTCTGGGTTTCTTGTAGCCTCCCACCCTGCGGCTCCTCCTTCCCACTGGGAGGAGCTGGATGCCTAGCTCATATATATAGAAGGTCTGTGGCTTCAGTTCCTTGCTTGGTCCTCCTGTGTTCACATGCTTCTAAGACTGCTGCTGCTTCTGGTTCCTGATCCTGGCCTCGTCTGACTACCCCGTTGGTTCCTGATCCTGGCTTCGTCTGACTACCCCGTTGGTTCCTGATCCTGGCTTCGTCTGACTACCCCGTTGGTTCCTGATCCTGGCTTCGTCTGACCACCCTCCTGGTTCCTGACCTCTGTCTACGCAAGACCCTGCTTCGGTTTGGCCATCCGTTTGGACTTTTGCTACGGCTTGATTTCCAATAAAGCCTTCTTATTTCCACTCATCTCTGTTGTACGTCTGGTTCATGGTTCCATGACAATAAGGTACCCAGCCATTGAGACGGTCATGCAGATAAACATAACAAGGGCGAATATTGGGGAGTGTAAGATGTCTCACATGTCCCTGCACACTCCCTAAGCTAGACCTAAGCTCAGGGACGTCTCCTGATGGTGGGGACTCCCTGTCCTCGAGCCTGGACTGACTGCCCTAAGCATGCCCTGCTGCTAACATACGATATAAGGATACCCTATGACAAGACAGAAACCGTATCACGGGTTCACAATGGCACCCGTAATGATATACAGCCCATGTAGATAAGTACAAAAAGGTGCTGGGGTGTAATGTATCACCTACAGCACTAAACACAAACCCCTACCAGGGTGCCAAGGTATCATATATTTCTCTTGGCTTAGTAAACACAAACCCAACGCGTTTCCCCTATTTATAGGTTCATCAGGGGGTAGGTATATAACCAGTCATGGGTGTAAAACTGTCAAAAAACAATCAGGTGAGATATACTCATGACACAAACGGAGGATCTGCAGGCAGATAGCAAGGATACTGGTGTGAACACAGGACCAAGGGGAACAACAGATAAGTCCCACCTGTGAATAATAGGTACAGTATGGGTTTACCAAGGACAGAAGTTGTCAGACAACCCTGATTTGGTTATATGAAGAGGTGAATAGAAGCCTGGACAGAAGGGTGCAGTGGATGTAATGTTTTTGGATTTTGAAAAGGCATTTGTTACTGTCCCTCATAGATGTTTAATAGGCAAAATACAGTCGATAGGCCTAGAAACTATAGTTTGTAATTCGATTGAAAACTGGCTGAAGGACTGTGTCCAGAGAGTTGTGGTCAATGATTCCTATTGTGAATGGTCCTGGGTTATAAGTGGTGTACCCCAAGGTACAGTGCTGGGCCCTCTATTATTTAATTTATTAATGATTTTGAGGATGAGATTAGCACAGTTTCTATTTATGCAGATGACTCCAAGCTATGTTGTAGTTTGCAGTCTTTGGAAGATGTCTATAGACTACAAGCTGACTTGGACACTGAGTATTTGGGCATCAACTTGGCAAATGAGATTTAATGTGAATAAATGTGAAGTTATGCATATGGGTAGTAATAATTTTTGGGCACATAATACTGGGAGAGTCACTTGTAGAACATGACTTGGGTGGACTTGTCGATCATAAGTTAAATAACAGTATACAATGTCAATTAGCTGCTGCTAAGGCTACCAGAATATTGTCACATATAAAACGATGCATGGACTCTTTGGTGCGGCCTCATCTGGAATATGCAGTTCAGTTCTGGGCACTCATCCATCGAAAGGATGCCCTGGAGCTGGCGAGAGTAAAAAGGAGAGCAACTAAACTGATAAGGTGCATAGAGGGTCTTAAGGCACATTTACACTATCTGAGGAGCAGCAGATTGTTGAGAACAAACCGTTCCTTCCCGACAATTGGCTGCTTGTTAAATGGAGGTAAAGCGTTGCCTCCACAGTATAAGGATAAGCGAGTGCTACTGCTATTGCTTGTACCCATACAAAATCATTGCTTCTGGGCAGCAAAGTGCTGTTTATACACGGAACGATGATTGAGGTGTCCGGACCTCTGATCATTTCACCCAAAGAATGAGCGTTCCCCTTGTTCATCAGATGATCTGTGTCACCTTTAGACGGACAGATTATTGGGAAAGAGCATTCATAGGAAAAAAATGCAGTAAAACGCTGTACCATATAAAATCCCATCAACTATCCCTTGGACTAGATATTCTTCCTATTTTGAGCTATTTTCCACAACTAGAGAGGGATTGGTGGCGTAATGGTGGAGGCCCAGTAAAGGTAGTTTTGCTATAGTTAATAAATGGAATCATAGAACTTTTGTGAAATTGAAGTGAAGGTTTAACACATATTTTGGAGTACGAGAACGACAGTGACCTGACATATGTGGGCCATAATAGATTGTTTTTGTGACCAGAATGGTTTAATATTCTCACAGTCCCACCATATATGCAAATAAGCCCTGGCGCAACTGAGAAAACACCTACACAGTTGGGAGACATCAGCTGACACTTGTGTAAAACAGAGATGGGGAGATTTATCAAAACTAGTGGAAAGGAAAACTGGCTTAGTTGCCCATAGCAACCAATCAGATCCCACCTTTCATTTTGAACAGCTCCTTTGGTAAATGAAAGGTGGAATCTGATTGGTTGCTATGGGCAACTAAGCCAGTTCTACTTTACACCAGTTTGATAAATGACTCCAAGAGTGTTTTATACCATCTGCAAATTAACTTAAACATTGATCCCTGAAGTCTAACACATCTGGGCGATCCTAACAAGTTTCTATACACATTATGGACATGTGTTGTTAACTACTAATATGTCACTGAGTGCTTTGCTTCCCTTCAAAAATATTAGAATAATGGGACGACATTTATTTTTAGTCTTCTCAAGAGTAGAGTACCCTTTAGCCATCTCACTAAATGTTCAGTACTTTCCAATATAATGCTTCCACCAGCCGCTGAGGTGAAACGCGCGTCGAGGTCTTGTGCTTTGGGCTTACCTATTGCGTTCATAATGTCCTCAGGTACGTTCCATGTATAGTACCACGGTATATCTATACATGGTCCCATATCACATCCATATTAGGCCCAGGACACCATCCGTGGGGCATTATTATATCTTGATATCCAGTGAAGCGATTCCATTTGTGACATTTTATTATATATGTCTTAGTCTTGGATGTCTATGTATATATATATATTTCGATGTGAGGTCTATGGACAATCAGTGATTTATTGATTCTGCTTCATAGCATATACCCCTTTCTGGGTTAATTTCACTATCTGCTATGCAGTATTGGTTGTCCATGCACCATAATTATTTTGACCTGTAGGCTATCCATGCTTATTCTTGTGTGGATACACATGGTCTCGCAATTGTGTATACTGCCCTATGTTTCTCTGTATACTGCTTACCATCCTGTCTTTTCCCCTATTTATTATATTTGAGAATAAAGTGATATTTTGATATATTATCTCCACTTGCTTTTTTGTTTATAGCTCTTTCTGTAGCCCTTATTCCTGCTATTCTGCGTGCCTGTGAATGCTCATTAAAGCTGCATTCCGAATTCTGTATTTGTATTCCAAAATAAACCCCCAATGTACATCGCAACCTTGAAAAATTGTAGTGCATAGGGTTCACTTTAGCAAATAGCATTTATCTAGTTGGCTGAATTCATTTTTCCATCACATTATACACTGCTCGTTTCCATGGTTATGACCACCCTGCAATCCAGCAGAGGTGGTCGTGCTTGCGCACTATTGGAAAAAGCACAGTCCCACGCTCCCAGTTCCACCAGAGATGACAGCACTTTTTCCTATAGTATGCAAGCATGGCCACCTCTGCTAGATTGCATGGTGGTCATAACCATTGAATAGAGCAGCTTATAATGTGATGGAAAAATTAGTCCAGCCAACAAAGGAAGCAATATGGGTAATAACAATACCTTAGTAAGTGGCCTGTATGAAGTTTCTCTACATGACAAATGCCACTTGCTGAAGTTAGACAACCCCTTTAAAGGGAATCTGTCACTAGCAATTTAGCAATTTTTTTTTTTCATGAATCCATGTTTAATAAAGTACCTTTTTTCCATATGTCTTGTTCTTTTTATTGTGAGTCTTGTCATTTCTTCAAAAAAAAAAAAAAGATTCTTATGATATGCAAATGAAGCTGTAAGGAGCCCAGAGGGGCGTTATTCTTTCTCCACGGTGCCCAGGAACGCCCCTCTGAAGTGCCGTGCCCGCCTAAATTTGAAAACTAACAACTCCTCCAAGTTCAGCTAAATCGCCTCCCAGAGGCGCGGCTAAGTGCTCAACCCCCCCCCCCAGCGCCGCGCTCTGCGGCAAACACCCCGATCCTCCTCTCGCCCGCATCCAAAATCCCGCGCAGGCGCAGTGCCGGCGATTGCCTGCGCGATTATAAGAAGACTCAGGCTGGGTTCACACCTGAGCGGTCTGAAAGGAGCGCTCTGTATGCGCGATTGTACCGGCGTTTGCAATCGCGCATACAGAGACAAGCGAACGCCCATTGTCGCGCGTTCCCGAAAGTCTATGTACGGGAATGCGCGACAAGATGCCCCAAAGAAGCTCATGTACTTCTTGGGGCGTCGGGCGTTTTACAGCGCGATCGTACGCGCTGTAAAACGCCCAGGTGAGAACCATTCCCATAGGGAATCATTGGTTTCTCCTTGTTGAGCGTTTTACAGCGCGTAGGAACGCGCTATAAAACGCGCTATAAAAAGCGCTATAAAACGCTCAGGTGTGAACCCAGCCTGAGGGCAACAGCGAACACGTCACTGTTGAGCACTTAGCCGCGCCTCTGGGAGGCGATTTAGCTGAACTTGGAGGAGTTGTTAGTTTTCAAATTTAGGTGGGCACGGCACTTCAGAGGGGCGTTCCTGGGCACTGTGGAGAAAGAATAACGCCCCTCTGGGCTCCTTACAGCTTCATTTGCATATCATAAGAATCGTTTTTTTGAAGAAATGACAAGACTTACAATAAAAAGAACAAGACATATGGAAAAAAGGTACTTTATTAAACATGGATTCATGAAAAAATTTTTTGCTAAATTGCTAGTGACAGATTCCCTTTAAGAGAGAATTCATTTAAAGGGCTTCTGTCAGCCCACTAAACCGTTTGTTTGTTTTTGGGTTAATAATAATCCCTACACTGCAAGCTCCCTGTACATATGCTAAATATTCATTTTTGTTCAGTAGAGTTTGTTAAAAATCAAGTTTTATAATATGTAAATTACCTTGCTACCAGCAAGTAGGGCGGCTACTTGCTGGTAGCAGCCGCATCCTCCTCTCATCATGACGCCCCCTCCGCCGTTTGATTGACAGGGCCAGGGAACGGGTTCGTTCTCTGCTGGCCCTGTTTGAATTCAAAATATTGCGCCTGCGCCGTACCTGTCTTTAATCGGTGCAGGCGCACTGAGAGGCGGCCGCTCCATCCTCAATGCGCCTGCGCCGGGTGTAGATGTGACGTCATCGGCGCAGGCGCACTGAGAGGCGGCCGCTCTGTCGGCCGTTCCATCCTCAATGCGCCTGCGCTGATGACGTCACACCTACACCCTGCGCAGGTGCATTGAGGATGGAGCGGCCGAGAGAGCGGCAGTCTCTCAGTGCGCCTGCGCCGATTAAAGATAGGTACGGCGCAGGCGCGATATTTTGAATTCAAACAGGGCCAGCAGAGAACGATCCCGTTCCCTGGCCCTGTCAATCAAACGGCGGAGGGGGCGTCATGATGAGAGGAGGATGCGGCTGCTACCAGCAAGTAGCCGTCCTACTTGCTAGTAGCAAGGTAATTTACATATTATAAAACTTGATTTTTAACAAAATCTACTGAACAAAAATGAATATTTAGCATATGTACAGGGAGCTTGCAGTGTAGGGATTAATATTAACCAAAAAAAACAAAAACGGTTTAGTGGGCTGACAGAAGCCCTTTAAGGGAGGGCGTGGATTGAGGGCTGTGTTTCAGAATATATTCTAACACTGGAACACATCCAGCACTCTCCCTATATGTAAAACTATATCCTCACTAGAACACAATAGTCCCTGTGTATTCATTTCTCATGAATAGTTCTTTAGTCCTTTACATGTACAACTAGTGGATATATATAGTAGGCATTGTATATTGCAGTTTATTGAAAAAGGTTTTCATTGTATGATGGTTGTTTTTGGACCAAAAGGGTTCGTTTTCACTACAGTTTTTTCTTAAGGCTCAACCACACGAACGTATTTTCTTTCCGTGTCGTTTCCGTTTTTTTTTTTTGTGGACCGTATGCGGAACTATTCATTTCAATGGGTCCGCAAAAAAAACAGAAGGTACTCAGTGTGCATTCCGTTTCTGTATGTCCATTCCGCAAAATAATAGAACATGTCCTATTATTGTCCGCATTGTCATATGTTCCATTCCACAAAATACGGAATGCACACGGACGTCATCAGTATCCATTTTTTGTGGACCACAAAATACATACGTTCATGTGCATGAGCCCTTAATCTGCAGAATGTATTATCTTATAGATACACAATGATATACTCCTCAGGTGGACATGTGTAACTGATGAGTGCTCAAGTCTCGCAACATAGCCCCCCCTTCTCACATTACATGGATGAATGGAGACCTTAAGTGACTGTGACTTCAAATCTCTATTACCCAGGGGCCCTAATTTAGTTGTTGCACGCTCACCATGAAATCCCTGGTCCCAGCTTTGAATCCCAGCCAGCAACAGCACTTTGTTATTCCTTTATCTTTCACTCAGGGGTTTGGCAGAGTCCCAGACATTACTTTCCAAGTCTTATCCTGCACACATTTCTCTCTGTACTTTGCAGGCCGTGTGGAAGATCTGGGGAAAAAAGCTTCCTCGTAAAGTCGGATTCTGGCCTTGCATTACATGGCGACTAGTGAGTAAGCAGGATTATGGAGATTGGGGGGGGGGGGGGGGGATACCTAGTTTCCTGGAACTCCAAAGTGATTGGGAAATATGGGGAGTTTTAACAGGAAGAGGTAATGGTATACTGTTGTGAAACACAATGTGTGAACCATTTCACATTACTTTTATTTTACCAAACATATAAAAAAATCTGCAATTTACTTCCTCTGTGAATACCGTCATATAAAAGACTTAAAGGAACATTAAATACAGAAGATAAAAATATATAAATCCCAGAACATCCTTTCTTCAGCCTCACCTTTTACTTGGTCCTATTTTGGAAAGATTAGAAATATATCAAGAAATCTTCTCTCTGTGTCTTAGGCCTCATGCACACGACCGCAGTTATGGTCCGCATCCGAGCCGCAGTTTTTTCGGCTCGGGTGTGGACCCATTCACTTCAATGGGGCCGCAAAAGATGCGGACAGAACTCCGTGTGCTGTCCGCATCTGTTGCTCCGTTCCGTAGCCCTGCAAAAAATAAAATAACATGTGCTATTCTTGTCTGTTTTGCGGACAAGAATAGGCATTTCTACAATGGGACGCCTGTTCAGTTCCACAAATTGCGGAAGGCACACGGGTGGCTTCCGTTTTTTTTTGGATCTGCGGTTTGCAGAAAAACGGAACGGTCGTGTGCATGAGGACTTAGGTGGTCATCCATGACCCTCCTCCCCACTGTGTTGTGCCTGTCTGTAAGAGAAGTGGCTGGTGCAGGAGTCAAACATGAACCGATTGACAACATGTTGACCCCCTAGTTCTCGGCAGAATTTCTACGCACTGTTTGTGTCAGGCTCATGCAGCAAATGCTGCAGACTGATAAACAGTGAGATCAACTAGATTTCTTGGTTACGTTTATGATTCATTTCTGGGTTTAATGTTCCTTTAAAAGTAACCTGTCATAAAGCATACCTTAGAAAAAGAAGTTCTGAGAACTCTGCTGGGAGGTTCTTCAGCAAGGAAGTGTCATGAGATCTCTGCAGCAACTCCTTCACATCTAGGCTTGATTGACATCTATGACGCCTCCTGTGTCATCCATTGTCCCCTTTCAAAGACATCAACCCAGCCTAGATCGAGATCCCAGAGCACTTTCCTGCTGAAGAAAGGTTACACATTTACTCTACTGAACAGTAAATGGTGTGACGTATAATTCAGTTTTGTTACATAAAAAAGTGAGGATTATAAATATAATTTAACAATAGGTAGTAAAGAGAATGTAGCCAATTCGCTGGCATAACTCCTGTGCAGATAGTTAAAAGATGGAGTATTCCACCAATAAAAAGGTTTGGAGAGACAAGATGCTGTATGTAATGAAAGAAAGCAAGTTTGATAAGCAGAATTTTTCTCCTTAAAGGGCATCTGTCAGCAGTTTTGTACCTATGACACTGGCTGACCTGTTACATATGCACTTGGCAGCTGAAGGCATCTGTGTTGGTCCCATGTTCATATGTGCCCGCATTGCTGAGAAAAATGACATTTACACTGCCTGGCCCTGTCAATCAAAATGCAGAGGGCGCAGCAGTTGGAGAGAACAGAGCTGCTAGGAGTAACAGAAACGCCCCCGTTCCTCCTAGAGGCTCGTTTGCTGACAAATGCCCTTTAAATCTGGTCCTGAGAATCAGGTGAAAATTGAGCAGTACAGGTTTCGCAGCACTCGGCATGCTTTTAATCTATTAGATATCCAGCAAAAGATGAATGTGAGTACTTTACAGTACATACTTTAAAGGGGTTTTCCGAGATTTAAATCCTGATGACCTATTCTCTGGCCAGGGGACAGGTCATCTGTATTTAAGTCTCAGAAAACCCTTTTAAATCTACTCTGCAATATCGAAAATAGTATTATTTGGTGATTTTATCCATTTAGAAGGCGTCTGTAGGATGCGTAGTCTTTAAACATGGCTAAAACTATTTATGCATCTAGACTGTGAAAGTAAGAAGAAAACTTTCTAAAATTATTTGCACTTTGTGTATTTCTCCCAGTCAGTGCGCGATGAAGATGTCACAGGTTGGCTGTAAGGAGGGGGCTATTAAAGTGAGTCTGTCACCAGCTTTTTCCATTATTTACTGTATCCCAGACTTACCTTTTCATTACATCGATCCTTTGATGTTAATATATGATTCCTTGGGCAGTACCCTTGGACAGCAGAGCCCAGCCACTCCCATTAGATTCGAGCGCTGCTCCTCCCATCTTCATCTTCTTTATACCTCCGGCTGCTCCTTATGTTAGAAAACCTGCACTTGAAATCTCATACAGGTGCATATGACCCATCTGTTTGCGCCTGCACCGCCTGCTCCCTTCTGGGGGCATTGGTGTCATCAACTGTGGTGTGTATGTGCAGGAAGGGTTGATGATGCTTCAGTCCTGCCTTTGCTGTAGAGCAGGGATGCTCAACCTGTGGCCCTCCAGCTGTTGTAAAACTACAACTCCCACCATGCCCTGCTGTAGACTGATAGCTGAAGGCTGTCTGAGCATGCTGGGAGTTGTAGTTTTGCAACAGCTGGAGGGCCGCAGGTTGAGCATCACTGCTGTAGAGCAACACACTGCCCAAACTGCTGGTCTGATGATCTGGTGAGACATCACATATGACAGTCGGTCACCCCTAGTCGTGATAGGAGGGACACTACCAGCTCAGCGATATGTGCAGGACATCTGGCTGCCACGTGTTACCTCTCATGGCAGAGTTTCCACCAGATTACAACACTTCCTTGGCATGCCCGATCACTAAATTTATCACCATTCGAACATTTATGGGATTAGCTACGATGCCAGCTTCAGCAACCTTAGGGTCCATTCAGACGTCCGTAGGACATTTCGCGGAACACACATCGCCGGCACAAATAATAGAAAATGCCTTTTCTTGTCTGTAGTTGCGGACAAGAATAGGACATGTTCTATTTTTTTCGGGAAAGGAATTGCAGATCTGCAAGTGCGGATGCGGACAGGACATAGTGTGCTGTCCGCATCCGTTCCGGCCCCATTGAAAATGAATGGGTCCGCACCCGTTCAACAAAATTGCGGACGTGTGAATAGACCCTGCGTGGGATCTACACGCCCAGCAGCAACATCTGTGGACAAATGTGCAGCAGGATACCATACAGAAGCTGTATGTCTTCATGCCCATCTTGTATCCACGCTCTAATGTTGTAATCACTTACATAGATCATTATTAGTCACGCATAGAAAGTTTCATTCAGTTCCAACAACTCCTTATTGGTGCATTATTTTTTTTTTAAATTAATAAATGAACAGAACTGGTGGGTAACCTCAAATAAGACTTAACTTTTAATACATCATTACAAATACCCCAAAGGATGCGAAAAAGGTCGCTCGCCACAGTACATGAGACTTATTGCAAAACAATGTTGAAAAAGTAAAAAATTGCTATATGTAGTGCCAACAGACTTGAATGGGAGAAAAGGAGTGGGAGGGAAAAGGGAGACTGGGTCTCTTTCTCCTATTAATCCCTCCCTATATGTCTACACCTCCTAAGTTGTCCCTAGGTGTCCCTACACTGCACCATGTGACTGATCAGTTTCGTCAGAGAAGGGAGCAAGCGAGGGAACTATGTTGGCACATTAAGGGAAATACTATAAATAAGCCCACAATTGCAAGCAAAATACAGCTATATCCCAAAAACACACATCCCGACGTGTTTCATTGGCCTAGGGCCAATTCATCAGGGGACTTGAATAGATGAAGTACAGCAATACAAAGTAGTCAATATATGAAGTGCACAAAGCAAAATAGTCAAGAGATAAAGTGCAAACAGCAGCCAAAACTTACAGTCAGGTCCATAAATATTGGGACAGCGACTCAATTCTAACATTTTGGGCTCTATACACCACCATAATGGATTTGAAATGAAACGAACAGACTGTCAGCTTTAATTTGAGGATATTTACATCCAAATCAGGTGAACGGTGTAGGGATTACAACAGTTTGCATATGTGCCTCCTACTTATTAGGGGACCAAAAGTAATGGAACATAATAATAATAATCATAAATCAAACTTTCACTTTTTAATACTTGGTTGCAAATCCTTTGCAGTCAATTACAGCCTGAAGTCTGGAACGAATAGACATCACCAGACACTGGGTTACTTTCCTGGTGATGCTCTGCCAGGCCTCTACTGCAACTGTCTTCAGTTCCTGCTTGTTCTTGGGGCATTTTCCCTTCAGTTTTGTCTTCAGCAAGTGAAATGCATGCTCAATCGGATTCAGGTCAGGTAATTGACTTGGCCATTGCATAACATTCCACTTCTTTCCCTTAAAAAACTCTTTGGTTGCTTTTGCAGTATGCTTTGGGTCATTGTCTATCTGCACTGTGAAGTGTCGCCCAATGAGTTCTGAAGCATTTGGCTGAATATAAGCAGATAATATTGCCCAAAACACTTCAGAATTCATCCTGCTGCTTTTGTCAGCAGTCACATCATCAATAAATACAAGAGAACCAATTCCATTGGCAATCATACATGCCCACGCCATGACACTAACCACCCATGCTTCACTGATGAGGTGGTATGCTTAGGATCATGACCAGTTCCTTTCCTTCTCCATACTCTTCTCTTCCCATCACTCTGGTACAAGTTGATCTTGGTCTCATCTGTCCATAGGATGTTATTCCAGAACTGTGAAGGCTTTTTTAGATGTCGTTTGGCAAACTCGAATCTGGCCTTCCTGTTTTTGAGGCTCAACAATGGTTTACATCTTGTGGTGAACCCTCTGTATTCACTCTGGTGAAGTCTTCTCTTGATTGTTGACTTTGACACACATACACCTATCTCCTGGAGAGTGTTCTTGATCTGGCCAACTGTTGTTAAGGGTATTTTATTCACCAGGGAAATAATTCTTCGGTCATCCACCACAGTTGTTTTCCGTGGTCTTCTGGGTCTTGCTGAGCTCCTTCTTTTTAAGAATGTTCCAAACTGTAGTTTTGGCCACGCCTAATGTTTTTGCTATCTCTCTGATGGGTTTGTTTTGTTTTTTCAGTCCAATGATGGCTTGCTTCACTGATAGTGACAGCTCTTTGGATCTCATCTTGAAAGTTGACAGCAACAGATTCCAAATGCAAATAGCACACTTGAAATGAACTCTGGACTTTTTATCTGCTCATTGTAATTGGGATAATGAGCGAATAACAAACATCTTGCCATGGAACAGCTGAGAAGCCAATTGTCCCATTACTTTTGGTCCCTTAACAAGTGGGAGGCACATATGCAAACCGTTCACCTGATTTGGATGTAAATACCCTCAAATTAAAGCTGACAGTCTGCAGGTAAAGTACATCTTGTTTGTTTCATTTCAAATCCATTGTGGTGGTGTATAGAGCCAAAAATGTTAGAATTGTGTTGATGTCCCAATATTTATGGACCTGACTGTAGCTTAGCAGCAGCGGCAGAGGCTCCATCTGATAAAACTAATGGAGTGTTTCGTCCTCATAGCACAGCTCTCTAGTTTCTTTGAAGCTGAAAGTCATCCAGCCAGGCTTTTGGCATCGGCGCATATGCTAATGTGCAAATGAGCCTTTTAAAGGCAATCAAATTGCACATAAGTTGTATCCCATACGGCACATGACCAGTGACGTGATTAGAAAGCCGTGAACTCACAGTCACATGGGCCATCACGTGATCAAACGGGGCCGGAGCAGCAGTCACAGGATCAATATAGGGAGTGTCTGTAATATACTAGTTGGGTATACCAATTGGGGACGCATTTTTTGGGGTTATCATTAGTGGCCATTATACTGCCGTGGTTAATTTAATATGCATAATTTTTTGTCAATAAGTGTATTTGGTGTAGGGCTAGCTACTTTTGTTTATACCACTTATTGGTTGTCTTACTTTGCGGCAGAATTTTGTGCCAAAATTTTGGTGCAAAGTGTTGCTTCTTAAGCCACATCCGGTGTCCCACTAAGTCATGTCTTTTCCTGCTTTTCAGCTAGGCAGTCCCTCTGATATGAGCATTTCATTCTCCGATGCTCTCCTTGGCCCTGCACAGAATCGCGCAGGACAAAGATCCAGGCAAGGGAGAGCATAGGCGCATGAAATGGGGACCAGAGGGATGAAAATGGGGTATGTCCCGGTTCAGAGCTGAACCTATTTAATAATTTATTAGAACAGTGGTGTTTTAACTGATTTGCCAAACTACGAATCTCAGCATGCTTTGACATCGACTGCGTGCTCCTGCACTTCCATGCAGATTATTTTATTTATTTTTTCTGACTACAAAATCAGGCTTCAATCACTGATTGGTGATGTTCAGAAGCACAGAAACACCCGTTGACATCTTGTGCAGTTGTAAAATTGTGCAGATGTTACAGCACAGCACTTACTACTGATGTTGTGTGTAGGTTGTGTGACTGGTGAAATTGGAGCTACAAGTCTCTGATCATAAATTATGCAAACAACCAATTGTTTTAATTAAGGTGTCTCATGACATGCTTTAATTATGTTGGGTAATAAACCAGCAGACCAGTTTGCATCTGCTTTTTTTCAGGGAAAATCTGTTGAATTACTGAGAATAAAGTAAAACTAAAACATCGATGAAGAAAGCAGCAAATGAGGCACCATGAGGAAGATGGATGTCAGACTTAACGAAAACCTGCTGATCTTTTAACGAATCACATTTAGGCCTCATGCACACGACCGTTGTGTGCACCCGTGGCCGTTGTGCCGTTTTCAGTTTTTTTTCGCGGACCCATTGACTTTCAATGGGTCAGTGGAAAAATCGGAAAATGCACCGTTTGGCAGCCGCATCCGTGATCCGTGTTTCCTGGCCGTGAAAAAAATAGGACCTGTCCTATTTTTTTCACGGCCAACAGTTCACGGACCCATTCAAGTCAATGGGTCCGTGAAAAATCACGGATGCACACAAGATTGTCATCCGCGTACGTGATCCGTGTCTGTGATCCGTGCCTGTTTTTTCCTATCATTTCAATGGCAAACTTGACTTAGATTTTTTATTCATTTTTCATGTCCGTGGATCCTCCAAAAAACAAGGAAGACCCACGGGCGAAAAAACGGTCATGGATCACGGACCTACGGACCCCGTTTTTGCGGACCTTAAAAAAAAAACGGTCGTGTGCATGAGGCCTTACAGTGCCGACTACTACCCATATCATTTCACATTCATGTGGGTTGGAATCCAATAATAGTGGCTTCTGGTGGGACCGCAGATCATGTGCGCTATACTTGGCAAGTGAATATATGATCCTCTTCATAGTTATTCTTATTAATACTACTAGATAAAAATAGTCATTTTTGGAAGGAACTTCATGATTCCCCTTTCTGGATTTTCCAGTTCTTGCAGAACACAAATTATCTCCTTGGAAACTTCTGCAAAGCAATAGAATGAGTGCAGTGAGGTGGAAAGCTGAAGATTTACAGCATGGCGCCTTACTGCTGCGAGCACAAATTATGCGGCTTCCCGTGTGATATTTTCTAAACTGTTTAATGGGAATAAGAATGCATTTAACGAGAAGTGTGTAATATCTGCATCTTGTATCACTGCTTCCCAGTCACCATTTACTGACAGATCCCGTTTCCTTGGATACTAGAAAGTACAGATATTACCGACAATGGACGCCGGCTGAAATCACATATTTGTGGTGGAGTAGTAGGTATTTCCCAGTGTGGGATGCTGATAAGAATGTCCTTCTACCAATTTTCTGTAGGCATTCCCTGCCCCACGTTGGGCTGATCTGCTAAGGTTGGGACAGACAGCGGTGGTACTGCTGATCAGCCTGGTCCACACAGTATAGGAGGAAAGTCACCTAACAGAAATATCAGTCACAAGTGGAAGGCTGAAAAGTCAGCCTGAATTTGTGGGAGGGGCATATTACCTTCTTAAGCCCCAGCCCCCAGCTCCTCAGGGCGCTTCTGTTCACATTCTGGATAGGGAGTTGCCTGCTCTGGTGCTGCATCTGTGCATGTCGTGAGTAGCTTTCATCTGGTTCGGTTCGTTTGGTTTCGTTGTCATACACTGCCGTCACGTCTTCAGGAGAGGTAATTTTGCGCAAACAATGCGCCACAAGGGCTCCATCAGCCACGGTCACATACTCCCGGCTCCCAGAGTTGGCATGCGTTCCAGCGTGGAACGCATGCCAATTCTCATGTCCGCACCAAATTGCTTCTTGTCTCCTTCCTTGGTTCCCTCCCTGTGTTCCCCTCCAACTTCCTCCCGAGACAGCAGGGGGGGCAGTGTCTGGCCCGCAGATCCCCCTCTCCACACGGCCTCCCCGTCCTCACCTCAGGCCCCACTGCAGGCCGGCGTGCGTTCCAGCGTGGAGCGCACGCCGGAAATCCGCCGCAAGGCATGGGCCGGGTCACGTGGTCGGCGTGCGTTCCGGCTTGGAGCGCACGCCGGAGTCCCTCGGCCGGGCCTGGTCGCGTGTGCGGCGTGCGTTCCAGAGCGCACGCCGGAGTGCTTCCGTCAGGCCTGGGCCCATAAATGTACATCAGAAACCCTGTCAAAGTTAAAATCACTATGCACCATGACACTTTTGTTAAGGGAATTAAGCTCTAATTGTTGGGTCATTTTTCCTGTGGATCCTTCTTCATGATAGACAGGCTATCAGCAGATGTTTGTTTATAGTATATATATTCATAGTGTAGAATGATGTCACAGAAGCTTGTGTCTATACTGCTGAAATTTGGATCCTGGTGAATATATTTTATTGTATTTAGTGTTCCCATTAGGTCTACGGCCAAAGCAGGGGTATCTAGCCCCTGGGCAACGTCAGGCCATGCCCTCAAAAAAAAAAAAAAAAAAAAAAAAAAAAAAGAGAAACTTAAATATTTTTATTTATTTTTTTATTGTATAAAGAAATTTAAATATATCTACAAGTTAATCGGTAGGTTCCAATCTCCAGCCATTTCATACGCACTCCCGCCGTGCGGGAGCGAGGCAGTCATCCTTGGTTCCTCATTCCGCTGGGCTGGAAGGGACCAGGTTAGCACGGGTTAAAAAAAAAACAAAAAAAAAAAACATGGGAGTCTCACCACGAGTAGGCCAGGCCATCATTGCACGCCATACCCATCCAGCGGTCACTAAACGCTCACTGCAGTCATCTATTCTATGGGGGCGACAGTGCCATGTGTTATATGTATGTACTTCACGTTATATGCTGCTGTCTCATCTACTGGTTCGCCAGGCTCATACCTACTTCTGTCTCCTGGATCACCCAGGCTCACACCTACTTCTGTCTCCTGGATCACCCAGGCTCACACCTACTTCTGTCTCCTGGATCGCCCAGGCTCGCACCTACTTCTGTCTCCTGGATCGCCCAGGCCCAGGTGCGAGCCTGGGCGATCCAGGAGACAGAAGTAGGTGCGAGCCTGGGTGATCCAGGAGACAGAAGTAGGTGTGAGCCTGGGTGATCCTGGATCGCCCAGGCTCGCACCTACTTCTGTCTCCTGGATCGCCCAGGCTCGCACCTACTTCTGTCTCCTGGATCGCCCAGGCTCGCACCTACTTCTGTCTCCTGGATCGCCCAGGCTCGCACCTACTTCTGTCTCCTGGATCGCCCAGGCTCGCACCTACTTCTGTCTCCTGGATCGCCCAGGCTCGCACCTACTTCTGTCTCCTGGATCGCCCAGGCTCGCACCTACTTCTGTCTCCTGGATCGCCCAGGCTCGCACCTACCTCTGTCTCCTGGATCGCCCAGGCTCGCACCTACTTCTGTCTCCTGGATCGCCCAGGCTCGCACCTACCTCTGCCTCCTGGATCGCCCAGGCTCGCACCTACCTCTGCCTCCTGGATCGCCCAGGCTCGCACCTACCTCTGCCTCCTGGATCGCCCAGGCTCGCACCTACCTCTGCCTCCTGGATCGCCCAGGCTCGCACCTACCTCTGCCTCCTGGATCGCCCAGGCACGCACCTACCTCTGCCTCCTGGATCGCCCAGGCACGCACCTACCTCTGCCTCCTGGATCGCCCAGGCACGCACCTACCTCTGCCTCCTGGATCGCCCAGGCACGCACCTACCTCTGCCTCCTGGATCGCCCAGGCACGCACCTACCTCTGCCTCCTGGATCGCCCAGGCACGCACCTACCTCTGCCTCCTGGATCGCCCAGGCACGCACCTACCTCTGCCTCCTGGATCGCCCAGGCACGCACCTACCTCTGCCTCCTGGATCGCCCAGGCACGCACCTACCTCTGCCTCCTGGATCGCCCAGGCACGCACCTACCTCTGCCTCCTGGATCGCCCAGGCACGCACCTACCTCTGCCTCCTGGATCGCCCAGGCACGCACCTACCTCTGCCTCCTGGATCGCCCAGGCACGCACCTACCTCTGCCTCCTGGATCGCCCAGGCACGCACCTACCTCTGCCTCCTGGATCGCCCAGGCACGCACCTACCTCTGCCTCCTGGATCGCCCAGGCACGCACCTACCTCTGCCTCCTGGATCGCCCAGGCACGCACCTACCTCTGCCTCCTGGATCGCCCAGGCACGCACCTACCTCTGCCTCCTGGATCGCCCAGGCACGCACCTACCTCTGCCTCCTGGATCGCCCAGGCACGCACCTACCTCTGCCTCCTGGATCGCCCAGGCACGCACCTACCTCTGCCTCCTGGATCGCCCAGGCACGCACCTACCTCTGCCTCCTGGATCGCCCAGGCACGCACCTACCTCTGCCTCCTGGATCGCCCAGGCACGCACCTACCTCTGCCTCCTGGATCGCCCAGGCACGCACCTACCTCTGCCTCCTGGATCGCCCAGGCACGCACCTACCTCTGCCTCCTGGATCGCCCAGGCACGCACCTACCTCTGCCTCCTGGATCGCCCAGGCACGCACCTACCTCTGCCTCCTGGATCGCCCAGGCACGCACCTACCTCTGCCTCCTGGATCGCCCAGGCACGCACCTACCTCTGCCTCCTGGATCGCCCAGGCACGCACCTACCTCTGCCTCCTGGATCGCCCAGGCACGCACCTACCTCTGCCTCCTGGATCGCCCAGGCACGCACCTACCTCTGCCTCCTGGATCGCCCAGGCACGCACCTACCTCTGCCTCCTGGATCGCCCAGGCACGCACCTACCTCTGCCTCCTGGATCGCCCAGGCACGCACCTACCTCTGCCTCCTGGATCGCCCAGGCACGCACCTACCTCTGCCTCCTGGATCGCCCAGGCACGCACCTACCTCTGCCTCCTGGATCGCCCAGGCACGCACCTACCTCTGCCTCCTGGATCGCCCAGGCACGCACCTACCTCTGCCTCCTGGATCGCCCAGGCACGCACCTACCTCTGCCTCCTGGATCGCCCAGGCACGCACCTACCTCTGCCTCCTGGATCGCCCAGGCACGCACCTACCTCTGCCTCCTGGATCGCCCAGGCACGCACCTACCTCTGCCTCCTGGATCGCCCAGGCACGCACCTACCTCTGCCTCCTGGATCGCCCAGGCACGCACCTACCTCTGCCTCCTGGATCGCCCAGGCACGCACCTACCTCTGCCTCCTGGATCGCCCAGGCCTGTCATCCTCCCCAGTTATGTTCTCTTTCCCTTCTGAACTTTATGGATTTGTCCTCTCAGGAACGTGTTCTGACCGTTCACTTGTACGACATTTGGACCAAGGTCAGGTAACCCAAGACATCAGTACAGGTAGTAGCCTCTGATCCCAGGTACGTTACTCAGACCGACACAAGCCTTCTCGCAGTCATACTACGTTCCGGTCACATATAGTTATTGCATATTTTTCCAGGAACAGTCTGGTTATGTATTCCCCTGAATCGCTCAGGCGTCTGTATTTTCCTGGGTCTCTCAGTGGGTAGGTGGTGGCCAGGTCCACCCAGGTTCAGGGTAATGCCCGACGCACCCAGGGTCCGTCATCTTCACGAAAGGTGTAGGTAAGCGCCTGATTCGCTCAGGATTCAATGTATTTGCCTGAATCGCTCAGGTTCCATGCGTCTGCCTGGAACGCTCGGGGGTTTCTCAGCAGGGTCCGGCTGGTGCCTGGTTACCCGGTTCGTGTCCGGCATGTCTGGGTTTCTGTTTCCCGCAGGTCTTGTTGCATGCAGCGCGACCTCGGGCCCTGATTCTGGCAGTTCAGGGTCATCCAGCAGTTGGCCATGACGCCCAGGCTGCATCCTGGTTCTCCGTCACTTCATTCCAGTGCCTCCAGATCACACCTCTCTCCGGGTCTCGTACCAACGCTAGTTTATTTCAGGTAAGCAGGGCCTCAGGCCACCGGAATTTCGATCCATCCTCAATTGTGTCGCAGGGCGTCTCCGTGTCCGGTCATTCCACGGTGCCAGGTTTCAGGTAAGGTCCAGCCGAGTGGCGGCTTTACGCACCTCCGCAGCTCAGAGCCTTTCTTCATTCATCACGAGCCTCCATTCCCAGGTCTTCAGTGTCGCCGGAGAGTTGGCAGCGCTGTCCGTGGATTCCGGTAGGTTGCGATCCTTTTTATACCATGGTCATTCCTGTTTCCTTTCCGCTCTCACCCGGTCACTCGGCCACCGCTTAAAAAAAAAAAAGGGGGAAATATATATTTTGGGGGTTTTTTCCGGGGGGGGGGGGGTTTCTGACGCACCCCAGGTCTAAACGTCAGGGGTCGTAGGTGCGACAGTTGTCCTGGGCCCACGACCATTGTGGCCTCTGGCTCCCTTCCACGAAGGCCAATCAGCATGGACCATCCTCGGAGGTCAGGTTTTAAAACCTCCAACGATTGGTGCCCAGTCATGGTCCCCCGTCAATTGCTGGCCCCGTTGCAAGGGCCTCCCCAGAGGCCCCGCTGCTTCCTTGGCGTGGGGGGCCCCTGTCGTCAATCCAGTTGTGTCCCACATCAGAACGCTGGCCTCAGGTCTCGGTCGTAACCCGCTGGCCGTCTCGGGACACTCGCTCCGAACCGGAGCCGCGTCCTCAGCATCAAAAACGGGGTCCCGGCTCACGGGCTTAAATACATGGGTAGGTGGCGCTCTTCTTGCTTCACGAGATACATCCCGAACCCGCATGTTGAGATTTCCCAGGCATTTTGTAATCTTGCTCTCTGGGTGGTTTTGAAGGCTTTTGGTCACTACTCTGCTCTCCTCGTTTATTTTGCCCACTACTAGGCTTACCCTCGCTCCTGGCTTCCGGCACAACACAGCCAGCTAGGTCAGGGGAAGCGCTTCACCCACTCATCACAGTTAAGCCTCTCCCATAAGTGGAAGGCTGAAAAGTCAGCCTGAATTTGTGGGAGGGGCATATTACCTTCTTAAGCCCCAGCCCCCAGCTCCTCAGGGCGCTTCTGTTCACACCCACCCACCCCCCCTGTTCTCAAACACTCCCTTTTAGGGTATGCCCACTACTAGGCTTACCCTCGCTCCTGGCTTCCGGCACAACACAGCCAGCTAGGTCAGGGGAAGCGCTTCACCCACTCATCACAGTTAAGCCTCTCCCATAAATACTGTATGTACATACATT
Organism: Bufo gargarizans; assembly: GCF_014858855.1. NCBI lineage: Eukaryota > Metazoa > Chordata > Amphibia > Anura > Bufonidae > Bufo > Bufo gargarizans. The sequence goes on from NC_058081.1 coordinate 139,103,389, forward strand.
TTTCCGGAGCAGACGAAGTAATGATCATAGGGCAGACCTTTTTCTGGGCTCCCTGTCATTAATCCTATTGATTAAGGCCTCTTGCACACGACCGTATGTATTATGCGGTCTGCAAAAAACGGATCCTCAAAAAATAAGGATGACATCCGTGTGCATTCCGTATTTTGCAGAACAGAACAGCTGACCCTTCATAGAACAGTACTGTCCTTGTCCGTAATGTGGACAAGAATAGGACAAGTTCTACCTTTTAGTGGAACGATTATACGAAATACAGAAATGGAATGCACACCGAGTACCTTCTGTTTTTTTGCGGACCCATTGAAATGAATGGTTCCGTATACGGTCCGCAAAAAAAGACGGAACGGAAACGGAATGAAAATACGTTTGTGTGCAAGAGGCCTAAGGGGGAGATTTATCAAACTGGTGTAAAGTAGAACTGCCTTAGTTGCCCATAACAACCAATCAGATTCCATCTTTCATTCTTGACAGCTGCTTTAGAAAATGAAAGGAGGAATCTGATTGGTTGCTATGGGCAACTAAGCCAGTTCTACTTTACACCAGTTTGATAAATCTCTCCCTAAGACTTTAGTCAGCCTCTGGTGGCTACCAGGCAGTAAGGCCCCTTGCAGACGAGCGTGTGTGAATTAGGTCCGGATGCGTTGCAAATGCGTTCAGTGAAAACTGTGCGATCTCCCAAGCAAGTTCATTCAGTTTTGCCTGCGATCGCGTTCAGTTGTTCAGTTTTTATCACGCGGGTGCAATGCGATTTAATGCGTTTTGCACACGCGTAATAAAAAATGGAATGTTTACAATGGTCTCTTAGCAACCATTAGTGGAAAACGCATCACATCCTCACTTGCTTGCGGATGCGATGCGATTTTCAAGCAGCCCCATTCAATTCTATGGGGCCAGCATTGCGTGAAAATAGCAGAATATAGAACATGCTGTTATTTTCACACAACGCACAAGTCAAACATGAAAACCAACACTCATGTACACAGACCCATTGAAATAATTGGGTCCGGATTCCGTGCGGGCGCAATGCGTTCGCATCACGCATTGCACCCGCGTGGAATACTCGCTTGTGTGAAAGGGGCCTAATAGGTAATATTCAACTGAGACAGGATACAAAAAGGTTTACTGTCCCTTTATATACTGTAGCCTCTGAAATGCAGAAAGGTCAGAAATCTAACTGCCCAATAAATAGCTTTCACAGGGGTGTACACGCATTGAGTAGGATCTCGTAGCAAAACTTAGTATGGGCCCCTGCTCCTTCTGGTTTCCCAGTAAGCATGCACCAGTAACTCCCAGGTAATGAAGAATGTAAATCGCAAAGCCCTAGATTTATGATAAATTAACTTTTTTTTAAGCAGAAGAAATAGTAAAAAGACTGTAATAAAAACTGTTGCCCTTGGCCTTACCCACTTTATCTGTGTGCCCCTTTAATTGTGAGGAACTGCGGTGTTCAGACACAGATCTCAATAATCCCATGGTCTGTGCAATATTGATAAAGGTGACCTCCTAAAGTGATGTGTCAGTAAACTGGGAGCATAATCGAGTTATCCACCAGATGTTAGGGTTCATTCGCACGTCGCAGTTACCGTATGTTGTGGTGTTGCATTGATTTTTCAGATATTGCAGCAAAATATGGCCGTTTTGCCACAGCTTTGACTGCAATGTGTTAATAGGCACTTAGGGAGAGTTCATGAATCACAGCCAAATTTTTGCAATCATTTTCAGAAAATCACAGAAAAATATGGTTTTGCACCAATAGTGTCAAAAAAAGTGACTTGACCACAATGTGTGAACTTATGCTTAGGGTCCCTCTGTAGAGGGATTTGATACCATAAAGAAAAAGAGGTCCAAAAATGACATTTGGCAGGGCCATCTGAACATATGCCCCAGAGATGAGCGAAGTTTAGCAAAAATTTGCTTCATTATAAATTACTTTGTCACAAAGCTCATTTTTTTGTAAGTAGCGGGTGCAATGACAGGGAGCTGCGATAGCCCCGCTCCCCACCATTGTACCCCTCAGATGCCGCGTTCATACATGATCGTGGCATCTAAAGCCGAATGCACGGGGCCGTGAGTGGTCCGTGGTAACATGGCCTGGATTCCTGCTGAGAGCAGGAGCGCACTGCGTCATTGGTTGCTATGACGCCGTGCGCTTCATGCCACCACTGTACTGCACTACAGTAATAGATCATACGAGTGTATTACGGTAGTGCAGCGGTGGCATGAAGCGCACGGCGTCATAGCAACCAATGACGCCGTGCGCTCCTGCTCTCAGCAGGAATCCAGGCCGTGTTACCATGGACCACCACGCGGAACAAGGCCGTGTGCATTCGGCTTAAGATTAATAATACAGTGTCAAATTAACTTTAAAAAAATATTTCAATCATACTTACTGCCTTCATTTGCTTGCGACAGGCCAGCTGCCACCATCTTGTTTGAAGATCTTGCGCAAAATTTTGCGTGGCCTGAGATGTTGTCATCCCGCTGGGCGTCATACATCACCACACATAGGATTTCGGCTGAGATCTTCCATCAAGATGGCGGTGGCTGGCCTGTTGCGAGCAAATGGATCGAATTCCACTTAGTTGGATTCTATTCGGTCATTAGTCAATGAATAAAAAATAAATAATAAATACCGTCACTGTTCAATACCACAGTGCAATCGCTATACAGATGAGGCAGTAGTACCCTGGCATATACCAGAAAAACATTTGCTATGTTTGGGTCTTGCAGGCTGCACGATTTTCCTGGCATGTATCCTGATCTTTCACCACACATAAAGTGCGAGCCTAGCATTACCAGTAATACTGCAGAGTATTGGCTGTCGTCAGAATACATGATGCCTAGGACTAAATGCCGGGTATTTGTTATTCTCCAGGAGTCTTGCAGGTTATAAGAACTCTTAGGTCATCCAATCATGATTTTATATTGGAGAATTGCTCTTTGTTAGTGTTGGGCGCGAATCTTCAAATCGTGAATATTAATCGCGAATATCGGCACTTTGAGTATTCGCGAATATTTAGAATATAGTGCTATATATTCGCAATTTTGAATATTCTAGATTTCTTTTTTCATCAGTAACCTCCCTTCTTGCTTGTGGGCCAATGAGAAGCCTGCAATGTCTTTATCTGAGCTTAGCAACTTCCCTAGCAACCAATAGGAAAGTTGCCTACCCCATAGGAAGGGGCCAGGAAAAGACCCCAAAACTGGCGTCTGGTTGTTTAGAGACCCGCACATCAGCTGATTCTTACTTGGCATATAAGGAACGTCGCGATTTAAATATTCGGTCCTGACAATTGAGAGACATTATCTGAACAATCCCCACGGTTGGAGACAGTCCGGAAGGCAACTGGAGACCGCACAGACAAGTGACCGTCGAATCGTTCCAGCTGACAACTTGTAAGCAGGTACCGCTGTATCCGACATTGCAAGCCAAGTAGGACGCCACTGTGTGCGCAAGTCGTACGGCACTTTAATTACCTTACACTGGGAAGTTTAATTACAGTATATCAGTCAGCGATTTTATGCCGAACTTTCTATTGCCAGCATCTCGATAACAAATAATCGAGCTGGGAACATTATATGCGATATTAGTTACGATCATTATTAACATCGATGTCTCAGAATTGAACATTCTAATTCTACTGTATATTGAAAAACATATATTGCTTTATATCGTGTGATTTCATTCACGCTGTCAATACATATTGCTGCTGTATACAACTACCTCAGCTACTATTGAGTTTTTATATTGTATTACATCTATTGTAATTTTTTGTGTATCACATTTTATCTTTTCTAATTAGCATTTTACGTCATGTTATCTGCATTTTTTAATAATAAATTATTCAGACTATCACCCAGGCTTATTTGTTTCTCCCTGAGGTCCAGGTGGTGAGTGCTCAGCCTTTACAATTTTTTATGTCACAATATGTGAAACCTGAGGGTGGATTCACACAAAGGTTTATTTGTGGCATTCTTCAGCACTTTTGGTGGTGTTTTCTTGCCCATGCAGTTTTTGGTGTGATTTTTGTAGAAAACACGCCAGCTCCAGATGTTAGCTGAAAGTCTATGTAAATTATGAAATGCAGGAAACTCACAAGTATTTTTTGGCTACTGGTATTTTATTTTTATTTTGGCAGAGTTTTTTGTGCCTCTTGTGTCTGTATCTAAATGCACCATGTTGAAGCAATGTTGTTGTTTTTCAGGCAGTGTTAGTTCACCTACTTTATAGGTGAAAAATGCCTGGAAATAAATCCATCCATGCATTCGTGTTGAAAAATCCCACTAAAAAAGGGCTAAAATAGCATGCAACATGAAATAAAAAGCAAGCGCTTTCTATGGCCTCTTCTTAGTGCTAAAAAAACCAAACCAGAGTAATATACTGTATGAAGCCAGCTCTTAAAGAATATTTCTCACATCCTCACAGGATGGGTTCCCCCATAGGTTTAAAGGACATTTTTGGGCACTATTTATTTTTTTTGCTATTTTTTGTTCAATAGGTAGCATTTTTGTCCTTTTTGTAACATTTTGTCATCTTCTTGATAAGGGAAAAAAAATTCAGAAAAAAACCTAATAATGGGTAATTTATTATTTTTGGTGTATTGCTGGTGTAGCTCTGCCACCAGGTCTAAAAAAGGGGGGCGAGGCATGGGCGGGGAAGGGTATGGGCTGGCAGGCCCCTCTCATATATCTTTTTCTACGCCTGGTTTAGGCATAGAAAATGGTCTAAATTTAAGCCAGCAAGGAAGCTGGCATAGATTTAGACCAGCGGTGGATGCTTTGAAATTATGTAGAGGCCAGTGCCTCTACATAATTTTTGCGGATCCACCGCCAGCGCACAGGATTATTATGACCGTCGTCTAAAACGCCAGTCTTAGTAAATGACCCCCAAAAAAGACATAAAACCTTAATGTGGTATGTAAAAAACATAAAAACAAAAAAAGAGGTCTCCATGGCCTTTTTTAGTGATAAAAAAGCAATGTGTGTAGGGACCCTCAGACTTATTTGAGATCATCCAACAAACAGAGCAATTTTCTGCTTCAGCAGTTAATTCTGTCCGTACAGCTGTCCAGTCCCCCAGCAGAGAGCTGTGCACGGTACACAGACTTGCTAATGAAACAGCTCCTCTGCTGAAGTTTAGGTAATGAGATACTCTGTATGTGTCTCATGGAAACTACTTGACAAAGCTACAAAACCAGATGTGTTAGTCACAAAGAAGATAACAATGTTGTAAGAAAATATTCCCTGACCTCAATTAGAGTTCATCATTTAAGGCTGCGTTCACACGGGCGAGATTTCCGCGCGGGTGCAATGCAGTAGGTGAACGTATTGCACCCGCACTGAATCCTGACCCATTCATTTCAATGGGCTGTGTACATGAGCGTTTTTTTTTCACGCATCACTTCTGCAATGCTTTAAAATCGCAGCATGTTCTATATTCAGCGTTTATCACGCAGCCCTGGCTCCATAGAAGTGAATGGGGCTGCGTTAATAACGCATTGCATCTGCAAGCAAGTGCGAGTGCGATGCGTTTTTCACTGATGGTTGCTAGGAGATGTTGTTTGTAAACCTTCAGTTTTTTATCACGCGCGTGAAAAACGCATCAAAACGCATTGCACCCGCGCGGAAAAAACTGAACAACTAAACGCAATCGCAGACAAAACTGACTGAACTTGCTTGCAAAATGGTGCGAGTTTAACTGAACGCACCCTGAACGCATCCGGACCTAATCTGTCACGCTCGTGTGAACTCAGCCTAAGGCCTCTTTCACACGACCGTTTTTTTTTTCCGTTTTGCGGGCCGTTTTTTGCGGTCCGTATACGGTCTGTATACGGAACCATTCATTTCAATGGTTCCGCAAAAAAAACGGAATGTACTCCGTGTGCATTCCGTTTCCGTTTTTCCGTTTTTCCGTTCCGTTTAAAGATAGAACATGTCCTATATTTGGCCGCAAATCACGTTCCGTGGCTCCATTAAAGTCTATGGGTCCGCAAAAAAACGGAATGCATACGGAAATGCATCCGTATGTCTTCCGTATCCGTTCCGTTTTTTGCGGAACCATCTATTGAAAATGTTATGCCCAGCCCAATTTTTAATATGAAATTACTGTATACTGTATTTGCCATACGGAAAAACGGAACGGAACAACGGAACGGAAACGGAACCACAACGGAAGCAAAAAACGGAACAACGGATCCGTGAAAAACGGACCGCAAAACACTGAAATGGACATACTGTCGTGTGAAAGAGGCCTAAGGCCTAGTTCACACGACCGTATAGCTTTTATTGTTTTTTGCGGTCCGTTTTTCACGGATCCGTTGTTCCGTTTTTGGGTTCCGTTGTGTTTCCGTTTCCTTTCCGTTTTTCCGTTCCGTTTTTCCGTATGCCATGTACAGTATACAGTAATTACATAGAAAAAATTGGGCTGGCCATAACATTTTCAATAGATGGTTCAGAAAAAACGGAACGGAAACTGAAGACATACGGATGCACTTCCGTATGTGTTCCGTTTTTTTTTGCGGACCCATTGACTTGAATGGAGCCACGACCCGTGATTTACGGCCAAATATAGGACAAGCTCTATCTTTCAACGGAACGGAAAAACGGAAATACGGAAACGGAATGCATACGGAACACATTCCGTTTTTTTGCGGAACCATTGAAATGAATGGTTCCGTATACGGACCGTATACGGAACACAAAAAAACGGCCCGTACACCCGCAAAAAAAACGTTCGTGTGAACTAGGCCTAAAGGTTCTGCATAAAAAAAAATTATTGTTTTTTTTCTTGCTCATTATTTTTGTTCAATTAAAGTGTGCTGCTTCTTCTGGGTCATGACAACTGGGTGGCACTGTCATAAGTGACCAAGTCATGTGTATAAACATTCGCATCTACATTTTTTTGCAACGATTCACACTATTTAAAACGCAAGACTATCGGCAATGCATGATAAACCTGCAAAACTCTAAGAACGTTTTTAATTAGCAATCTACTGACAAGTAATTTTAACACTTTTAAACTATGAGAAAACCATGGGTTTTCACCTGCATCATGGTTGTGTCTCGACCACCCTGAGGCTGCAACATGACGCACTAACAAAAAGAATATGATGTATGTGCTGAAAATAGTTGTAATGATCTAGATTTCCTAGTGATGCTCATAATAATTTCAGATCATTAAAAGGGTTATACATTCAGATGTGATTCGCTGCAGTGATGAGCTCATCTGGTCTAGTTACCTGCACCCCTGGCAACCAGCTCATTTGTATTATTACAATGATAGCCATTAAGATAAATGCCTGTCAGAGTGGGGTTCACTTTTACAAAATGGCTTTTCCTTGAGGCTCACAGATGACATATGGACAAGGTTTTTTTCCCCCCAGGAAACAACCAATTTAATCATTTGGGTTCATTCCTTGTTTACTGGGCACTACATAATCTACTAGAGGGAGAAACTTGGCATATTATAATACTGTCCAGTTGTCATGGTCCAGAAGACCATGCGAGAACCTCAATATCTGTGCATTGTGCTCATGCAAGTGTTTACTTAAAATGATAGTTCAGCAAGTTCAGAGAAGGACCTTCTATAGAGTTTGGAGGAGGAGGATTTATAAAGTTTAGAGGAGTAGCATCTATACAGTTTAGAAGAGTAACATATGTAGAGTTCGGAGGAGGAGCATCTATAGAGTTCAGTTAAGAAACATCTTAAAGTTCAGAGGAACGGCATCTATAGCAGTGATGGCAAATCTTTTAGAGACCGAGTGCCCAAACTGTTACCCAAAACCCACTTATTTATCGCAAAGTGCCAACACGGCAATGTACTACAGTCCAATATAGTATATCTTCCATGTACTGTATAATTTAGCTATAATAGCCTGCCTATGTTCAATGCGCTGCCTGTGCCATTCACAGCATGCCCTGTGCTGATGCATGGCAGGAAAAGTCTGAGGCATATTGGTACACCATAGACTTTTTTTATTGTGTGCCCACAGAAAGAGCTCTGAGTGCCGCCTCTGGCACCCGTGCTGTAGGTTCGCCACCACTGATCTATAGTGTTCATAAGAGAATAATCTATAGAGTTCAGTTGAGGAGCATCTTAAACTTCAGAGGAGGATCATCTATAGTGTTTAGAGGAGGATTGTCTATAGAGTTCTGAGGAGGATTATCTATAGAGTTCTGAGGAGGAGCATCTATAGAATTTAGCAGAGGACCATTCTAAAGTTCAGAAGAGCAGTATTTATAGTGTTCAGGGGAGGATCATCTATAGTATTCAGAGGAGGAGCATTTATACAGTTCACAAGAGGAGCATCTATAGAGTTGAGCAGAGGACCATCTTAAAGTTCAGAGCAACTATAGTGTTCAGGGGCAGATCATCTATAAGGTTCAGAGGAGGATCAACAATAGCAGTGGTCCCCAGCCTTTTTTGTGCCAGGGATTGGTTTCACACAAAACAATTTTCCCATGGACCTTTGGTGGTGGTAGTGGGGGTTGGGGATAAATCACGCACACATAGCAAAACACAATTAATAATCCTGTTTAGGCCCTTTTTTCTCAGTCTTGCACAGATCGTTGTGGTGCCCCCCAGTAATGCCTCTTTACATATAGTGCTGCCCCCCAGTAGTGCCTCTGTACATATTGTGCCCCCCAGTAGTGCCTCTTTACATATAGCGCCTCCATTAAATTATACATCCAAACTCTCTTCCTTGATGCCCCCAGTAGTGTTCACAACTGAAAAAAAAAAGAACAAAATACTCACTCCGTCCAGCTGTCTGATCCAAGCATCTCCCAGCCTGCTGCCCCGGCTCCCCATGTTCCCCAGTTCAGGCAGTAGCGAACGTCATTTTGACCTTCTGCTCTGGGTCTCTGGAGGCGTTTTGACATTGTCACTCTGCCTGTGACCCGGCGCATGAGGCTGCTATGATGTCATTATCACGACCATCCTGCACCTAAGCACTGCCTCATAGGCCTCAGGCCTGGCAGCTTTCAGCCTATAAAAGGGGCACTAGAGCCAATAGTTTCTATCCCCACCATTCAACACTGGCGCTCCCCTGCAGACCACTACCAGATAATCCACAGCCCGGTACTGGTCCGCGGCTGGCTGGTTGGGGACTGCTGATCTATAGAGTTCAAAGAAGAAGCAACTATAGGGTTCAGAGGAGGGTGATCTGTAGAGTTCAGAGGAGTACTGCCTCCTCCAAGTGCCCATGCCTGCCTCTCGCAAGAGCCTAAGACCGCCTCTGGATCTCTAGCATTACCTTACTCTGCACTTTCCACTCTTCTTAGGGCTCTTTCACACCTGCGTTCTTTTCTTTCAGCATAGAGTTCCGTCGTCGGGGCTCTATGCCGGAAGAATCCTGATCAGGATTATCCTAATGCATTCTGAATGGAGAGAAATCCGTTCAGGATGCTTCAGGATGTCTTCAGTTCAGGACCGGAACGTTTTTTGGCCGGAGAAAGTACCGCAAGCATACTGCGCTTTTTGCTCCGGCCAAAAATCCTGAACACTTGCCGCAAGGCCGGATCCGGAATTAATGGCCATTGAAAGGCATTAATCCGGATCCGGCCTTAAGCTAAACGTTGTTTCGGTGCATTGCCGGATCCGACGTTTAGCTTTTTCTGAATGGTTACCATGGCTGCCGGGACGCTAAAGTCCTGGCAGCCATGGTAAAGTGTCGTGGGGAGCGGGGGAGCAGTATACTTACCGTCCGTGCGGCTCCTGAGTGACGTCAGGGCGCCCCACGCGCATGGATGACGTGATCGCATGGCACGTCATCCATGCGCATAGGGTGCTCTGACGTCATTCTGGAGCGCCCCGGGTGCCGCACGGACTGTAAGTATACCGCTCCCCCGCTCCCCACTACTACTATGGCAACCAGGACTTTAATAGCGTCCTGGCTGCCATAGTAACACTGAACGCATTTTGAAGACGGATCCGTCTTCAAATGCTTTCAGTTCACTTGCGTTTTTCCGGATCCGGCGTGTAATTCCGGCAAGTGGAGTACACGCAGGATCCGGACAACGCAAGTGTGAAAGAGGCCTTAGACATCACTATTTCCTTTCAACTCTGCCAGGGGCGTAACGATCGCGGTCGCAGGGAGTGCGACTGCGACCGGGCCCGGCGGGGGGAGGGGCCCGCTGTACTAACATGTAATGAAGCGCTGTGACGGGGCCCAGCATGAAGTACAGTGACAATGCCGGGCCCCCATCAGGGCGCTCCATTACATGTTTAATATGAAGCAAGGTGGGGGAGGTTTGCGCAGAGGGGGGGAGGAGGAAGAGGGGGGACGCGCGCACTCACTCACTCACATACAGTCCGCCCGGCATTTCTTGTCACTGCCAGGCTGTATCCAGATCATCAGTGAAGCAGGAGCTCTAGAGCTCCCTCTGCTGGCCGCACATCGCGCTGCTGGCTGTGGGAGGAGCTCTGAAGGCCCGGGAAACTGCCTTCAGCACAGCCAGCAGTGCCATGTGAGTGTGGCAGCGCAACACCAGGGAAGAGGGTAAGTATGTGTTTTTTTATTTTCTTTTCCTAACACTGCAGACTGGGGGCAAAGGGGAAGGGGGTTGATGGGCACAACTAGAGTGAGGGGGCACAAAAGTGGGCATCTCTACTGAGGGGGCACCTAATATGTCATAACTACTGTGAGGGGGGCACATATAAAGGCATAACTATGAGGGGGCACATATATCAACTACTGTGAGGGGGGCACATAATCTAGCATAACCACTGTGAGGGGCACATATGTGGGCATATTTAATGTGAGGGGCACATAATCTGGCATAACCACTGTAGGGGGGCACATATCTGGTCATAACTACTGTGAGGGGCACATAATCTGGCATAACTACTGTGAGGGGTAACATATCTGGCCATATCCACTGTGAGGGGCACATATCTGGGCATAACCACTGTGAGCGGGCACATATCTGGGCAAACCCCTGTGAGCGGGCACATATCTGGGCATATCCACTGTGAGGGGGAACTTATCTGGGCATAACTACTTTGAGGGGGCACATATCTGGCATAAATACCGTGAGGGGGCACATATTTGGCATAACTACTGTTAGGGGGCACATATTTGGCATAACTACTGTGAGGGACACATATCTGGGCATAACTACTGTGACAGGAACAAAGGTAGGCATAACTGCTATGAGGGGCCACAAGAAGGACATAACTTTTGTGAAGGGACCACAAGGTGGGCTTAATTACTGTGAAAGGCCACAAGGTGGGCATTAGTACTGTGAGGGGCCACAATGTAGACATTAGTACTGTGTGGTTGCACTTAGGGGAAATGTCCTAAATTACCCTGCTATACATTGGCATAGCTCAGTCTACCAGGCCAGCACAGCGCCCCCTGCTGGTAGTTTCATAGGGGCAGTCACCATCCCTTCCTTATGTGATTATTCTTTTTTTCTCTGTCACCACAGGAACCTTGTTCTGGATCCAGCGGACATCACGCCGACACCAGAGACACCCTGGATGAGGTAGGACCAGATTTTATTAGGACTGGGTGAGTGTAGCCATGCATTGGGCTTAGGGCTCTTTAACACGAGCGGATCCCGTGTGGCTAAACTGCTGTGTGAAAGAAAGCCAAGCCCCGCTCCGGACAGCAGAGACACTGAGTAGTAACATGATTGATAATGCTCTTTGCCTCTCTGTGATCGTTTTGCTACAAAATCACGGTGACAACTTTATCTCATTGTGATTTTGTAGTAAAAAGGTCACAGAGAGGCACGGAGCTGTCTCTGCTGTCCGGAATGGGGCTTGGCTCTCATTCACGCAGCGGACTAGCCGCACGGGAAAGAGCCCTTAGTAAGAAATTCTGCCGCTTCTTTGTATAAAAGTTTGCACTGGGGCCCATAACACTCTAGTTACGCCACTGAACTCTGCCCACGTCTTCAGAGGAGCATCGTATTCGCTATACCCACACTGAGTCCGATGAACTGAAGGGAAGGCAGTGCGTATGTGCGGCAGATTCACACTCTACACCTGCTTGAGTTTTCAGTGAGACACAGGCTAAGATCACAGGGGTAGTGACATCTAAGAAGAGGGATGAAGAGGCAGTCTTGGGCTCTTACAAGAGGCAGGCTTTGGTACTTGGGGAGACAGTTCTGGGCTCATTTGCTTAGCAAATAAAATGTATTTTCTGGAGTTTGAAAGTACAGATAAAGCTAACAGAGCTATGGTTGAAATGATGTTAGACGGATGTGTATTGCACTGGCGTTGCTTACATATAATAGTAGTAGCTGACAGATTCCCTTTAAATCTATTGTATAAACATCCTCCTGAGTCAAATTAAAGGGGGAGATTTTGGTCAAGTTCCGCTAGCAATTCGCTCATGTCTTAATTCTCTGTTTTATAATGTCATATTGTTTCTGTTGCTATTTTGTATATATTGTAATAGCTCAATAAAATACAATAAATAATAACACTTGTGTATACTCATGATTATTGGTGTCTTTTCAATCTGTACAGTATTGAGTCAGGCAGTTGAATTTCGACTGTCTAATCTCTTTGTACCCAGGGAAGGTAAGCCGTCACCAGAGGTGTCTGGCAGAGGCTTTCGCCGCTCTCCCCAAACAGAACACAAGAATGCTCATCCGCATGTCTATGAGGGAGTCATTAGAGATACATGTGCAGTGTCCCACTATGTGCTATATGTGGGCACTTTAAACTTTTGCTGCTAACTGTCATATTACATGTATTGTATTTTTTAATATCAGGCTGGCATTGTCAATACATCTATTCGCCCCTAGGTGGTGCTGGCGCTACATAATATATAGAGTCTGTGGTTAGTTAAAGGGCTTCTGTCACCCCCCATTTAGAAATTTTCATTATCGGACATTAGCTATTTGCTAATGTCAGATGAGTCCATATATATCACTGTTACCTGTCTCTGTGCTGAAATTTCAGTAAAAATCGTACTTTTATAATATGCAAATTACTTCACTACCAGCAAGTTGGGCGGTTACTTGCTGGAAGCCACCGCATCCTAGGACTATAAACACGCCCCCTCCTCCACTTGATCGACAGGGCCAGCGAGCGCTCTCCTCCTCTCGCTGGCCCTCTCTGACCATAAAATATGGCGCCAGCTTCTTTTCCGGGTGTAGGCTGACGTCATCGGTGCAGGTGCACTGAGGAAGGAGCGAGCAAGTCCTTCTCTCAGAGCGCCTGTGCCGAATGAGGACCGCTACGGCGCAGGATTTTATGGGCAGAGAGGGCCAGCGAGAGGAGGAGAGCGCTTGGATTCCAATTGGCAGAATATATGGAACTCACTTCAAAAATGGTCTGGAAAATATGTGCTTTATGGCTGCAAATCAGGGGCGTAACTATAGGGGAAGCAGGGGAAGCGGCTGCTTTGGGGCCCTGACCCAAAAGGGTCCCATCCAGGAGGAGGATCAGGGCCCCCTTAACAGTATTGCACAATGAAATGATATACAGTGACAGTATAGACAGTGTAGAAAACGCATGGAACAGCTGCTGGGTCTGGTCTGAGAGAACCATCTTTACTAGCCACAGGAATGGAGATGGCATGAAAGGAAGGGGTTGCGAAAAAATTACTGGGGGAGGGGGCCCCATTCAAAAATTTGCTGTGGGGCCCAGTCATTTCTAGCTACGCCACTGCTGCAAATGCTTTCCAGTGTGTATGACCAAGGGTCATGTGATGCTCCTTCATCTTTTCTTCTTCATCTTTCTTGCCCTATCTTGATTTTGCCTCAATTTAATAACCCAAAATTTCGATTTGAACAGAATTCTTGGAAAATTTGGATTGACTTTGATTAATTTCGATTCAATTTGCTCATCTCAAATAGTAAGGTATGCAAAGTTACAAAAAGGTGTCTGTACAAGAAACATTAAAAAATAGAACTGGAAACATTCCTCACCACCAGTAAGTGTGCAATACCAGTGTGAGGATGTGTTAGATATGAACAGTCTTATACTAATTACAATAATGATATCTGACTGGTAGTCATAGTTTACTACTCATTTATGATAAATTCATAACATCTAATTAAATGAGCCTGTCTCCAGTCGTCCCCATATTTTATTTCAGTACACTTTTACGGTAGCTATCAGTCATTTAATGACCATTAGGTCTGATAATGCACAATTAGCATCATCTGTAGGAGGACTGCATTTTAACTCGGAGGCATACCAGAAGCCAAGTGTTTATTTATATTAGTCTAATCGTCTTGTCGTAATGGAACAAGCAGTAGAAGACACAAATCACATCCTTGCGTGTCCTCTCAGCCACAAAGTTACAAATGTGCTTAAATGTGCCCAGAAGCCATGACGCAAGAGGAATTTAACTCCAACTGTATTCTGTTACTTTCCTGCAAGCTTCAGCCATTGATGACCATATGAACATGTTTGTACACTGCAGTTTTGGTGCTTTTGTTAAGCCAAAACCAAGAGAGGTAAAGGAAGCATCTACTGTATAAAAACCTCAAGAAATATATTAGTGTGGGAACACCAAATTTATCAGAATAATGCTTCATGGGGATATGGCAGCATGCAGAGTTCTCTAAGGCTGGCCATAAACATGAGATTCCATGAAAAAATGGAAGCTCGGCACTCGAAGTAAAACCAACATTCTTTATTTCATGACATTTAAATATCCAGTACATAGTAGTGTATAGACCTACGTATTTCAGATGA